>NC_135348.1:18251097-19459915 GCF_023851605.1 Tamandua tetradactyla | reverse complement strand
ACAGTAACCAAAAGAATCAAATATCTAGGAACAAATCTAACCAAGGATGTAAAGGACTTATATGTGAAAAACTGTAAAACATTGCTAAAAGACATCAAAGAAAACCTCAATAAATGGATGGACATACCAGATTCATGGACTGAAAAACTAGATATTGTTAAGATGGCAATTATACCCAAATTGATTATAGATTAAACATAATCCCAATCAAAATTCGAACAGCCTTCTTCACATGGAAAAGCCAACCATCAAATTGTAAAGGGCACCAAATAGCCAAACCATTCTGAAAAAGAGCAAAGTTAGAGAACTCATACTTCTCCATCTTAAAACATATTACAAAGCCACAGTAATCAAAACAGCATGATACTAGCAAAAGAACAGACATATAGACCAGTGGACTCAAATTGTTAGCACAGAAATCAACCCTCACATTGACAGCTAGCTGAGTTTTGACTAGGGGGCAAAGGCCAATCAACTGGGAAAGATTAGTCCCTTCAACAAATGGATTTCCATTTGCAAAAGAATAATGGTGGAGCCCTACATCACATCACATGCAAAACTCAACTAAAAAAGGACCAAGAGCCTAAACAGAAGGACCAAAACTATAAAGCTCCTAGAAGAAATTATAGGGAAGCATCTTTCAAACTTCATGTTAGGCAACGATTTCTTAGCTTTCAACCCAAAGCACGTGCAACAAAAGAAAAAACAGTTAAATGGGACCTCATCAAAATTAAAAAATTTTGTGCCTCAAAGGACTTTTTAATCATAAAAGGAAAAACAACAACTGACACAATGGGAGAAAATAACTGGAAACTACATATCCAATAAGGGCTTAGTATCCAGAATATATAAAAAAATAATTTAACTCAACAACAAAAAGAGAAACAATCCAATTTTTAAAATAAGCAGAGGGCTTAAATAGACATTTCTCAAAAGAAGATATACAAATGACCACAAAGTATATGAAAAGATGTTCAACATCATAAGTGATTAGGGAAATGCAAATCAAAACCACAATGCGATACCATTTCATTCCCACTAGAATGGCTACTATTAAAAAAGCAAAAAGTTACAAGTGTTGGAGAAAATGTGAAGACATGGTAACACTCATTCACTGCTGATGGGAATGGAGAATTGTGCAGCCTCTGGAGAAGACAGTTCCACAGTTTCTCAGAAAGTTAAGTATAGAATCAACATGTGACCCAGCAATCCTACTTCTAGGAATACATACATTCCTCATTTTACTGTCTTTGGCCTTACTGTGCTTCACAGATACTGCATTTTTTGTAAATTGAAGGTTTTTCGCAACCTTGCATTGAGTATGTCATATCAGCATCATTTTTCCAAAAGCTTGTGCTCATTTCGCATCTGCATCGCATTTTAATTAAAGTACATATATTTTTTTTAGATAAATGGCTACTGCACACTTAACAGACTACAGTATAGAATAACCGTAACTTGTATATGTACTGGGAAACCAAAAAGTTCACATGACTTACTTTATTACAGTATTTGCTTTAGTACAGTGGTCTGGAACCAAACACACAATATTTATAAAGGTATGCCAGTATACCCAAAAGAATTGAAAGCAGGGACTCGAATATTTGCACATCTTTATTCACAGCAGCATTACTGACACTTGTCAAAAGATGGAAACAACACAAGCATCCATCAGCTGATGGAAAACAGAAAATATGGTATATATAAACATGGAATATTACCCAGCCATAAAAAGGAATAAAGTTTTGATATATAAAACACGGATAACCTTGAAGACATGTTCACTGAAATAAGCTAGACACAGAAAGATAAATACTGTGTGATTTCACTGATGTCAAATAGTTAGAATAAGAATAAACTCACAGTGTCAGAATCTAGAATATAGGTTACCAGGGAACCAGGTAGGGATAAGGGAATAGGGAGTTAAGGCTTAAAACGTAAAGAGTTTCTGTTGAGAGGATGGAAAAGTTTTGGTAACGGATGGCAGGAATGGTAGCACAACACTGTGAATGTAATTAACAACACTGAGTTACACAGCTGAATGTGATTCTAAAGAGAAATTTTAGGTTGTATATATGTTACTAGAATAAAAAGTAAAAAAAAAAAAACGCATCAGACTGCATAACACAGTAAACCCTAAGTTAAACTTTGGCTGTAGTTAACAGTACAATTATAAAATGTGGTATCATCAATTGTAACAAATATGCCACACCAATGCAAGGTGTTAATCTTAAGGTGGTATATGGGAATCCTTTATTTTACATATGATTGCATGTAAATCCACAATTTCTATAATAAAAAAAAGAAAGACCCACGGAGACATGGGAAATGGACACAGAAAACAGCTTGAATAGACAACCATTGACTAAAAGGGAGGCAATGCGAACATCACAAGAACAGACAATAGTACAGACTATAACCCACCACACAAAATAAGAACCCACGAGCCCATAATGATAGAAATACATAATAAATAAATAAACAAACCTAAAATGTGATGACAAATGAGATGTTTACACAGTTTCAAAATACCCCTCCACAAAATGTCTCTGAATTGCAAAGAGAAGAGCAGCTTTACAGTGGAGAAGAGATCAAAATGAATAGTAATGGCACAAAGCGAAATTTTGTGCCACCTGATAGGATGCAATGAGAAGAATACAGGATCACTTCTGAGACATTCCTGTCAATGATACATAACCCGGATGTAATCAGGGAGTAGCAGATAAACCCAAACAAAGGGACTTCCTATGGAATTAATGGTCTTTAATCTTTACAAGTGTCAAGCCATCGCTTCACAATGAAGGAGACTAAAGAGACATGACAATAAGTACAACATGCAATTGTGAACTGGATCTTTTCGTTATAAAAGACATTGGGAGAACTGGTAAAACCAAAATGAGGTCGAAGGATTAGATGTTACTAACATAGCAATGTTAATTTCTTGATTTTGATGGTTATATTGTGTTTATGTAAGAGAATGTCTTTTTTCATAGGAGTGGTTTCTATTGGGCTTCCAATTTTTCTTTGTGATAATTTCAAAATAATTTTTTTTACATAAAAATCAACTCCCATTAAGGTCTCTTCTGTAATAGCTCACAGCTGTTTCCTTATTTCCATTACCCCAACAATCTTGTTCCAGAGAGCCTAGTTCCCATCCTCCCACACTATTGCAATAAGTTAACAAGGCTCTTTACTCCCCAATCTGCCCTATAACCTCTGCCAGATTAAGATTTCCCAAAGTTTGATTCTACTCTTGCCACTTCCTTCCTCTAACATTTCAATAGCTCCTCAACAGCTACCAAATAAAGTACAACTTTCTTAGTATGACTTTCAGGTTCAACTCCCTTCTAGACCCAACCAACCTCTTCCAGTCTTTCCCTGCCACCCCCTATATCTCAGACAGCCCGACTGCACCCACTGATTTTCTGCCCATCTTTTAGCTTTTGCTCACATACGTCCCTCCTCCAGGAAGTGCCTGCTCCTACTCCCTACTAATCTTTCAAGACCAGGTACAATTACCAACTCCAACCACTTCCCACCTCCCCATTTTCCATATTTACTCAGATCATCTCTCCTTGGTAGAACACCCAAAGTCAATTTCTCTGCTTACAAACCTTATTTCATTCCGTCTTATATTACAACTTTTGTATATTTATCTCAGCAACTCCTAATGTATAAGGTGATGGTACAAATAATGAGGTTTTCATTAGTAATAAAATCAAGTCATAGTCACAATTATGAACCCAGGTTGTCAGTTACTATCTTACAGTCTCTCTCTAGGGGACTAGCTTTGTATGTATTCACACTACTTTTATTTATCTCCTGTGTCCTTCCTTAGACTACCATTTTCTATTTTTAGCATAAAATAGCAGCCATTTCTACTTCTTTTCTACATAGGACTTTTGGTAATACCCATGCCACTTAATCATAAATCCAGAAGTTTCTAGAGCATCAAATAACATGCTTAATTACAATTACATTTTAACTTTGTCATTATTTTATAAAAACTATACAAAATAAAAGTCTTAAAATTGAAAACAACGTCTATATTTGACAAGCTAAACCAGAAATCCTAGCATTTCAGATGAAAACGCTATTTTAACATACTCATATTTTCGAGATTTTCATTAATAAATTTTGGCATGCTGTTCACAAAAATATGTGTTTTAATGCTATATTTAAACATATCAAGAAACCAATACTCTTATCTCAATCTGAAATTAATAAATGAATGAAAACGGTAAATTATTTAGCAGCAAGGCTGAAAGTTTATCAGTAGATTATAAACATCATATGAAACTAAAGCAACAGCTGCAAGTTCAGAAAAAAATTATTTTGGAGAAAGAAAACCTAATGACATAAAAGCAATGAGGGAATCAAAGTGTTGCTCCTAAATTAATGGTGACCAATACAACATCTATAATTACTCTGGCATTAAAGTTAAAAAAAAAAGTCAGACATGTCTAGAATTTCAATATTACAAAAGGCATCAAATCCATAAATGATAATCTACTTTTCTGGTCCTAGTTTCAGCATATCACTGGTAATAGAAACTGGCCTTACATTGATTTAAGTTTAACTGAAACTATGAATTTTATATTTCAGCTTTATTTTTTAAGTATCAAGTAAACCATTTTAAATATACTAATACCTTTTAGTAAAAGTAGACATACTGACAAATAAGATGATGTTAAAAGCAAAACTTACAAAAATATGCTGCACATAGTGATCTGTATATTCTAAAGCACTAAGGCATTTTTCCAATAAAACTGCCACTACTGTTACCAGAAATACCATAAATGAATGAAAGTGAATGAATCATCAGGAGAAGTAAGCTTATTTTTCAATCATTTCAAAAAATATTATTTAAAATTACTAACCTGGAGAAATTCTAGGCATATTAGCAACTTCAAAACAGAAATATCAAGAAAAAGAAAGGTCCATGTTTTCATCTTCTAACTACCAAGGCAATGCTGCAAGGGGTTTACCTATTTTAATACCAATACTCAGACACACACACACACACATAATACCCACAACACCCACAATTCCTTCACACTTTGCATTACATAAAGATATTTACACCTCAATGGTTCATTCAGAAAGTTTATTAAAAGACAAGGCAAACTTTTCAATATAAACTCCTTGGATTCTGAAGCTTTTGGTTTATTAAACGAGGTGAGTGTCAATGAACTCTAGAGACAATGGAAAAAGTTCTAAGAACTGCAAATCTACTAAACTGCCTCATTCTATAATTTAAAAATGCAGCACATATTGCAATACATAGCTAATTACTTGTCTTGAAAAACACCTGCATATGCCCTTTGAAACAGTGAACTTTATATTCAAAAGTCCAAGTCAGTGTTAGCACTGTATTATGATGCTACCAAAATGACTTATCATAAATGTTCAATGTTATGTCAACACTATCTTGTTTCCATAAGGTATAGTGTAAATAAAAAGAACAAGGAATTCATAGTAAGTGTCAGATTTTAAAACAGGAAATATCTGATTAAAAACAAACAAACAGCCCTCAGTGTTTCAAAGGAAAAGGACAGATCACCCCTCCTCACTTTTACTATCCTTTTAAGTGGTAATGTTTTCCTCTCCAGACTATCCTGGAACCTACAGAGCCGGACTTGCGACTAAAACAGTACTTGAAACTAGATTAAAATTTGCAAATATGTTAAGGAATACTCTATTTTGATTCTTAATATACATAACTCAAAGAAAACTACATGGCAACTCAATAGTTTTGATTAGCAGACCTTAGAGAGCATCTAGTTCAATTTATTCACTTTTAAAATGAAGAAACTGAGGCCAAGAGAAGTTGTGACTCACCCAAGGTCACCGTTTGTTTGTGTCCAAGCTGACAGGGGCACGCCAATCTAAATGACACAACCAGGTCCAGTGTCCATCCTAAGGGCTTTACATTCAGCTTTGTCATAATTTACTTTACCATTTGGCACAGACAATCCATTCACTGGAAATTATTAACAGATGACTTTCATCACCCTCTCACAGAATGCCCATCGACTAAAACGGAGACAGCACACACCTCACAGCCATTATTCATTTCTACCAGCTTGAAAAATTAACCTAGATGAGAATCATTTTCTTATCTGAACAGGATACTCTTTCCTCAGCATAATTTTCAAAAAGGCTAATGCAAATAATATAATGTATTCTTTCTTCATTAACCTCCAAAAGGTCTATAACAGATCTGCAGTTCTCCACCCCTCTTTTGGTCTTAGGACTCCCTTCCTTAAAAAGAACTGAAGATCTCAAGAGGCATTTGTTTAGGTGAGTAATAGCATACTGATATTTATTGTACTAGAAATTACAACTGAAATGTTAATATTTATTTTAAATCATTTTAAAAATAATAATCACATGTTAACATAAACATGCATTTATGAAAAACAGATTTCCCCAAAACAAAAAACTTTAGTGAGAAGAGTGGCACTGTTTTATGTCTTAACAAGTCTTTCTATTGTCTCGCTTAATAAAAGACTGCTGGATGCTCATACCCATTTCTGCATCCAATGTGTGTTATGCATGGGTTCAAGAATATGAAGAAAATCTTGCATCACAGCTATGTTTTTGAAAAAGAGAAGAGTACTTTAAACACCTTTTTAGATAATTGTGGATATGCCTCCTTGATACTACATCAAAAACTGACATTAGTATTTTTAAAGGTTAGTTACTATGAAAATCAGAAAACTTATCAATGAACTTTCCATACATGATTATATTAAAATAGACTGGGCTACCTTGCAGTTTGAATGGGTCTTTTTCCCCTGCAGGAGTTCTAATTTCACAAACTTCCTTGAAAAATTCTCAGGAATCCCCAGGCCACACTTTGAGAACTGCTAGAAAAGTTTAAAGTTCCACCTACAGATGCAGAACACTATTAAATCTATGAGTAGTGACACTTTGTCCGGATCCTTTAAAATCTTTCATCCAACATTCCCTGAAATGGATTATCATCATCAAAAATTAAAAAACAAGAAGTTTGGATTTGGAAGCAAAAGATACAGAAAAGGAAATCATACTGAAGCCTGGATGAAGTTAAATTAAATATGATAACATGTAGAATGAAGCCAGAATAATATCTAAATATTCTCTTGTCCTTGAGGCATTCTACTGAGAATGAGCAAAACACATAGGTTTGGATAACATTTACCAGAAGAGGCGAAAAAAATCATTAACCTATGAGATTTTTAAATAACACTAAAGCTGTAATATTAACATTTTTGGAAAACTTAACTGGCACAAAATATGTAAACAAAATAAGTCCTCTGGCTATAGTAACATACATAAAGAATTCTGTAATACTCAAGAAGAAACACCACATAAACCACACATCCCAGAAATGCAGGGTAGACTCAAGTAACAGACTCACATCAATTCCATGTCTAATGCTGCTGGTCAATGGAATATCAAGAGGGCCTTCATAAGTTGAGCACAAAAGCTATAGCTACAGTAGTGGAAACAGACTATAGAACAAACAGAAGAGAGAATTAATGTTTTTAGCTACTGAATCTCTAATATTTCTACCAGGAATATCATTACCCAAAGCAACAGTCTTCAAAACCAAAAAACCATGAATAGAATTGCAGTAGCAAATGTATGCTGCCTCACCATTCAAATAAAAGAATAAAAAAATAAAAAATCAGAGTAGAGGTTACTCACAAGAAGTTGTCACCAAACATCTCTTTTAACTATGTGAATAACAGTCATTTAAAAGATTCTGTGGAATTTCATGTAATGAGGAAAAAAGAAACTAAAAGAAATGGAAACTAAAGGTTGTTTGAACACTTAATAACCAAAACACATGTAATGCATACAGTGTGCCAGGCAATACTCAAAGTGCTTCTCACAAATTCACCCTTCTAATTGGATTGACTACCTTTGAGCTAGGTACTATTTCATAATCTTTTTATATAAGAGAAAACTAAAGTCAGGAGAGGTGAAGAGATGTGAACAGGAACACAAAGCATTTAAGTAGCAGAGCTGGGATGCGAACCAAAAAGCCTGGCTGTAAAGCCATACTCTTAATTACCATACTACACTACCTCATACTAACTCACTGAAAACATCACTTTTAAAAATATCCACATCGGGCACAAACTTTTCCTTCTCTAAAAGTAAAACAAAGCATTTGCAATAAAGCCCATGCTGAGTTTAGTTCTGATGGAAGCCACCCAATCCCATGACTTCTGTTACAGTTTAATATTTATGAAATACAGGCAGCTTTAAAATAGAATTGAAGAGTTCATGTTCTTGAGAACTGTAAGAATGTATCATCTATGGAATGTTTGCTTCCATGAAAGCAAGAGGAGCAAGGGGTGAGCCACTGACAAGGTAAAGGAAGAATGCTCATATTAGAGTTTCTCATTTTGTTTTAGGAAAAATAGAATAGGAGGAAAATATAAGAAGATACATAAATGCCACATCCTATTGACAGGATGGAAATATTTTTCACAAAAGAAATTTGTAAGGTAAGAAAGGAAAATATATATTCTCAGATGCTAAAGGAAATGAACTATATATAGGAAATCTATTCTTTATATACTCAATAAAGGAATCATTTATTACAATCACATAATAAAAACAGTACTAAAGCAAAGTCCAATGCAACTAATTCCTTGTATAACTTAGAACCACCCTCTACTGTCATATCTAAAACCTCTTCCTTGTTTTTTTCTAAACATATATGCTATATGCAACAAGGAAAGCCAAGGAATATTTTACAGTAGATAAAGTATGCCTTCTTGCAGATCTGAAAGTTATAAATATACCAATTCAAAACTGCAGTGACATATTTCACTTCCAGTACAAGTAAGACTGTCCACTTAGTAATTTTAGATATGCTGAGTCTTTTAAAGGCCTCGACGGTTAAAGAAATTATTTATTTGGATCAAAAACCACAACTTTCATATAATTAACCTACCTTGAAAAGGGCAGGGAGAGGGGGGATGCTTGTGGGTTAGATTTGGGATTCATTTTTATTTTTCACAACCAATGAAGTGATTAATAAAGAAATCTAAGAAAAAGACTAAGACCACAAAGAAACTAATCTAAAGCAATTTTAACGAGCCAGTAGGCAACTACAGGAAAAATATCTAGCACTAGTCTGCTACAACAAATACAATAACTAGAAGCAGAAAATAAACATTTTCCAAACACCTAAAATAGGCAATGAGGGAGGGGGCATCTATATACACTCCTCCAAAATCGGCACAAACATTTTCTAAAAGATTTTAAGAATTTTTGTTCCTCTTCTACAAAAAAGTAATAACATTACACTAAGAAGTAAAGGGGGAGCACTGAATAACCATCCTAAAAACAAAAATAAAACAAAGTTGAAATTATCAACTGAAAAGATGTTAATTTTCACCATTTTTTTAAAGCATGTTTATAAAGCCATGAACTTCAAAAAAGGAGAAAGTCACCTTACCTTGACACATTTTCTGGAATGTATTCGAGGACCGGATATCCCTCACTTCTTCTAGATGATAAGTCACCATGGGATTTCCATGACTCCACTAAAGTACTGACAGGAGGAAAGGAACTCAAGTGCTGGAAAGATTGGTCTCTAGCAGATCGTGATAAAGATATTGTTCCTTGAGCACCAATCCTGTAGTGGAAGGACTGTCCACCTGAATTCACACCAACAATGGCAGATGAAGGGATGCTGGTCTCTGGGTAGTAGCTCCCATCATCTGGCTCTTGTTTAATTCCCATTGGGAATCCAGTGCCATCACAGTTACCTTCAAAGCCCGGCACAGGTGGTCCTAAAATTCCTGATAGAGAATAATAGTCTTTATCATCCATAAAGGAAAAATAGGAGCTATCCATAAATGGAAATGGGTTTACTGTCGGATTCCCTTTAAAAGAAGTACCTGAGCATGAATGCTTGGTTGACTCTTGCTTTATCGGTACTGAGAACGGGGAATCAGAATTTATTTTGCTATTTCCTCCTAGACATGAGCTGCTAAAAGCTCCATCTGGTTCTGGTTTTATGTACTGGACAATATTAAGCTGACCAGTCACCCCATTTGAGATGGTGCTCTCGACCTCCTCAGTCTTAGGAAAAGGGGCCTCTTGAGCACCTTTCTCATGCGTGTCTGGACTAGGAACCACATCCTGGGTTGCATTGGATCCAACAGGGGTGCCAGAAGCAGTGTAGCTGAAAGCATTGCTTATAGGGCTACAGATAGATCCCACAGTACTGGCTGATGGACTGGAAAGTGTGGATCTGTTATTTGTGTTGGAAGGGCTGGAAACAGAGCACCTTGAGTTGTTGATATTTGCAGGACTAGACACAGAGGATCGCAGAGTGATGTGGTTAGGGCTAGAAACTGGAGATTTTATACTGCAGTGACTTGGGGGACTGGAAATTGGGGATTTCATGCTACTTAAAGGACTTGAGAGAGGAGAGCCCACGTTGCTAGCATGTGCAGGGCTGTGCGACCTGGAGCCTCGATTTTCAACATTAGGGGAGCATGTCAAAGGTGTTCCCTGGGTGATAGGGCTATGCACTGTGAAACTGCCAAAGCTGGTCGTGGTAGAGGACACAGCGTTGATTCCAGCAGGACTGCAAACTGAAGATGTCATGTTCAGAGGGCTGCAAACAGATGGGCTCTTCTCATGACACATGATAGGGCTTTTAACAATGGCACGCATGACCCCACCATTCATGGAGCTCCCAGAATCAGACATAAATGACCTTAAGGGTCTGCTCACACTACTTAGAGTGGAAGGATGATGGCCATTTTCTTTGTAAAATTTCACCAGCTGTTCAACATTTTGATAAATCCTTGCTGGACTCATGCTTCTTTGTTGATTCTGCTGATCATAGGCGTAGTCAGCATCTCGGACAGAATCCATGTACAAACCCATGGACTCAGCTACAGTCGCTGAAAGTTCCTTAGATTCCAACTCGGTTTTAATATCAGATGTTAAAATCCCAGATCGGTTAATGTCTTGCTGAAGGCAAGAGGGCAGTTCGTGTTTTTCACTGCTGCTTCCTTGAGTACTGATGTTTGAAATAGCACCGGAAACACAGCTTACATTGACAATCTCCATGTAGTTATTCTCATCAGTCCTCTCTCTAGGTCCCAGGGAAGAACGTTCTGCAGTCTGAGAAACGTGACCCCACCGTCTTTCCATATCTAGACCTTCAGGGAGACTGCGGTATCCTTTGGTCTCCATAGCTAACAAACAAATTCATATAAAAAAATAAGTTATAACAACATTACTGTGAAAGACATTCTAAAATTACATTTACTAAACAGCAAAATATAGATTCTACTTATTTTAAGGAATAGTTCTAGTTATATTAAAACTATTACCTTCTTAGGTGCTGACACAAAGTAGTGATTCAATTTCATTTTATAAAACTATATGCATCTAAATAAAATTGCTATATTTATTTAATATTCACAATAATCCTGGGGATTGATAAAATTGGTAAGAAGAGCTTCAGACTCTTTCAATCACATGGAAACTGCTTTCCCTATCTGATATGAATTGATTAAAACATTTTTATTAATAAGGAATGCAATTAGTATTACTTTCAGATATAGGTTTATCAAGGGAATTACAAAATAATTTTGAATTTTTTAATTAATAAGACTTTGTTAAAATGGATTACGATGATTATAATTTAATGTCAATTCTGAAAAGCAAAAAATTCATATATCCTGATTAAGATGATTCACAGCTCAGAGAGATGTATCTCACCTCAGTAACATCAGAACTCTCTTCCTCTGTATTTTAATTTCAATTTCAACTTTGACATGCGCCCTGACTTACTGATATCTCTGCTAAAAGAACTTCCAACAAACATACATTTTTACTCCCAACGGTGAAAATAAACAGATAGTTTGAGAAGGGTTACAGCAATTGAAGCATTCATTCATTCAACAAATATTTACCAAGTGCTTGCTATATCCTAGGTCTACAACCAGTCACTGAATATATAATAATCCACTCACTGAATCTATAAAAATAAACAAAATAGACATGGTCCTCATCTTCAGGAAGCCCATAAGACTGATTCAGATATACAACAATATCCGGTGGTTCTATGTACAAATTTATTTTTAGACAGTACAATTACAATAAGCCTAAATCTACATAATTCTTATGCAGTATGTAATTCAGTGTAGTATTACAAGCATTTATTTAACCCTATATGTCCTATACGACCCTATAAGGTTGACAGAAGCATTACTCTGCCATTGGATATGATAATTATCCAATTGGAGAAACTGAGTCATGGGCCACATATCTCATAAGTGGAAGAGGTGGAATTTTAGCACAGATCTCTCTCTATATCAGGGGTTCTCAACCTGGACACTATTGACATTTTGGGCTGAATAATTCTTTGGTGTGGAGGGCTGTCCTACATCGTAAGATATTTAATAGCAATCCTGGTGTCTACCCACTAGATACCAGCATCATTCCCCCTCCCAGTTGTGACAACCCAGATTAAAAAAAAGGGTCCTGTTCTTTGCCAAATTTCACAGGGTGGGTGTGGGGAATGGAGGGGAATCATCCTGGTTGAGAACTATGGCTGTAATGAAACACTGTCTTAAAGAAAATTAACTCCGAGTCTCCAGAAAATTTCATCTGTATATTTTTATATATACAAACCCTAAAATCTGTATGTATACATTTTCACATCCTTTCAAGTCTGTACACAATCTATGACCCAAATAAAGCTAAGGTCCTGATCTAAAAGATCCAGCTTTCTGCAGTTCTGTACACAAGCATTGCTTTAGGCTTCTCATCCCTTTCCCTATTGGACACTCACTCCCTCCATCCCTTCTGTTTCCCCTCACTAAAAAAAATAAAAAATAAAAAAGAGAGAAATTAGGAAGTCCTTTTGCTACAGAACTTATCTTAATTAACCCAGAAAAATAGTATAATAGCTTTACTAAATAAATTGGCATTAGATAGCATAAGGCTCTCTGATGAAATTTAAAGTCCCCAAATTGAGTATTGTAATTACCCCCTTACTTTCCTGTATTCTACACTAGATTTTAAGTTCTGAGAGGCAGAAACTTGATCACTTTCAATACAATATCCCAAGTAGATAGCATGGCACAAAAGGAAGTTTTTTAACTATTATAATGAATAGTCAAGAATCTGTAAACATTAAAATCTACCTATTACGTAGCATAATTTTGCTTGAACATTATTCTATGAATTCCTAATCATAAATTGATAAAAAAAAATAGTGGAAATTAAATTAAATTACAAAGGTTGAATCTTGTAATTCAAGCCAAAAAGTGTTAGTATGGATGAGAGCCAAGCAAAAGTTGAAAAAAATATAGCGGATTGGGACCTAAATGGCTAATACTAGCCCTTTCCACTTTACTTGAAAAGACCATTTAGTTGTAGTTATGAATTGAAAAGTACCAGTAAATATGTGCTGCTTAACCTGTACCCGAGAATATTCTGTCCTCCTTATACGCAACCTGAATAGATACATATCTAAGGTATAAGTGTTTCAGACCCAAATTCATTAAATACCACAAGAAACATGTCTATTTGTGTTCAAAACTGAACATCTTGCAAATAGCACCCTCAGTTCCCCAACCCTGTGCCTAAACCCACATTCCTGTCTTAAGGAACTGTACCACCTAAATGCCTGGAAGTTCCCCCCTGCCTGGCGCCCCACCTCCCACCCCCACTGCAGTTACAGGTTCATTCTCTTTCCCACTCTCGCCCCTCCCCCCAAATCCATCCTCCATACAGTCTTTCAGAAAGGACGATCATCTTATTATTTTTCTGAAGTTGCAGTGGGTAAAACTGCATGTTAGGCCTCCTGAGAAGCTCCCTAGCGCAGAAGCCTGTTTACTGTTTAACCCGGCATTCTCTAAATGATTTGGCCACTACACACTTTTTCCACAGAATACCTATTATTTTCAGGGACACATTTCATCGTTCTGCCCTAAAACGTTAGCCATCACACAAATCTGTGAAGCTATAGGAAGATTTGAGGAGAATTTATACGGGTATATGGCAGGAACCAAGGACAATCTTAAAGCACTTCACAAGAAAGCACCTTATCAGCTAATCTCATGGAGCAGATCACAACTTTCCAAGTCCTGTTTGGCTGGCCTTGAACCCTCCCAACAATAACATAATGCAGCCAGTAATTCACCACTTTACTGACGGGACCATCATTAGAGAATTTGCAAAAGGCTTTGCTGAAATCTGTTAGCTTTGTTTAAAGCAGTCTACCAATTCAGCGCACCTCTCAACAAAGCAAAGAGAATAAAGATTGGCAACAAAAACAGCAGAATGGAGAACAGACATCTAGTCTCTCCATGGCTGCCTCCGCAAGTATTTTTCAAGATTTTTTTGAAGGATTATGAAAAGAAAATTTTATGCTGAACTCTATCATTTCAATTAGTCCTTTCCTTAAACAAATGGATAATGTTAGGAATTTATTTCTCATGTTGTCCAAGAAACTAAAATTGCATTTTGGGAACTGGTACAATGACTATGGCTTGAGTTGAATTTAAGTCAACCTGGACTAGTGGATAATGAAATTACTAGGTGATAAAAATGTTCCACATACAATGTAATATTCAAAGGGGAGAGGGAAAGTTTTTGTTACTAAAGCATAAGATGAAGCAGATACTGATATACAAATCTGGTTTATATAAAATCAGGCTTGTCTCTCTCATAATGGGAACTATAACAGAGGCTCTTTTGGGACAAAGGCAAAAACCTATATGACCCTTTAATTTTCATGCAAAAGGCCTCACTCCAAAACAAAGGAAATTTCACGGAAGGAAAAACACTTTAAGCCGTAAATATGCTCTCAAGGACTATTTTTGCAAGGGGGGGGTGGGGTAGGGGAGCAAACATGACTTTAAAATTTTGTTTTACAGTCTGTATTAAGTTGTCACTTTACAAAAGGTAGTAGTTTACTTAGGAATATTATCAAAACTTATGAATTTATTTTATCTGAAAATACTTTCACTTTTAATATTCCCGCAAATGTAATCCCACTTTAAATGCATCATTTTCTATAGTTACTTCACTATGGGTATCTTAAAGACTCATCCCTAAGCATTTCACAGACATCACTAGTGGCACAGTTTTAAAAGTTCACTGAATGCGACTATTTTTCTGTCATCCCCACAGCCAAACTACTATTATGTGCCCCTCTTTTATAAATGAAGTAAATGATAGACATCTGCCCAAGGTCACCTGAGAGAACGGAAAACTAGTTAAAACTGGGCACACCTGACTTCTGTTCACTCACCTAATTCACTGAGCCACCTGATCTTTTCAAAAATCCCCAAACAAAACTCTTTCTTCCTTAAAAGAAAAAGCTCCTCTTTAGATTATTCTTTAATTCTCTCCTCAAGCATTTCCTTGATAGCATGTCATGTCTAACATAAAATTAAAACTTCACAGGACTTCATATATGGAGAACGCTGTCATCAGTACTAGCAAATATCAGTAAACAGCACCTAGAGAAATGTCAATGCAAAATGCTAAAAAGCAATTTGGTGCATTTGATATTCGGCGTTTAAAACATTTGTCCGACCATCAATTAAAAGTTTTCCTAACTCCTGTTATAACAAATAATTAAACCTGATGATACCGTAAACCATTAAGAATTAAACCAGTTTTTTTTTTTTTTAATTCAGTAGTAGCGTAAGGTTGCCACTAAAAGAAACTTCATCCCTTCGCTCCTGCCCTTAGAATTCCAACTGATGCCACAGAAAGCACAGCCCCTCTCTAGAGTTTCTTGAATGCCAAGGAACGGGAAATGAACGAATTTTCAGAACCTTTCTAACAGAGGATCTAACTGGACCTGTATCTCCTTCAATTGCCCTTATTCTGCTATACCTCCAACTGAGATTTGGGAGTTTACATAATTGATAAAGGAGAGAAACATTTTTCAGACGTCTTTAAAAAAGTGCACAAGGAAAACGATCCAAAATTCATCTTCGGGGAAGGGGAAAGGGAAGGGTGGTGGTAGATATCCCACTGCCAAAGGCGGATCAAAACTGCCCCTTTTGTGGGAATTTATCCAAAGTGGCCAAACTTTCCCAAAACAGTTCTCTGGAAGCCAAGGGGCGGGGGGAGTGGAAAAACAAAACAAAACAACAAGCACACAGCACCATACTGACTGTGCCTCCAAATTACGCAGCCACTTCTCCCTGCAAACTGCACGCTCCCGCGCCGCGGCGACACGCCGCGCCGGGAGAGCGGCGCCCTGCCGCACACCCCTACACACCTGCCTTGGCTGGGGTCGCTCTCTCGCCGTCTACCTGTTGCAGTGCTCGCCACCGCCACGACACCCCCGCTGCGGAGCGCCCCTAAATCCAATCACATCCAGGCCAGTAAGCGCGGCTCTCCCTGCAGCGGGAGAGCCGGAGGCAGCGACGCTCTTGCACCCAGGTGACTGCACCGGCTTCCTCAGAGCAGCCTGAAGTTGGCTCGCGTCGCCCCGGCCCAATGACACCCCGGGCGCGGAGAGGCGGAGAGGAGGGGGCAGGGCCAGGGCCAGGACGATCTAAAGGGGAGGGGGGGAGGGACCGAGGGAGGGCGGGCGAGAGCCTGGAGGGGGTGTGGGCCAGCGCAAGGGCCGGCCCTTTTAAAAGCGGGTCACATGTCCAGATAAAGTTCGGGTTGTTACCCGCCCCCCTAGGCCCTTCTCATTGGCCCGGAGGGAAGCAAGGCTTCACGCTGCACGGGTCAGGCGGGCTTCTCATTGGATAATGCTGGCTGTCAGTCACCGGGAGGGCGACATGACTGATACAAAGTTGCTGCGACACAGCCTGAACCTGGCAGCTCCCTTAAAGCCGCAGCAGCGGAGGGCGCTTGGGGTGCTCGGCAGCAGCTACGACACCAGGCACCCGCCCCCCGCCGCCCCCCGCACCCCTTTCTTGACCGCCCCAAACTTGCTTATGCCTACCCAGCCTTCCTCCTGGCCGACCCCAGCATATCTGAAAAGCTGCGAAAAGTGGTGGTGAGGCGGAAGAACTCGATCTTTCCGCGAGCAGTCCAGGTGTTGTCCCCTCACGCTTGTCCACCTGCAGAGCCAGGTGAGCTGCAGCCTCGACCACCCAGCCGCCCACAGTGTCCGCGCGCAGGGGAGGACTCCGAGTGGGCTTCACCCGACGCCGAGGCTCCTCTCCCCGCCCCTTTCCCCGGTTTGCCGGGTTACCTCTCGGCAGAGCAGCCGCATTCTCCGCTGCCAGCGAGCCAGAAGATCACGTTCCCACTCAATTTGAATTTCCTTGTTTTAAACGTGCAGGAAAAGCGGGTGATTTCAGTGCCGCCAAAGCTCTCACAGCCTCACCCCCACCCCCACCCAAAAGTGCCAGGGTCAAGCGCTGCTGCTCTCCCTTCCTTAAAATTTTGCTGCTGTACTTACTACTTTAGTATTGGATTTTTCCATTAGTCCTGTTTAAAATAAAGCTTACCATCGAGGATTTTCACTTATTGAAAATGGTGTGGCGGGGGGAAGGTTTGCCCATTATTGGGAGAAAGCTACCAAACTGTCTTCTAAGTATGGAATGTTTGCAGGAAGAAATTTCGGTTTCCCTCCAACTGTCCCCTCCTCGACACTCCTCCCGCCCACCTACACGCTGCAATTATTAAGCAAAAGCATGGGGCTTCTTAACTTTGATTTCTAAGGACTTTTGGGCTGCGCATGTTAGGCTCCGTTTTAGGCTCCTGGCTGGCCCGGTGTCAGCACCAGTGACGTACACACCTAAATCTGGTCCCCCAGCCCTCGGCGACCCGCAGCTCGGCGGTGGCAGCTGTACAGCATTCCCTTCACCCTTGCTGTGCGCACGCTAAAGCCAGAATGGGAGACATCGTGGGCCCAAAGGCCCCTCTTTTCCTTACAATTAATTAAGCGTCCGGATTCCCGCCCCCAAGCCTTGGGAGACTCGAACTCCCAACCACTCTAGTCTGGGAACTCCGGCGCCGAACAGTCCCTGGCGCGGAGTGGTCCCCAGCGCCCCCGCACCCGGGAGTCCCCGCCGAGTGTCCCAACTTTCCCGCGGGGCCCGCTGTCATGCGCGCTCTCGCGACCTGGCGAGCAGTCGGGCACGGATCGCACCCTGACCGAGTGCTGGCGGCGGACAGGAGCGAGGGGGTCCCGGACCCAGCGCCCAGGCAGTAGAGGCCACGCAGGTCCTAATTAGTCATTATTAAAGAAATGGACGTGTCTGCTATACTAAGTTTTTACCTCCTTCGGGAAGGGCCGGTCTTGCCCTGGATCTCTCGGCTCCTTGCAAAATCTAGGTTAGAACCGTACAGGAGCGATAGCTGCGATCTCTTCCCCGCCGCCCAGCACCCCTGCCCGGAGGAGACCCAACCCGCCTCCTGAGCGCAGCCCCCACCTCCATTTGCCAACCTGCGCCCTCTGCGCGGACCCTGCCTTCCCCGGGGCCGCCCCCGCGCTCTCCCGGGCCGCCTCCCGCCGCCTCCCGACGCTGTCAGCTCAAAGTGACTGTAGCTGCACTCACCTTTTCTAGGACATGGTGGGGAGGCTGGAGGGTGGGGGGGGAGAGAGACTCCCGCCGCCGCCGCCGCCACCGCCACCAGCAAGTCCAGTCCAATATGAGCACAGCGGCAGTGAGGATGGAGAGGATGATAATCCCGGCAATCGCCCTGCTGACGGTGGGTAGAGCAATAGAGCAGGAGTGCTGTTACCCCGCAGGAGGCGGCTAGGCGGCGGTGCCAAATCGCGCAGAGGGAGCCGCGGGCGCTCGCCCGCCCCCAAGCAGCGGCGGCCGAACCTGGGCCGGGCCCCTCTCGGGTTAATGCTAGTCCGCCCGGCGTCGCCCGCGGCGGCCCAGGGATTCGGGACGTCGGCCGGGACGATCCCGCGCCGGCCACCCCGCAGCGCGACTCTCTGGGCCTGGGATGGCCGGTGACAGCTCGGATGGCGGGCCGAGTGCTGTATGTGTGTATGTGTGTGTGTGCGCGTGTGTGTGTGTGTGAAGGGGCGGCCACTGGGGGAGCCCGCGACGCCGCGGCCCCCTCCCTGGGTCACACCCTCACCGGCGCGACAAGGCAGCACAGCGTCCAGGCGCCGGCTCGTGGGAAACTGGGCTGGGGGCGCCAGTGGCCGCCCACTCACCCGGGCCACTGGCAACGAGGAAGCCGAGGGCAACGGAACCCAAATGCCAGCAGGAATCCCAACCCCTCCCCGAGGCTCCGAAAGTCTGGCGCTGACCTCGGGCCCTGGCCTCAGGTGCGGTTCCCACCCGCGGGGGATGTGCGAAAGCTGAGGCCCGAGCGCGGGGGGCGGGAGGGAAAAGTTTCTTTTCCTCCTCCCCGGCTGCTCACCCCTGAGGCTGCTCCCCCCTCCCCCTTTTCTCCAGCTCGCCGCGCCTCTGCCCCACCCCCACGGTGGGGCATGGGGGGGGGGGGGGGGAGCGCCGCGGGAGGACGGGTGTCAGCGCCCGGGAGCGTTTGGGGACTGTGTTGAGGAGCGACGGCCGCGGGCAGTCCCCTGTCTCTGACGGCGGCTCAGACGCCCGCGGCAGGGGTTGGGCTGAGCGAGCCGAGGAAAGGGCCGAGCGCCAGGTGCCCTCCCCCCTCCCGCCCCCCCCCCGCCCCCACCTCCCACCCCGCGTCAGTCGCCGAGCACCGCGCGCCCCCGCGCCGCCCCGCGCGCCCCTGAGCCCTCGCGCCTGCCACCCAGCCAGCCAGCCAGCCAGGCGGGGAAGACACCTACGCTGACACGAAAGTGAAAGGGGGGCGCTGGGGCCCGGAGGTCGGCCCGAGGTGCGCGGGCACGCGGCGGTGGGGGGGTGTGGAGCGGCGGGGGATGTAAGAGTGACCCGCCATCCCGGGGTTCTCTGGCCCTGGCTACTCTGAGGAGCCGCCAGCCGCGTCCTCTCTTTGGAGCCTCCCCGAAGTCCTAGGACCGCGCCCCCCCCTTCCATAGAGACCACCCCCATCAGGGGATATAAGTGAGTGTATGTGCACGCGGGTTCACTCACACTCACGTGTGTGCCAGATGCACTTCAGCACCCAGACTCCTCACGGCACCGTTACACAGACCCGTAGGTGGAAGGTGGGGGTGGGGTGGGGGAGGGGGAGGGTGTTAGTGGTACTACCACTTCACCGGCTGCGCTGCTTGTTTTCCTTTGATTCCTGGCTAAACCTCGCGAAATGACCACACACGCCCCTTTCCCAGCTAAACACCTCTTTTTCTGCGGGCTCTGTTGGCCTCCTAATTCTCTGGGTGGTTTCCCGTTTTTCTTCCTAAATAGCTGTGAAAGTTGTTAATCCCTTCCCACACAGTACCATGTTAAACACGGAGCTGCTCCGTTAAAGCAGTCACTGCGTTTCTTCAGCCACATTCCCACTGCCCGAATATTGAGCTTCCCGTTGCCTCCATCTCCCAGACGGTGTTGGCACTCCTCAGTTCTTAGATGGTTTAATGTGGCGCTTTGGCCTCTAGCAAAACTACGTTTTGCCTCTGATTCCTTCTTTGCAAAACAAGGTTCGTATTTATGGTGTTCTTTAAGTATTTTAGGTGAAATCAGAAAAATAATATTTAAATATATCTTCAAAATTAATATATGAATATAAATTCATGGACTTTTAAAGGAACTACATTTGGAGGTGTAGTGATGTCTGCAAAACTCAATTTTGAAATAAATAAAAAATAAGATGGAATGACTTTGATAGGTGGATAAAATGAGCAGAGAAATGGATAGAGGGACTGATAGGTGATAAAGCATGTATAGTATGATGTTGATGGTAGAATATAGGTTGTTCGTATACAGTGTGCACTGGAAGATACCTTCAAATTTCTGTAAGCTTGAAATTTTTCACAATAAAATGTTGGAGAAAAAGAACCCCCATTTAATGTAACCTGTATATGTAAATTCTGTTTACAAAATTGATGTTTGGGCATTCATTATCTTTCCCCCTTTACATGATTTACCATCTTTACCTAGTCATTCCACTGCAATTGCAATTAGTTTAATCAGTAATTTCAATTACAGACAACTTGTCAGTGACCCAACTATGGTGTCAAGTGGGGTGACTGTAACAGCAACATTTTAGAAAATTGAAAGATTCTTCCTGTGTTTCTTTCTTGTGCATTTCACTAAAAAACAAAACAACAACATCAAAAACACCTAGTCTCAAGTTTCAATCTTCTCTGCCTTTAAAATAGTCTGGCATTGCAAGGCTTAGATTAAGTTTTTAAACAGGTATGGATATTCCTTAGAAACTTTTCACACCAAAGTAATTCTAAGGGGTCCATATAGCAGCATCTCTTTTTCCCTTGGGAGATACATTAGAGGATCTTGCAGTTTATTAGCAGGCAAACTTTTATCTGTTTTTGGATATATGAATATTTATATATTTGCCCAAATAGTTAAATAACTAAGTTTCCCCCACGTAAGCCCTTCTCTATTTTTCTCTGCTCTCCTGGCTGAAAGTAAAGAGGGGGTCCTGTGTCACTCTGAAAAGACAATAGCTCCAGGATAAGATCTGCAGCTCCCTTATTTCAGCTAAGAAAAGGTGGCACTGGTTTTGCTTGGAATCGCCCCTGAGAGGCTCCATCAAAGATGAGGTTACAGGGTTTTCTAGCTGTTCTGAATAATCTTCATTCCAACCCCCACTGACAAAGAGCCCTGTCAGTTTAAAAAGTATATGCCTAGCATGTCATTGCTTGCTTGTTTTTTAAGATCTCTTAGAAAGTTTATTTTCCTCCTTTTAAATAAATATATATATTTCTTTGTAAATGTTTGGAAATTTGTTTTTAAGAAAAAGAAATATTAAGAAAGGAAAAGCACGGAAAAGGACCTTAAAGTCAACTCCTGCCTAGCTGCCAGATAGTGTTAAATTTTGAAGTAGAATCACGCATATTCCCTTTGACAATTGTTCACCCTCCCAAAAAGATTGCTTGCTGTACCTCAGGACACCTTTCTCCCCCATCCTATTAGTGTCAGACTCCCGGAGGTTTGCCACTGTAAAGTGCAGGGTTCGGCATCTGCAATTTACATATGTGACATCACATCCTCTGTTATATAACTTCAGATACAAAGCCTAATATCATCTAAGTTTGTGTTGGAAAAAGTCCTCCTTTACTCTTTATTTCAAGCTTTAGCAGAGCCATCCCTTATTTCCCTGTTTCTAAACCTACTTCTCTAATAACTGACACTGGGGGAGTGGGGAAAAGCATGGCGTTGTTTCAATATTAAATCGTAAGCCTTACCTACTGATGACAAGAAAGTAAAGACTATTAGTATCACATAATTTAATTGTATTTAATATTTTTAAAAAGTTAAAGGCAAGGCATTTGGCCATAATTAACTTACATTAATAAGCCAAGCCATGCTGGCATTTTTTTTTTCTTTCTTTTCTTTCTAAAAAACTAGGCTTTTATTTTCCCCCCTGTCTCTTACCAGCTGTTGGAAAGAGTTGAGAAAGACTGGGAGAGGCAGAGAGAAAGGAGGGGGTTGTTGGAGAGAGAGATGAATAGGGGAATAATATAAGATAGAACTTCTTCTTTGTTTATTGCAAAACACACATGTTACAGTTTATAAACACTGCAAGCAAATAAGAAATTGTGGACCAGAAGATAAATACAAAACATATCTTGGTTTTGTTAATATCCAAAATAGCCCAAGCTGAATTTTCTGGACTACGTGGAATATTTTTATTAGCTCTGGTTATTCATTAATTTCTGTATTTGTTTACCAAACCATTTATTCCTCTGTCTACCTTAATTCCATTTGTATTCATTTTAAATAGAAAATATACAACCCTAATACATTTCCATGGCCAGATTTTGAGATGACAGAGCACCAAACAGCACATGCATCACAATTAGTATGCCATATTATTAGAAGCAAATCAGATTTCACTGTGCCTACACTGATGTTCTAAATTTAGAAATAATGTACAGTGGTTGAAAATGGGAGGGGATACTTCAGCAGCATATTTTAATTAAAATAAAGACATTTTCAGTTTCTCCTCTTTTTCTCATATATACTTGGTTTAGTACAGGAAATTCATCACCTTTAAATAACTGTGCTAATCTTACATAAATAACTGCATGGTGTGTGTGTGCTCGTTAGGCTTATGCATGAGTATGTTTCTCTGATATTATGTGCAATAACAACCATAGAAAAGTAGAACAATCCATTGGGTCAGGTGTGGGAAACCTAAGAGTCTCTATTGAACTTGATGAAAAACTCATTTAGAATTTCTCATTAGGACTTCACAGGAGCAGTTAGCTTTTCAGTAGTTGGCACTATATTTTTAGCAGCATTTTAACAGCTGTCAGTAACAACTAAGACAACATTTTGATCAACACTACTTTTTAAATTTTTAACAAAGATGGTTGCAAAGAAATAAAATGCTTCAGAATATAAACTTTTAGCTATTAAATTTTTAAAAGATACTTATATTTTGTTGTGATATAAAATGTTAATGCATTGGGGCAGGCAAGAAAGTGCCCACATAAAATGAAACCAAGTAGATTTTTAAATTTTAATTTTCTGTTACCAATGTACATATAATAAATATGGTTTTATTTTTAAAAGGCATGTTCAGTGTCACACGTAGAAATGTCAGAATAAGAGAATTTGCAGCCGTATATTTGCAAGTTGGTCAAGAATAGCCATGTGGGCACCAGAAGTAAATAAAATCTTTTTCCTAAAATTAGAATTTATAAAGGGAGGTTACCACATGTCAGATATATGACACTAGAAACAGCAGACATAAAAATGTAAGGAGCTTTATGACAGATGTCAGCTTTATTCCTAAAGATAGAGGTAAATTTGCTACGAATAATGCATTACAAAACAAACTAAAACTAAATCTCTACAAGTGTCTAATTTCCCTTCCACCTACAGCCTCCCTGAACTGAGTGATTGTTGTTCCAGGGGAGAAAAAGTTATATTGTTAAAGCAACCTACTGAAGCATCTTATTCAGAGGTCGTCTGCCTCATTTTGAGGACCAAATCCAACTTTTTAGTCTATCCTGACCAAGGCAGCCTAGTATTTCCCATTTCTTCTAGTTGGCACAGTGAGGAGATTTATTCATTCTTATAACAAATGATATTTTTATTTTATTGGATATGTTTTCTCTAATCCTTTTGGGGGCACCAATCTAGTAGCTCTTTCAATATAAAGATGTTTAAAATTTCTTGGTAGGGCTTTTATCAAAAGACTTCTGCAATTTTAGTAAAAAATTAGAGTAGATATCCTTTCTCCTTTCCTAACATAACCCCCTTCCCAGGGGCAAGTCTTTTAGTGTTGATAAATACCTTTTCACAGAGTCCTAAATGATGTATTAGTGTATACATTTTTGGCATTACACATCCATATATAAAAGTGAAGCATGTATAAACATTTTCTATATGGGAGGTATATGCCACACTCATTATTAATATTTAAGCCACAGTATATTTTGAAGAATTTAGCACTAATTTTAGCTAGCCTTTAATATTTTATCAAAACAGATATATTTCCTTTTAACCTCATTCATTACTTTAAAAAAGAAAAAAATGCTCTTTTATGGCTTTTGCAATGAATGTGGTGGAACTACATCCAAGTAGGGGCTGAGCAGATAGACATATATTGCTAATGTGTAATGGTAGTGTAAATCATTGGCTTGTGTAAAGGACCAAGTATGCACTTAAAGTATTGGGTTTTTTTTATAATGTATGTGTAAATATAATTTTTACTTTGTTGTTTTTACTTCATACAAAATTACGTATTTTTACAATATTTATATATCTCAAAGAAGAAAATTCTCCCCCAAAATTAATTTTTATAATTTATCACTTCAACATATGCTGTACCCTAGTTACTTATAAATTATGTTATTTTATTTCCAATTTGAATACCATGTTAAATGACGTCTTGATTGAAAATATAATTAGCAATCTTAAATTACCATTTAAAAAAATTATTATTGTTATAATTCAATAACAACTGCCAAGGAACAAAATGCAATATCTTTTAATCCACTATATGCTGTTTCCATGGCACCATGAGAATGTAATAATAGAACACAAGTAATGATACGTTAGCAAATTGAACCCAGTAGCTAAATCAAGATAATTAATCAAAGCAATTATACTCACTGAAAATTTCAAGCAAACACTAACTTTTGCAGATAATTGAAAAAGCCCAAGGTGCATGAAGGAGTCCCAAGGCCCAGTCTTCCTTAAAGAAAAGTCCAAACAGAAACTTTCAGCCTAGAGCAGAATTTCACCAGACAAGTAAGGCAAGTGGTATAGGAGAGCCAGTTTACAGGGCTTTGAATCCTTGCTCCATCACCCTTTAGTCTTATGACCCAATGCAAATTACTTAATCTTTCTAAATTTAGCATTCTTCATTTGTAAAATATTATTGATAATACAACAGGATATGTACTAAACACAATACCGGGATCTAGGAAGTGTTCTTTAAAAAAAATAATAAATTTAGTTATCTACCATCTGAGATTTGCCAGATAAATCTCTTTGGAGATTAGAGTGAAGATCACACTGCCAAATAAAAGGATTTTTGCAGTCACTTGTGAATCAGAACTTCAGCTGGGGTCCTCAAACACATTAGATTTCTAAGAATTCTCTTCTTTAAAACAAATGATTCTCAAATTTAGTATGCATCAGAATCACTGATGTGTCTGCCACCAGCAGAGTTACACGTTTAGTGAGTCGGGGGTGGGGTACAAGAATTTTATTTCTAACAGCTTTCAAGGTTGAGGCTAATATTGCTGATCTGGGGACTACACTTTGAGACCCACTGCCCTAGAGCATGTGTGTGCCAATTTGAAAGTATTATGTACCCTAGGAAAGCCGTATTTTAATCCTGATCCGATCTTGTGGGAGCAGCCATTTCCTTTAAACCTGATTCAGTAATATAGTTTGGATCTTTTTTATTAGATTATCTCCAGGGAGATGTGGCACTTCTAATTGTGGGTGTGAACTTTTGATTAGATGGAGATATGACTTCACCCATTCCAGGTGAGTCTTGATTAGTTTACTGGAATCCTCTAAAAGAGGAAACATTTTATAGAAACCTCCGAAACAACAGAGCCTAGAGAAATGACAGAAATCTCAGAGTTGACAAAAACTTCCCAGCAGAACTGCAGATGCAGATCTGTGGAGAACAGAGACATGGATGTTTGGAGATGCTTAGAGCCTAACAGACGTTGCCATAAGAAGTTAAGCAAGCCAGAACCTGGAGAGAGCCAAGGGAAGCCAAGAGATGAAAACTAGCCTCAGAGAAGCAAAGTGAGGAGCCCCCACAGGAACAGAGGTTGGAGGCATCAAAGCCTAGGAGCAAGGGACCAGCAGATGCCAGCCACGTGACTACCCAGCTGACAGAGGTGTTCCTGATACATCATCCTTGAATTAAGGTATCTTTCCCTGGATGCCTTAGTTGGACATTTTTATAGGCTTAGAACTGTAAACTTGTAATTTATTAATTCCCCCTTTTAAAAGCCCATTCCACTTCTGGTATAAGACATTCCAGCATCTTGCAAACTAATATACTTGGCAAATGAAACTATTATTGACCCTGACTGCCCACTTTGCAGGTTTTAAGTTATTGCTAGCTAAACTGCCCCTGGAGTAGAGGATAGTGATGAGAAGCAGGAAGTCTAGGATGGAGGAAAGAAGGTGTCCTGTAGTGATATTCAAAATCATATGATCATTGGGATAATGATATATGGTTTGGCTAGCTGATGTCAAGGACTTCTTCTCTCTTTCAACAGACCCCATTCAGACTGCCATTTGACTTCTCATGCCCTCTTGACTCTTCCTTTGAATTCGTATTTGGGAAGTATTTTACACGTTTCAGGCTGATCTAGTACTGATTAGTTTACGTATTATTTTAAGGCACTAACTTTGGTTTATTTTGGTAAGTTGAGAATTGATAGACCATATTCCTTCAATTACCTTTGCTGGCAGTTCGTTGTATCATGAGTGTGTCATAAAGATTGTCTCATTACTTTGGAGATAGGTTTTTTAACCAATGCCTTTTTTTTTTCCAGCTTTCTTCCAATCAAAAGGGAAGATTAGATCAACTGAGTATGATGAACTTAAAAAAATATATTTTTATTGAGATACCTTCACACACATAAGTCCATCCAAAGTATTCAATGAATGGCTCACAATATCATCACATAGTTGTGTATTCATCACCATGATCATCTTTAGAACATTTGCAAGAGCATTATGAACTTTTGACAAAGCCATAATGGTTACTCTTAATTTTTCAGCAATTATGTGTGAAGTGGTTCCCAAGGTTTGTCTCAAGTACTCATGTTTCTCTTTTACTTTTGGAACAACTTCATCCTTGCATTAATAATGATGTTTATATTGTAGAATTTTACTTCCTTAAGAAATTGAAAAATGAAATTGAATCAAGTTAGATGAAATTCCTATGTTTATAGAGACATCCCTGAAGAATAATCAAGGAAAAATTAACAGAAATTAGAGTAAACCATATTCCTATTGTTACATAAAATCAAATGACCTGGAATAGGCAAAAGTGAAAAGGGGAAGGTAGAATGCAGTATTTGGGAGGAAAATTGATATTATATTTAACAGTAGAGACTGATTAGAGCATTATATCCATCCATAGATTGTGGAAACAGTTCAGAAAGAAAGACAAGTATCATTAGCAGGTTTTGAAAGTAAGATTTATGTGAAAAATTTAAAGTAACTAGATTTCTTTAACTAATTGTAAGGAGTCAAGTAGGTCACTCAGTTCATTTTATTTTTGCTGTTGTGAAAACCCTTAGAGACTTTGCTCTTTGAAAACAGTGTTATAGTAATATTTATTAATGAGTATTATGAAGTATAAAATATTTCATTAATACTATAAATATTTTGTAAGCTATTCAGGGGGTTAGGGCTTTCATCACCTGGGGGATATCACTCCAATGGTCAGAAGTCTTGGATGTTACAAAGCTCCATGTGACAGATCTTGGAGAGAGGAAATCAGTTCTTAATAGATACAAAATTTGGAGTGGCCTCAGGGCATCACATTCAAACACCATCCAGAATGGAATTGGTAGATAATCCTAGCTTTGGGTTTCCAGTTGAGGGCAAGGATTTAAAAATCGAACAGTCCTCTTTCAGATCCTCAGGATTGAAGATGTCAGCAGGCCAGTGAGGACTGAGGACTGCCCACGGGGGACTGCAGGTCCTTGAACAGGGCAATTCAAATTCAGTTCATCCCAGTGGTACTTCTTATTGGATCCCTTTCTATTCTTCCTTATTCTTAGCCTAATTAATTCTAATCATCTTTATTCAACCAGAGACACGGCTGGTATAAATTATTACATGCTGATCTTAAGTCATTACTGGAACTTCTGTGATTGGTCAGCGTACGTGTTATGAATTACTAAGTATTTTGACTGTCATTCTAGAGGAAAGTGTTCAATCCAAATGGAAAGGGCTTAGGAATTCAGCAAGTTTAACCACTATTTCACTCACTTTATTTGGTAATATGTTGACCTATAACCTACAAAAGATCTTAACGTATTTCATATATGTCTGTAGTGTTCAGTACAGGTAAAACACCTACGTAAGAGACCCCTAAAATATAGTGGCTCAGATAGAAAAGAAGTTTAATAAATTCACATGAAAGTCAAGAAAAATGCATGTGATCCAGGATAAGCAGGTGAGTCTGCTGCATTGGCTCTTTAGCTTCCTTGTTGCTCTCCCATTCTAGCACCACACCCACAATTTTCTATGAAAAACAAAAATTTTGACCAGGTAATTGCACATATCACTTTTGCTTATATCCCATTAGCCAGAGCGATCGTCAAAGAAAAGTTGAGTGGTTGTGTGCCCAACTACTAAAAGGAGGAAGGAGAGAATAAGTTCGGGGAACAATTACCGGTTTTTTCCCATAGGCTATGACCAGCACCACTGTTCTCGTTTGCTAGCTGCTGGGATGCAATATACCAGAAACAGAAAAGCTTTTAAAAAGGGGAATTTAATAAGTTGCTAGTTTGCAGTTCTAAAGTCAAGAAAATGTCCCAATTAAAACAAGTCTATAGAAGTGTCCAATCTAAGGCACCCAGGGAAAGATACCTTGGTTCAAGAAGGCCGATGATGTTCAGAGTTTCTCTCTCAGCTCGAAGGGCACATGGCGAACATGGTGGCATTTGCTGTGGCTTTCTCTCCAGGCCTCTTGTTTCATGAAGTTCCCCAGGAAGAGTTTTCCTTCTTCATTTCCAGAAGTCACTGGCTAGTGGACTCTCTGCTTCTCGTAGCTATGTCATTCTGAAGCTTTCTCCTAAAATGTGTCCTCTTTTAAAGGAGTCCAGTAAACTAATCAAGGCCCACCTGAAATAGGTGGAGGCACGTCTCCACCTAATCAAGTTTAATACTTGCACTTGATCGAGTCACATCTCCATGGAGATAATCTAATTAAAGTTTCCGACATACAGTACTGAATAGGAATTAAAAGAAACGACTGCCTTTACAAAATGGAATTAGGATTAAAACATGGTTTTTCTAGGGTACATATATCCTTTCAAACCAGCACAAGCACTAAGAACCTAAAAAAAAATAAGTGAGCTAAATGGCACAAAGATCTAAGGTTACAGTTAAAGAGGAGGTATATAAGAAATCAGTGGTGCAAGATTGGGGCAGAGGCTGGGGTGCAGATGCTGAAATCTAGATTTATACTCTCAGGAGCGAGACCATCTTTTCCAATAAATGTAGATTGTAGCATCTATTAGCTAAAGATCCTAGTTAAGATTGGCTATTCTTTCACTGAACTGCATGATAAATTTGCAGAACAGTGTATATTCAATTAATGATTAAGTGAGAAGGAACATAGCCAATACAAATCATTCCCCCCAAATATTCATTGATTGTGACAAGAATTTCAACTATGGGAGATATATCAGCAGGGTTTGAAACACAAGTACTACTGCTTCATGGAAAGCAAAAAAAAAGTGCAGATTTTAATATATGTCTGACATGAGGGGAGAGCTTGTGACCCTTCCTTATACATACATGCATGTGGCCTTCTGCATGTGGATTAGCACAGGGGATAAAATGCTGACGATGACAGGCTTCCAGAAGGTTAGGAGCAGGGCTGATGTCAGTTTCAGGACATCTGGACTGCTTGCTTATAGCTACTGTCCATCCTGATTTATACACATGCTTGATTGGTCAGTGAAACCATACAGATCATTAAATAGTTCCACTGTTCCCCCTCCTTTTGAATGGCTAATCAGAATGTTCTCAAGAGATTTCAGACCACAAAAGGCCAAAGAAGGATTCCTTGGGGAAAAAAAAAGTAGTGGCTTCCTCTAAGATCTATAAAATCTCTGCAAATAGAATAGATAAAACAGACAAAGAGACAACACCCAGGTTTATTTGCCAACCTCTCTTTGAGATAAGAATGGAAAGTTCACAGAAATCATACATTTTGCCACTTAAGGTTCATATGTTATCCCGAACTTACTGACCTTCCTGGAATTCTGATGAAGAATTCCTGATATCCCATACCTTTCATATACCATACATCTGCTCTACTTATAGATTGCTAAATGTTAAGATAGATGACAAAGGACGCTGTGAATTTCCTATTCTGGGGGAATTTAAAAGTAGGATTTCCACTGACACTGATCTGGAATGGCAAGTATCTTTAAGCAGAGTGATGGAGTAAGGTATCTTTTGTTTTAGTCTGTTAAATTATTACTTTGCAAAGAGGAAATGAGATCAGGAAGCAAAAAAAGTGCAATATATCCTGATAAATCAGTTGATACTTAAATACAATAGAACTTTAATATCTAGCCTTTTACTTTTTTTTTTTTTTTTTAAACTTGCCTCTGTGTCACATACCAGGTGTTTTAGTTTCCTTGACTGCTCAAGCTTGGTGGGCTTAAACAAAGGGAATTTATTAGCTCACAGTTTAGAGGCTAAAATGCTCACAGTTTAGAAGTTAAAGTCCTCTAAGATCTATATCATCAATGTGCATCAATGCACATGGTGGCCTCTTCTGGCCTCAGTTCTTTCCCGGGTTCCACTGAGTTTTAGCTTCTGGCTGTTCATGTGGCTTTTTCTTCCTTGATCTGAATTTCATTTCACTTCTGAAGGACTCTAGTAATAGGATTAAGACCCATCCTGATTGAGGTGGCTCACACCCTAACTGAAGTAACCTCATGAAAAAAGTCCTACTTATAATGGGTTCACTGTGCAGGAATGGGTTGAATTTAAGAACACGTTTTCCTGGGTACATAGAGTTCTAAACCATTACACCAAGTAGAAAGGGAAATCCAGCAGTGTCTGTCATTTAGAGTAGCAGTAAAGTATAAAGTTTCAAAGCATAGACTATGGAGTTAGAATTAGTCCAAGTTTGGATCCCACCTCTGCAACTAAGTACCGGTGCGGCTGTGGGTAAATTACTTAAACTGTGTGCCTCAGTTTCATCATCTGTAAAGTGAAATAAAACAGCTCACCTTATAAAGTTGTTGTGGGGATTAAAAACCTGTTAGTGGCCTCTCACTTTTCTCACCCCTGCCTTTACAAGAGGGCCTGCATGACCTTTCATTTGCATGCTTAATATAATTTTCTGCCTGCTTACTCTAAAAAAAAATAATAAAACCTGTTAGTACCTAGTAAGCAATAAATGTTAGTTATGATATTTTTACATAACCTTAATCCCAAACCGTTTGCTCCTCCCCATTCCTCTACCTATATTCTTTCCTGTTCTCCATTCACTGGTATGTGACCTTCTTAATAATTTCTCCTTTTGGGTAGGGGGAGGTGGGGTTCCTGCCGTGCTGTTTGATACTCAATGCTGTCTGCCAGGCTTCCTCTGGCTAAAATTCAGGCATTTGCTTCTCTGATGGTTCAAGCTTCTCTTTGCAAAACCTGCTACACTTGTGGAACATTTCCATTACTCCTTCCCACTCCTCCATCCTTGACCTTGATGTTGTATCCTAGGGTTCCATGGCATAAATTTGACCTTTAGATAATATTTAAATAATATTTATAGAGTCCTTTTGCTACTTAAGGAATTAAATTCCCTTAAGTGGTATGTAAGAGATAAAGCTATGGGTTTGCCAAATTTAATTTAATTTTTTTCTTTCTGGCATCCAAGATGACTACATATGTCAGACTCCCTTGCATTAAGGATGTGTCCGTATGAGTAGATCTCTATCCTGGAGTACAGGTGCAAGTGATTTTCTCCACTTATAGGACTATTATAAACTCCCTGGATGATTGTCGAAGCTCTTGGTTGCCTTTCCATGAATACTTGTTGGAGGCCTCGAGTTAGGAATGCGGTATCACAGTGTGGAAGAAAACTGGATCCCTGAGTCACCTCTTGGAGGAAAGCTACTAAGGAATGTTGGATGCATTGACCTGCTTTGGACTATGATGTGAGTGAAAAATAAATTTTTGTTGTCTGAAGCCCTATGTGATTTTGTGGTTTATATGTTGCTGTATCACTCTGATTAATTCAGATAGCACCAAATAGTATTTGGGCAGAAAATAAGTCTATAGTGAATAGCATTATAGTGGAATTTGAATGTATTTATATTAGAAAATGGTATTACCAAATTCATTATTGAGTTAAGGAAGCTGAGCAGCATGTAACAGAGAAAAGGACATGGGCTGTAGAACCCTACAGAAGCAGATTCAAAATGTGTTTTGATCATTTATAAGTTTTAACTTTATGTTTTGTCTCTGGAATCCAAACAATATTTTCTTTCTAGGAGTGTCATCGAGTAAATCAACTAAAACTCCACTCTCTTCCATTCCCCACACCCTTTCCAATATTTAATTTCTATAATTCTATACATTAAACAGCTTTTCAGAAATTTGAGTTTATAAAAGCACTGGACTAAAGGATTAACATTCTTGTACTCTGACTACAGAGGGTAAAAATTTTGTCCAGAGAAATTATCCATATACCAGAATGAAAGAAAGTCATTACAAAATTTTATGTGCTGAAAATAGTACTTAGTAGAGAACAATTTCCCTTTTATTTAGTACATTATTTAGAGAGTTCCCTAGTTAGAAAGTCTATGCACAGTTTTGAAAATATTGTATTTAATTAAAATGTGAATTTCTAAATGATTACTATAGAATTTATCTTCCAAAAACCTCACACAAAATTTTGACCCATGCAATATTTATGAGTTAATTTTCCTTTTCTCCATCTCTTCTTAACAGTCAAAAGGATAGTCTCCATTTCAAATTACTGAAGGTAGGCCACCTGCAGAATGTGCACCAGCAAAGTTAGAAATACCTAGCGACCACCCATACATATTTCAACCACTCTGCTCTCACTCACAAAGCCATTTGCACATACAGTATAAACACAGACTTCAAAGGCACACCTGCAAGACACGGCATTGTCACTTGCTGTTAAATATTTAAACGCATTATTTAGAATTCATGTCATATATTTGGTGGCTTTTTAAGTGAAAAAAAAAACGAGCTAACATATTGTATTAAATTAAAAGGCAAATATGGATAGCTAGCAAAATTTTAGGTCTACAAAAGAGAGGGTTAGCAAAACAACATATTGTATTGTGAGTTTAGAGAACTCTATCCTACGTTACTCAGTGGTTCTTTGAAAGATCAATACTGCAGCCACCTAAACTCTTGTGGCACACCTTCCCTTTTATGAGATTAGTAAACATTTCCTTTCAATTATCAAATAAATGTCCCTGAAACTTGTTAGAGCAGCTATGTGCTCTATCATTCCTCTTTGCCTGCTTTATCTTCCCTCACCATTTCTTCTTTACTTTCCCCTTTCTTCTCATCATCCTAACCTGTAATATTCCTGAAGGCTTTATCCCAAGATGTCATCTTTTACCACTGGTAATATGGAGTTGGATTTTGCATGGAGTTTTATCTTAAAGTCAATGAACAAGGTGGAAAATCATATAAAGTCATAAATATGAAAAAGTCCCTTATATCACCCTTAAAGTACAATATACATGACCATTTTTATGCAGCAGATTGGAGGCTGATATACCATCCAATTCAGCCAGTTTTTCTTCCAGGGTTGGAACAGATTGCTGTTTTCTCAGCTAAACACCTGATGAAGTAGTTGGCTTGCATTTAGGGGCCATGTTTTACCAAAAAAAAAAGTATCTTTAAACACTTGAATCACTCAGCATGGTAGATGCTCATACTATGAGAGCAATTCAGGAACTGAGACCAACTGAAGGAACATCAGATTCACATCTCCCTTCTCGCACTCCTCTGGTGCATATGCTCGAGTGGAGCGTGGGGCAGAATCACCCACACTATTTACAGTCTTCTCTTTCTCTCTTTCTCTTTCTGGCAAAGGAAGTATAGTTTGAGTATAGATGAGAACTCTATTCTATATGTATTGAGGAAAAATGCTATTTAAAACTACAACTTCAACGGCATCTCATGTTAAAGGAAATGCCAGGGTCTCTGCTTGTCCTGTGTATGTAAAAGTCCTGTGTATGTAGCTGTGTGAGCACCTCATAAGTTGTGGGTGAGCAAAATGGGGAGATAAGGTCTGGTTGTATGGCCTGGAGAGAGCTGGCGTGCTGTATATAAGGGGCTTCTCAACCTCAGCACTATTACATTTTGGATGGGATAATTCTTCATTGCGGGGGATATTCTGTGCATTGTACAATGTTTAGAAGCATCCCTGGTCTCTACCCATAGCTGCCTGTCATACTCTCCCCAAAGTTTTGACAATCAAATGCTTTCTGGGAATGTAAGGGTGCAAAATAACTCCTGATCAAGAAACACCACTCTAAGTCAAAAGAGATTGAAATTCCTGGGAGGATACCCCGAATGAAAGAGTTGAAAAGGAGATATGGGGTGGGGAGAGTGGGAGGATGCTGCTAAATCATGCAAGACTGAGCCACTATCTGAGGTGCAGCAGCCTGTAAAAAATCCTTGGGGATGGAGATGGTTGAAGGGTTTTAAAAAACAGATAATGTCCTAAATCCCATTAAAGCTGTTTTCTGTTATAAACCCCCTTCCATTTCCCTAAACTTTTAGTAAAATCTCTTGTGCACCCCAGTGCCATGTGTGAACAGTTCACTTGTGGCCTTCAGGGAAGGGAACAAGTTTCTTGTCTGGGCTGACAGTGTGGAACAGGGACAGCCCACATGGAAAGATTATTTAATTCAGAGTTGATTACATGAGAATCTAATCACTTCACCATCCTCTACCTGGATTGTACAAAAATCTTTGAACTTCCACAAGGAATTAATGAAGGGTTTGAACAGCTCCTGTCTGAACCTAAAGTGTGGGGGGATGTCAGTGACACCACTAGTGGCACACAAATGTTTCTTGACTTGTGGGCTCCACACAGAGGCACCCCCAGCCGTGGCAAAGGTTATATAGGAAGTGATGGGGATGCTCTTCTCCTTTCCATACTCCTGATGGTTTAGGATTGGATTGGGGGCATGCCAAAATGGGAGTTGATCTCTTCTCATTGTGAGGACAGTCTTCACCATGTAATGTATATCTGCCCCTGAATGCTACTAATTTCTCTACTCCCTCACTTTCAAAATCTTCCAGTCTCTTTTTACTTCTCCATGTTAGTTGTTCCCCCACTACCCTGTGACAGTGTCCCATAAAACGTTCTATTAAATGTCCTTTACATGTACCTCTTTGTCACCTCCCCAAGGCTACCTTAGTACCTGGCACAGATTTGGATGGGATTCATTTTTCTTGATGCATTCCCTTTTTGGTCCCAGGTTTACCATGTCTCGTATAAGCTGTTTCCTGAATACACTCTTCTTTGTTATTTCCATGTGGGGTACATTGAATTGTGTACCCCAACAAAGTCATTTTCTTATTATGAGCCCACATTCCTGTGGGTATGAGCTCATTTGCGAATAGGACTTTGAAGATGTATTCGTAGTTAAGGTGTGGCCCATCTGTATTACTGGAGTCCTTTATAAACAGAAGATATTCAGATGCAGAGAGTAAGAGAATCTCACAGAAAGAAGCTAGAAATTAACAGAAACCAGAAAGGCAGAGTCACAAAGAGAGAGATCACTGTGTGACAGAAGCCAGAGATTCAAGCCAAGAAAATGAAGGATTACGGCAAGACAGCACTAGAATGCTACAGATTTGGTGGAGAAAACATGGTTTTGCCAATACCTTAATTTTGTACTTCTGGTCTGTAAAACCATGGGCCAACAAATTCGTGTTCTTAAGCCAACCATTGTGTGGTGCCTGTTATAGCAGACTGGCAAACTAAGTCACCATACTATTGTGTCGTGCCGCTCCTCCTTGTAGAAAGTCTTTAATTGCCATATTTTTTGGACTCACTTTGATCTCTTCAACTCTACTCTATTTTAAAATACTGGCTCAGTGATATAATTTCCTCAAGGAAGATATACTCTGAATGCATAGCATCATACCTCTTAATGACATTTATCATTTTTATCAGTTATAATAGTTATTTACGCACATAGTGTCTTTTCTGCTACAGTACATTTTCCTTGGGAATAGGAACTATTACAAGTACATAATAATTCAAGCATAGCAGATATTAATTCATTGATTTTAATTTTTTGGTTTTTCCAAAAAGTATTTAAAGCAACTTATAAGACAAGCAAAATATTACCTAATCATTTAAATTAGAAGAAAGTGAGAAAAATTAAAAATAAGAGTGGAGAGAGATACTCAAACTTAAGAAGAGTAGGTTATCGATGCAAGTTTGTTGTATATTAAATACATTTTCCTTACATGAGAATTATCAGTGGGTCCAATAGTACATGCAGAATGTGGTTGCTTGCTCACTCACACCTCTTCCCCAGTGGTGATGTCCATGTTTCATGCCCATTTTTTACTTCCTATCTCCTCTCTTGGCAACAAATCTGACCAGTTTTTATTATGTGGTCCATTAGGAACTGCCGTCTTCATCCACAACCTTGTGTTCCTGACCACAATGATTGTTCTAGGAGGGTGCGCTTCATTTAAGCCAAGTCAGATAGAATCCTTCTCTTGGAATTTTGGGGCTGAAGTGCGAGATAAAAACGTTTTCCTATGGATGGTGAGCCAGGAAGTGCTACCTTACTAGAATCCCTGGGTGGAGAGAGCTGATTTTCACGAAGAGAAGCCAGGCTACAGAAAGAACCAAAGGTCAGAAACAGAGAGGGAACCCTGATGGCATTTGGACTTCTGGCTCTTGTTTTTGAGGTTCCCAAAGTTGCCCTTGCCCTTGCCTTCCAAATAATAGTTGCTAGAGCTTATTTAATTCTTATTTAATTAATTCCAATCTCTTGAGTGACGTCCAGCATTTCTAGTACCCAGTCAGCCCTATCTCGCTTCTCTATCCTCAATTGAGAGCTGCCTTTTCCCAGATACCAGGTTCATTCTGTTCTCTGAGGTTTTCCTAACTTTATTTCCTTACCTTGAATGACCTCATGCCTCCTCTCTCTGCAATACTAATCCCAGCCGTTTTTTTAGGGTCTAGTTCAAGATCCATCTCTTGAATTAAAATCCTTCTTCCGTTATCTTTTCCTTCTCTGAAATATGATAGCCATTATATCCACAGCTTTTATCACATTGACTCAAATGTGTTTATTTCCCTGCCTTGTTTTATTCTCTGATGTGTTTTCTATGGTAGAGAAATTTTTGGTCTGCTTAATTATTGCTTATAAATGTAACTGCCTTTAAAGAACTAAATCTTCCCCTTTGTTAGTATCTTGATTTGTTCAGGTATGGCTGTTTGGGGCAAGGAATGGGGGAGAATTGAATTGATCTACATAAAAAAGAGATCAGAATGTGCGGCTCTTGCAAGAAATACAGGAAAGAAGAAATGAGGGGTAGAGATGGGAGACCAGGAGCAGGAAAGAGCAGAGCAGTGAAGAGAGGGAAGAGGTGTGCATAACCCATTGTGATCGTTCACCACGATCCCCAATTACTCAGGAAATTAGACTCATAAAATGCTTGGAGAGCATGTAAATTTTATAGAAATTGGTGAAGGGATTGGTTTTGGGTATAGATGGTCCAGTGAGAAAACAGAGGCCACACATGTTTGAAGGTGTTCTAGGCAGAGGTGATAATGAGGCTCATGAGCTCCTGGGGATTTGTAGAAATCAGGAAGAGGATTTTGAAATTTAACCAGGTCTACATTTAGGGATTCAAGCCAAGGAACAGGAGAACCCGAAAAACATCTAGGTTATAATTGTGTATCAATTCACTGTTAGCCTTTCCAAATTGACGGTAAGTTTCATTAAGTTGGCACCATGTTGTGTTCTGCCTCAAAGGTTCCCACACTGTCAGGCTCAAAGTAACTGTCTCTAGCTCTTGCACCTTCACTTTCCTAAATATCAATTGTTGAACTAATAGCTCTTCACATTTTGCTTTTAAGGTATCAGTTCCCTGATCTATAGAAGAAGGAGGGGAAAAGGTAGAGGGTGAGAGAAAATCAGCTTGTAATTGTTCTTTGTGGCTATTTTAAACCCCTTTGCCTGGTAGTCAAATCCCTCTATTACTTGGCCTCATCTCATTTATCCAACCCTGTCGTCTCTTACCCAACATGATTCTCTGTTCCAGGAATGTCAACTTCCTTTCTATCTGCTCACATAACACAGCTAGTCTTAACTTAGTGTCTGTTTGGATGCTGTTGTCCTCACATAAAGCATTCTTCACTCTCCTCTCTACCCAAATCCTACTTGTCTTCAAATTCCGGGACAAAATACAGGAAACCTGTTATCTCAAACAATCTCCAATTTTCTTTCTCCTCATAGCTTTAATTGAATTTGACATTTGTACCATGCCACATAGCATTTGATTAATTCTCTCTTTCTGATCGTATTATGGTTAATCTTCTCATAAGCTCTTGAGAACTGAAGTTATGATTTATAGTTTTCATGTATCCATCCTACTACATACAGTGGGAGCCCAGTATTTAGCAAGTGATTAATAAGTGCTTGTCCTAAGTGGATTCACAAAGAGCAAGGGATATTTTTGTTCCCTGTTCTTCTCCCAATGCAAGAACATTGCCCAGAAAATATATTCACTGAATATGTGTTCAGTAAATAAATGAATCAATGAATGAGTAAATATTTGTCTGCCAGCTTATTTGTCCCATTGCTGAAGAGCAATGTTATTCTTTATCTTTTCCATCTGATGGTTAAGGATTTTTCATAACTCTTTTGAATCTGCTATGTACTTCCTCTGTTGAATTTCTTAGCCTTTCAAATAATTTCAAATGCTATTAGTAGTTCTTCAGTGTGGCATCAGCCATAGTTTATTTTTAAAATTGTATTATGGTATAATATATATATATATTATATTATATATATGTAATACTAAGATTTGTCATTTTAACCATTTTTAGTATACAATTCAATGGCATTAATTACATTTACAATGCCGTGTTACCATCACCACTATCCATTACCAAAACTTTTTCAGCATCTCACACAGAACTCTGGACCTATTTCCTCCTCCCTCATTTTCTAGTTAACTACTAATCTACTTTCTGTCACTATTGATTTGCTTATTCTAGTATTTCATTTAAATGGAATCCTAATATTTGAAATTTTATGTCTGACTTATTTTTCTTGGCATAATGTTTTCAGGGTTCATCTGTGTTATAGCATGTACAGAACCTCATACCTTTTTATGGCTCACTAACATTCCATTGTATGTATACACATTTTGTTTATCCATTGATCTACTGGTAGACACTTAAGTTGTTTCCATCTTTTGCCTATAGTGAATAAACTGCTATGAATATTGGTATGAAAGTATCTGCTTGAGTCCCTTTTTCAATTCTTTTGGGTTTATTCCTAGGAGTGGAAGCATCAGTCTTCTTAAACAACTGCACTATTTCAAATACATTTTATGCCAAATCCAATGTATTTATACTGAAAATGGAACAGGGAGGGAGCTCCTTCATTTCCATGCTTCTTTGGGTGTATTGCAATATTGAAACACTAGGACTTGGACATGCATATGGTAAAAAAAAAAATCCCTAGACATGTATCATTTTCATAAGTGAAAATAGCCAATGTCATAAAGATATAAATTATCCTCAAATTAATATATACAGATTCAGTGAAATTCCAATCAAAATCCCAACAGAGCACTTTATTTGGTGGAACTTAACAGTATGACTCTAAAATTCACTTGGAATAAAGATAATTCAAGGAAGAAGCCAACCTTGGCTTTTTAGATATCAAGATTTGTTGTAAAACCATAGTAATTAAATCAGAGTGATATTGGTGCAGGATAGACAGAGTATAATGAAACAGAACAGAAAACCCAAGCATATACTTATACATAAATAATTAAATTAGGCAGAGGTGGCATTACAAATTAGTGGGGCGTATCAAGTTGGGAAAAATGGCATCAGGACACTTTAGGATTGACAATGCCTTCCGGATCAGGGTAGGAAAAGGAAAGCAGTGTAATACGACAAGGCGTCAATGGCCAAGAGAGATCAGGTGGCCTCAAGAGGCTGTTCTGGAGCTACTCTTTCACAAGCTTCAGTTAGATAGTGCTAATTCCCATGGTTTGCTAAACCCCAACCAGCAACACTCCTGTCAACTCTTGAAAATACCTGGGGCTTGAACTGAGACTCTAGGAAGGGTTCATGCACTAAGTTTGCTTTCCTGTTCACAGAAGGTTTCCTATTCACAGAAAGTTCCTAGGTGAAATAAATCCTGAAACCCAGAGGTACCAGCCTCTCCAAGATTATCAGTTAATTACATTCCCTATCTGTGAAGGTTGACACCTCTTCTCAACATGAAAATGTCAGAATGGGTATTGCCCAAAGGTCTCTATAGATTGGGAGAAGGACCAAAGAAGAAGAAAGAGACATAACAAAGAGAATAGAATTTGGCAAATGACTATGACTGCTGAATCACTGTATTTATATTATTTCCAGCTTCAGTGTTTAGAAGCAGCTAGAAGGAAAAAATCTGAGATGGTAGACTAGTAGCCCATGACAAACTCTGGGATCTGTTCTGTAACTATTGTTGAAGAGTGCTTTGAAAATTATTGCTTTTTTCTTCCTTTGCTTTGTATACATATTATATTTTACTATAAAATAATTAAAAAATAGTGCCAGGACCATATAAAAAGATGTATATCCACTATATCAAATAAAAAATAAATTAATTCCAGGTGGATTAAACTTTTAAATATAAAAATCAGACATTGTGATATTTTCAAGGAAAATACAGGGGAATAACTTCATGACTTCAGATAGGAAAATTTTTTCTAAACAACACAGAAAATGCATAGGCCATAGAAAAAAGATGCATACAAATGACCATTAAAATTTAAAGCTTATTCATGAAAAAGACACCATCCTCAAAGTAAAGGAGAAGACACAGATAAGGAGATGAATTTTAAACCATACATCTGACAAAGACTCGATATCAGGAGTATGCCTTATTTAAGCTCAATAAGTAAAAGACCAAGACCACAAAAGAAAATAAAAACGAGCTAGGAAACTGTATTAGTTTTCCATGGCTGCTATAACAAATGACCACAAACTGGATGGCTTCAAACAACAGAAATTATTTTCTCATGGTTCTATAGACCAGAAGTTCAATGCCAAGGTGTTGGTAAGACTGTGCTCCCTCCAAAGACTGAGGAAAATTCTCCTTGCTCCTTCTAGCATCTGGATGCCCCAGACATTCTTTGGCTTGTGACTGCATAACTCCCATCTCTGCATCTGCCTTCATGTAACCATCCCCTCTGTGCCTCTTATAAGGGCACAGTCATTGGATTTAGGATTACCCAGATAATCCAAGATGATCTTGAGATCCCTAACTTAATTACACCTTTTCCCAAATAAGGTGATATTCTCAGATATTCATGGGAGTTAGGATATGGGCATATCTTTTGGGGGACCATCATTTTACCCACTACAGATATGAATAGGCACTTCACAGAAAAGGAAAAAGTAATGGTCACTTATGATCAACTCTACTAGTATTAAGGGAAATTCAACGTATAATAAAATTGACAATTCAATTTTGTTGCCTTATTTTGTTGTTAGCTCTTCTTTTAGGTATTTATACAAGAGAACCTCTTGTATGTGTATGAGCAAGGACATATGTATGAGCAATAGCAATACAGATTGTAATAGTGAAAAACTGGGGAAAACCCAAATTCTCATTAAGAGAAGAATTGATAAGTAAATTGTTGCATTTTCGTAAAGATGGATACCAAAAAACAGTGTGAGGGGCAAGAGCAAATCAACGAATATATATATAGTGTGATGCCATTTACATAAAGTTTAAAAACATGCAAAATGATATTTTATATTATTCAAAAAACATATCTGCATAGCATAGCAGGCTGGGTACCCGGAATGCAGGTTCGTGAGAAAGAGATTACCATTTAGGAGGTTCTTTAGGGAGGGTTTTAGGATAAAGAGCTGTGGAAGTAAAGTGAAAGCAGCAGGATTGGACAGAGCAGGAAGCTGAGCTATGATGCAGTCTTAACATGGCCTAAATCAACCCCATATGAACTCTGAAATTGGGATTGCCCTTCAGAATTGTTCTGAGTTGGAGTGAGGAGCCAATAGCTTTTATACCCCTGCAATGATCAGTCACAAGATATGGGCTGCCTTGCACAGGAACCATGCCCTTGAGGTTGCAGGTCTTTTCTGCCTCTGTCTAGCCATTAGGAGTACTCCCCAGTATTCTTTTTTTTTCCTTCTTCTGGAAATATAGTAACGTTATACTTCTCCATGTCTTTTAAGTTAGGCATGACCATGCAATCTGCTTTGGCCAATGGAATATGAGCAGAAGTTGTGCAGGTCACTTCTGGGTAGAAGATTTTAATCGTCCAAGTATGATTTTCCATGTTCCCTTTCCACTGCCATGGTATTGTCTAGCAGTACAGATGGCGAAGACTTCTAGCTGCACCTCTGGATGTGAAGCACTGACCCACATTAGGCATGAACGAGAAATAAACAAAAAGAGTGGTGCTTCTAATCTCGGATATATTGAGATTATTTGTCACTGCAGCATAATCTAGATTACCTCGACTATCATCTTTTTATTCCCAGTCACTTTTATCATCTTTGAATGTTCTTCTTATGTACTTAATACTCTTTCTTGTCTTATTCCCTAGACCAGAGTTTCACGAAGTATATTCTGCAGAAAACTAATCATATAAGCTGCTCTCTAAAATCATGGTTTTTATCTTCAATTTGGTAGGAAGATCCATACTTTATCACCCTCTCAGGGGTTAACGGTTGTTCATTAGCACATTAAATTTTCAGAGCAATTTCTTTCAGTAAAAAAAAAAATCAGTTTGGGCTAATTTTCTTCTTCTATTTCAAAAATCATTCAACTGTAGAACCCTAAAACTAACATCTGACAAAGAAACACTTTTTTGGAACCTATTCCCTAAACAATCTTCATTCCATTCAAAATTAAATATATCCATTGGGGTCTGTTTGAAATTTAGGAGAATGGAACTGGGATTTATTTACAATGGGTCAATTCTAGAACATAAAACAACCACAACAAAAACACTCGATTGACATCAAAACCAATCAACACACATGCACACACATACATGTAGGATATATAGAACAGGGGACACAAAGCCGTAATGGACATGGGATCCCTAATCAACTAAGGCTGGCAATTTGTTTGTAAAGAGAGCATGTGTGTACATAGAAAGAAAAACAATACAAGTTAGTGCATAATCATTGTCAAACGAGGGGGTATAGAACAGAACCTTGAGGTTGTCTAAGTTCATAGTAAGTGAGGGCTGGAGTTGGTAACTATGATGTGTTGGATCACTATGAGTTTTCAAGGAAAACTCAATCTTCGATATTCTGAATCTCTTGCCTGAAATGTGATGTAAAGGAACTTAAAATCTTAAGCACAAATAATTAGGGTGACGAGCATTTCTGTTTATTTCCATCATGGCATCAGAATACAAAAGGGTACTTGTCAGTTGCTTGTTCTGCCAAAGTCCAAAAAATGCCTGCCTACCTATTTTATCATTGTAGCAAATGACATAGCACCACTTGCTGGCTGAGAAAATTGCCCACTGAGAATGCAGAGACAAGGCAAAGAGCTGACTGTGCCTTTATAAAGTGTTTTTATCTCACAAACTTTAGGTAAGAAAGAAGGGACTAATGAAAATTCCCTATTTTAATAAATTACAGTGCCCAATAACCTGAAATGGATGGAAAAGGATGTCGCTCTATATCTAATCCTTTCTTTTTATATATATTCTGAAGAGAGGACTATTTTAACTGACAAGAAGACAAGAAGACCAAAGCTTTAAAAGAAACACAGCAACCACCAAGGGCCTGCCTTTGCCTACATACATAAAGGTTTGAAGAAGGAATAAAACTCATGGTATAATGTATTATAGACTCAGAAAGAATTCAGATATTTTGGGAGCAGATGGCTCAGCAAAAACACAAATTACTTTTAGACTCAATCTATTATTTATTATTTCAATTTATAAAAAATGCGCCCAATGCATCTTTGGAATGAGGAGTTCAAAGTCATGATTGTTTCGCTGGCTTACCTCTGGCATATAGATATCCACATATTTTATGTTGACTTAAAAGTGTATTCTATAGGACAGCATATGCCATTGAAAGAAACAGTTAACCTTAAACAATAAAATTCACAGTCATTATAAAGATAAAAAATTTATATATATTATAAATTTAAAAAGTATATATATAATTTATAATATATGATAATATATTATCATAATATATAACTATATAATATATGATAATATTATTATATAATATATAACTATATTATATATGATAATATATTATTATATAATATATAACTATATAATATACATTTAAAAAATTATAAAATATTTGTTATTTTGTTCAATAACAAATGACCTTTTTCAATAAGTTTTAAAAATGATTTAAAGAGATTTTAAATAGAGTGGTACTTCCTTCACTATAGTTATCATTCCTACTACATGTAAGTCAGATAAAAATTTCTACCAGATTTAATAGTGTGAACCCCATCATTTGTAAATTGAAGTAATTAGTTTCTTTAGTGGGGTTATCCTTGGTTTCATAAAATCACTATCTCTAACACCTTGCTCCCTTCTTTCTCTATTGCTATCTTCCTCCACTCTCAAATGTTTTGGTGTCTTCAGTAGATCAGGCTTTCCAATTTGAAAAAAAGAGAAGTAGTTATCCTAAGCGCAAAAGTTTCATATATCAATTGGGTTTGTGACTGATAAAAATTCTTGGAAAGTCCAAATTTTGATTCTGAGTCTCTTCTTCTCCTTCAAATTTATAATGATGAAAAATAGTATTGCTTATATTAAAAATTAATTTTAAGTACTACATTCAATTGAAAAAGATTACTTTGAAATCATTTTTCTGCTTTTCATTTAAAATATTAGCAGATAAACAAAATCAAACTGTCTCAAAGTTGACTGTAAATAGCTACGTATGTAAAAATTCAAATCTTGAGTCTGATTTTGTTTTCTACTTGATTTTTTATTGTTTCAGTCTTGTGTAATACCACATAGCTGATGGAGTGCAGCTATTTTCAAATAAAGTAAAAGTAATCAAAGTTTAGCTATATAATAAATATACTTTATTGCTCTCTTTATTAAAAGTGAAATAGGTTAATATATTCATAAATTCATAAATCAGTAGCCAGTTGGCAAACTTCTTATATTAAATTAGAGGGTATTTAATTATTAAGACAACTAGATGAATGAGTGAGATGCTAATTAGAGACCCAGCAAATAGCTCCTCTCTATTCCTGATTTATAATTCAGTGTCTATCATAAAAGTCAAATAAAGGTCACCATATCTCCTTACATCTCAACATTCAGGGAAGGAAACTGGCTATTGATCTGGATATAAAAAAAATAAGCATATACAACAACAAACAAATCAAGAAAATAAATATGATTATAAAAATAAGCATATAAAATAACCCAGATAAACCAAAAAATAGGTTTAAAAAAATGGCAAGTATATAAGACAAACCACTTGGAAAAGTACCTTTCACATTTTTGTGCAAAAAAGTTAAAGCCATGTTGCATTTGCAAATAACTGATAAATAGATTTTTACAGTGGTTATCGGTTATCACCAATTCAACATCACTGTGAGGCATAAATAGGATGAATAAAGCTATACAGTACCAAAATAGATTCTTTAAAGTTGAGTTCAGGTTTTTCTTGCTCATATGAAATGTGAATAGAAATAATTCAAACACTTAATCTGAACAAGTTACTTATCATGAAACACTTAATAAAATGTTGGTTTTGAAAAAGCCAAAAGCATTTAGTATACAAACTACAGATAAAGAATCAGGGATCCCATTACCTGGCACAGCAAACCATTTCTGAAGCTACTTTCAACTACTAGTTGATAAAGATGACTAGACTTTTCGTGCAGAGGCTGAGTAAATCCCTAGACACCTAGACGTTACTCGGGACAAATTCATATCACATTAAATAGTGCTACTGTTTTCTCTACATTGCCTTCAGAAAGAATAAAATAATCCCACAGTCTACTGCAAAATGCTCCATTGCCCACAGTCTAAAGAAATTGGGAATTTAAAGGACTAGGTACATTTTCTTTGTGATTTCAACTATGTGCTATGTTTGTAAAACAGAATTTAATAGGAGTGAAGAATTTACTTAGTCCGGTTCACTTGGTAATTGAGATAACTGTAGGGTAGTAGAGATTAATACCTATTAAATTAATTATCTGGTCAATTAAACACTTATTTTATTGAAGCCAAACACTCTGCTAGGCACTTATAATAGCCATGATTGTTCATACCTTTCTGTATCCATGCCCTTAGCAATATGATCTGTCTGGCTAGAGGGCGAGTCCACTTCCCCACCCCTTTAACTGGGCTGAATTTGTGACTCATTTTGACCAGCAGAATGGAGTAGAAGTAATCGTGAGCCAGTTCCCAGCTTAAGCCATAAGAAACTTTGCAGGCTTTACTCTCTCTATATCATAGAAACAAGCCACGGCTATATTTCTAGGTGATGAGAGACTTGCAAATGAGAACCAAATCAGCAGTTATCCCATCAGAGACCCTCAATATATGAAGGAGCCAGGATCAACAGATCTGACCTGCAGCTCATCTATAGCTGATCACAAGTACAGGAAGGAGCCCAGCTGAGATTAGGAGAATTGCCTAGCAGCATTCAGCTTAAATTGCCAGGAGCTAAATAAATAGCAAACTATGCAAATATATTATAATTTGATAAAACTCCATTGCCATTAATTAACACTGTGTCACCTGAGATTTAGTCAAGAAATTCAGAACCTAAAGACACACGTTAAACCACAGCACTATATGGACTATCATTCTCAAACTGCATGTTGAATATTTGGCATTTTACCGAGCTGTATACAAGTGAAATTGATAATCACTGTCTTTCCGCGTCTTTTAAGATTATTTGCCATATAAAATATGCCTACATTTCTGAGTAGAACTATATAAAAAGTATGTGCTTGGTTAATTGGTCTGTTGTATATATTGAATAATACAAAATGGGAAAAAAGTGAACCTAACAAACCCTACATATCCACTGAAAAACAATAAAGCAAGTTTTGCCATCTTAACATCATGAAAGGGCATATCTCTCCCTTGATTCTGGGCATTTGAGAAGAGTCAAGAACAATTCTATAAAAGGAGAAAAGTTATATCCCCACACCCCTACACCAAATACTCCACATCATTATCATTTTATTTAGACTACTATATATCAATACCCAAATTCATCAGAAACCACAGAGTGATAAATGACAGAATTTTAAATTTGGAAGGAACTTCAGATGTTATTGAGTGTGGTGGTGAAAAAAAATCAACAACAATAACATATGAAGAACCTTATTCTATACCCATCTGTGCCACACATACCTTCTTTCATCAATAGTTTTGATCAGTAAAATTAGAGCTTTGGTATAAATTGCTTCTTTGCACCAGAGAGCAATTAAAAAGTTAACCCTCTCTGCCTTCAAAAGGATGGTGAAGAAGAGCTCAATTACTGAGAATGATAAAGGGGGATTTTGAGACGCCAAGTGGGGCAAAAGAAAATGCCACTAGGTAAGTAAGTCTAAGAAGTTTCTTTTGAATGGTGTATGAGTTTCCCCATAAATCTTGCCAATAATTTTGCAGTTAGAATATTGGGTCAGTTTAGGAATGAATAGGGGGTAAATTGAAAAGTACAGCTACATACCTCTAGGGGCTCTAAAATGAGCCAGAATGGAGAAGAGAAGCTGCTTAAAAAGTCTAGTTATATTTGGGTTACATAAAATTCCTTGCCACACCTAAACCTCTTTGCTTCAAAGGCTGTTCCTGATGCATCGCTTTTATAACAAATAATAGTTCTCTTTCTTCTAAATTCTGTAACTCAGAAGTTTTGAAGAGCCACTTGGAACTAGCAGATATATATCACTGTGCTATATATAAAGAAACACTTTGTCGAGCAAATAAATGACAATCAAAATTCTTGAAAGAGTAGTTTTCAAACACTGTAAATACTTTAGGAACAAGATTTAATCAATTCTTCTCTGTAAAATGCATTAATATGACCAATGATTTAAAAGAGGTGTCCCTAATGGAATATTATTCAGTTGAAAAAACAGGAAGGTAGTCCTTATATGAGAACTTCCTTTTTTAATGTGTGAATTATCACAAGATTTAGGGAAATTGGCTAATAATATGGCAGAGTGATTAGATGGATTAGTAAATTTACCCAAGCTGTTACAGTATATATGTAAGTCATCTGAGAAGGGAATTCTTAATTGATTCCACAAGGGTGCGTGTTAAAGTGGCAAGATGGCTCCTTGACTGTTTATGTAAATCAGAAGGAAAAAACAAACATTAAAAAATTAGTTAACCTCCATACTGGTGGGAATGGACTTTACATAGACATTGAAATCAGAGTTCCAGTTGAAACTCAAGTCTTACTAGTTTCATTTGCTCTCCTCCCAACTACCTCACATCTCCCTATATACCCAATCCTAGTGGTCAGTAATGAAAGATTCGTCTTGTCAGATTCACCTGCCCATACTCCCATTCCTTCCACCTCCTTTTTTCTCCTTTTTTTCTTATGTTCTCTCCTACTTCTCTGTGTACCATTTTAATATTTTATATCTTCATTTCCCTAAAGCACAAATACGTCAAGGTAATGCAATGACGTATAGTGGAAAGAGAATGGGATTTGAGCTACCTGGGCTGGGTTCAAAATGTCATTACTCTCTAATTATTGGGCAAACTCTGGAGAGTTACTTATCCCTGTTTCCCTGTTGGTAATCCAAAGATAACAATGCTCATTTTACAAAAATCCAAGATTATACAAATAAAAACTCCCAGAATTTAGCACGTAATTAGGAGTTAAAGTGATTTTCTCTGCTGTTTTCTTTAAGGAGACCCAGCTTCACCCCTAGTAATACTGCTTCCCCCATTACATATTTTGATTCTTGGAAATGCCTCAGCACTATCTTGGTTCCCCTTAACTTCTTCCTGACAATTTTATGTAATTTTAATTTAACAGTCCCTCTTCCTTTGAAGGATATGCCATTTGCTTGCTTCCCAACAATGTCTTTTACAATCATTCTTTTATTTGATCGTCACAAGCATTCTTGGTGTTAGGAAACACAGATATTATTATCCCAATGATGTCACAGATTCTTGTCACCTGTTATATCCGGGTCATTTCTTCTCAATCCTCAAGGACTTCAGAACTTGGTTAATAGTTTCTTTTTTCACTCTAGCATCTGATGTCAGCTTAAGTGACCTCATGATACGTAATAGCCTCCATTCCACTTTTCCAACCCCATATATAGGAACACATTTTTGACCTTTTAATCATTTGGAACTGCTGTTCTGAAAATTTGTATTTTGAATTATTCTTTCTACCCACAACTTTGTGTTCTTTCTCTTCTCAAGATCTTTCACCTTACAAAACCTGTTCCTCTACTTCATCACATACTCCTGCTTCTCACATGCTTCCTAGTCTTTCAGTCTATTAACATCTTCCCATTTCATTTCCCCCATTACCAGCCTGAGTTTCAAGCACATGTATGCGTTTATGCATTCATTCATCCCACATCTGTTGAGCACCTTTCATGTGTTGGGCACTGTGCTAGGAATTATAACAGACCATGACCCTCACCCTGAAACAACTCAGGGTAGGTTGGTCAGTCCTTTTCATTGATAGTTTTAGATTCCTTACTCTGTTTTCTTTCCTTTGTTCCCACCAGGTAAGATGACTGTTTTATTTATTTTCTTCCTTGTTCTTAGACTTTTTGGCTATAGTCACTGTTTGAGTATGTTATGTATCTTCCAGACTCCCTGCTTGAGCTGGGCCTTCAGTGCAAGTCTTATTACTTATACATCCCAGACAGGCATCTTTCTCAACCGCTGCTATCCCAAAATTCTAGTCTCTCCTTAAGCCTCCACCCCTCCACATTCCTACATTCTCAGCAGAAAACACAGTCTGACTTAACTAAGAAAATAAAGACCATCAGTTATAAACTTCTTCAATTTCCCTCACCGCTCATCTATACTCCATCCTTATTTTCTTCGTTTTCAGCCAGCTTCTCCGTAGTTACTTCCATACCTCTCCTCTGCCTTTCCCCTTGTTTCCTTCATTTATGCCTTCATTTTTCTCTTCTATTCATCCTTTTCCAATTTCTTCTTATCCAAGCCTACATATATAATACAAAAGCTTTCCCTTCACCCTCTTTGCTACTCAAGCTTCCATCACAAATTTCTATTAACATTCAACGATTTCAAGGAAGACATCTACACTCAATGCCTCACTTACTAACCTCTCCTTCACTATAGTGCAATGTGCCATCTGCCTCCAAACTAACAAAACTACTCCTCTGGACATCTAATTGCCGATCCCCAGTGTTCCTTTAGGTCTCTTCTTACTTGAAGACATTGATCACTTCTTTCATGTGTTTTTCCCTGACCCAGGCTACTATCTAGACACAACTTGATGAGAAGGAGCTCTGATGAAAGTTCTGGCCTTTTTGTTTTTTTTGCCCAATTCCAGTCTTGATCCTCCATCTCCTTGATTCTGCATTTACTTGATGTCTGATCTCTTGCTTCATCTGTGATTTCTAATGCAGAGATTATCACTGAATCTGATCACAAATGTGCATTCTCTGGCTTAGTGTTTGGAGCATGCCCACAAGTATCTGGCATAGTTCCAGGCTCCATAATCCTATTCCATGGCTAGGTAGTAAGTCTAGTTTCCTTGTGGTGCCTGCTTTGGCCTTTTCTGTGCGGGTGGGAGTTTCAAAGTCCAGCTTCCTTTGGTTTTCATGATATTCCCTTTTCCTGATTCTTTCTGGGTTCCTCCAACCATTCTTTCAGGTATCTTGTGAAATCTCTTCTGCTTTCTCTTTTCTCTCTATACACTTTTTTAGCAGATTTTATCCATTTCATTTTGTTTTAGGCATCATCTTTATATTTCCAATCCCCAAATCTATAATTCCCATTTTGAATTCCTCTTGAGTTCTACATAGGCAGTGCAAAGCTTCTCCATTTGGATCTCAAATTCAATATATTTAAAAGCAAATTCATTATCTTTTTCTTCTGACCTGTACCTTCTCTTGTGTTCTGTACCTCAGCTAATGTTACTCTTAACTTCTTATACCTAGCAGCTATTTGTACATTTTGCTTTTGAAATGCCACTTCAGAATGATATGTTTATCTGTATTGATTTATTCTAATAGAGCTTAGCTCAGTCCTTACATTATCTCTAGTCTGGCCTTTTCCTATAGTGTTGTACCTGGTTTCCTCTCACATTTGCTTCCCCTTCCAAGTTATTTTCCATCCTGTGCCAGAGTTTACCTTTGAACAGAGTTCAGTTTATATTACTCCCCAGCTTAAAAACCTTCCCATGTATTCTACAATCTACAGGGTAAAGTATAAACTCATTAGCTTGGCATACAAGGCTTTTCATAATTTGGCCCCACCTCAACTTTTGTCTCAAGACTCAAAGCTTTGCTTATATTCTGCTGTATAGTCCAAGCACGCCAGACAACTTGCTGGTCCCAGAATTTAACCAAAGATTAACAACAACAAAAAATTTAAACCAAAGAAGTGGTTTGGTGAACAGTTCGTGAATGTCTTTCATACTGGCATATATGCTTGTAAAATGAACAAATTAATAATTGTGGACTAGGCATTCGCTGAGGTAATTCTATATCAGGGTTTCTGCTTTTCAAATTCCTTATGGGCTTCCAACTTAGTAATTGATAAAAATAAACATTATGATGTTTGGCTAGGAAATGGATTGTAGTACTTAACCAAATATTTTCATTACAAACATTAGCATGTATAACCCTTACTAACATTATAAATTTTCATAGAGATAGACATTACTATCCAAAGAACACTAAAATTGTAATGAACATCACAATATATATTCCCGTAATGTATTATAGTTCATTCAGATCACTTTGTGATGCTACTGTGACGAAGGCCATTAATTTCAGAGTCCATCCATTTAAAAAAAAAAGATTTGGGGGACCTACAGAATGGCAGACCACGTACAAGGAAATTCAAGCTAATAGAATAGCAGTCAATGGAGAATATACTATTTTCTTATATGATTTTGATTTAAAAATTGTGTTTAGTATTTAGTATTGTGTGTTAGTCATCCTTAAAAGCAAAGAGAAAGTACTATCTAAATTTGTGTAAGATCTTCTTTAACCAGATATAAGATCTGGCTATCATTAAAATCAAATTGAAGCACTGCAATTATTGGCCCCTTATCCACTGCTCATGTGACATCACATATTTGTCTTGCTGCTAAATGGTCCACCAGTGAAAGCAGCCAATGATTGTTAATATCTTTTTTTCCCATTTAAAATTTTTATTTTTCTGTTAGAAATATTGTAGTTTTGCAGAAAAATCACGCAGAAGATACAGAATTCCCATATAACATAGCATACACATGTAAATTCTCCTTATCATTAATACTTTGCACTAGTATGGTCATTTTGTTACAATTGATGAAACAATATAATTAAAATTATACTGTTAACCATAGTCCATATTTGCATAAGGGTTCACTGTGTTATACAGTTCTTTGTTTTTTTAAAAAATTTTATTCTGGTGACATCCATCTATGGTCTAAAATTTCACATTTGTAACCACTTTCATTATATAATTCAGTGGTGTTAATTACATTCACAGTGTTAAGCTACCATGACCACCCTCCATTACCAAAACTTTTCCATCTCCCCAAACAGAAACTGCACCAATTAAGCCTTAACTCCCCATTCTGTACTCCCACCTTGGCCCCTGGTGACCTGTATTCTAGTTTCTGACCATAAATTTGTATATTCAAATTACTTCATATGAAGTGAGATCATCAAATGTTTGTACTATTGTGTCTGGCTTATTTTACTGAACATGACATCATCCACGTTCATCCATGGTATTATATGCATCGGAACTTCATTCCTTTTTTTAAAAAAAACATATTTTATCCTGAAATATAATCTTTAATATATTGTTAAAAAATGAAAAAGATTGTTGATATCCTAATAGCATTAGTTCTCAGGTTGCCATTATTGTAGCAGAAACAGCTGTTTGCTTAGTGACAGACTGCTTTTGGAATGGTTTGCAAAGGATTTGTTCAGGGACAATGGAAGAACAACACCTGTGACCCAGAACCTAGTCTGCCACTCATTAGATGTGTAACATTGGCCAAATCTCTTAAGCCTGCTGTTCCCGATTTATTATTTATGAAATGCAATTAATGCCTTCATTTGTATATTTATTGAGTAGGAACTATGTGCTAGGCACTGTTGTTGGACTAAGGAAATACCTCAAAACAAAATAAATTCCCTACTTCCATGGAGCTTAAATTCAAGTCGAGAAACACACGTTAAAAAAAAAAAACACATTTTGTAAAATGGCAAAAGTACTATGGAAAAAATAAAAGCAGAGTAAGGGAGACAGAGGCAGAGGTAGAGGTAGGAAGGTGGGGTATGGTTTTATTTGAGTAGTTAAAGAGGGCTCTGACAAAGTAGCATTTGACCAAAACTTGAAATAAGTGAGAGAGAAGGGCATGTAGATAGATAGGGAAAGGGTGTTTCAGGAAGAAAGAAGGGCAAATCCTAAAGAGCTTGAGAATATTCACAATTTCTTTTTCACTACACTGTACGATTGTTGCAAGGACTAAATGAAATAATGCATGTGGTACGCATGTTGTTAAGTGTTACATTCATTATAGCTGCTGTTGTAGTTACAGTATTTACTGCCCCTTATTCCTTGTTGCAAAGTGAACTATTTTGTCTCATTTAAAGATAAATTCTCTGACAGATAACCTAAGGACATGTAGCAATTACCATAATCTTGTGATTTGCCCATGAAAATGTACCTTCTCTCCACTTTCAAATAATTTGTAAACTACTGGAAGAGCTCTGTATAAAGAAAGCAGAGTATAAACGAAAATAATGCAAGGCAGATGTCAGATGGTTGGCAGAATTCTTGTGAATTATCTCTGAGATTCAAGAATATGATAATTCTTATGACATAAGAGAGATTTCTCTATTTTAGAAATACTTCTTTATACCTTAGTTTTCCTTCTCTCTTCTCTTTCCTTTCTTCCTTGTTTTTCCTGCTTTTGAATCACACATTTTGAGGTGGCTTAGAACAACAGAAACAATAATGGTTGAAAAGAATTGAGAACATATACATGAACATGGTTAAGAATGTATTTATTAATATTAAATTCAAATACCTCCAGGTAGTTTCATGAAAAGTTAAGCAACAGGCAATATTTCCCAAATAAACAGGTGTGCTGAGAGGAGATGGCCCCTTGCTCCTATTCAGTTTGGCTTGAGTTAGGAAACACTCTTGCCACTTATTTGCATGTATTACTATACATACACAGAACAAATATTCACATCCTTGTGAAGTTAAGCAGGGTATGGAACATATAACTAACTATGGAAACAAAAAAACAGAATTGAAGGAATGTTTACATGAGTACATAGTGAGAGAGACTTTACATAATGGGAGTGTTTGGCATTAATTGAAATATCTATTCCTAGGTTAAATCATGTAATATTTAGTCATACATGCTTATATATAAATAGCCATTAAATATATTTAATATTTTTGAAAATTATAACTATATTTCCCAGCCCTAACAATTAACCCATATCATGATGTGAAATCATAATCTGAACCTCTTTTTTAATTAATTTATTTATTAATTTAAAAAATTAAGAACAAACAAACAACATATCATTCCGTTCTACATATATAATCAGTAATTCTCAATATCATCACATAGTTGCATATTCATTATTTCTTAGAACATTTGCATCAATTCAGAAAAAGAAATAAAAAGACAACAGAAAAAGAAATAAAGCAATAACAGAGAAAAAAAAAGATTATACACACCATACCCCTTACCCTTTGCTTTCATTTATCACTAGCATTTCAAACTAAATTTATTTTAACATTTGTTCCCCCTATTATTTATTTTTATTCCATATGTTCTACTCGTCTGTTGACATGGTAGATAAAAGGAGCATCAGACACAAGGTTTTCACAATCACATAATCACATTGTGAAAGCTTTATCACTTTTCAGTCATCATCAAGAAACATGGCTACTGGAACACAGCTCTACATTTTCAGGCAGTTCCCTCCAGCCTCTCCACTACATCTTGAATAACAAGGTGATATCTATTTAATGTGTAAGAATAACCTCCAGGATAACCTCTTGACTCTGTTTGGAATATCTCAGCCACTGACACTGTCTCATTTCATTCTTCCCCCTTTTGGTCAAGAAGGTTTTCTCCCCCTTGATGCTGAGTCTCAGCTCATTCTAGGGTTTTTCTCAATCTCTTGATGCTGAGTCTCAGCTCATTCCAGGATCTTTGTCCCACGTTGCCAGGAAGGTCCACACCCCTGGGAGTCATGTCCCATGCAGAGAGGGGGAGGGTGGTGAGACCGCTCGTCGTGTTGGCTGGAGAGGGAGGCCACATCTGAGCAACAAAAGAGGCTCTCTTGGGGGTGACTCTTAGGCCTAAATTTTAAGAGACTTGACCTATACTTTTTGGGGTGAAGTTTCACATGAACAAACCCCAAGACTGGGGGCTCAGCCTATAGCTTTGGTTGTCCACACTGCTTGTGAGAATATCAAGAATTCAACTTGGGGAAGTTGAATTTCTCCCCGTTCTCACCATTCCCCAAAGGGGGCTTTGGAAATACTTTTCCACTCACTGATCGAATCACTCTGGGATTCATCGGGGCATCACTCTGGACAAACCAACAAAATCTCATGTCCTACCTGAGATTCCAAGTACTTATGGTGTTGAACCTCTTTTTTAAGGATTTGTAAACAGTAAGCCTTCATTATTTCATTTATTCGTCGCATCTTAAGTTCAAAATTTGCTATGCTGTCTGAGCATTCGGTGTATTACTTTACGATCATGATTTTATAGTGACTTGGAAAAGAAGCAGAGCTGGGGGTGTAGGACGCTGGAGTTTTAATTGCTTCAGTTGGCAAAGAGAATAGGATTTCTTCCAAGTTCTTCCAGGTCTTTTTTCTCAAGTTGAGGCCAAGTGCCACTCCTCCACCCCAAACCTTTCCCAGGCTACTCATGATTGTTAAACTCTAGTGTGTGCTTAAGGCACACCTGGGGTTCTTCCTACAAATGCATAGATTTTGATTCAGCGTGTCTGGAGTGCTGCCCAGAATCTGTATTTTAAATAAAGACCCCAGGTGTCTTTATTTGTGCTTCTGATGCAGGTGGTCTGTGGACCACACTGAGAGAAACACTGTTAAACATGGTTAAGGCAAATTTACTCAAAGGTGAAGAAGTCTTTAAAGAAGCTGAATTTTGTAAAGAATGACTAATAGTTGATAGGTGGTTCTGCTTGAGCAGGAGGCCTGGAGTCCTGTGAAATTAGTGCAGGCAGGGAGAAAGAATTTAATAAAACAATTTAATAATATTATAATAAAGAATTATGAGTTCATTTGCTTAGAAGAAACTATGGTGGATATTAGATCAAAGGACATTGATAGGTCAGAGTTAAAAGAGCTTGAAAGTAAGGGGAGGATTTTCTCAGGCAGATGTATGCCCCAAAGGAGGGAGAATTAACTAGAGATTGTTCGGTTGCTATAGCTGCATAACAGACTACCCCCAAAACTTAGTTGTTTTAAACACAACCATTTTATTGTTCTTACTGATACTATGGATTTAGGAATTTGAACAGGGCACACAAGGGCTAGCTATTCTCTGTTCTAGGATATTTGGGGCTTCAGCTGGGAAGACTCAAAAGTTAGGGATGACTCAGTGGATGGGGTTGGTATTCATGGGCAGGCTCCTTCACTCGTGCCTGGCACCTGGGCTGCACTGATATGAAAATTAGGACTGCCAGCTGCAGTGCCCACACATCATGGCCGTTTCATGTAGTTTGGCTTCTCATCATATGGTGGCCTCAGGGTGGTTGGACTTCTTACGTGACAGCTCAGAGCTCCAAGCATGCGTGTTTTGGTGAACAAAGTGGAAGCTGCATCATCAAGACTTAATGGCCCATCCTCAGAAGTCAAGAAGTGTCACTTCTGTGATACTCTGTTGGTTAAAGCAGTCACAAGCCCACCCAGATTCAAGGAGAGGGAAATTAAACTCCACTCCTCTGAAGGGGAAGTGGCGAAGTCACGTCGTCGAAGAACACATGGTTTGTGGAATATTGTGTCATTTTTGGAAAATAAAATCCACGCAGAGATTTTGGAAGGAATCCAGGAAATTGGATATATGGAAGAATAAGAGCAAAAAGGAAAAATTAATTCTGGTACGTGTACTCAATTCAATAACATACAGCAGTGAAAATGAGTGACCTACAGCTAACCACATATGAAGCTTAGAAATAGTACATGTAATTAAAAGCACAAGTTACTATATATATATAACTCTAAAGGAAAAACAAACTAATGAGAAGGAGAAAAAGAAAAGTTGAGATAGTAGGTGGCAAAGTGAAGGAATGGGACAGAGCATCCTGGGAATTTCTAGGTTCTAATACTACTCTACTTTTAACATGGGGCATGGTTTCATATAAATGTTTACCCCACTCTCTGTTCATTTGCTGTCCATGTTGACTAAGTGATTAATTTGCTTATTAACTTAAATATATATTTAGAAGCTACTATTTGACTGACACATATTAAGTGGTGAGCATACCATCATCAATAAAATCCTCATGGTTCAAGCTTCCACCTTGTTTACCAAAACTCTCATGCTTGGAGTTCTGAGCTGTCACATAAGTGCAGGAAAGAAACAGGAATGCCATATGAGATAAGACTTCTCAAAGCACGACAGCAGTTGTGAGGGTCACATGACTCAGACCTGAAAGTCAGAAAAGGTATTAGGAAAAAAAATCTTAACAGAGCCCTGAAGGAAGAATAGACAGAGGGAAGAGCATGTGCAAGGAAGGGTTTGGAGGCAAGAGGAGGGGTTTGTCATACTGAATGAACATTCTAGGTAAGCAGGGAGTAGCCAGAAACAATCCTGGAAGATTTAATGGGGTCTACATCATGAAAGGCCTTGTAAACTCTTTGTATACATGGGGACCCTTGGGTGCAAGGACTAGAAGCACACCTCAACCAACTCAAGTGAGAAGGTGATCTTATCATAAATATTCTGTACCATCTCTCATACCCAAGGACAGGGATGGGCTAATGCATAAGACTATAAGAAGCCAAGAACTTGAATGTCAACAGTATCCTCTCATCTTTGCTTGTCTTTGTGAATCTCTGTCATATTTCCCTCTGCAGTCACCTCCTCTGCTTCTAAAGGATGCATAGCCGAAAATGTGACCACTGACTCTCAAAAATCCAGAGAAAGGGACCCTTCAGCTGTGAATAGAGTAATAAACAGACCTCATGGAATCCATATAGGCAGAAAGAAGCAACTGCTTGCAAAAAGATCACCCAACATGTATATCATCACATTAAAGACTAGAACATTTTTCTAAAAACAACAGGGGCTTTCTTAACTAGGATGGTTATATAACCTGACTTGCGTGTTAGAAAGCTGCCTTAAGCCAAATGGTTTGGGGTGAGTCATTGGTGATCAAGTCAAAGAGAGAAAGGTAAGTTGGGAGTCTGCTACAAATGAAAGAGAATGCCGTCTGAGTGGTGGCAACTGGCAATTAAGGACATGTGCTATCAATTTTACTTTTATTTTCTACTAGACTTGTTTAACAAACTGTATCATTTAAAACACTATTCCAAAAAGTTTTGGCACCCTAAAGAGGGATAGGAAATGTTTTCATGGTCAATAAAATAACCTTCTCTAGAAAATTAATAATACAAATGAGGATATCAAAGGATTGGAGACATTTTGTATTAAAGAAACGAGTCCAATTTTGTTGACCCACAGCTTCTCTGCCTTTTGGCTAAGATCAAGTACAATGCTGTTTGACCCAGAGTTTGCAACTTATTTGTCAGTGAAGATCTTCTTTCATGTAATGCCTATGAATAGGCCACAGAATTATGTCTTTGTGGTTTGGAAATACCACGCAGAGACCATGGAGAGGAAAGAAAAGAATACTGGACCTGTTTTACTCTTTCCAGCCATGCTTCATGAACATCCTAGGGAGTACGTTGTTCTAAATATTAATCTTCAGTCTGAGCTATTTTTTTCAAGCTTTAGTACCATGTCCCCAAAGGGTTACTAGACATTTTCATTTTGGAGTTGCTCCATCAAGTCAAATCCAGCATACCTAAAATCCAAACTCAAGTGATGCTTTTCTTCTTTCAGTTATCCAGACCAGGCTTCATCCCTCTTCATGATTCCTACATAACAAATATAACCCACTAAGATTTTGTGAGTCTGCCTTAATATCTCTATCCATCCTTTTTGTTCTATTCCCATTGTCACAATTGGGGTAAATCCAGGTGTGTGTGTGATTGGGGGCAGGGGGCCTCTTTTACAAAAGAATATTAAAAATATGAATGCAAAATTTGTCATGGAAGTGAATTTTTATTTAGGCTAGGTTAAGGAATCATAGCTGACAAATACCACAAATATTACAAAATTCAGAAAAAAGGCAGAACACTTATTAGTTCACTGCTTTATTTTCCTTAGTACAACCCCACCCTCACCCTGATTTTTTGGTCAATACTGTTTGATCACATCTTTATAAACTAAAGATTATGTAATATTTTATAGAAAGAGGATAGAAAGACAAGTCAGCCTTTTATTCAACTTGGTGGATTGAAATTTCTTTTTAAAATTAGTATTAGTTTAGAATTTTCTTTCAATGCCACAGCTCATTATTGGTAATGTAATGTAAATTTTTATGATTTTTTAAAATTTATACAAAAAACTTTATCAAATCTCTTTTAAGAATGAGTTGATTTAGACTTACTGTTATGTAAGGCTAACGGTTTGTGTCCTATAAACCCAAGAATTCTGATACATTCTATTTCATACAATTCCTATCTAAAAAGAAAATAAAACTATGGTATGTCATAATTATAGGACACTTAGACAGTTATAGTGTGTGCGCTGAGTTTCCAAATATATTCCTGACAGGAGAGAACCTCTCTTTTGATTAGCTAGCAATGAGAACTAAATCCTTCTCTTACAATTTTATACATATAATATTTGGAAAATTTTTCCACACTTGCTTCTGGCTCCAAACATTATAAAACTTGTTGCTCCTCTACCAGGCACAACCTTTAGGAGCTAAGATCTTTAAGGCATATGGTATTGCAATACAACCCATAGCTCTGCCTCTTCATGTCAAGGCTCCAGATGTGTTAGTACCATAGTATAGGACTATTTTTGAAACCATTTCTGCACATGAAAGCTGGTAATGACCTAAGTTTACAGGGTAGTGACTGTAACATAAACATTCCTCACTAAACCCAAACTAAATCTCTCTCCAACTCAAACTCTCCCAAGTCCGATTCCAAAAATTCCAGGCCACTCTAGAACTACACAGCAAAGAAGAAAATGATGTGGAAGGAAAGTAGATGTGGAAAGAGATAGTGGAATTAACCAATGAATATCCTATTTTTGCAAATTTGACAAACCCACATGACCATATGACCGTATTGCTAGCGTCCTTTCTGGGGCTTTGGAAGGACCCCATGTAAGTGAAAGACCAAAGTTAAACTTCATCAACTTCATGAAAAATTCATCTTTTGCCCCAATCCTAGTTTTATCCCTTAATATCTTGTGTACAGACTATTGTATTAACCTCATAATGAATTTCTCTGGATCAATTCTGTCCCCTTAACCAGGTTATAATCATCTTTCCCAAATACTGCTTTCACTATGACACTTCTCTGCTTAAAGTCACTAGACACATATAGAAACAGGTCAAAATTCCTTAGCTTTGTACTCAAACTGGTTGTAATCCATCTTTACAAATTGTTATTCTGTGGCTTCCTATACAAAGGAAAATAAGCAAACGATTTTTGGGCCTGCTAAATTTATAGGCATTTCCACAAATATTATTTTTAATTCTTACAGCAGCCTTGTGTGATTTACAAATGAGGGAAGGAAGCCTCAGAAATAACACTTGGAATTGGAAGGAGCATCTGATCAGACTCCAATTCTCCTGCTCTTCATGTCTCTCCATCCTTGACTATGAATTTGGATATGGTTAAAACCTCAGCTTCAATCCCAATCTCTCAATGAAGCCATATTTCTACATCAGTTATGAATCCTACTCTTCTCTGAACTCCTATACTATTTGAGGAATGTATTATTCAATGGGCATATATCATTCCCTACCTTCCATTTCTAACTTATTTCATCCTTCTGTGTCCCAGTTCCAAGTTGGTTGTAAGTCCTTTGGAAGAAGAGCGCAGGGCTGCTGCTATTGTGTTTTCCTTGAAACACCTGGCAAAGTTCTCTAACATTTAATAGAGAATTAAATATTTAATTTAATAATAAATTAATTAAACATTTAATACATAATTCTAGAATTAGTGTATTTGTTCAGCAATAGGATGAACAATCCCAAGATTAGGGTCAAAAGAGAATGACCAGCCTGTTCTCCTCTTGCTATTTCTTTCCCCTGTTACTGAATGGGGTGGCAAAAAGAGTTTCCAACAAGTTTGGTTTAAGTGCAGCTGTTGATTGCAAGACCTTAGAGAATACTAAAACAATGTGAGCACCAGTTGGCATTAGCTGACACAGCACTGCTATTCCCCAAAGCACAACTCTCAGGGGTAACTGAAGCACACATCAGCTTTCACAATGATGTCAGGAGAAGACAAAAGAGTTCTGTTCCCTGGGGGTTTTGATCGTTTTGACTGGAGAAGAATTTGAAATGTTCTAAACGACTCTGACACTTGTCCAGTGTTTTCTAGTAAAGTTGTTAGCTTACCTTTCAATCATACTTACCGTTGGTCTTTATTTTTCTTGAGGTATGCTTAATTTGGTTTTGAAGTTTTCCTACTTATTTTTCAACATTTTATTGTAGAACATTTGAAACACACACAAAACTGCAGAGGCTAATATAATAAGCCTCCATGTATCCATCCCAAAGCTTCAAAAATTAACATCTGTTTCCTATAATTTCCACCACCACCTCCACTCTCCCCAGTTCACCATTCCTTCCACCCAGAATTATTTTAAGTAAATCTCAGACATTGTATTATTTTATCTTTTACTCCTTTTTAAAACATGACAAATTTGACAGATGCTTAATGAGGTCAAATTTAGTGGTAAAGTTTTTATCATGCAATTTTAACATAATGTATGACCTTTGATAGGCATTTTATTTAATTTTACAAAAATAGTTATGCAAAATATCTCTTCAAATATTGGGAGCTAGCTAGCAGGAAAAAATAAAATTAACTATTTCAGTTTCCCAGCTGTTTGAACAAATATCTTATAATTGCTCAGCTTAAACAAGAAGAATTTATTGGTTCATGGTTTTGAGGCTAGGAGTACAAAATTGAGTTATCAGCAAGGCAATGCTTCTCCCCAAAGACTGTGGCATTCTTGGGCTGGCTGCCAGCAATCCTTGAGTCTTTGTCTTTTCTGATACATGGCAATGCACATGGTGGCATGTTCTCCTTTCTCTTCTGGGTTCCATTGACTTCAAGCTTCTTGCTCCCTGTGACTTTCTTTTTCTATGTCTGAATTTCATTCTGCAAATAAAGCATTCCAGTAATCTAGATTAAAATCTGAACCGATTTATTTGGCCCCACTTTAATTGAAAATAATTTCCTATTTATAATAGGTTCACACCCACAGGAATGGATTAAGATAAAGAACATATTTTCCTGGGGTACCTAACTCAATACCAAACAGACTCCCCTCTGGAGCAGCAAAATATATGTTGTTTCAACATGCAAAATACATTCACCTATTGCAACATTCCAAAAGCCTTAGTTCATTTCAGTAACAATGCTAAGTTTAAAATATCATCACAATTACTTATGGACATAGTCCATACTGGGGCAAAATTTCTTTCTATCTGTGGATCTTTGAAACTAAGGAAACAAATTGTCTGCTTCCAATATACAATGATGGGACAGACATTGGATAGACATTCCATTACAGGAGGGAGAAATCTGAAGGAAAACAGGGGTTGTTGGGTTCATAAGCAAGTCTGAAACCCAGTGGAGCACTTCACTGGGGTGAAGGCCTCACCCTCTCCAAGCAGTGCTAGGGTGGCTGGTCTCTCCATGAATGGTGGGGCACAGGCCCCAATTTCTATGAGCATTGGGTGATGGCACTCTCTCTGAACAATGTGGTGTGAGCTTTCAAGTCCTGGGACAGATGGCCTGCTTCCTCCAAGCAGAGGGGAGACCCACCCCTTCCACACATGTGGGTGTGCCCACTCTGTTGGCCTGAGATGTTTTCACTTTAGATATCTGCTTCCATGGTTCTGCCCTTGAAGTGATGTTTCCTTCAATTCAGCTCTACACTGTCAGTCCAGGCTGGCAGTGGTTGTACTCATACAAATTTTGCAAAAACTTTGTTGGCTCTGTATGCTGTTCAAGTGGGTCCAAACCATCAGACAGTAGAACTTTCCAAAGATCCTTCCTGTATAACTGTATTTCCAATCCCAACCTCCACTGAAAAATTGCTGGCTGGATCCATGTTCAGCAACACCATCTTTAGTAAAGGGTTCTTTCAGTTAAACTTTCATGTGGAACCTGGTCCTCTGGAGATACACTTCCTAAAAGCTCATGGAGGTCCCTAGTCTATGAGCACACTGTATGGATAGGCCAGAAATTTCCAAACCATCTATTTCTGGTTCCTTTTTGCTAAAGCATTCACTTCTCAGCTTATCGCTGTCTTCTCACATTTTACTAAACTGCAAGGAGAAGCCAGACTGCACCTTCTACCCTCAGCTAAATATCTAGGTTCTTCTCTCTCAGGTTCTACTGCCAGTTCAACATTAGGAAACAATTTTGCTGAGTTCTCCACCACTTTATAACAAGGACTGCCCTTCCAATTTCCTATAACATATTTTTTGTTTCTTTTGAAGACCTAAGTGAAAATAACTTTAACGTCCATATTTTTATTAACAATCTCTTCAAAGCAATCTAGATTTTTTTTCTATCAAGCACTTCACAATTCTTCAATGGCCTCTACCCATTACCCAATTCCAAAGGCATTTCCATATATTTAGGTATTTGTCAGAGCAGTACCCCACTTCTGGTATCAAAAACTGTTTAAGCTACCCATCTGTTAAAACAAATCCCATACAGTGGATTGACTAAAACAAGGGGAATATATTAGCTCACAGTTTTGAGACTAGAAGAAGTACAAAATCTAAGCACCAGTAAGGTGATGCTCTCTCCTCTCAAACTGTGGGAAAATAACAACTTCGAAAAGTCTTATTTACAATGGGGTCACACCCACAGGAATGGATGAAAATTAAGAACATGTTTTCCTGGGATACATAATTCAATGCCCAACAATATCTAACTAGTGCAAATGATGACCAGGTGTCTCAACTAGAAAATATTTTTGACTCTGTTTATGTAATTCGTGTATCCAGATTTCGGCCAAGCTAATTTCTTAGTAACACATTTCAAGCATGCTTTGTAATTTTGTACTTCACTTTATTGCGTTTTGCATTTATTGCATTTTTACAAATTGAAGTTTAGTGGCAACCCTGCGCCATAATGATAGGCACCATTTTTCCAACAGCATGTGCTTACTTTATATGTTTGTATCACATTTTGGTAATTCTCACAATCTTTCAAACTTTTGAAGTATTATTATATCTGTTATGGTGCTCTGTGATCTATGATCTTTGATGTTACTATTGTAACTGTTTGGGGGCCCCAACAACTGCACCCATGTAAGATAAGGAACTTAATAAGTATCCTGTGTGTGTTCTGACTGCTCCACTGGCTGGCTATTCCTCCATCTCTCTCCTTCTCCTCAGGCCTCCATAATCCCTGAGACACAACAATATTGAAATTAGGGCAATCAATAACCCTACAATGGCCTCTAAGTGTTCGAGTGAAAGAGTCACATGTCTTTCATCTTAAATAAAAATCTATAAATGTTTAAGCTTAGTGAGGAAGCCTATCGTTGAAAGCCATGATAGGCCAAAATCTAGCTCTCTTATACCAGTTTGCCAGGCTGTGAATGCAAATGAAAAGTTCTTGAAGGAAATTAAAGGTTCTACTCCAGTGAACACATGAATAACAAGAAAGGAAAACAGGTTTATTGCTGGTATGGAGAGTTTTTGTTGTCTATATAGTAGAACAAATCAGCCACAACTTCTCCTTAAGCCAAAGCCTAATCCAGAGTACAGCCCTAACTCTCTTTAATTCTCGGGAGGCTGAGAGAGGTGAGGAATCTGCAGAAGAAAATTTTGAAGCTAATATAGTTACTTCATGAGGCTTAAGGAAAGAAGCCAGTCTATAACATCAAAGTGCAAAACGAAACAGCAATTGCTGATGTAGAAGCTGCAAAAGGTTATCCAGAAGCTCAAGCTAAGATCAACAATATGGTGGCTGCACTAAACAACAGATTTTCAGTGTAAGTGGAACATCCTTATATTGGAGAAAAGATGCCATCTAGGACTTTCTTAGCTAGAGAGAAGTCAATGCCTGGCTTCAAAGCCTCAAAGGACATGCCAGTGCTCATTTACCATTTCAAAAGTCCTAGGAACCTTAAGAATTATACTAAATCTACTCCTCCTATGCTCTATAAATGGAATAATAAAGCTGGATGAAAGCATATCTGTTTACATTGTTTACTGAATATTTTAGGCCCACTGTTGAGACTACTAAAAAAAAGGGGTCCTTTCAAATGGTTGCTGTTTTTTGACTATGTGCCTGGTCACCTATGAGCTCTGAGAGAGATGTACAATGAGAAGAACGTTGTTTTCATGCCTACTAACATGATATCCACCCTGCAACACATGAATCAAGGAGTAATTTTGAGTATCAAGTCTTATTGTTGAAGAAATACACTTGGTAAGTCTAGAGCTTCCATAGATAGTAATTCTTCTGATGGCTCTGGCAGTCAATTGAAAACCCTCTGGAAAATATTCACCATTCTAGATGCCATTAAGAACATTCATGATTCATGGGAGGAGGTCAGAATATCAACATGAACAGGATTTTGGAAGAAGTTGATTCCAAACCTTATGTATGAGTTTGAGGGGTTCAAGATTTAAGTGGTGGAAGTAACTACAGATATGGTGGAATTAGCAAGAGCACAAGAATTAGAAGTGGAATCTGAAGCTGTGACCGAATTGCTGTAATCTCATGATAAAGCTTTAATGAATGAGAAGTTGCTCTTATGGATGAGAAAAGGAAGTGGGTTTTTTGTTTGTTTGTTTTGTTTTGAGATGGAATCTACTCCTGGTGAAGATATTTTGAACATTGTTGAAATGACAACAAAGGATTTAGAATATTATATAAACTTAGCGGATAAAAGAACAGCAGGATTTGAGAGGATTGACTCCAATTGTGAATGAATTTCTACTGTGGGTTGAGTACTGTCAAACAGCATCAGATGCTATGGAGAAATCTTTCATGATGTCAATTGATGAGGCAAACTTCATTGTTGTCTTATTTTAGGAAATTGCCACAGTCACTTCAACCTTCAGCAATCACCACCCTAATCAGTTAACAGCCTTCAACATCGAGTCAAGACCCTACTCCAGCAAAAAGATTGAACTTGTTGAAGGCTCAAATGAAGGTTAGCATTTTTTAGCAATAAAAGGTATGTGAATTATTTTTTAGACATAATGCTATTGCCCATTTAATGGACTACAATACAGTATAAACATAGCTTTTGCATGTACTGGGAAACCAAAATCCATATAACTTACTTTTTGTGATATTCACTTTATTGTGGTGGTCTGGAATCAAACCCACTATATCTCTGAGGTATGCCCGTATAGCATTTGTTTGACCCTTGAATGGTCACTGGGTTATTGAGACTCTCCCAAGTGAGTAATTTTCCAGAGTTTAGGATCAATTTAGAACAATAGAGTCAAATGAAATGAGAAAGAATGCATTGGTGGCAGAAGTCATTTCTCTCCCCATCAACTCACTTTTGATGTATGTCTTTGTCCTGTCCCCAAAGAGGTTGAAGGCTCATTTCACACACCTAACAAACTTAGAATGCAGGGCAGGGGAGGAAAGTAAAACAAAGACCATTTTAAAGACATTTAAATAGCTTGTAATGAAACACATTCGATTTCTTTGTCTTTTTCATTTTTTAAGTCTCTCATTGTATCTTAGAAGGGAATCATGCTCTCCTCCTGGCAGCTATGATGAGGCAGATGTGGAACTTTTTATTTTTATGAATTGTGTAGATTTTCAACTGTCATTTCTACTGAGTATGTCAGTCTACAAGACAGCTCAGTTAAGGCGTTTTTGTTTTTATTTTTGTAATAGTGTTCTACTTTGATAGCTGCCAGAATGGCTTTTAAAAAGGGGAATTTACTAAGTGCAAGTTTATAGTTCTAAGCCTGTGAAAATGTCCCAATTAAAGCAAGTCTATAAAAATGTCCAAATCAATACACCAATAAGAGGTTACCTTCACTCAGGAAAGGCTGATAAAGTTCAGGGTTTCTCAACTGGAAAGACATGTGGTGAACATGGCAATGTCTGCTAGCTTTCTCTCCAGGCTTCTTGCTTCATGAAGCTCCCCCAGGTTCATTTTCCTTCTTCCTCTCCAGAGGTCTCTGGCTGCACAGGCTCTCGTGGTTCTCGTGGCTCTCAAGTTCTCTCCAAAAATTTTTCCTCTTTTAAAGGATTCCAGTAAACTAATTAAGACCCACTGAAATGGGTGGATCACATCTCCATCTAATCAAAGGTTAATACCCACAATTGGGCAAGCCACATCTCTGTGGAGATAATCTAATCAATTTTCCAACCTACAGTGCTGAATAGGGATTAAAAGAAGTGGCTGCCTCCACGAGAAGTGTAAGGATTAAAATATGGCTTTTCTGGGGTACATAATCCTTTCAAACCAGCACAAATTTTATGGAAAAAATAACTGATATAAGGAGAGGGCTACATTTCTAAACCTCACTGAGGGGTGATTATCCACAGAGGCCTAAATAGTGAGGGGAAATACAAGTAGCTAGACTGGGGGAAGGTGTAGAGAGCTGCTATGAATCTGAGAAGTGGAGGGGACGAAAGTGGTTTGGGGTCTTCCTAGAGCAGCAAAAACTGCTACTTTGTTCCCTCCCTCTTTTGCCCTAGCCCCATGTACCAGGGTTCCCAACCTCAGCAGAACCCACCCCACACCTTAGCAGTGGAGTCCATATAGTTCGGACAATAAGGAGCCCGTCAGTGATGACTGATCTGGGCTCAAGACCAGTGGGCTTCTCTGCCATGGTTGCCACCTAAGTCTACCTTAGACCTTGGGGAAAGGGACATATAGCCTCAGTAATAATCAAAGTTGATTTTTGCACAAATCTGTTGGTCAGATTAAATATAATCTACAGAATAATGAATGAGCATTTCTTACATTTGAGATGCGGAGGAAAAATTGTGACAGCTGTAATTTATACGTTGCCTAACTTACTTTCTCAGTGATTTTGGAAGAGACTGCAGATATATTAAAGGAAGTTTCTTTCAATGGAATTACTTATATTCATGGAGTTTTTTTTTTTGCTGTATTTAAATATTTTCATGTATAGTTCCTTGTTTTCATAGAAATTCTGGACTATTGCACTCTAATACAAATTATCTTGCTGTGAGGAATTAATTTTCTCTCAACTGGATAAAGTGATTCACTTCATGATAAAAGTATTGCAGGGGACTATGGAATATGCTGAGATTCCATTCACCAAACACATTATGGAAAATTAATACTCCTTAAACAATGACTACAAATAATGGACAGTATGTATATATGCATGATGGGGTGGGGGTAGGGGCTTTACTATTATGAGTTAAAACAGTAAGTACTTTCCCTGACACCTTCAGAGCAATCACATTACCCTTTGTTAATATGAGAGTGCTGAATCCATGTTAGTTAACTAGGGAGAGGATATAGGATATTAAACTACAGACGTTACTTTCTTACGCCCATATTTTCCTATATACTGTCATTATAATACTACTTAAATTCTTTAAAGACTTTTAAGCCAATCTGCTTCACATTTTATAGACCTCTAAAATTGCTAGTTAAATTTCATATGCTCAGTCAAAGAAAAAAAAAAAAGAAGGTAGGAAAAAGGCAAAGACAAGGAATACATATTAATAAATTAGATGTCCCTAGAAATCAGGGCTGTATCATCTTATTTTTTGGCGTCATCAAACACACTACTTTGTACATGTCTTGTACAACATTTGGCATTTACTACTGGTTTAAAACACTGCGGCTCTGAGATGAGAAAAAGTATATCACCAATATGACCATAGTATAAACACTAAATTTTGCATATGACTTGTATAATCAATTTTATTAATTTACAGTTATACAGTGCATATAAATGAAAATAGGTAAGGAGATTTTAGTTTATAGCAGAGTTAATATAATGACAAAAATCTGGACCTTCTCAAACATTGAGATATTTCCAAATATCTCTGGTACTGAATGTGATGAACAGACATATTGGTTGTCTCAGTTGGTCACTTTTACTTGGTGGCTTTTTGTAGAATTATTTGATATCAAATATGTCATCCTTGTTTAAGAACAAATAGTAGCAAAGAATAATAATATGCACATTTCCTAAATGTGTCAATCTGGTAATATGATTCAGTTGAGGTATAATTTCTCATATATTAATAGTTAAGACAAAAAAAAAACCATTCTCAGGTAAAATCAGGATTCCACCAGAAATCAGTGATTCTTGAATGTGATTCTATGTTGAGAATGTATTACATGACCAAATGCATGATACAGTTCTCTTGGTTAATCATTCCACCTCTCTGACACACACCACAAAACCCCCACTGTGTGTTAAAATACAATTGGAATACAGGGGAGGGAGTTAACGTGGGTGATTGGGGGAAGTGGGAGTGACCTGCCAGTGCTGGCGCATAAATCCAGCATATCTGCGTTGACTGAATTTTAGCTGTGCCCTTTGTGGGTTGTGCAACCTAATCATAATAAGAATTACACCAGAAAGTGTTTATTTTTGCAGACCAAACATATAATCGTGTGCTAGATGGTTTAATTTATTAAGCTTAATTCTAACAAAAACTGAGAGGAAACACAGAGAAAAGTCTAAGATGGCTTCTTTGAGGAAAACTCATTGGAATTGGATCTAAAATGATGACCATGAATTTGCCAAAAGGAGAGAACACTGGGCACTTGGGCCAGAGGGAACAGACTTTCTTTTTTGCATGGGCAGGCACCAGGAAATGAACCCGGGTCTCTGGCATGGCAGGTGAGAATTCTGCCACTGAGCCACCATTGCACCACCCAGGAACAGACTTTTAAAACGTGGGGGCATGATACAGCATGGCATGTTCTGGGAGCAGTTAAAAAACTCAGAGATCTCCTGAGTGCTAGGACATTTCTCTTCTCTGAGAAGAGAAAACAAAAACGAACAAATATCCCACTGGCAATGCACCTATTTTGCATTAGGCACTTTCTATCAGTTATCTGAATTAGTGTATTAGTCTAGATTCTCTAGAGAAACAGAACCAATGGAAGATATCTGTAAATATGAGATTTATAAAAGTGTCTCACTTTGTGGGGATGCAAGGATCCAAAGTCCACAGGGCAGGCTGCGAGGTTGGCAACTGCAATGAAGGGTCACAGTGAAGTCCACAGGAGAGGATCCCTGGCTGAAGAAGCAGTGAAAATTCTCTCTTCCCCCATCAAAGTCTTCAGATGATTGGATCAAATCCAGTTGACTGGATTCTCTCATTTGTGGAAGACACACCCTTAGTTGATCATAGATGTAATCAGTCACAGATGCAATCACCTGATCGATGATTTAATAAATCAGCCTTCTGGTTTATCAACCGCCATGAAATATTGTTGCAGTAACAGTTAGGCCAGTGCTTTCCTGACCAGACAACTGGGCATCTTCTCGTGGCCAAGTTGACACCTGAACCCAACCATCACACTTAGTACCCTGCTAGACATTGTGGTTTACAGGACTGTTTTTGGATTTAATTTTTATGTTCTATCTTGCAAAATCCCAATTCAGATTTTTATAAATCTGATAGCCTTTTTCAAAGTTCTAACACATTTTACATTTAAAAAATCAATACTTACATTTAAAAAATAAACTGAATTAGAGCTATCTTTTATATTGCTTTTTTTTTTCTTTTGGCATGGGCAGACTCCAGGAATGGAACCCTGGTTTCCCGCATGGCAGGCGAGAGAATTCTACCACAGAGCTATCCTTGCAGCTACCTTTTATATTTATGTAATTAAGTATAATATATAATTATAATTCTGTAATTTACACAAGCTCTAAAGAATAGTGAACTTTGGTCTCAAATCAGCCTTCTCATTTTTAAAGCAACAAGTAGTGAGATGGTAATTTGATTTCTGAGGAAATAAGTAAAGCTATGTGTGGTAGTTTGAAGCTGTTATGTACCCCCCAGAAAACATGTTCTTAAATATAACCCATTCCTATGGGTGTGATTCCATTTAAGTAGGATCTTTTGATGAGGTTACTTCATTACCATGTGGCCCACCTCAATCAGAATGGATCTTATTCCTCTTAATGGAGTCCTTTGTGACAGAAAGACACAACAGCAAGAAGCTGAAATCAATGAAACCTGAAGAAGGGAGACACTAGCAGACACTGCTGTGTGTGTTGCCATGTGACAGAGGAGTCAAGGATCGCTGGTAGCAGTTTTTCAGGAAGAAAGTGTCACGTTGATGAAGCCTTAATTTGGACATTTTCTCAGCCTTAACACTGTAAGCTAATAAATTCCTATTGTTTAAACCAACTCATTTATTTCATTGTATGAGGAGCCTAGGAAACTGAAACACTATGTTACGGTTTTATCTATGAATTACTGGTTTTCTTTTCTAAATCTAATAGAGATAGTAGCATCCAGCTTTAAACTGTGAAATAATATTAGCAGTGAACCCTAATTAATGGAGTGCATTTAAGAATGTGATCTATGATCATATTTAAAACTAATACTTTATTTTCCAGTAGAGAAAATTTCCCTTTTATGTGTCCATACTGTCCCCAAGAGGAATATAGGATGCCAAAGGTTGAAGAGAGAAGTCATGGAGAGATTTTGTTTCTTCTTTTGGGCAATGTGAGCACATCTACTTATCCTAGGATGAAACTATGTGGTGGAATTACAGGCACTTTACAATGGCTGGCTATTTTCTCAAAGAACTGGTTTTTACAGCCCTAAAATCCATTCAAGGGATTGTAGGTTCGATTAATTGGATAGGTAAATTTTGCCCACAGGATACTGTGTTTTCAAATCCTTCTCCCTTGTCTCTAAGTGTCTTTCTCACCCCAGGAAGACTGCCTGGAAAGAAGGGTGTTGTGGTAATCACAACAGCTTGTAATTCCACAGTTCTGTTTCATGAACATGGTCAGGGTCAGTTTCTAACTACAAAATGTAAAATCTGACCGCCACACTAAGAGGAAGTACCAGCTTTATAATTTGTACAGGAAAAACTAATCTTAATATTTCAAAGATATGCGTGCTTGATAACCTTTTAAACGTCAACTAGGTCAATGAGTATGGTAACTACTTTGCATGTTTCTACAATGTAATGTACTTTAAAAATTACTGAATCAATGGAAAGAAAAGATTAGAGTAATTTATGTAGGCTCTCATATTGTACCTCAGAATTCAAAACTGGTCTTGGTCAGCAGAGGAAGGTGACTTTGGCATACATGCCCTGGCTTACCTAATAAAGTCTTTAAAATGTGGCAAGACTATTAGTTAAATAAACTTGCACATAAATACAGTTACCTAGGAATACTTGAAGGATTGGTGTTTAGTTTTCTTGGCTCAGTGAGTCAATCTGCCTCTAAAATTTATTTGCTGCTCCAATTTTAAAAGTTGGAGAACATGTAAATTATACTTTGGTTTTTGATGGGAAAACCAAGTCGTGGCTAGAGTCACAGCATGATTTGAATGATACAGATTCAATAGTTACAAGTTACAAAGAACTTTCTCTGCTATATATAGCAATGTGGTTCAGATACTGCAGAGCTTGCCAAATGCTTTTGGTCCATGGCACATAGAATATTGACCTACTGCATAGTACACTGGAGTAAAAGGAACAGGGTGCTTACACTGATAAAGCCGGGGGCTCCAGTTCTCCCTGGTCCCTCCCCACAACCCTAAGGGCCAAAAACATCATCTTGGCACATCTATAATCTATTCACAGACATTTAAGTTGATTTATTAAGAGCTACTTAAATAACTCATCTGAGCAATGCATTAACTAATCCAAATACTTATCACCTACAGTCCGTCATCACATTTGAGAGTTGAAGGGGACCCAAAAAAATCATTTGAAGTCACCATTCAGTTCCCAGATAAGACAACCCAGGGAAAAAGCATGACTAATGGGGAGGGGAGGAACTTGGGAGAGAAAGCTAAGTCTGATTATTGAATCTATTGTATAGTAAACCTGTTATCTTAGGCAAGTTACTTAACCACTAGGAGTCTCCATGGTTTCATCTGCAAAATAAGGCTAATTATACTATCTTTGCTGTGGTATGTTAAAATTAGAGATAGAATTAATGAGTTGCATGGTTAGCACAGTTCATGGCACATAGTTAACTGGTAATTTAAATGACTTTCCTAGCTCAAAGAACTAGCCATAGAGCCTGTATTAAAAGTCTACCCCTAATACATAGTTCAGTGCACTATTCATATATTGTGGTATTTTGGCTATTTCAAAGTATTTGGATCTTTTACTTCTATGTACTTGAATTCACTAATGTCATAGCTCACCTCTTTAGTAGCAATCAACACCCACTTTATTGTGGCAAGCAAGTTTGGAGGAAGAGATACTTTTGTAATAATCCAAAAAAGCAACTAATAGTTGTAGAGTACTTATAGTTTTCTGAGCATTTCAATAGACTTAGAGTCTCTGAATAACTCAGAAATAGCTGCAGTCAATGTTTTCACCTTTCTAAAACTACAGATGAGGATGTAGATGAGCTACATTTGGAGTTCAGTGTAGCCATCATCTACCTCCTCTGTGTGACAGAGGACTTGGACATCTTCTTTCCCCAATCCTTGTGCTTTTCATGGCCCATGTGTCTCACTGCTGGATTTTTGCAGCAGACTATAGATGAATATGCTAATGGTAGAGACCCCTAACCCTGCATATAGGATCAGAGTGTAAGCAATTAGAGAAGTAGAAATAAGAAATATGATTATAGTGGAGAAGGCAGTTAAAATGGAGGTGTGGTGGAAGCAGACATAGGAAGAAATTGTAGTGTGGACAGCTAAGAAGTTGTTAACATAGAGGCTTCTCCAGATGTTTTCAAGACATCCAAGATGGCTTTTAATTTGCTAAAAAAAAAAAAAAAAAAAAGTAGTGTGATTAGAGTTGTCTGAAAAGTGGCAGGATGCCATCTAACAGTATCACAACTTGCTGTAGTCACAGTCTAAGATTTTCTATTGTTTTGATAAGGTGAGGGAGTATTTTACCAAGCATTATTTAGCTTCTAATTAAACTATAGAAAGTTGAAGCAACACATCAAAAAAAAGTTGAAATAATCCAGTTTAACCAATGTACATGACATTCAAAATTAATATATGCTGTACCCATTTGATGCCATAACTAGTCTCATAGTAAAAGATAATCATATTCAATTTCCACTCTTTCTGATCATGAAAATCTTTCAGTCAAGTGGAAAACTTCACTGGGAAATATTCATTTTCTCTTAACCTGGGCTTAGTAATAACTATAGTTGCCCAGATTTGCCTATGAAATAGTGTCAAAAGGAAAACATCAAAATAAAGGCATTAGGGAAGCCAGGAATAGTTGCCTAAGTTTTTGACTCTTAGATCTTTTTAAAAATGAAATGACTGACAAGGATACAAGGGCTTGCCTTACTTAACAAAGTTTAACTCAATGTGTTGGCATTATTTTGTAAAAGTTCCACACGGAACTGCCAAATAAAACACAAAAGATATAAGTCCTGATAGATGTAATATTGACAAATACTATTCAATGTTTCTTAAGATTTTGCAGCTAATAAAAATTATTTCTGCTTCCCATAGACTAAGATAGCAATGTAAGTTACTTCAGGGTGCCATCTTCCTCAGAATTCTAGAAAATGGATGTTTGGAGATGGTTGGAGTTCTGACAGAGAGTGAGCCGATGCCCAGGCACAGGCAGAGCCCAGCAGACATTGCCATGTGCCTTCCCATGAGATACTAAGCAAGCCAGAACCCAGAGTTGTGTCCTGGAGAAACTTAGCGAAGGCCCATGGATGCCTAGACAGGAAACCACTGGCATCAGAAGCTGGAAGTAATGGAACCGGGAACAAGAACAAACAGATGCCAGTACATGCCTTCCCAGCTGATAGAGGTATTCCAGAAGGTATCAGCCTTTCTTGAGTGAAGGTAACCTTCTGTTGGTGCCTTAATTTGGACATTTCACAGCTTTAGTAACTGTAAACTTGTAACTGTTAAATCCTCTTTTAAAAAGTTGTTCCATTTCTGGTATATTGCTTTCTGGCAGCTTAACAACTAATAGACCAAATTTAATAAAAGACATGAATATGCACGTTCAAGAATCCCAACAAACTCCAAACACAATAAACTCTAAGAGAGCCATGCCTAGACACATAGTAGAAAAAGTATCTAATGCCAAGGACAAGGAGAGAGTTCTGAGAGCTGGAAGAAAAAAGCAATTGTGTACAAGGGAGTTCCAATAAGATTAAGTGCCAATTTCCCATCAGAAATCATGGAGGCAAGATACAGTGGGACAAAATATTTAAAGTGCTGCAGGAAACAATTTCCAGGAAAATATTTTATATCCAGTGAAGCTGTCTTTTAAAAATGAGGAAAATAATAAGACATTCCAAGATTTTTTAAAAGTTGAGGCAGTTCTTCATCACTAGACATGCACAAAGGAAATGCTAAAGGGAATTTTTTCAGACTAAAGGGAAAGGATTCTAAAGAGTGGATCAAAATGGCATAAAAAATAAAGATCACCAATAAAAGTAATTGTATGGGTAATTATAAATGCCAATAATATTGCAATGCATTTTTTGTATGAACTCCACTTTTATATCTTTCAGCTTCTAAAATGCAAATCCATAAAAAGTAATTATATATCTATTATTTTGGATATACAATGTATAAAGACTTAATTTGTAAGAAGTACAACAAAAATGTGGGGGGTGGTGAAGGGGTATAGAAACAACATGTGAATGCTATTGAAATTAAGTTGGTATCAAATCAAATGAGATTGCTATAGATTTAGGCTGTTAAATTTAAGCCCCATGGTAACCACAAGGAAAATATATGAAAAATTTATACAGAAAGAATTTCATTAACAGAAGGAATTCTTCATTAAAGGAAGAATTGAGGGACAAAAAAAGGTAGAAGACTTACAAAGGCTAAACAACAAAATGATAGAAAAAGTCCTGAATTAACAGCAGTTACTTTAAATGTAATTAACCACTCCAATCAAGAGGAAGAGATTGACCAAATGGACAATAAAATATGGCCTAAGTATATGTTGTTTATAATAAAGAAAAAAATACATTTACAATAGCAACTAAAAGAATCAAATATCTAAGAATAAATTTAATTTAAAAAAATAAAGAACTTGTACACAGGGATGTACCTTAAATTTGAACATACACGTCTTTGAAATTGAAAGGATGAGAAAATATATATATCATGCAAATACTAACCTAAAGAGACATTCCAATAATTAACACCAATCCTGCTTAAATTTTCCCAAATAATGGAAGAGGAGGGACATTTCCTAAATAAAAACATGGGGCCAATACCACCCTAATACCAAAGCTAGATAAAGATATCACAAGAAAAGAAAATTATAGACCCACATCTCTCATAAATATGGATGCAACGCTCATAAACAAAGTCCTAGAAATTTGAATCTAACAGCAAAATAAAATAATTTCAATGATCAAGTGGGATGTATCCCTGGAATGCAAGGTTAGTTCAACATAAGAAAATCAAATAATGTTATATACCACATTAAAAGGAAAAAAAAAAACATATAATCATCTCAATTGACCCCAAAAAGACTTTGACAAAATATAGCAGGCTTTCTTGATAAAAATACTTGGAACACTAAGAATAGAAGGAGATTTCCTCAACATGATACCAGGCATATGTACAAAACTGACAGGCTGACAGCTAACATCATGCTCAATGTTGAAAGACTGAAAGCCTCCCCTCCAAAATGTTACTCAATATTGTACTAGAAGTTCTAGTCAGGGTCATTAGGCAGGAAAATGAAATAAAAGGCATCTAAACTATAAAGGAAGAGGTAAAACTTTCCTATTGACAGGTGACATGACCATATATATAGAAATGATGAAAAAGCTACAATAAAGCTACTAGAGTTAATAAATTTGGATAGTGATTGGATCAAAATGCAAAAATCAGTAGTGTTTCTATACACTGGTAACAATTTGAAAAGGAAATCAAGAAAAAAAATCCATTTACAATAGCAACTAGAAGAATCAAATATCTAGGAATAAATTTAATCAAAGAAATAACAGACTTGTACACAGAGATCTACAAACCATTGCTAAAAGAAATCCAAGATGACCTAAATAAATAGAAAGGCATTCCCTGTACATGGATTGGAGGACTAAATATTGTTAAGATGCTAATTCTTCTCAGAGCAATTTACAGATTCAACTCAATCCAAATCAAAATTCCAACAGTTTTCTTTGTAGAAATTGGAAAGCCAACCATCAGATTTGTATGGAAGAGTAAGGGGCCTCAAATAGTCAGAGCTATCTTGAAAAAAAAACAAAGAAATTGGAGGAGCCATACATCCTGGTTTTAAAACATATTGAAAAACTACAAAAACAACTTCATTCTGGCACAAGGACAGACATATAGACTAATAGTATAAAAAATAATGGTGAAGCCAATGTGGAAAATTGGGCAATTCCTCAGAAATTTAAGCATAGAATTGCCTTATGACATGGCAATCCTGCTTCTTAAGAATATACTCAAAAGAGATGATCGAAAGGACACCACAAGATATTTGCACACTACTGTTCATAGAAGCATTATTCACAATTGTCGAAAGATGGAAGCAACCCATGTGCCCATCAATAGATGAATGAATAAAATATGGCATATGCACAATGGAATATTATTAAACCCTATAAAGAACTTAAGTTCTGATACATGTGACAACATGGATGAACCTTGAAGATATGTGTTGAGTGTAATATGCAAACACAAAAGGAGAAATATTGCATCTTATCACTGTTATGAAATAAATAGAATGAGCAAATTCATAGAGCCAGAAATAAGAATACAGGTTACAGGGTACCTGGGTGGGAATAGGGAATGGGCAATTAATGCTTAATTGGTTTAAATATTCTGTTGAGATGATGGAATAATTTTGGTAATGGAGGTGGTAGTGATGGTAGCACAACATTGTAAAAGTAATTAATACCACTGAATTATATATTTGAATGTGGTTAAAATGGAAAAATTTTTAAATGTGATTAGAATAAAAAACAGTGAACCCTAATGTATACTATGTACTACAGGTAATAGTATAATTATATAAAAATTTTTTATCAATAGTAACAAAGTTATCTCACTAATGTAAAAAGTCAATAATATGGAAAACTGTGCATGGGAAGGTAGATATATGGGGACTCTGTATCTTCTATATGATTTTTCTGTAAACTTATGTACCAGTTTGAAAGTATTGTGTACCCCAGAAAAGCCATGTTTTAATCCTGATTCAATCTTGTTGAGGCAGCCATTTCTTTCAATTCTAATTCAGTACTGTAGGGCAGAAACTTTTGGTTAGATTATCTCCATGGATATGTGACATGCCCAATTGTGGGTGTGATCTTTGATTAGATGGAGATGTGACGCCACCCATTCCAGGTGGCTCTTGATTAGTTTACTGGAATCCATTAAAAGAGGAGACATTTTGGAGAGAGTCAGAAATGACAGAAACGTCAGAAATGGCAGAGCCAACAAAAACTTCAGAGTAGAGCTGACACAGATGCTAACACTTGGAGAACAGAGAAATGGATGTTTGGAGATGCTTGGAGCCCAACAATGTCACCTTGAGATGTTAAGCAAGACAGAACCTGGAGAGAGCCAAGTGAAGCCAAGTGATGAAAGTCTGCCCCAGAGAAGCAAAGTGAGGAAGCCTCCAGGAACAAAGGCTGAAAGCAATGGAGCCGAGGAGCAAGAGGCCCGTATGCCTTCCCAGATGACGGAGGCATTCCAGATGCATCGGCCTTTCATGAATTAAAGTATTTTTTCCTGGATGCCTTAGTTTGGACATTTTCATAGACTTAGAACTATAAACTCGTAACTTATTAAATTCCATTTTTAAAAATTCTGTTTCTGGTATTTTGCATTCCAGTAACTTTTTCTTGCAACTTTTCTAATTAATTAAAAAAATTAAAAAACGGTTTTAAAAAAATTTAGTCCACATTGAATTAGAAATTTGAATCACCTAAGACAAATCTCAAGTTCACTTTAATTGCCCTGTTCATATTTTACTTAACTCTCTTTGGAGCACCATTTATTGTGATATATTCAACTTTCCTGTTATTCAGTTAACTCTCATTGACATTTATATTCCTCTATTTACCCTGTTTTACTTGTAGCCGGAGGCCTGCTGGAGTGGAAGGAAGCATCACATTCAGACTTTGCTGAAGTGAAAGGTCATTTAAATAAAAAGTTTAATAACCCAAGTTCCTGAATTGTAGGTTGGAAGTTATTCTGCCAACTTTCTCCAAGCGTAAGAGGTGACTTGAGAGTGTAAGGGCCATTGTCATTACATTAAAATTAGGTGAGTCATGCTTTGTGTATTTCCAGTTTGGTGAGTTATTTCCTCCTGCATTTCTTCCCACAGATAGAACATCTTCCAGATCTTTCCTGGCTTCAAAGAAAATGATACATCCCTGCCTCCTCCCAGTGTTAGAAAAGGTGGGGAATTAAATAATTTAGGTAGACTATATCTCTCATTCCTAGAAACTTTTGTGTATGCATGTTACTTGAAAATTTGATAAAATATGGCAGTAGTCCAGTTTATACTATAAAGGAAAGAACAACGAACCCCAGGTTAGGAAGCCTGGACACTAGTTCCACATCTTTCATTTAATTATGGGACCCTGAGCAACTCATGACGCATCTCTAAACCCAGTCTGCTCTTTGGTACAATAACAATAACTACTGCTGTCCTCCTTACCAGGCTGTCGTAAAAACAAAATAAAGTAATACATCTAAAAGTGACCTAAAAATTATGAACCCTTATGCAGCAGTACAGTTTTATTATTAAGCATGACATCTTCTTTTACTTGCTTGCAGTAGTTATGAACATAACTAAGCAGGCTTGAGTATTTAATCTACAAAATTATATTGGAAGCCAAAAGAAAATGTGATTTGATATATTAAAAAATATATTTTTTCCCATAACATTTACAGCTAAAGGAGCAAAAAAATGCATTTATGGAAATAATTGTGGATGGAATAATGTTTATAAATGAAATGAATAAACATAAAGTTAGCATTAAGCACTAGTCAAGGGAGTAATTACACATTTCAAGGTGAAAAGTGAGAGTTTCAGGAGATGCCCTTTTCAATGGTATCAGGACACTTTTGTGTTTAATCTCAGTAGCCCAGGCAAATGATGTCTAGTTTTCCAAGGCTGCTGTGACAAGTACCACACAATGGGTTAGCGTAAGCAATGGGAATTTATTGGCTCATGGCTTTGGAGGCTGTAAATTCAAAATCAAATTTTAGACAGGCCATGCTGCCTCCTGGATTCTGTAGCCCTGTGCTGTCGGCTGCTGCAATCCTTGGGGTTCTTTGTCTCACATCTTTGCTTCTGTCACATGGCTTTCTTTTTGGCTTCAGCTTTTCCTGCTCAGTTTTCTATGATTGCCTGAATTTCCTTTCCATATAAGGACTCCAGCAATGTGGATTAAGGCCCAGACTGATTCAGTTTGGCTTCATCTAAATATGTTCTTTGAAGATTCAGCGCACAAATGAGTCGACACCTTAACCAATAATAACATCTTCAAAGGTCCTATTAACAAATGGGTTTGCACCTGTAGGAATGTAGCTTAAGACTTGAGCGTGTCTTTTGTGGGGATCATGATTCATTTTTCAACATTGGTATCATCTGTGCTATCACTAATCATCTGCTCTTCTCTCTGCTGTTCTGTGAAAGCCAGAGAGATTCTCAGGATGGACCTACAGCAAATTGTCGTATGGATCTTCTCCAATCAATATATTGGTAATTTGAAATGAACCCAAATTTTCTAAAGCCCCGAGGCAGCAGTTTACCTGAACACACTTGGACTCACCCACTCAATACTTGTATTAGGACCTCTGTCATGCCTGGTTAGTACACACCAGATTTAATCACCAGTAAACAGAAAGAGGCATAGTCCTTGAAATAACCAGCACACTTGAGGTGTGTTCAGCTTTGCTCTGAGCCGTTCCCGCCGGCTTGCTTTCTCTCTTATTGGTCAAAGAGACCCAGGTGTGTTTCCTGGCACTTCTACATTTCTATAATCAGCCTCCACAGGTGTGTACAACCTGCAGCCTACACTCTCACACCTGATGTTTCCCAGGTCCACCAGATACCACCCACAAAGGTAGGTTACATTCTACTTCAGGGACCCAGTTCAGAATGGCCAAATACCACTGTGCCTTTTACTTTCTTCTCTGCAAATATGGCAGCTAGTTAAGTGCAATGTTTGCATGCTGGTCTGAGTTTGCTGACATTCTGCCCTGCCCACCTTCTGGATGTTATGTTTTCTCAATCATGGTTTCTGGGTCGCATAGGATGTACATGTTTAGGGCTTGGAGTTAGAGAAGAACTATCCGTATTTGTATAGTTTTGAAACACCTCCTCCAAAATCCAATTGCAAGTTCGTATTCCTTGGTCATTATATATCCTAGCTCAAGGAATACTGTATTCTAAATATATTGATATCCCTTTTTTCAAAAGAAGATACTTCCGCCATGGGTAAGTGTACAGAGACCACCAGAATAATTTTGTGACATTTTCCTGACAAAAGTGTGCCTGGCTTATTAAAAGCCTAATTGAAATTAAATGAACTAACTTTAAAATTAGCAAAAAATAGCAGCCACTAATAAAATTACAGTAATGTTTTAGCACATGTTCTTTTATTCATATATTCATAAGTCTACCTTTCACACGCTAAAATTGCAAATGGTGACTGTATCTGTAAAATATTAATCATGTTTATATTTCCTAGAACCACAAATTTAGGCCCAAATAGGCCTGGTTAAATCTGACATCTCTTTGGGATAAATACTTTAAATTTTTAAAAATGCTGAGGCCAGAAGTTTTGGATAACATTAGAAAAATGAATCTCTATTTTATCTAAGATTAAAATGCAGTGGACATTTTCAGAAAGGTTACATTTTACATTAATGTTCATGGAAAGCATTTATGGAATTCTGTTAAGTACCTTAATAAATGTTTCTTATAAACATAATTATCATGTATGCATTTAGAAGAATTTAGCTTACTTAGTTGTAGTGTTAAATAGTAAGAGAAAATATATTCATAGCTGTGAAAAGTGTACTATATTTTTATATAATATTTTCATTTTGAAATTTTGCAAGTCTGTATTTTGAGAAATGGCAGTATTTTCCACTGGCTAACACTTTCATAGAAATGTTTTTATACATATTTATCTTTCAAATATCATAAAAGTCATTCTTCAGAATGTGATAAATCTCTTCTTTTTTGTTCATTTCTCTTCCAACATCTACAATAAATAGGATTTGCTCCTATTGTGAGAACACATATGCAGTTACATTATTTATATACCAAGCAATCTAAATATCCAACACAAGATTAAACTATTGTATCTCCATACAATGAATTAATATACAGTCATTAAAACTCATATTACAGAAGAATATTTAATAATATGAGAAAATGCAAGTAATATATGAAAAAAAGCTTGTTGCAAAGTAGTTGAAAAGCAAGTTTTAGAACTATATATGTACACATGGAGAGAGAAAAACACACAATTAAATAATAACTATGCTTGGCTTTGAGTAGTAGAAATGTGGTTAATTGTTTTTACAACTAGATTTTTCAGATTTCTCTGAGATAGTACATTATTTTTTCATAAGCATATATATTTAAAATATATTTTTAAAATATGTAGTGCTTATATGTGTTATATACATCTATTAGATATTTACTACATATTATATACGTATCTTTTGGATTATGTTTATCTTTTAGAATCTGATATTTAGCAAGCATGGCAAGGAGGGTAAAGGCATTCCAGTCATAGAGAGAGGAACAAGCAAATTCACAGAATGTAAAACAGGATATCTCATTTGGTGAATTTTAAGTAATTCTATAGCATTAGAGAGACAGACAGGGTCAGATTGTGAAGAGCTCTTAAACTGTGCTAAAAAGTTTAGGTTTTATGTTTGGTGACTATACACACTGGCTTACCTGGGGAAGCCCCAGTTTACTCCTCTTCTAGCAATGTAATTATTACTAGCACCCCTTTTTATTAACACGATTGTCTAGATTTAGATGATAAATTATATAGTCACTGGGGAACCACTGAAGGGTAATTGGTGGGAGATTAACACAACCAGATTAATCTTTTGAAAAGATTCCTTTGGCTACCTTGTAAAAACTGAATTTGGAAGGTGCAGGAATGTGGGCAGGGATAACATTTAGGATATTACAGCAAAGTCTGCAGGAACTAAGGCAACAGCAAAGGGTTAGTGTGGCAGAGACAGAGAGGAGCTGGGATGCTCCTGGATGTGGGGTTTCTGTGCAAAGGATGGCTTACATTACAGAGTGAAGATGGTGCCATTCCTTGAGAGAAAGCTCACATGGAAGAAGAGGTTTGGCAATTCATGTAAGAGAAGGGTTCATGCTGTAAGGTGGGTTATTTTAATGTCATCTGTAGAAAGTTGTAGAGCAGCTCTGTCCAACAGAACTTTCTGCATTCATGGAAATGTCTATATTTGTGCTGGATGATATTGTAGTCACTAGCAATATGTGAAATAGACACATAAAAATGTGGCTAATGAGCACTTGGAATAAAGTTTTAAATTATATTTACTTTTAATTAATTAAAATTAACATTTGAATAGCTGTTTGTGTCTAGTGGCTTCTGTGTTGGGTAGAGCAGCTGAGGTTTTTTGTCTGTAAGGAATGAGAGAAAGAAATGGGCTGGAAAAGTAGCTTTGTGTGGAGCTGTGTTCCAGTAGCCATGTTTCTTGAAGATGATTGTATAATGATATAGCTTTCACAATGTGACTGTGTGATTGTGAAAACCTTGTGTCTGATGCTTCTTTTATCTACCTTATCAACAGACAAGTAAAACATATGGAATAAAGATGAATAATAGGGGGAACAAATGTTAAAATAAATTTAGAGTGAAATGCTGGTGATAGGGGAGGGGGAGGGGTGGGGGGTATTGTATGTATGAATTTTTTTCTGTTTTCTTTTTTATTTCTTTTTCTGAAAAGATGCAAATGTTCCAAAAAATGATCATGATGATGAATATGCAACTATGTGATGAACGTTGTGGATTACTGATTATACATGTAGAGCAGAATGATCAAAAGTTACGTATGTTTGTGTTTGTTTGGTGTTTTTTTTGGTATTTAAAAAAAATTAAAAATTAATTTAAAAAAAGTAGCTTTGTAAGAGATTGGGTAGGTGCTCGTTGAACATAAAGAGTAGAGGAGGTTGGGCCACTGTGACTCAGCAGGCAGAGTTCTTGCCTGCCATACCAGAGACCCAAGTTCGATTCCCAGTGCCTGCCCATGCAAAAAAAGAAAAACAAAAAAACAAATGAGTAGAGGAGTTTGGCCAGTAGATCTTGTAAATTGAGAAAAGAGGAGGGAACCATATTTAAGGGATTGGCAGAGGAAAAAGAGCCTGCAAAGAAGACTAAGGATTAAAGGGTGGGAGGAAACCCAGGAGAGGCAGTTGATTTGGTAGTCAAAGAAATTGAGAGTTTCAAGAAGGGAGTGAATGACAGCATTGTATGCTGTAGGGAATTCAGGCAAGGTGAAGACATTTGGAAGGATTGAAGTGTGAAGATTATATAGGTAGGGATCTATTTGGAGATTATTAGGAGAATCTAGGTCTTAAAGAAATGATTAGCATCTGAATTAGGATAATACTGTTGATAGTGGAAGAAAGGGCAATGATGAGGGAGAGAGTTCATAAATTTCTATTTATGGGACCTGACCCTTGATTCAATGAGCAAAGAAGTCAAGAGGCTGGGTTCAGAGTTGATTAAGAGGAGATACTAGTGAAAAGGTAAAGTTATGAATTTTTCCTGAGAGTGAAGTTATACAGACTGTATTAAGGTTGAAACATGAAAACTCATTTTGCCCCCCACCAAAAAACGCAAATCCTTAAGGAATGATAGAACAGATTCCTTCACGCAGCTACTTTCTTAAGTATTGATGACTTATACCAGCCGAGAAGGAAATCTGTTTCGCAAATGCAATGAACTGTGGTTTTTTTGTTTTTGTTCTTGTCTTTTTTCTTTGATGATGTCAGACAAGAACCTGGAGGTTTGTTTACTATTTCAGCAGAGTGACTGTGGCAAGGCCTGAAGATGGAAGAAAGTAGAACCCCAAAAAAGGAAGACAGAATCAAAACATTCCCTACCCTTCCCAAAATAATGATTATTGAAACAAAAATCACAAATAAAAGTTTATTTTAGGATTATTAGGATTGTAAAGATGCAAACAGCTCTGTGGTCATCTGTAAGCTGTGCTTTGGTGAGGCAACATGACATGGTGCTTTAACCAATTGAACAAGTAGTCCTTGCAGTACAGCAACGTTCTACTGCTTGTTGGATTGTTCATTAACCATATGACCTTGAGCATGCATACCATTTAATTCTATGGGTCACAGTTACTCACAAAACTAGATTGGTATTCAAGTTTATGTTTTTCAACTTTAAAATTCTATCAGTGTAAAAGCCAAGTTAAAATGATATCTAATGTGCTAAAATAGATTTGTTTGCATGAAACCCTTGCTGGATTTTGTTTGACCTGCATCTCAGAATTTCACTCATGGATTTAATGGTTACATTTTAACTGACTTTATTGGTTGTATTGGCTATCCATGTATAGGAAACCAATGTTAAAATAGATATTAACAGAGAGAAACTGAGTTTTGCAAAGTTAATAAAAAGTAAAATACATTAGCCGTTATTTTCAAACAACAAACACACACATGCACAAAAATAAACAAAAACAGCAAATGAGGTTGTGTCTAGGCTTAGAACCTGTATGACAAAAGTTTCCATTCAAATAACCTGTTGAAAGTTTCATAGTGGTGCCTGGGGAGGAAGACAATGTGGTGGCTTAAAGTACACAATACTGTTACTCTTTAGTTTCACTTCTTTTTTAATCCAACAAGAAAAAAAAAAAAAAAAGAAAGCAAGATGATAAATTAGTTGGTTGTTGGTCCAAGAAAAGTTTGGTGTCCGAGAGTATAACTAGGGTTGCAGTCCATAATCTCCAGGAACTGTGTGACCTTGGATGGGTGCTTACACTTCTTTGAGCCCCCATTTCCTCATCAGAAAAATGAAAGGGTTTGGGCCAGAGCCCTTAAAAAGTCCCTTCCAACTCCACAGTGTTACACACTGACCATATGACTTACATACATGGCCCAGAACTGTCGACCTACGTTGTCTAGAAAATAGTCAAGCCTAGTATTTGGAAGAAGTCACCTATTCATGACTTCATTTTGACTACAGAATCATTCAGTTGTGGGAAAGTGCTTTCAGTTTGACTGAAGTGAGGAAAAAGGGGAGTCTTATTAGTTAATACGTTCCACTATTCCAATTAAGATGGAGCATGCAGAGGTAGGGGGTGGGGATAGGGTTTCCCTAGAATCACTAAATCTGTCCAGATTGAAGAGTCCTGAGGATTTACCTCTTCCAGTCTCTCTGCTACCCCTTTTCCAACTACATTCATCCTAGAAAGATCTGTCTATTTTGCTGCTGATTCATAAAGAAGGAATGTACAGAAAAGCTAAAAAATATCCTGAGACACTGGACCAGTTGAAATTCATATATCTTTTGCAATTAGCAAGTGCTTAACAAAGATTTGTGATACATAATTAGCCTCTCTGCACTCAGGCAACCTCTGAAGCATGAGGTTACTCTGCAATAAAATGAGAAATATCTTTGTTGTAGAGATGGTTTGCCTTAGTTTTCACATGCTGAGCTGTCGTTCCTTCCTTATATCAGAAACGCTAAAATTTTCTTTGAAGTTATTGCAAGTTTCCAAGAAATAGAAATTTCCCTGAAAGTAAGGCATCTTCTTTTACAAATTTGTTTTGACTTATTGAAGTTCTTCCTGTGATTCTGAAAACAGCACAGTCCTAAATTCTTGAGATTTTCAGTAATCACTTTAGTTTCAACTATCCTGGAGAACAGACTGAGGGTAGTAGAAGTTCATGTTGCTTGGTTTTCCAGGATGCACATTACTTCTTTGTTTCATACTAACATAGCTAAAATGATAGACTATGATGACTCCTCTTAAAATGGACGTATTTTTTTCTTTTATTGCAGAGATTGGCACAACACTTTAAGTAACATAAGATGCTGAAAAAAGAGCAGTGCTTTCTTTTAATATAAAGCTTTATGGGACTTGAAATATCAGGTTCAAAGAAGAAACGGTTGTTGTTTGGGCTGTAACATATTTGACCTTTGGGCATTAGACCTATTTTACTTATAACATCTTTAATCATTTATTCTACTTGCATCTTGATTGGTAAGGCTATTGTATTGGTTTGTCAAATACTGCCGGAATGCAATATTCCAAACATGGATTGGCTTTTATAAAAGGAATTTATTAAGTTACAAGTTTACAGTTCTAAGGCCTTAAAAATGTGCAAACTAAGGCATCTAGAGAAAAATAACTTAACTCAAGAAACCTGATGGCATGGAACATCTCTGTCAACTGGGAAGGCACATAGCTGTCATCTGCTGGTCCTTGTTCCCGGTTCCGTTGCTTCCAGCTTCTGATGCTGGTGGTTTCCTTTCTAAGCATCTGTGGGCCTTTACTTAGCTCCTACGGGGCACAACTCTGGCTTCTGGCTTGCTTAGAATTTCATGGGAAGTCACAGGGTGATGTCTGCTGGGCTCTGTATCTCCAAATGTCTGTGTCTTGGTGCCTCTGTAGGCTCCGTCTGAAACAACTATATCTCTTGGGGTTTCTGCATTTCCAAATATCTGCATCTGCATCTGAGGTTTCTCCGAAATGTTTCCCCTTTTAAAGTACTCTAGTAAACTAATCAAGGCTCACTTTAAATGGGCGGAGTCACATCTCCATCTAATCAAAGGTCCCATGCACAACTGGGTATGCACATCTCCATGGAAACAATCCAATTGAAGTTTGTACCCCACAATATTGAATCAAGATAAAAAGAACCTGATTGCCCCCCCAAGATTCAATCAGGAAATAGGACATGGCTTTTCTGGGGTACTTAACAGCTTCAAACTCCACAGCTACATAGAGAAATTTCCCTTTTTGGGCACAGAAGCATTTCAGAATCTCTTAATCACTTGGCAGCATGACTTCAGTACGGACTTTTATTTAAAATCAGAGAAACAAGCCACTATCCACATTTTCTACTTTTTCTTCACTAACATCTACTACTTTACTGAAACTACTCTCTTCAGTGTCACCATTAATGTTTTTTCTAAAGCCAGTGATCTTAACAGCCCTCATTCTCCAAGAGCACTATTCAAAATTGGCTTTGCTGACCAATTCTTCCCTCTTAAAGCTCACCTCTTTGACATATCTAATACCTGGTTCTTCCCCCTACTTTTCACGTTTCTGATTTTATTTTTGTCACAAAGTTTCTTTCCATTTCCCCCCCTCTTCAAACTTGGCACTTTTCTCTTTACGCAGCTATTTGGAATTTGCGCCCTTTTTCATGGCTTCATCTGTCATTTCTAGTTTGAAACTCAAAGTCTAAATATCTTACTTTAATTTGATTTGCACTCTTGAGTCTCTAGATGCTCCCTATATATTTATGATTTGTGTCATTAGTGCTAGGTGAGGTGAAATTTAATTTTATTTCCAATGAATGACTTGCATTCAAAGTTACAAAGTTTATAGCTGTGGAGGCAGAAATACACTTTGGGGGAGATTTTTGCTTTCTTAAGTTATATAAGGCCAAATGTAAGTCTGATATTTGATCTTAGGTAGCACTGAATGATTGTGAAATTATCAATCCCAGACGTGCCAAGTCTTTTGTTTAAGAAGATAAAAATACTGCCTTGAATCAATATGAATATGACAGGTAAAGTTTTATGCTAATAAATTTGGAAATTTGGATGAAATAAACATGTATTTTTAAAACTATAATTTATTAAAACTATTGCAAGAAAAGAAAATCTGGTTAGTTCCTTCTAAGAAACAGAGTCCCTAATTTAAATACTTCCCAGAATGAAACATCCAAGCCAATGCTTTCAAACATTTAAAGAAGAAATATTACCAAAGGCCAATTACCAGGTCAGTATAAGAAAGGATCAACAGGCCAATCTCACTCATGAACATAAAACCAAAAATCCTAAACATGATATAAGCCACAAAATCCCATAATATGTTGAAAAGATAATATTTTACCAGTGTGGCAGATTTGGCCTGTGCGCTTATCAATTTCTAACTTCACTGTCTTTATCTGTTGTTTTAGGGTTTTTTCTTGAGAGAAAGTAGATAAGACCACTCTGTCTCCATAGTTGGAGGTTAGTCATACCAGAGAATTAAGACCCTCCAGGAACAGTTCTCAATAAATGATTGATTGCATGGAATGGGATGGGAGGAGTTGGTTCATTGATATTCAGGTTCTCTCATCTTTCTCAGGTGGGATTACTCTGAGACCTGTGCCTACACAATTTTTAAGAGTTTCCCAGCAGTCTTATGCTCCAATCACCCACCATGGCCACTGGCTTGATATTCACCTTTTGTTGGCCTTCTTTCTTCCCTTCTCTCTTTTCACTTTTCCATTCCCCTTTCAGAGTTTCTTTTCAACCCCCTATTGACTACTCTCAACCAAATCCTTGACTCAGTTCTATTACCGGGGGATCCCAAGTTAAAACAATAACCTATTTGGATTATTCTAAGAATGGAAGATGGTTTTAACATTCACAAATCAATGAACTTAACTAATTGCATTTACAAAGTGAAGGAGAAGAGAAATCATCCATTCACGTCAACAGATGCAGTAAAAGTATTTTCTAAAATTCAATACTTGTTATGATAAAATTTCTTAAGCTAGGAATAGAAGGAATGCCCCCATCTGACACATAGTATTTACAGAAATTCTTATAGAAAACATAATATTTATTGATGAAATATTGTAATTTACTTACTTAAGAGAAGACAGGAATGCTTGCTGCTTCTACTTCCATTCAACGTTGTACTAAAGGTCCTCATCGGTACAATAAGGCAAAAAAAAAATTATGAAGATTAGAACGAAAGAAACAAAACACACATGGTGATGGTGGCATAATATTGGGAGCACCAGGGAACTGTATGATTGAAAGTGGATAAAATAGGTAATTTTAGGTTATATGTTTAAAAATTTACTTTGAACTTACTCTTGCAAGAAACATTGTAATTGAATCCATCTGTGTCAGGAGAGATCATATAACTGGGAGCTTCCCAAATTAATTTTCATATAAAATGCAATGTTTGGTAAGGGATAAATAATCAAAATATGCTAATTTAAAGCTTTAATAAAACAATACAATGGACAACCATATCAAAATACCTAGGAATAAATGTCATTAAAGATGCTAAAAATCTCCACACAGAAAAACTATACAATATTACTCAGCTAAGTTAAAGAACTAAATAAATGGAAAGATTTTCCATGTTCATGAGTTTGAAGACTCAATATTATAAAAATGTCAGTTCTTTCCAAATGTAATGCAATTCCAATAGAAATAACAGCAGCAACAAAACCAGAAAGTTATTTGTTTGTTGTTTATTTATTTGTTTCCTCTGGGAAATTTTTATTTCAAAATTTATTTTCTAAGAAAAACAAATTAATTTTCTATTTATGTGGAAATGAAAAAGGCCCAAAATAGTGGAGACACTTTTTAAAATATTTTTATTGAGCAATCTTCGCACACACACAGTCCATCCAAAGTACACAATCAGTGGGTCACAATATCATCATATAGTTGTATATTCATCACCATGGTCATTTTTAGAACATTTACATCACTCCAGAAAAAGAAATAACAAGAAAAAAGAAAAAACCTATACAACCCATAACTCTTACCCCTACCTCTATTGATCACTAGTATTTCAATCTATCCAACTTTATTTTATCCCTTACCCCCTCGTTACTTATTTATTTATTTGTCCTTATTTTTTAAAAACTATTTTTATTGTATAATATAACATATATACAAAGTAAAGAAAGAAAAAAGGAATAGTTTTCAAAGCATTCTTCAACGAGTAGTTACAGGACAAATCCCAGAGTTTGTCATGGGCTACCATATCTTAATCTCAGATTTTTCCTTCTAGCTGCTCCAGAATATAGGGTAGCCAAGAAATTTTGAAATAACAAGATGGAGGTCTTGCATGATCAGATGCAGATTAATGCGATGTACCATGAAACTACAGTTATTAAAATTGTGAGATAATGGTACAAGGACCTATAAATAGGTGGGGAATAGAATAAAGAGTCCAAAAAACTGACTCAAAAATATTTGGTCACCTAAGTTATTACAAAGGTGCCCCTGGGCAGGGAAAGACATCTTTTTAACAAATAATGCAGGATTGATCAGATATTCATATGGAATAAAATGTAAAGTTTGACCTGAGGTCAATGAAAAATTGTTAAATTATGGACTATAACATTGTATTAGTCAGGGTTCTCTAGAGAAACAGAACCAAAAGGAGATATCTTTAAAAATGAGATTTATAAAGGTGTCCATGCAACCATGGGAATGAAAGAGTCCAAAATCCTTAGGGCAGGCTGTGAAGCTGGCTGAAGGGTCAGGACAAACTTCACAAGAGAGGCTTTGCTGACTGAAGAAGAAGTCAAAGAGTCTCTCTCCTTCCTTAAAAGCCTTCAACTGATTGGATTTTCTCATTGTGGGAGACACAATGAGACAGTTGATTGTAGATGTAATCAGCCACTGATTTAATCAACTGACAGATGATTTAATACACCTGGTTTATGAGCCAGCCACAAAATATCCTTGCAGCAATGGTCAGGCCAGTGCTTGCATGACCAGACAACTGGGCCTCTTCACTTGGCCAAGTTGACACCAGAACCTAACAATCTCAAACATACAGCTGTTATTATAAAGAAAGATATTAGAAACATTCATGTTCCCATGATTCGGCTTAAGAATAAATTTTTCTATGACTTCTGTGACACAGATAGTGGCTGTCTCTGTGTGTCCTGTGTACCATTCTCCAATCTAACTCCTCTGTGTCCCAGCCCACCCTCCAGTTAATAACCACTCTCCTGAATTATGTGTACATATCTGCCTACATGTTTTTGTGCTATTAAGGACATGTACTCTCAAATAATATATAATACTTGATTAGTCAGGATTACAACAGGAAAATGATGGCACACTCAACTGGGTAAGTTAAAGAGAGTTTATTAAAGGAATCATCTGCAGAAGTGTGGTAGAGTGCAGGGAAACCCAAATAATAATGTGGTACTCTGGGACTCATAACTTTGGAGCTCCATTACCACCGCTAAGTCTGAAAGGTTGAGGAAAGGCACTCAAAGAGGGAACATGGGATGAGTAAGGCCACCTAACAGGAGTTGAGAACTTTCATCAAGGTAGGTGTCAGTTCACTAGACCTTCCAGGGAGGAATCGAGGGAACTGACTTCTCTGATCTCACACTCCTTTTTCAGTGATGTCCCTCTTTGGCAGAACCAAGCCTAAAGCTAGACAGCAGCTTAGGCCAATGATGCAGAGGACAGAGTTAAACCTTGAAGGGCACATAGTGATATAGAGCAAGGGGACTAGACAGGTGGGACAGGGCAGAAAATGTTAAACATCCAGAGTGAATGCTGCTTCTCCTATTATACTATTATATTAAATTTATCATGCTTCATGTCCTTTTGTCACTCAATTTGCTCCCTACTTTTCCAGAGCTTTGTCTAAGCTTAGAATTTTAAATAATATGCTTTTTTTCCTTTCTTCCTAGACAAATATTGATTCAAGATGCACATTCTGCTCTGCTTAGCCAGGTTTCCATTAAGGTTTGTAATTGCAAACAAAAGAATCCACTCTCACTATTTTAAACAGAAAAAGAAATTTACTGAAGGATAGCAGGCACCTCAGACAATATCTAAAATGGCCAGAGAATCGAGGTTGGTGAGCTTGCAGCCAGGAACAGTTTCCAATTACAGGATTGCATTACTCCACTGGACGATTTGCTGCTGGGTATAGGCTCTGTAGTTGACAGGGCATACTTGTGCTAGAGCCACTGTCACAACAACATCTGAAAGCTGACTACCTTTGTAGCCCTTGTCAGCATCAACTCAACATTGCACCCTCCCATTCATTTCACACCCTTCCAGCCTCATGTTTTCCATGGGGTGCATTAGAAAGCCCAGGTCAAATGCCCATGCCCTAGCTTCTAGGGAGACTGGGAAAGAAACTTTCTAGCTTCTACTTTGGGGAGGCACAAATTCTCCAACATAGGAAGGATGTTCAAAAAGCTCCTGGAAAGCCAAGGAAGTATGATAGATGTAAATCCTGCCTCCTTAGGCAGTCACTTCCATGCTAATTCTTGCCTCATTGCCTCATTATTCCACCTAACCACTGGGCTCCAAATTCTGGGTGCAACTATATAGACTTGATCCCTCTTCTGAGAGTTCACACTTTTGAGTAAAGCTCTTGGACTACTTGATACACACTCTTGTGTCTGAACTCCTTTAGTGCTAATTAGTGGCACCATTCAATTAGCCATTGATTTTGCTTTTTAGAAAATGGTATGTGTTATTTTGCTACAAATACCATTTTGTTCATGGTCATGTACTTCATTATTTGATCTTATTACTTCATTAACATTTTAGGGAGGGGTAACCTTTTTCTCTTCATAAGAACTAGCATATTGCTGTGAACATAGGAGGTGAATAAACCCATGCGTTTTGATTGTTCTGTAGTTTGAGGCTTGAAGGGTAGAGATTACAGTCTAGTAATTTTTAATGAATGTATTCTTGTACCTGCTGCTCTCCAGGATGTTATACCAAGCAATTTACACAATCCTACTTCCTAGTTCTCCAAAAGTGTTTTTACAAATAGGTTTTAGAGTTTCATTTTTCTCCCTCTACATTTTCTTAGATTGGATAGAGGGCAAAGGCTGAACTATACGGTATTTACAAAACTTCAAAAGGGAATGACACTTGGGTAATAAGATTTTAACCTTTTTAAACCCAATTTTAGGAATATGACAAAATAAGATCTCATTTGGGAGATTTTATATTGAATAAGAAATATGAAGTTAAATAAGTGGGATTTGTCAAAGAAGTTTTGTGATAGAAATACATCAGTAACTCTTCCTTAGGATTTCTAAAATATAGTCTTGGGGATAAATAACCAATTGATCAATAAACCTCTAAGATGACTGAGTCTGTAGGGCATAGAAAGAGCAAGTGAATGCTATGCTTGTGTTTGTGCTTACTGGTCACCTTTTATGTGACTTGCCTCTAGCTGATGTGTGTGTGTTGATGAATTTTGATGTCAGGACAACATACATGGAGAAAAGGTGAGGCAGTGTTTCAAGCCTTCTAAAATCCATGCTGTGAACTGGCACATGCACAACCTAGGATAAATTTGAGAAACTCAAGAAAAATTCTAATAAGACACATGAAAAGCTTGACAGAGTAAACATAGGATCAAAGGCCTGAAATAAGTCTGGGAAGAACAAACTCATGTCCCAACTTGAAGAAAGGAATAAAATATAGCCAGTAAATTATTTTAATTGACAATAGAACAGAGAGGTAAAGACACCATATTTTTTTGATGGTTAGTAGATACAGAGATCCAGGTTAAGTGGGAGTGAATAATGGAATCAATCAGAAAAACTGTGTTCTTCAAAGCTCACTGGCAAATAAGATGTGAGATATATATTTAGCACAACCTGGGTTTTTCCAGAATACTGTCAACCAGCATTCATTAAGCACCTATTAGGTACACAGTAGTGGTCTCAATGATAGAAGAGATGCTCTTTTTGCTCTGAAATGGATTGAGAAATATGCCTTATTACCGTAAAAGCTCCATTGTGGCAGGAATGTCATATCCTCAGTACCTGGATCAGTGCCTGGTGCTTCAATAAGGAAGTAATAAGTAAAAGACTAAATGATGTCTTGGGTAGTTTCTTCAGTTTCTCTTATAAGTAATATATGACTTTAAGTAGCCAAGTCAAATTCTGGGGATCTAAACTTAGCTAGTGTATGTGTGTACTTATTGAAGTACGAGGCTTTGAGACTGGGCAAGTGTAAAGAATGTATGACCAATGGTAGACTTACATGGTTGCTATTTGCTAAGTGAAGGAAGGCTGGCAAAAACACAATGAGCAGAAAAAAAGCTGTAACCATCCCACAATGTAAACTTCCATATGATTCTGCATACTGCTGGAATTTGGGCAGAACACCTTTACTTTCCTCAACTGGAAAAAAAACATTGCTACTTATGAATAATAATAATAGGCAGAGCATGATTTTAAATGGTGGGGTCACAAATAGTTCTAAGCTATGCAAATAAGCCTTCAGCTGCCAATCATAGTGCGGTTGCACTGTGTGGATAAAACTGTAGGTCAGGCAAAGGGTTTTTTTCATCCCAGCCTGGTCACCCAGATAACAAGCACAATCAGTAATTTTACCTCTAGATAGAAATATATTATACATCTATATCTATAACTACAGACACAACTTGTAAATTAAGCAGAAATTAAACTGGCTTATTTGGTGCTTTTAAAAGAAAAGTGCAATCCTTTATGGATATAAGCATATCTAACTTGAATAGAGGGGTCTCTTGGTTGAGATAATTCCTTCAGAGTTATTAACATGATTTCATTTATGAGTACAATACCAGCAGAACCTTGTTATGAAATGACTCATTAATTATATGGAGTCAGTTATATCATGGGTCAAATCACGTCTCCTGAAGTACAACAACCCCATATATTGTAAAGCCTGAAACAATACAATTGGCCCATTAATCATTCACTCACTCAATAATTCATTCACATGCTCATTCACCAAACACATATCCAGAGCCTCCTAAACTGGAGAGATTATGGGTGACACAAAGATGAATAATTCATAACCTTTGTCCATAATTATTCTAATTAGTTTTGTCTTGTGATAATGTTATCTTAACACGTCTCATTTTGTGAATTTGGGGTGCAATATTAATATCTATTATAAAATATTGTCATCCTAGGTTTTTTTTGATAGTTCCATGGCATAGTTCTCAAAATAGGTTTTAGAGCATTTATTAAATCTGAAAGAAAAATAAAAGAAGGGGTCAATAATAATAGTATCAGTGTTCCATTTGGACACAAAAAAACGTGACTATTTGGTTTCATTATAATTATAAAGTTTTAAAATGTGTAGCTCCAAGGTGAAAATTTCTCAAAGCTTCTTGTCTCTCAATTCAGACTTGATCCAAGCTATTAAATGTGATTAAAGTTCAAGATACTTAATTGTCATGATGTAAGATATCTCAATATACTCTAAAATATGCTTAAGTGTATCATCACTGTTGTTTTTTTTTTTTGTCCAGAAGAGACATAATTTGCCTGCTGCGAGGTTCACTTCATATATCAGATCATAATTTGGAAACTAAGACAAATTAAATGATTTCTTATTCAATCATAGAAGGTGGTATGTCAATTACTCATTGTTGCATAAAAAACTAACACCAAACTCTGTGACTTAAAATAACAAGTTATTTTATAGTTGGAAGATAAGTTGGTCTATGGCTTTTCAGTTGGGAAGGCTCACTTCTGCCTTATAATAGCCTCTTATTCTCCAAAAGAAGCCTAGCCTGGGCTTCTTCACACAGTGAAGGGAAGTTTACCAGAAGCAGGAGAAGGCAAGCCCCAATATACAACTGCTTTTCAAGTGTCTGCTTCTATCACTTTTGCTAATATCCCTTTGACCAAACCCAGGAAAAATGCCAATCTTGGATTCAAGAGGAGGGAAAAATGTTCCATTGCATAGGGGCATGCTTACAGAAAAAGGTGAAATTTGTAGCCGTTTATTTGCACTCTACCATAAGGTATATCTACTTTGTCAATGAATGTCAATTTATATGCTATCATGTAAATTTTGAATGATCTGTAGATTGATTCAAGTTTTTAATCAATTAAAAAGAGTAAGAAAACACTGTCAACCTATTTTCCTTAACATTGTAATTATTTTATAAAAGAGAAAGACTTAAAATTATGGATTATGAAACACAATAAAATAATAAAAAATAACTAAAAACACACTAACAAAGCATTTAAAATTTATTTTGAATGGAATAACTGAACTGAGTTGGCTGGGATACAGAAAGAATAAAACCTACCTCAATCTTTGCTCCTTTAAGCCCATTGAGTGGGACTATCTTTTAATTGGTGGAATGAGTTCAATCCTTCAGGATTTTTTTCTTTCTTCCATTTATTTTCTCTCTACTTCTTTCTTTTTGTTCCACTTCCTTTAGGCTATGCCTTACACATTCACCTATATTATGATGATTTCCAATCTAAAGCTTCAGCTTTGACCAGTTTCTTGTAGACAGACCTAATTAATTGACTCCTCAATTGTCTCTACAAAGATATCCTCATAGACATTCAAAATTTAGCATGTCCAAATTGAACTCATTCCCTCTGCCCAAGCGTTTTACTCCTTCTATAATCTCTAATTTAAATGACTGGTAAAGCCAACATTTATTCCATGTCCAAACCAGAAACTTGCGAATTAGCTTAGGTGCTTCCTTTGCTCCCATTACCTCTTCCTTCTAATCAATCACCACATCAATATTAAAGGCCCCTTAATAGTTGTTGAATTCAGCTTCTCCAGTTCCACTGCATCTGCCTCACTGAGACCCCTTAGCTTATCTTTTTGCTTCAAGTCTTCTCCAGACCTCCTCAATCCATCTAGAGAAATTTTTCCAAAACATAGACTTTTTCATGTTTTATTCCAAACTTTCCATCAATAAACCCCTATAACTCTCAGGATATTATCCACTTTCTTAGCTCATCATACAAATCTCTCCAGGATCTGAAGCCTGTACTCCAAATAGAGAAGATTACTTTCAGGAATGCATTGTGATGTTTCTCACATCTTTGTCCAAACTGATCCCCTGTCTTTAATTATACTACTTGATCCCCCTCCTTCTCCACCTGGCTAACTCTTACTTATTCTTTCAGAATTAACTCAAAGGGCATCTTCTCTGAGAAGTGTTCATAAATGACACCAGCCTGAGGTGGGTAATTCTGTGCTTTCCCTTATGGAACACAACCATCATAAATCATAGCCCATGATTTTAAATTGATGATTTACTTAGGTCATCTTTGTCATTAGTCTGTGTGATTTCAGCTGTTAACCCTGTATTTGAATGATTACTGAGATGATAAATTGAATGAGAGGATGAAGGAAATGAGGGGAGTATAATTTGCTTAGAGTTGGCCACTGGACCATCCCCAGTACCCCTTCATCTAATGTATACACATGCTAGAACTAAGATCAGGTTGAGAATGAGAATGGCTCTAGATTAGACAGTTTAGGGCTCACTTATTTATCTTCATTGATTTATTAATTATTTTATAACTGGAAAAAGGGTTTTGTTAGAAATTTACTTCAGTACAGGAGAGTGGATACTTTTCTTTTTGAGGGGCGGGAGTTGCATGGTTCAGGAATCGAACCCGGGTCTCCCTCAGGAAAGGCGAGCATTCTACCACTGAACCACCTGTGTACCCAAGGATTCATTTTATTTTCTATTGTTAACTGTAAATCTTAGTTTGATGTCTTTTTAAATGCTATCTTCTAATCCTTGACATCACCGAATATTTTCCAAGAGAACTCAAACTAGTTTTAATATTTGCCTAAGTGAAACAAATTAGGGATGTAAATGTAATGTAAATAATTATGCTTTTCAAAACCCAGTTTAAATCATTTTGAAATATGTGCTGTTTTGGATTATTCACATCAATGTTTCTAGCATCTAACCATGGAGAATGGAATTGTAGATGACTAATAAATTGAACTTGGTTCTCTGAATTTATAAGCAGTTAGGCAGGAGCAACTTATGTTCCAGACCTCATTCTGGAGTATTTTGCTTTGAAGGAAGGATTATTTTTCTATAAATGGAGTTCTTTTCATTTCATCTTTTTCTTTTTTTTTTTACATGGGCAGGCACCGGCAATCGAACCCGGGTCCTTGGGCATGGCAGGCAAGCGTTCTTGCCTGCTGAGCCACCGTGGCCCGCCTTTCATTTTCATCTTTATAATACATCCAAAGTTGTATTAGGAAGATATTTCTATTATTGTGTATGTGTGTGTATTAAAACGGTCTTATATGACTTTACTCATTGTAGCGAGTTATATCATTAGCTTTTGTCCTCCTGTCTTTCTTCCCCAGCCACAATAGTTTCATAGTCAACTTCTTCATTCTTCTCAGCAGCCCATTTTTTTTTTTTACCATTCACCTTGAATCTCTTGACTGTACCATTTTTTCCTTTACACTGAACCAGTTATTTTTCCTCCTATTTCAGAAGAAAGTAAAGCCACTAGAGGAAACACTTTCAGATTCCTACCATGACATTGACAAGTTTGTCAACAACTGCATCCTTTCTTGTTTTCCTTCATCTCACAAAGTAGGAGTCCATTCTCTCTAAGGCCAGATGTGGCACATTTCTCTGGAACCAATCTCCTTTCTCCTTCTACAGAATCCAACACCTCCCATCGGTATTTAAACACACCACAAACTGCCCCATCTTAAGCCTTCTTAATTTCACATCTCTGTCCAGCCTTTGAACTAACTTTCTCCTTTGCTCCAGAGCCAAATTCCTTGAAAGGGTTGTATATGGCCATTGTCTGCATTCATCACACACACCCCCCCCTTCCTATTTAGTCTATGACTCATAACTCATTGTTATCTTGGCTCCAACCCATCTCTCATGAACTTGTCAAATTTGCCACTATCTTTGTCTCAACATGCAGAGGTTATGCTGAAGTTTTAATTTTATTGTCTTCTTGGTAACCTTCAATAATGTTAATCAGTCCCTGCTTAAAGATTAAGATTATCTAGCAGGCAGATTAAACACATGCTTGCGGCTCTTGGAAAACCAGAACAAAGATTTGAAGAAATTTAGATTCAATAAATATATCTGAATTCTTTGCTCAGAAAAACTTTAGAAAGAAGACATTGTAATTTCAACACATACTGAATTTGTACTTTTTGGATGGGTAAATATATAATAAATATAATTTAAAATTTAAATTATATATTTAATATAATCTTATTTGATTTTAATATACATTTATATATAAAGATATATTTAAATTTGAATTCCCTATGGGAGAGAGAAACCACATGTTAAAACTGTGTCTAAAAGTCTTAATTTAGCTCCCTTTCCTGGAACTCTTCTATTGATTTTATTATATTATCAGCCAACTTCTAGTTTCCCATGAGTATTTCTGACAGCCACCACTCCTCAATGGGGACTTTAAATGTTGGTGCTCTCCAGGGTTCTGTCCTAACCCCTCTTCTCTTCTCATCCAGAATCCATTCTCTGCACATGCTCATCCATTCCCAAACTTCAGTTTCCTTCTCCGAGATGACGCCTCCCAAATCTGTCTCCAGGGGTCATACTTTCCTGACTTCTCCATTAACTATATGAAACTATTTACTGGATGGAAGTCACTGCTCAAATACACTTGAGATGCCTCAAGCTCCATGTACCAAAAAGTGACCTGATACTCTTTCCTTACAATTCTCTTTCTCTCCTCCCTCTTCAATACTCACTATTTTAATGAATGACAATATGACTAGTCAGGGATTTTGACTTGATCTCACTCCTTTATTGTCACAGCCACTCAATCACCACTTCCTAGGTTCTACTTCCTGATTATGTCTTGGCTAGGTTCACTTCTCCCCATCGTCACTATCATTTCTTTTCCAAATGACTGCAATAATCTTCTAATGCATTTCTCTGTAGTCTGTCCTTCAATTGAGAACCAGAGTGATTTTTTTTAAAGCAATGTGATCATGTTTCTCCCCTATGTAAAATTAATGCTTTTAAGATGACTCATTCTCTTAAAAATCATCTTTAAAATGCCTCCCTAAAATCATCTCTTCACCATTCCTTCCTCGCTATATTTTTTTTCATATGGAACATCATTTTTTCCTTAAACTAGTCATGTTTAACCATGTTCATCTCTGAGCCTTTAACCATTCTTTCCCTCTGCCTGGAATTCTTTGATTTTTCTTCTTCACTTGCTATCTTCTACTCACCCTCTCTTGTTTATCACACATCAGGGTAATTGCTTTTTTGCTTCTCTGTCTGGTTTGCCAGAATCTATGCTCTTAGCCCACCCTGTCCATTATGGCATTTCCAGAGTCTGCACAGGACTGGGTGTGTCAAGTACTGAATGCGTGATCTGGGGCATGGGACCCTTTTCTCTCATTTTCACCTATACCTGGTTTTGATTTCAGCTGCTCAGAGCTCATTGTAAGAAAGCACTCTATATCCCCCCAAAGTAAATAAATAATCCCAGGCATGGGGTTGCCAAAGTTAGCAACAGTAACAAAATATATGACACCCAGATAAATTCGAATTTCAGACAAACTGTGTACAGATTTTTAGTAAAAGTACGTTCCATGTAATAAGTGGGACATACTTATACTATAAACCTGTTCATTTTCTGAAATCCAAACTTTTATCTGGCAACCCTTCTTAGGACCCAAGAACTGTTTTCTGGTTACTAGAATAATTTGTTTAAATGCAGGTAATAGAATCTGGTAACTGCCTCCATCCATAGTTCTCTGCAATAAATTTCTGCTAAGGGCAGCTGTTTCTCTGGCAAATTTAATTTTTCAGTGCTTGAGGCAGAGAATCTCTGTTTCTGCCCATGGGGAGAGTTCTTACTATTTACTGGGAAGAAAAAGTTTTGCCTTTAAACTATTGTCTTTTTTTAAATATGGTGTTATTGACATAATTCATATGCCATGCCATTCGCCCATAAAAGTGTACAATTTAATGGTTCTTAGTATATTCATGGAGTTGTGTAACTGTCATCACAATCTAATTTTAGAACATTTTCATCACCCCAAAAGAAATCCATTAGTAGTTGCTCCCCATCTGCCACCCATCCCCAATCCAAGGCAATCACTAACTTACTTTTGTATCTATAGGAATGCCTGTTATGGATATTTCGTATAAATTGGATCAAACATTATGTGGTCTTTTATGACTGGCTTCTTTCTTTTAGCATGATGTTTTTGAGGTTCATACATATTGTAACATGTTATCAGTACTTCATTTCTTTGTATTTCTGGATAATAACCTATTTTGTGATATAGCACGTTTAATTAATTAATTAATTAATTTGTTTATCTATCAGCTGATGGACATATGGGCTGTTTTTACTGCCATTTGTAAAATTAGCATTCTAAAATTAATTTTTGTCAGTTTTGTGTTTGTTATCTATGGTCAAGCTTCAGAGAAAAGAGAGAAATTGCTGTTTGTTTTAATAACTGTAGGATTTTATTTTGCTTTGAAATTTCTGTGGATCCCTTGATATATCCCCTCTTTTTATCTAACTCTTTCGTTTCACATGAGAATTGTTCAAGTCAATACAGGAATTATATTGAATGCTGTGATAAGCTGCTACAAATTTTTGTCAGGCTGTACCATTCTGAGCTGCCTCAGAAACTTCAAGTTTGAGAATCCCGTCATGCAACAGGTCTGCCCATTGTAATATTTCTTACAGCATCAGAGAGTTTTATAGACTTGAGGATTCCAGAACTGATTATAGTCTTTGACTGGTTCAGGTGTGTAAAATCTTGAAATATGTTGATCTGGTCTTTGGGTAACTGCAGCCAGAATGGTGAATCAAAAATATAAAACCAGAATGAGTCAAAGCAATAAGGATGTTTGAGTCTTGGCAGACAATGAAATGTCATTTTGAAAACAAGACAATCTCTTAGAGAAGGCAAGTACATGACTGACGTTGATCATCATCATCAGGTTATACAAGACATTAATTATGGTGTGGAACATCACATGGCTATGTTTACCTTAATCCAAAATAATGGAAGATTTGTAAAATGAAACATAAACTTGCTGTACTAAGGTTATCAATTCATGGCTTTCTTTTTTTTGTAGATGATTTTCTCAAAATCACTTGGGAAGAATGAACAGTTTGCAAATTGCTTAAAGGAATTATAAAATCTTGGGCATTCTTACATAAATATTTATGGGTACAAGGTAGTAATTTTCAAACCCAAGTCTTGAGCTGACCTAGAGGATATATAATTATTTCAAGGGGTGAGCAAGTTTCATGATAAAATGAATATATATTCACTTTAATTTCTAAAAGTTCATGGCTTATTTAAAAATATCAAAATATGAAACAAATCCTTCTAAAGGATATCAACTCTCCCTAAATTTTGAATAATTTCTTAATCTATTGGCATGTATTTAGAAGTTGTGCATTAAGCAGTTGTGAAGCGCACTATTTTTACACATGTACCTTGTTTATATCTGTCTTTTTTAATATTTTGAAAGTTGATGCTCCAAAACTAAATGTCAAAAAAATAAAATAGATCATGTTGACCCACTGGATTGTATACTTGATATTTGACACCCAGCAGGACTTCTTGAATATTCATTTTATGGAATCCCTTATATTATATTTCCGTGAATTTAAGATTCCATTAATTATGTACTACCAAGAAAGAATAAAGATGCTAATTAATTCCAACCGATTGTAAGTTCATCTTCATTTCAGAAATGTAAAAAGGAGTAAAAGTGTACATTAAGACGTAATGAAAAATGGTAACATATTGAAATTATCCAATATGCTTAGAAGTCAACTGCACATTAAAGTATGTGAGACAGTGCTCAGTTTCATTTAATTAAAAATTAATTGCAAATTTAATATACACTTTGCTCAAAGAGAAATCTTGGCCCATAATTGGGTCAGAACCATTTGATTATCTAACAATTCCTGCTTGTTAATCACCTTCTATATGTATCACATCATATAAATGCTCCGTTAAATAAGTGGAGTAAGTAGCTGCCCATGAAATGAGGGGTTGTGGCTCTCTTGGACAGTCTGAAGCCTCAATATTCTCTTACAAATGCCAGAGAATCTCTTATAAGTGTTCTCTTTTTTGGCTTTATTTCTTTTGAAAATGAGTATCTCTGGAAGGATGCAACTCTCCAGCATGAGTTCATTGATTACATTGTTCTAATGTGACAGTGAAAGAGGCTTTTTAAAGAAGCACTCTACATAGTTGACAGAGAATCAGAGCTTCAGGCATGTCTCATAACTTGTGAAGATTGCTCAGCATACTAGTTGGTTGAACTGGACTTCCCATTCTATGCTGTTAACTGGGTCATGCTGCCTTTCACGAAGGCCTCAAATACACAGAAATGAAGCCTTTAATCTAGTTGAGTTTCGAAACAGAAGGATAAAGAGACAAATTGAGAACTTGGGGTATTGCATGAGAGAATTAGCCATTAGTGGGGACAGGATGGTGGAGGTGGAGGGTGGGCTTGGGGAGGGAAAAAGGAAAGTTTTCTGAAAGAGGAAGTGGAACAATGCCAGAAATAAAATTGTTATTCACAATTCTCCACCTTGATTGCATCAGAATTACTAATTCGTAGAACTAAGTTTGTCTACTTTCACATTTGTTAGTTTTGCCTCAGCTCAATATTTTACTGTGATTCTTCAGAAAGACTTTAGGACTCACTCAGGAAACCTGAAATTTTTTTTTGTCTGGTATCCAGAGCTGAAATTATTTCATTTCAACCTATATTAGGTGCCAGTTTTTGTGACCAGCATTTAAGAATTGGGGCTGGAGGAGCTCCTTTTCTTCGCTTTTTCAATAATTGTGATAGGGAGACAATTGAGCAATTGTATATGTTAGTTTCTAATTGCTCTGTGATCACGCATTTAAACAACAGAAATGTATTCTCTCACATTTCTGGAGGCTAGAAGGCTGCAATCACATTGTTGATAGAATTGCTTCCTTCTGAGCACTCTGAGGAAAAATCTGTTCCATCTCTTTCTCCTAGCTTCTGACAGTTGCCAGCAGTCCTTGGTCATTCCTCAGTTTGGAGCTGCATCACTCCAATTTCTACCTCTATCTTCACATGGCCATCTTCCGTCTTTCTCTGTTGAGTCTCTTATTATGAGACAAGTCAATGGATTTAGAACCTCCCTAATCCAGTATGACTTCATCTTAACTAATTACCTCCACGAAGACCCTATTTTCCAATAAGGTCATCTTCTGAGATCTCAGGTAGACATGCATTTGAGGGGACTCTATTTAAACCAGTACGCTGCACTATATACTAGTGTACAAACACATGAGCACACCACAGCCGTATCACTATAACTGTGTCCTCATGGTGGTTCATAAAACGCATGGAAAGACAATAAATATTAATAGCCTTCCTTAACAAAGGCAATATTCATTGTCTTTTTATGTCCTTAATACCGCTATAGAGTAAACCATAGTGTTTGATATGAAAACAAGGACAAGTACTTTTTTAGGTCAGGAGATCCTTGGTATGCAAAGAAGTGATAGGATTGCAGACTCTCAAGTTTAATCATCAGATTAAAGTAACCAGAGTTCTTCGTTGAAAACTGCAAGCAGAAAGTAACAAATCTGTGTTGAAATTTATTCATTCATTGCACAAATATTTGTAGTGCTCATACTGTATACCCCTGCATATGCATTATTCAAGAGATGCATATATAGCAGTGCACCAACCAGACAAATCTGCCCTTCTTCGAGTGGAGGTATAGACAAAAAACCCAAATAAACACATGTATAACTTGATGACAAGTACAATGAAAACAATTAAGTCTGTCATAAGACCCATACTCTTCATGTATGCCATTCCTTGTGTGTGGCTATTTCCCTGCCCTGCCTTTCACTGACTAATTCCTGCTCACCCTTTAGGTCTTCTTTTAGCAAACTTTTCTTCTGGAGGTCCTCCCTGATACCCAACTCCAATAAACATGCCCCTTTCAGGTGCTCTCATGAAACCTTGCATTATTTGTTCTTTAGCTCATTGTTCTATTGTTTTCTCTGTTTTCACCATTAGATTAGAACAGTAAGAACCATGGTGCATTTATTCATCTTTGAATCCTTAGCTCCTTGCCCTGTGTTTAGTGCAGGATAGGAGTTCAACATTTATTTCCTCAAAGAAATCATGATTTCGTAAAATGTCTTGTTCTCAAACATCAGTCACTTAGAGTATAATACCATCTCATGCCTCATCAACATTACAGATTGTTAGATAGAATAGGCTCTTAAAGTTGTTTTGGAAGATGCAAACCAAGGATGTGAGGTCCCGGTTTATCAGGAGTCTACTGCATTGGATTTCCAGGTAATGTTTCAGGGTGGGAGAGTGGCTGACCAGATATTAAAATCTCTAGACTGACGTGTGTGTATGTGTGTGAGTGTACTTGAAGATGTTAACTTTGATTTGCACATCTTGGCACATTTAACTCCAAAATGTGTTTCATGACACAACATCCACAAATATGCAGTATCAGAACACTGAGCAGTGGCATGGCCTAACAGTGTCAGGAGGAGAAGAGAGAGTGGTGGCCACCCATTCTGATAATAGATAATTATCTGTTCATAAATCATAGGTGGCAACATACCTTTACTTAGTCTTATTAATGTGCCAGGCAATGTTATAAACACTTCATATATATTTACCCACTTAAATATCACCACAATTTTATGGGGATACTGAGGCCCAGGAGATTAAATCATTTGCCCTGAGAGTAAATAAATGGTGGAGAAAGGATGTGAAGTCCATAGCTTGGCTTTAGAGTTACACATGATCTTAACTACAGCACTTAACTCCTCTGATTTGAAAAAAGAATCTACTGATCTGAAAATACAAAAGAAAACAAGAGCAAAAGGAACAAAAAAAACCCAACTGAAGAAGTACCCCTTGACTTGGAGTAAGGCATTACCTTCATATGATATTAAAAACCAGAACCTTAAAAAACTACCATTGATACTCTGTTTTTGCCAGGTGAAATAATTGCTTATTAGACAGATGGAAGAGTTCAGTTGAGGAAGAAAAGTGATAAAGTATGTAGCCTATGTGAGAGAAAGAACAAGCTTGGCACACATTGGTATGCCAAAAATACTTGTAAGAATGTGTCTAAAAGATAGCAGACAGGTGACTAGAATCCAAAAGTCCACATGATTGAGGCCAACATGGGAAATGAAGAGAAGGCAGTGAAAAGAAAGATGTCAGGTGAATAAAAGCCTTTTATCTTTTAAAACAAGTCTTGTGCAATGAAATAGAAAAGATGAGTCATGGTGCTGTAATTAGGTAGGGAGCACATTGTAAATCACAGACTATTGGTAGAATGAAAAAATTTAATGACTTAGCCAATTAATATCAAATAATATTTTGAAAAAAATGATTTTTTGATGAGGTCTCTTAATGTCGCAGTACCAAAGTAGATTTATTAATAACCTAACTACATATAGAGCTAATTCAGGTTGTAGGAGAAAGGAAGGGAACTTTGTAAATTCCTTGGGAGATCTTAGAAACAAATATGTATGATAAATTAAAACTCGAGTGTAGCCAATATGATTTCTAGTTTAGTGTAAGGATGATACATATTATTGAGAAATTCCAAAATAGAATACAAGCATTTCTTCTGCCATAGTGTGATACGTGCTTTTCTGAAAAACCTCATGTTCTGCAAAATCACCTTTAGAAAATAATAAAACAATGGGAAAATAGAATTGGGGCAGGCCACTCCAAACCTGTGCAACTTCATAAGCTGTGCATACCAAACCATAACAACATAATTAAATTATTAATTCGTTAAAAAAACAGGCAACTCCTAAAATACATAATGAGAGCAAATTTTATGTTTCATCATTAGAAAAGGTAGGTGTAGCTTTATGGAAAGTGCATGTAAGAAAGGACTGAAACTTCTCTGAGTTATGAACACAAGGTAAGTTGCAGGTGAAGGAGTTGTTGCAGACATTGCACAAAATGCATTAAAGGAGGAAAACTTCTCACCAAACACTTCCAAGACAGTGCTTGTTTCATTGAGTAGAACCCTGTGTGTGTTCACTGCTTGGGCTGTGTTATTTCCTTTGTGCTCAGTTGTGGTTCTTTTGTGATGCAGATAAAGAAAATTCAAATGTGAATCAAGGTGACTCGTGTATGAGTGTCACATTGTAGAGTGATTGCAATTTTCTTTATATCTCCATCATCTATAGCTATCTATCCATCCCTATTGTCTACCTATCTATCTGCCTATCTATCTATCTATCTATCTATCTATCTATCTATCTATCTATCTATCTATCTATCTATCTATCTATCTATCATCTCTAATCATCTAGCTACCTATCATTTAATCTATCATCTATCTATAATTCTTAGAGTTAGTCTTCTGTTTCCGGTGCCCCCTAAACTATGGATCCCTCTTCTCATTGTATTATCTTTAGAAAACTCCCTTTAGATTTTTTACTACTTGAAGTTGATCCTCATGTCTGTGAGTCCGTGCCCCTGTTTTGTTTTGTTTTTTTTAACTTTTTAATTATATTATATAGTATAACATACATACAAACCAAAGAAATAAAAAAGCAATAGTTTTCAAAGCACTCTTCAACAAGTAGTTACAGGACAGATCCCAGAATTCGTCATAGGCTACCATACGATCCTCTCAGATTTCTCTTTCTAAGTGCTCCAGAATATAGGAGGCCAGAAGGAATAAATTTTCTTTCATCATCACAATTGACTTTTTTCCCTTCTCTTTAGTGAAAAATAACATATACACAAAAAAGCAATAAATTTTAAATTTTAAAACACAGCACCACAATTAGTTGTAGAACATATTTCAGAGTTTAACATGGGTTACAATTCCACAATTTTAGGATTTTACTTCTAGCTACTCTAAGACACTAGAGACTAAAAGAGATATCAATTTAATGATTCAGCAGTCATATTCATTTGTTAAAGCCTATCTTCTATGTATAACTCCACCATCATCTTTGATCTTTCTATCTTACTTTTTCGTGTGTCCCTGTTTTGGCTTTAGAGGTCAGAAATCAGGTTTTTTTTTTTTTGTGATGCATATTTTTTTAATTCAAAAATTAAAAATTTTCCAAATGCTCCTTATTACAATAAAATTATTTTCTAAAATTCCAAATAGATCTTTTAAGAATATGGAAAATTTGAAATATGTATACTTAGCCTATGAAATTAAACACAAACAACTTTCTCTTTTGTATTGAACTAAATAGATGTTAATACTTTTTCAGTCCTATTTTTGTATTGAATGAATAGGTTATGTGAATTCTTATTGCGTGCTGCTTCTTTTGCATTGGTAAAAACATTTTGAGGGAAGAATTACTTCTCTCAAATATAGGTTAATTATTTCTGAAGAGTTGGCAGATGAAAAAAGTGACAGGAATGTTATTGCATGTGTTTAACTTTTAGCATATTTAGCATGTATAGCTGAGATAATTAGAATTAAAAGATTGCTCTTTTTATTTAATGAATTAATGGAATGAGCATCTACCAGTTGCAATGCAAAAGTTCAACTGAAGCTATTTAGAACATCTTTCATAAATCAACTCAGTTGTTTCAGTCATTGCATAACCAGAAATATAATAATGTGTGTTCCTTTGCCTTGCTTTTATCTTCTGCATTCAAGTAACATGCATGCACACATTTAATATACAACTTTACTTTTAAGTTTATATGAAAGATTCAACATAATGTTATTCTAAATATGCACTTGACAGTATGGATTCAAATTTGATTCACTGATGTGCAACCTTGCATGTGATATCCGAAACTAGAAATTGTCAAGTGGTATATCAAAAAGGTAAATTAGCATTTGCTCAGTACAACCTGACATGACAGATGGATAGGAAGAGGGTTGTTATCCCTGAAAAGAGACTAAATATATTATAATTTGGATGTATACACAAACTGGATAAAATTTTCATAAATGAATTTCCAATGCAAACTCTTATCTTTCAAATCCAATAATTTGTTAATTCCCCATCACTCTCTTCTTTCTATGCTTCTATGAATTACATTGCAAAGCATCCATACATGAAAATTACTTTATAGGGCTCGTGCTTATTAAGCATATATCAATTTTAGTACACTGTACTGGACTCTGTAGAACATGTCAGTAGATAATTTCCATATAATATTAGTTGTAATAATAAGAAGATCATACTAATAATTGCTGATAGTTATTGAGCACTCACATGAGCTAGGTTCTATTTAAGTGTTTTATATGTATTCTGACTCTGTCTTCCACTTTCCCTTTTCTTCCTCTCTCTCACACAAACACAGACACTCACCACACAATCAATTAACCATAAATGACAGGTGAGTGATGTGCACAGTACATATTCTTGAAGATCAGAAGACGTTTAACACATGAGGGCCACGAGGAGAAGGTAGAACTGAGCTAGGACTTCAAACGAGCAAGAGTCGGATAGACAGTGTGGGGAGGACAAGACCTTGAGCAAGAGCTTGGACAGAGGGCGTGAGAGAAAAAAACCTAGAGGTAGGAAATTGCTGCCTGGATGGATGAACAAAACTGGTTTTAGGAATGAAGTAAAGGTAGAGAAGGATGGAATTAATGTCAAGGATAAGACCCTTGAATTCCCAACTGAGCGTTTTGGGTTTGATCCTGTGTAGGCAATGAAAATTTTGGAAAAAGGGAGTGTTCTACTTTGCTAGCTGCCAAATGCAATATACCAGAAATGGAATGGCTTTTAAAAGGGGAATTTAGTCAGTTGCTAGTTTACAGTTCTAAGGCCAAGAAAATGTCCTAATTAAACAAGTCTATAGAAATGTCCAATCTAAGGCATCCAGGTAAAGATACCTTGGTTCAAGAAGGCTGGTGAAGTTCAGGGTTTCTCTCTCAGTGGTGAACGCAGTCAGGGTTTCTCTCTCAGTGGTGAACGCAGTCAGGGTTTCTCTCTCATCTGGAAGGGCACATGGTGAACACGGTCAGCATTCCTCTCTCATCTGGAAGGGTACATGGCGAACTCATGGCATCATCTTCTAGCTTCTTCTCCTGGCTTCCTGTTTCATGAAGCTCCCCAGGAGGCATTTTCCTTCTTCATCTCCAAAGGTCGCTGGCTGGTGGGCTCTGCTTCTCGTGGCTATGTCATTCTTCTCTGCTCTCTATGAATCTCCTTCATTCTTCAAAATATTTCCTCTTTTATAGGACTTCAGAAACTTCTCAAGACCCACCCAAGTGGGTAGAGACATGCCTCCAGCTAATCCAGTTTAATAACCACACTTGACTGAAGCACATCTCCAGGGAGATGATCTAATTACAGTTTCAAACATTCAATACTGAATAAGGATTAGAAGAACTCTCTCTGCCCCTGATACTTTATTAGTTACACTTCCTTCCCCCTTTTTGGTCAGGATGGAATTGTTGATCCCATGGTGCCAGGGCCAGCTTCATCCCTGGGAGTCATCTCCCACGTTGCCAAGAAGATTTTCACCCCTGGCTGTCATGTCCCACATAAGGGGTAGGACAATGATTTAACTTGCAGAAAAAAAGGGAGTATTTTGAAATAAATGATTTTGGAAGATTTACATGGCAGCAGTGTAAATGGGATTAAAGGGTGGAAAAGTAGAGTTGGAGAGACTAATTAGGATACTCCTGCATTTTCCTAGGAACTGAGATAAATGGGTGATATTGGGAAGAGAAAAGAGGATTTGGTATTTATTTACTACCACACACAGCAAGGAGTAATTGAAGATGACTGACTTTTCTGGTCTGGGTGACCAGTAGGTTTATGAAGGCAGATGATGAGTTAGATCCTTGAAATGTTTGGTTGAGAATCATCAGCCCAGAGCTGAGAGTTTAATTTGTGGGGATATTATAATTTCAAGGGCTATAAAGTGAGACATATGGAAGGCTAAGGGGAAAACATGAGTCATGGTGGAGGCAGAAGAAGAAGAACTAAAGAGAGACTGGGAAAAGGAATGGTCAGAAAGGATTAAAATGAAGGCAGCATAGGCTATGGGAAGGCAGAAGAGGAGAGAAGTTCAAGAAGGAAGGTATGTTCATGATATTTGATGTTGCAGATAATGCGAAGAGGAAAAGTATGGTTGATTTGTAACTATACCTTAGTGGCCCAGTAGGGATTAAGATCCTATTGTAGACTCTATGTTTTTATTGACAGCCCCAAGTCATTCAATGCTGTCAGTTGCCTGCATCCCAATAGTTTTTAAGCAAGTCAAATTTTCTAGGAAAAATCATGTCTTCAGGTTTTCAACAATGATATGCATAATAAACAAAGGCAGAGACATTATCAGGAATTCTTTCTTTTACCAAACGAGAGAAACAAAATATATAAGAGGTCTAGATTTATTTAATAAGCGACTTAAAACTTTTCTTCATAAGGGAGACAGAGAATCGATTGATGTTGTTGAGCTATAGAATCAGATTTGGAGGAAAACTTTCCTGCTCAAGAGGACTTTAGCTTTTGTTTGTTTAAGTTCTTGGATTCTTTGAAAAGGAAATATGTCTTGTTGATGACTCTTGGGGCATGGATAAACTTAGGATGCACGAAACTACTATAGCAACAATTACACTCAAAAGGATTAAAATTCAAGTACCCGTGTTCCCTAGAAAAGTCCTATTCTGCCGATCCAAGTAAGAAAACCAAAGAAACAAACAAAAAAGAGTCTGAGTAGATACAGACTTAATTTCTGTGATATTTGTAATTAAAGTACAGGTCTTCCCAATACAGTAGAGAGTAGCCAAATGTTACTATTTAAATTTGAACTAATTGAAATTAAATAGAATTAAAAGTTCCTCAGTCACACTAATGACATTTCATGTACTTAATGACTAGTGTAGATATAGAACATTTCAACATCACAGAAAGTTCTGTTATATAGCACTGATATAAGCTATAAAACTATCCAAAGCAAAACCTAGTGTCATAACCTGATGCAGAGTGCCATATATAGATAATAATTTTTTGAAAGAATGCAACAATATTTCATGATCGCTTTTGTGTTTGTTAAATCTCATTACAATTGAACTCATTTGCTATAAGTCTAGGGTTAAACCTTCCTTATTGTGTAAGTAGTTTTTTTCCAGATTGTTACTTAGCTCTCTTTTCTAAACAACAGTGAATAGGAGTGGGGGTAGAGGAAACAGCAAATGTGTATGTGTTGAGAAAAAGCATCAATTTCTTGGGTTCTCTTGCTACATCTACTTGAGGACTCCCTATACTCTTATTTCATGTTGATAGTTGTGACAGTCTGAAACTATTATGTACCCCCCAAAATCCATGTTCTTTAATCTTCATTCAGTATTGCTGGGTGGGATCTTTTTTATTGTTTCCATGGAGATGTGACCCACCCAATTGTGGGTGATACCTTTTAATTAGGTGGTTTCCATGAAAATGTGTCTCTACCCATTCAAGGTGATGTCACTTACTGGAATCCTCTAAGAGGGAACTATTTTTGGAAAAAAGATTTTACAGCCAACAGAGCCAACATAAGCCCACACAACAAGAGATCTTTGGAGATGCAGAAGGAAAACATCCCCAGGGAATCCTTATGAAACAAGAAGCTAGGAGATAAAGCTAGCAGATGTCGCCATGTACCTTCTGAGCAACAGAGGTTTTCCAGATAGCATCAGCCTTTCTTGAATCAAGGTAGCCTCTTGTTGGTGTCTTAATTTAGACATTTTCACAGTCTTAGAATTGTGAATTTGCAACTTAAATAAATTCCCTTTTTAAAAGCCATTCTGGTAAAAAAACATTCTGGCAGCTTTAACAAACTAAAACATTAGTGAAAGCTTCCTGTGGATTCCAAAGGTGAATCTGTGTCTGCAGAGGCCTATGCACTCACCCCAACACATTGTACAGAGTAGCTCAGCAACATAAATGATATTGAGAATGGGGAGGATGGATAGAAACTAGGCATGTAGTGAGACATAGCAGGGTTGGAAATGTAAAAACAAGAGTGTCGCACATTTTAAAGTTTAGAGATTTTATGCTGTGTAGCAAAGGGGAGAGGAGCTCAGAGTGAAACATGGTTGTGACACAGTCTACATGCAGAAATTGTGCACTCTAAGGCTGCATGAGATTGAAGAGTAATGGTATAATATAGATATGTTATTTAGCAAGTTACAAATCACAATATAAATAGTACTTACTGAGGATGAGGTTGTAGGGTTGGGAGCATAAGGAATGAACAATTCATTAAATCATTGCATCAGATTTAAAAATTCAACTTTCTGATAAAAGCTACTGTCTTAGGGCATGTTTACTGGAAAGCAGAACATGAAAAGAGGCCTAGGGAGAGGTCATTTATTTGAAGGTTGATCTCAGGAAATTGGAAAAGGACAGAAAGGAGTTGAGATTTTAGAAGAGGGGAAAATATGAGGGCACATTATCATATTTACTGCTGTGAGCAAAAGACTCTATACTGCTAGAACCTCCACTATTCTTTTCTTGGAAGGAAAGAAGTTATCTGCTGTCCACCATTTGTTGAGCGCTGCCTCAGGTCTCTTAACTTCCTTACATTTCTGGGCTGCACTCTCAGCTGGTCCAGCAGTGCTTTCCAGGCCTTGGAGAAGGTGGAATGCAGAAAAACCAGAGGCATATGATCGAGATGGCATGCTGTCAGTGTGATGTGGACAAAACTGTGGTTGAAATCAGAGGCAGGCAAGGCAGATATGACACAAGACACCAGAGGCATATGCTATAGCTACCCTTAATTGAGTTTATTCCTTATGTGTCAAATTCTGTGCTAAGAAAAAGGATTTGCGCTCTCTCTTTAGCTGCATAGCCACCCAATGAAATGGGAAACAAGATATGGAGGCTTAGAGATATTAAGTAACTTGCTCAAGGATCCACATATATAGCAAGGACCCAAGTGTGAGGTCACAAATGGCTAACAAAGGATTCTTACCCTAAACTGTGTTGCCCACATCCTTAGCTCAGTTGTACTCCATGTTTGCTCAATGATTCTAAACTTTGCCCTCTTTTATCTCTGTAATAACCACCCCGCATACACACATATTCACATATGCATCGCATTTGAGATACATCCAAGTTATTGTGAGTATCAATATTTCATTCCTTTTGATTGCTGAGTAATGGTCCATTGTATGGCTGTGCCACAGTTCGTTTATGCATTCCTTAGTTGAGTGACATTTAGGTTGTTTCCAGTATTGGGTGGATTGAAAAAACTACTATAAGGACTTCAATGGAGATTTTTGCATGAACATAGGTTTTCATTTCACAGGAGGACATACTTAGGAATGACATTACTACTCATATGGTAAGTGTTTATATTTTTAAGAAATTGCCAAATTGTTTTCCAAAGTGATTCTACCATTTTGCATTCTCTCCATCAATGTATGAAAGTTCTAGTTGCCCATACCATCACCAACACTTGGTATATGTATATATATATTTTTAATTTTAGCCTTCTAACAGATGTTCAGTGGTATCTCATTTTGTTTTTAATTTGTATTCCCTAATGATTAATGATGCCAAATATCTTTTCATGTACTTATTTGCCATCTGTTTATCTTCTTTTGTGAAGGGTCCTTTCAAATAATTGTACTAATTGGATTGCTTGCTTTCTTATTATTGAATTTTGAGTCATCTTTTTATATTATGTATAAAAATGGTTTTTATCAGATATTTATACTACAAAGATTTACTTCTGCTGTGTGGCTACTTTTCATTCTCTTAATTATGTCTTTTGAAGAGCTGTTCCTAATTTTAATGGAATCCAGTTTATCAATTTTTTTCCTTAATCGTGTATGTTTTTGGTGTCATGTCTAAGAAATCTTTGGCCAATTAATAGTCACAATGATTTTCTCCTATGTTTCCTCTAAAAGTTTTATATTTGGGGGTTTTATGTGCAGGTATATAATATACTTTGAGTTAATTTTGTTGTTGTTGTTGATCAAATTTTATTTTTTAAATTTTTTATAAGTTTCAGTTTCACAATTCCTTTCTGATATTGTCGTGTGCTTTTTTAGGGTTATTGTCAAATTAAGGAAAGCCTGCATCAAGTTTCTCTTACATATGAACTATAAGATTTTAGGACCATGTGGTTTTCACTGGAATCCCAGGGTTTTTCAGCACAAGGTTTGTCTGCTCCATTAAGATATGATCTGATACACTGGGATGAATAAAATATGCAACTTCACATACAGACACACTCAGTATAGTACAATTAAAGTTCATATCCCATAAACAAAAGAATATGATGCATTTATAATTGTATATACATTAGTAGATCCCTAATCAAAATGCATTTTGATTAGGCATTAAGAGAATCAATCCCTTCACTTACAATTTTTTACTTCTGATGGTTGAGAGAATGTTTTATGGCCTAGATTCTTACTCCTTTATTTCAAAACTTGTTTCTCCTCTGCTACCTACATATCTACAGTGCCAGGAACCCCAGCACTCCTTTGCCCTCTGGCCCTACAGCTTTGTGACATGGTGTTGGATGTGTTGGCAGAATGGGCAGTAGGTGTATTCCAGAAAACCATTCCTCCACCCGTGGTGAGCAATACTTTAATGGTACATGAAAGTGACTGTGAAATACATAAATGTATTCTGTTAAACTCAGATTAAATGTATCCTTTTCTCAATCATTGTCACCTTAGCCAGATCCCCAAAAAACCTCATGGCCATTCGAAAACTACCTAATGCAGATGAGAAGAATGATGAAAGGTAGTCAAAATGCAAAGAGACTGCAGTCTTAGATATCTTACTTCTGCAAATTTTACAAAAAAAATTTGACCATGTGAATATATTGCCAGGTTCCTTTCAAAGGCCTTAGAATGAGCTTGTGTAAGTGAAGAGCCCTGAAGCTTAAACTTCATTAACTTTGTGGAAAACACACTTCTAGTTGTAGAGGATTCAAAATTAATCTACTTATTCTGGTCCAGTGATTTTTCCAGTTAGCTTGGATCTTCAGATTTTACTAGTTAAAAAATTATGCACATTGCAAGGCCTATCCTCCAGGAAGTCATAAATATAATTACCTTGTTTTGTTTATCTTTAATATTCAATAAGTATTGAAAGTGATAATGAGATGGGTATATAACTTTTCTCATGAAATTATAGTTTCTGTTTTCCCCAATAAGTATTGCTTTTGTAATCAGAAAAGAGTTATTTTTTTAGGAATTTAAATATTAAAACCTAGAGAATACAGATGGATAGATAGAATATAAGAAAATAATTGTCAACATAATTATTAGTTTTTGGAATTTAGTGTATTCAATATTCTTGAAGAACCTGAACATCTTTCAGACCAAATATCTAATTCTCATGCTAATAAAGCCATCAAGGGACATCCAGTTGCTCTTTTGTTTAAATTGAACTTTATTTTGAGAGAATCATGGATTCACTTGCAGATGTAAACATAATATAGAGAGATCCTGTGTGCCCTTTCCCCAGTTTCCCCCAATGGTGGCATCTTGCAGAACCATAGTACATTATTCATATTCGCATTCATAGTTGTGTATTCATCACCATGATCATTTTTAGAACATATGCTTCACCCCAGAAAAGGAAATAAAAAGACAAAATAATAAACCCATACACCCCATACCCCTTACCCCTCCCTCTCACTGATCACTAGTACTTCTATCTACTCCATTTATTTTATCCTTTATCCCTCCTATTATTTATTTATTTTTTATCCTTATTTTTTCTACTCATTTGTTCATACGCTGGATGAAAAGAGCATCAGACACAAGATTTTCACAATCACACAGTCAGTCACATTATAAAAGCTATATAGTTCTACAATTATCCTCAAGAATCAAGTTTAATGCAACACAGCTCAACATTCCAGGTACTTCCCTCTAGCCACTCCAATAAACCATAAACTAAAAAGGGCTATCTATATAATGCCTAAGAATAACCTCTCAACTCTGAAATCTCTCAGCCATTGCACTTTATTTTGCCCCATTTTTCTCTTCTCCCTTTTGGTCAAGAAGGCCTTCTTGATCCCAGGATGCAGGACCCCAACTCATCCCTGGGATTTCTGTCCCACATTGCCAGGGAGATTTACACCCTGGGAGACATGTCCCACGTGGGTGGGGAGGGCAGCGAGTTCACCTGCCAAGTTGGCTTAGAGAAAGAGGCCACATCTGAGCCACAAAAGAGGTTCTTTGGGGGGTGAGTCTTAGGCATAATTATGAGTAGGCTGAACAACTTCTTTGCAGGAATAAGTTTCATAGTGGTGAGCCCCAAGATCAAGGGTTCAGCCTATTGAATTAGTTGTCTTCACTAATATCAGGAATTCCCCAGAATATATTTCCTCCTTTCTTCCAGTCCCCCAAGGGACTTTGTAAAAAATTTTTTTTAATTCTCAGCTCATATTACTCTGGGATATATGGGGACATCACTCTAACTTGTATAAACCCAGAAGACCTCAGTCTCTCTCCAAGATTACATGTAAATATGCTGTTTGCATAAACTGACCATGCAAATTAAATTAGATAATGTGCTATCAAAATATAAATTTTGTACCACCAAATAAACATCTCTTCCTTTGTTCTCACACAGGAATTGAAGTTTTAAAATATAAACCATATAATCTTTTACCCTTTATTCTGGTTTACTTTAGTCCTATCTAGATCAGCTACATTCATATCTCTCAGTTGATGTCTGATCACTTTTTCAACTTTTTTAACAGTTGCTGAATGGGATAATGTTGACTTTCATAGCTTCAGAGGTCTAATTTTGAGTCTCAGGTGTCACACAAATGCCCAAAGTTCCAGGGAACAGCCAGGTTATACACAAAGAGCTCAGTACCTCAGAATTTAGAAATAACAGTTACAACTTTGGAATAGATGTGACTACTATAAGAGTTTACAATCTAGGAAACTTTACAACAGGTCCCAACCTGATAACCCATACTCTTGATTTCAATTCTCCAAGTTTGTATATTATAATTTGTCCATATGAGTGAGACGTGATAATATTTGTCTTTTCGTTTCTGGTGTTTAATTCAACATAATGTCTTCAAGGTTCATTCACTTAGTTGCATGCCTCACGACTTCATTCCTTCTTGCAGCTGCTCAGTAGTCTGTTGTATGTATACACCGTAGTTCTCCCTTCTATTCCTCAGTCAGTGCACCCTTAGGCCACCTCCATCCAATGCAAAAATTATACTGCCATAAACATTAGTGTGCAAATGTCCATTCATGTCCCCACTTTCAGTTCCTCCACAAATATACCTAGAAACGGGGTTGCAGGATCATTTAGCAACCCCACCCCAAGCCTCCTGTGGAACCACCACACTACCCTCCAAGGGGCTGTGCCTCTCAGCTCCCCTACCAACAGTGATTAGGTACATCTCTTTTTCCATATTTTCTCCAGCACATGTTTCTCTCTGTTCATTTTTAAAGTTTTATTCACCTATCATACAATCCAGCCTAGGTTAAAAATCAATGGTTCCTGGTATAATCACATAGCCATGTCTTCACCACCACAATCTATGTGATGATATTTCCTTTTCTTCCACAAAGGATTCCATACGCCCCTCCCATACCTGCCACTTATTGACATTTAGTTTTGACACACTGCCTTCGTTACGTTCAATGGAAGCACATTGCAATGTTATTGTTAACTATAGACCCTAGCTTGCTATGATTGTATTTTTTCCTTTATACCATCCCATTTTCAACACCTTGCAATGTTGACTTGTTCTCCCTCATGCAAAGCATTCTTAAATTTGTATGCTTAATCACTATCATTGTACGCTCTAGGCATTCCTAAATTATACCATCTCAGTCTTCATCCTCTATCTTTCCTTCTGGCATCATACATGACTCCAGTCCTTCTCCCTGAACCATACTAACATTCAGCTTTATTCAGTGGACTTATATTATTGTGCTACCATCAGATAGTATTGTGCTATCCATTACTGAATCTTTACAATCAGTCCTGTTGCACATTCTGTACTCCTTCAGCAACAAATGCCCAATCTCTACCCTCTTTCTATTTCTTGATAACCTGTGTTTTTAACTTTAACTCTCAAAGTTCATTCATTAATATTAGTTTATATTAGTGAGACCATACAGATTTGTCCTTTTGTTTCTGGTTTATTTCTCTCAGCATAATGCCCTCAAGGTTCATCCACATTGTTACATGCTTCATAACTTTATTCTGTTTTACAGCTGCATAATATTCCATCATATGTATATACCACGGCTTGTTTAACAGTTCATCCGTTTGCAGACATTTAGGCTGTTTCCATCTCTTGGCAATCACGAATAATGCTGCTATGAACATCGGTGTGCAATTGTCCATTTGTATCCTTGCCTTCAGTTCCTCTGAATATATACTAGTAATGGGATTAATGGGATTGCTGGATCAGACGGCAAGTCTATACTTAGCTTCTTGAGGCACACCGAACTGCCTTCATAGCAGTTGCACTGTTCTACATTTCCACCAACAGTGAATGTGTGCCTTTTTTTCACATCCTTTCCAGCACTTGTCATTTTCTGTTTTTTTGGTGGGGTTTTTTTATAATGTCTATTCTACTGGATGTAAGATGGTATCTCATTGTGGTTTTGATTTGCATTTCCTTAATAGTGAGTGAAGTTGAGCATCTTTTTAAGTATCTTTTAGCCAGTTGTATTTCTTTTTCTGAAAATGTCTGTCCATGTCTTTTGCCCATTTTTTAATTGGGTTGTTTGTCTTTCTTATTGTTGAATTGTAAAATCCCTTTATTATTCCAGATATGAAACCCTTATCTGATAGTGTGGTTTCCAAATATTGTTTCCCAACATGTAGGTTGCCTTTATACTTTCTTTACAAAGTTCTTTGATGCACAAAAGTGCTTAATTTTGAGGAGATCCAATTTATCTATTTCTGTTTTCATTGCTCATGCTTTGGATGTAAGGTCCAGGAAATCATCTCCTATCACAAGATTTAAAAGATATTTTTCTACATTTTCTTCTTAGAGTTTTATAGTTTTAGCTCTAAGGTTAGGATTTTGATCCATTTGCAGTTGAATTTTGTATGTGAGATATAGGTCCTTCTTCAATCTTTTGCATATGAACATCCAATTCTTCAAACACTATTTATTGAAGAGGCTGCTCTGTCCCAGTTGGGTTGGCTTGACCACTTTATCAAAGATCAATTTTCCATAGATGAGAGGGGTCTATTTCTGAACACTCAATTTGATTCCATCAGGCAATATATTCATCTTTATGTCAATATCATGTTGTTTTGACCACTGTAGCTTTGTAATAGGCTTTAAAGTCAGGTAGTGTGAGACCGCCCACTTTATTTTTCTTGTTCAAGATATTTTTAACTATTTGGAGCGCCCTGTCCTTCCAAATAAATTTGGCTATTGTTTTCTTCTATTTCTGAAAAGTAAGTTGTTGGGATTTTAATTAGTATTGCATTGAATCTAGAAATCAGTTTGGGTAGAATTGATATCTTAACTATATTTAGCCTCCCAATCTATGAGCATGTATGCCCTTCCATTTAGTTAGGTCTTCCATGATATCCTTTGGCAATTTCTTGTAGTTTTCTCTGTAATGGTCTTTTGTGTCCTTAGTTAAATTTATTCCTAAATATTTGATTCTTTTGTTTGCTATTGTAAGTGGAATTTTTTCTTGATATCCTCTTCAGATTGCTCAACTAGTGTATAGAAACACTACTGATTTTGGGGTGTTGATCTTGTACCCTGCCACTTTGCTGTTCTGATTTATTGACTCTAGTTTTTCTGTAGAATTTTCAGGATTTTCGACATATAGTATGTCATTGCAGACAGTTTACTTCTTCCTTTCCAATTTGGATGCCTTTTATTTCTTTTTATTATCTAACTGCTCTGGGTAGAACTTCCAGCACAATGTTGAATAATATTAGTGTCACTGGGTATCCTTGTCTTTTCCTGATCTTAGAGGGAAAGATTTCAGTCGTTCCCCATTGAGTATGATTTGGCTGTGGATTTTCATATATCCCCTTTATCATGTTCAGGAAGTTCCCTTCTATTCCTATCCTTTGAAGTGTTTTCACCAAGAAAGGTTTTGAATTTTGTCAAATGCCTTTTCTGCATCAATCAAGAAAATCATGTAGTTTTCCCCTTTTGATTTATTGACGTGATATATTACATTAATTGATTTTCATGTTGAACCAGCCTTGCATACCTGGAATTCCACTTGGTCATGGTGCATAATTCTTTTAATGTGCTGCTGGATTGGATTTGCAAGTGTTTTGTTGAGGACTTTTGCATCTATATTCATTAAAGAGATTGGTCTGTAATTTTCTTTTCTTGCAGTATCTTCGTCTGGCTTTGGTATTAGGGTGATGTTGGCTTCATAGAATGAGTTAGGTAGCTTTCCCTCTTCTTCAACTTTTTTGAAGTGTTTGAGCAGGATTGGTAGTAATTCTTGAATGCTTGGTAGAATTTACATGTGAAGCCAACTAGTCCTGGACTTTTCTTTTTTAAAGGCTTCTTGATGACTGATTCAATCCCTTTGCTTGTGATTGGTTTGTCAAGGTCATCTGTTTCTTCTCGAGTCAGTGTTGGCTGTTCACGCCTTTATAGGAAGTTGTTCATTTCATCTACATTGTCTAGCCTATTAGCATATAGTTGCTCATAGTATATTCCCTGTACTACCTTTATTTCTTCAGGGTCAATAGTTATGTACCCTCTTCCATTTCTGATTTTATTTATTTGCATCTTCTCTCTTTTTTTTTGTCAGTTGAGCTAAGGGTCCATCAATTTTATTGATTTTCTCAAAGAACCAATTTATGATTGTGTTGATTTTCTCTATTGTTTTCATATTCTCAGTTTCTTTTATTTCTGCTCTAATCTTCATTATTTACTTCCTTCTGTTTGATTTAGGGGTTGTTTACCATTCTTTCTATAGTTCTTGCAGGTGAACAGTTAATTCCTTTATTTTTGCTCTTTCTTCTCTTATAAAATAAGCATTAGGGCAATAAATTTCCCTCTCTATGTTGCTTTTGCTGCATCCCATAAATTTTGATGTATTGTGTTTTCATTTTCATTTGCCTTAAGATATTTACTGATTTCTCTTGTAATTTCTTCCTTGACCCACTGGTTGTTTAAGAGTGTGTTGTTTAGCCTTCATATGTTTGTGAATTTTCTGACCCTCTGCCTGTTACTGATTTTGAATTTCATTCCAATATGATCTGAGGAAGTGCTTTGTATAATTTCAGTCTTTTCAAATTTATTGAGACTTGCTTTGTGACCCAGCATATGGTCTGTCTTTGAGAATGATCCATGAATGCTTGAGAAAATTGTGTACCCTGCTGTTGTGAGGTATAATGCTCTGTAAATGTTTGTTAAGTTTAGTTCATTTATTGTATTATTCAAAATATCTGTTCCCTTATTGATCCTCTGTCTAGATGTTCTATCCATTGATAAGAGTGGCGAATTGAAGTCTCCAACTACTATTATAGAGGTGTCTACCTCTCCCTTCAGTGTTGTCAGTAGTTGCCTCCTATATTTTGGGGCACTCTAGCTCAGTGAATAAATATTTAAAATTGTTTTGTCTTCTTAATGAATTTTTTCTTTTATTAATACATAGTGTCCTTTTTTGTCTCTTTCAATTGTTTTACAGTTGAAGTCTAATTTGTTGGATCTAATGTACTACCCTGCTCTTTTCTGGTTATAGTTTACAACAACCAGAAAACATCTTTTTCCAACATTTTACTTTCAATCTGTTTTTGTCCTTGGGTTTAAAGTGAGTCTCTTGTAGACTGCATATATATGGGTCCTGCCAGTCTAGGTCTTTTGACTGGGAAGTTTAATTCATTAACATTTAATATTATTACTGTAGAGACAGTACTTTCTTCTATCATTTTATGTTTTGGATTTCATACGTCATAACTTTTTTTTTTCTCTTTTTACCTTTACTGACAGTCTTCATTTCTACACTCTTTTCCAGACCTCTCTCCTATCTTTTCCATCTTTTCCTATCTGCCTGTAGTGGTCTCTTTAGTATTTCTTGTAAAACCGGTCTCTTAGTCACAAGCTCTCTCAGTGACTATTTGAAAATATTTTAAACTCCCCCTCATTTTTGAAGGACAGTTTTGCTGTGTATAGAATTCTTGTTGGCACTTTTACTCTTTCAGAATCTTAAATATATCATACTACTGCCTTCTTGCTTCCATGGTGTCTGCTAAGAAATGCACACATGGTCTTATCAAGCTTTCCTTGTATGTGATGGATTGCTTTTCTCTTGCTGCTTTCAGAATTCTCTCTTTGTTTAACATTTGACAATCTGATTAGTAAGTGTCTTAGAGCCAGTCTTTTTGGATTTCTTTTGTTTGGTGTATGCTACACTTCATGAATCTGTAATTTTATGTCTTTAATAAGAGATGGAAAATTTTCAGTGATGATTTCCTCCATTAGTCTTCTTGCTCCTTTTCCTTTCTCTCCTTCTGGGACACCTATAATATGTACATTCATATCCTTCTTGTTGTCATTTAATTCCTTTGAGACCCTGCTCATATTTTTTCACTCTTCCCTATCTGTTCTTTCATGTGTAGGATTACAGATGTCCTGTTCTCTAATTCAGAAATCCTTTCTTCTGCATCTTCAAATCTGCTGTTGTAGGTTTCCATTGTTTTTTTTCATCTCTTCTATTGTGCTTCTAATTCCCATAGGTTCTGACACTTGTTTATTCAAACTTTTGAATTTTTCTTTCTGTTCACCCAATGTCTTCTTTATACCTTTCATCTCTTTTGCCATATCTTATCTCAACTCATTGATTTGATTTTTGCATGTCTATTCAAACATCCTGAATTAGTTTCAACTCCTGTATCTCATTTGAACTATTGGTTTATTCCTTTAGGCCATATCTTCAATTTTCCTGGTGCGACTTATTTTTTGCTGGTGTCTAGGCATTTGATTTTTTAAATTAGTTTATTCTTGAGGTCATTTTCACTCTTTTCTAGGGTTTTCTATTGATTGACTTTGTTCTCTATCTGTTCTTTGACATTCAGTTCAACTTAACCTATTCTAGACATCTAGCTTAGCTTCTGTTTAACCAATCAAAACTTTTCAGCTTTTATTTTTCTGGTTCTTGCCCTGCCTATAAGTAACCCTTTTTTTTGAGGAAGGCCTCCTCAGATATCAGCAACTCCATTCAGATTTTTCCAGACAAGACAGGCTCATGTCTCAGGAGGTGATTATAACTGGTATAAGGTTTCCCTGAGCGGAGACTTTATTATGAAGTCTCTAAACTGTACTTTTCCTATTCTGCCCAGCCTGTGGTGCTTGTCAGCCTGCAGCTTCCCACCGGTGTAAAGTGATGTGGTGCCTGAATTGTTTGCAACCTCTCTTTGCCACTGGTGTTGTTGAGACAGAGGCTGAGGTAGAAGGCTGGCTTAGGTTGCTTCTGGCTTACAGCCCCTGGGGCCTGAATTCCCTGAAGGAAGGCATCCACTTGAGATGGGCTCTGCCTCCTTTTCTTGGGGAAGATACACCCCTTAGGGGATTAGCCCCATTCTCCTGACTAGTTACTTTGTCTCTCAGACATGCCTTAATTCAACCCTTGCCTGGGGCAGTGAAGCCTGAGAGTGTTTGCAGTTTTATCTAATGAGCTGTTAAGAAGTCAAAAAAATGAGATGAGAGAGAGAGATAGAGAGAGAGAGAGAGAGAGAGAGAGAGGGAGAGAGAGAGAGAGAGAGAGAGAGAGAGAGAGAGAGAGAGAGAGAGAGAGAGAGAGAGAGAGAGAGAGAGAGAGAGATTGAGAGAGAGAGAGATTGAGAGAGAGAGAGAGAGAGAGTGTGTCTTTTCAGAGCTGGATCTCAGCTTCCCAAATTTGTCATTCAAGAACTGGAGTTGGTATATGGCTCTACGTGTCCTCAGAATCTATGTGCCCCCTTTTCTTGGGGTCCAGCCCTTTTCCAGTAGTTTGTGGTGTCCACAAAATACTAGAAAATGTGGAGAGAATATGATATTTAAATCTTTTTTACCTCCTTTGCTTTTGCTAATTTTCCTACACTGTGAGACAGAAGTATCTATATATGCAAATAAAATTTACAAATCATTTGTATGTCTTTAGGGAATCCAATAGGAAATCTTAGAATATGTTTAAAAGAAGAAATACTCCACACTCCTAAAATAAAAAATTGGGTCTCTGTGGTGGTTTGGATTTATGTACCACAGAAAATCATTCTTAAATTTAATTTATTCCTGTTATTGTGGACCCATTGTGAATAAGACCTCTTTAAGATGTTATTTCAGTTTAGGTGCAACTGGAATTAGGTTGGACTTCAATCTGATTATATAGTACTTTATAAGCAGGTTGAAAGTCAGACAGAGTACAAAGCCATGGGGAGAAGCTAGAAGTTCATGGAACCCAGAGAAACCAGGAGAGGCTGCCATGTGCACTGACATGTGACAGAAAAGTCAGACAAGGATCATCATCCCCAGCACACCACAGTCTTTAGGGAAAGAGCATTGCCTTGTTGATGCCTTTATTTTGAACTTCTCCTAGCCTCAAAACAGTGAACTAATAAAGTCCTACCATTTAAGGCAACCCATTGTATGGTATTTGCTTTAGCATTGAGAAAATAAACCAGTTGTTGGTACCAAGAGTGGGATGCTGCTTTCAAAAATACCTAAAATGTGGAACTGTCTTTGAAATTGGCCAGTGGGTAGAGGCTAGAAGAATTGTGTGGTGCTTGACAGAGAAAGCTAAGATTGCTACAAAGAGACTATTGGTAGAAATATGGACCCTAGTGGTACTTCTAATGAGGCCTAAGAAGGAAATGATGAATGTGTTGTTGGAAGCTAGAAAAAAGACGATTCTTGTTTAAAGTGGCAGAGAACTTGGAAAAATTAAGTTCTCATGGTTGTATGGAAGGCAGAACTTGAAAATCAATAAATTTGGATATTTAGCTGAGGAGATTTTCAAGCTAAGTATGGGGCACAGCCTGGTTTCTCCTTACAGCTTGTGTGAAATAAGAGAGGAAAGTGATAAGCTGAGACATGACCTCTTAAATACAAAGAAAACAGAAATTGATTGGAAAATTCTGAATGGTGTGCTCTGAGACTGGAGTCAGAAGGAGCTCTATCAGGGACATTCCTGAACTTCTGGAAAGTGAGTTCCCAAAGAATAGGACTCCATGTGAAAGCTCGACTGAACATGGACCTGGTCAGTTATGTCAGTAAAAGTCAGGACTGTGAGAAGTCAGGAAATGCAGTTATGCAGGAGGGATCTGTGGAAAGTTCTATTGGCTTATGGTTTATACCCCTGTGAATGGAACAGAAAGCCAACAAAGTTTTTGTGAAATTTGTATGAGTGGAATCCCTACCAACTGACCAAAAGGGACAGAGAAGAGACAAATTAAATGATGAATAACTTCAATGGCATAACTGTGGAAGCTGAGGTCTGAACCAAAGAGCTTTCCTCTGGTCAAGAGAGCAGGTCCACCCATTTGTGTGAAAAGGGAATGTTCACCACTACATTTGCAGGGGGTAGGCCATCTGCCCTGGTACTCTTAGGGAGTGGGCCTTGCACCCTGTTATTCACAGATCCCCATCCTGAGTATGTTTCTCTAAGTTTTCTTCTAGGAGATTTATAGTTCTGATTCTTTTATTTAGGTCTTTCATTCATTTTGAGTTAATTTTTATATATGGTGTGAGATAAGGTTCCCCCTTCATTTTTTTGCTTATGGAAGTCCAGCTTTCCCAGTACCATTTTGAAGAGACTAATCTTTCCCAATTGGGTGAACTTGGCCACCTTTAAAAAGTCAATTGACCAAACATGCAAGAGTTATTTCTGAACTCTCAATTCATTCATTTACTGCCAGTACTATTCTGTTTTGACCACTGTATCTTTACGGTAAGTTTTAAAACCAGGAAGTATGAGTCCTCTAACTTCATTCTTCTTTTTCAAGATGTTTTTGGCTATTTAGAGTCCCTTGTAAATTTGTTGATTGGCTTTCCCATTTCTGGAAAGAAGGCTGTGGAATTTTGGTTGGGACTTCTTTGAATCTGTAAGTAATTTTCGGCAAAACTGACATCTTAACAATATTTAATCTTCCAAACCATGAGCATGGAATGTTCTTCTGTTTATTTAGACATTCTTGGATCTACTTTAGCAAAGTTTTGTAGTTTTCCATGTGTAAGTCTTTTACATCCTTGATTAAATTTATCCTAGATATTTCATTCTCTTAGCTGCTATTGTAAATGGAGTTTTTTTTCTTGAGTTCCTCCTCAGGTTGCTTATTACTAATGTATAGAAACACTACTGATCTTTGCATGTTGATCTTGTACCTTGTCACTTTGTTGAATTCATTTATTAGCTCTAGTATCTTTGTTGTGGATTTTTCGGGACTTAATGTACATATAATCATGTCAGTTGCAAATAGTGAAATTTTTACTTCTTCCTGTCCAATTTGGATGCCTCTTATTTCTTTTATTGCCTCACTGGTCTGGATAGAACTTCCAGTACAATACTGAATAACAGCGGTGACAGTGGGCATCATTGTCTTGTTCCAGATTTTAAAGGGAAAGTTTTCAGTTATTCACCATTGAGTATGATGTAAGCCATAGGTTTTTCATATATACCCTTTAATATATTGAGGAAGTTTCCTTCCATTCCTAATTTTAAAGTATTTTTATCAAGGAAGGATAGTGGATTTTGTCAGATTCTTCTGCATCAAGAGAGAGAATCATCTTATTTGTTCCCTTCATTCTCTTAATGTAATGTATTACATTAATTGATTTTCTTTATGTTGAATCACTTTTGCAAATATGGGATAAAACCCACTTGATCATGTTGTATAATTCTTGTAATGCGCTGTTGGATTTTGTTTGCAAGTATTTTGTTGAGGATTTTTGCATCTATAATCATAAGAGAAAATGGTCTGCAATTTTCTCTTGTAATATCTTTATCCAGCTTTCGTATTAGGATGATGCTGGCCTCATAGAATGAATTAGGAAGTGTTCCCTTCTTTTCAAAATTTTTGGAAGAATTTGAGCAAAATTGGTATTCATTTTTTTAGAATGTTTGGTAGAACTTCCCTGTGAAGCCATCTGTTCCTGGGATTTCCTTGTTGGGAGGTTTTTAATGACTATTCAAGCTCTTTACTTGTAATTGTTTTGTTGAGGACTTCTGTTACTTCTAGATCAGTGTAGGCTATTCATGCATTTCTTGAAATTTGTCCATTTATTCTAAGTTGTCTAATTTGTTGGCATAAGTTGTTCATAGTATCCTTTCATGGTCCTTTTTATTTCTGTGGGTTCCATAGTAATGCCTTCCTTTTCATTTCTGATTTTACTTATTTGAGCTCTCTCTTTTTTTCTTTGTCAGTATAGCTAAAATTTTGTCAATTTTATTGTTCTTTTCAAAGAACCAACTTTCAGTTTTGTTAATGCTACTGCTATTGTTTTTATTCTCTATATCATTTATTTCTGCTGTAGATCTTCGCTATTTCTTTCATTGTACTTGCTTTAGCTTTAGTTTGCTGTTCTTTTTCAAGTTCTTCCAGGTTTTCATTTAAGGCTTTGATTTTAGCTCTTCTTTTATAATGTAAGCTTTTAAGGCTATAGATTTGCCTATGAGTACTGTTTTTGCTATGTTCTATATGTTTTGATATTATTGTGTTCTTCTTTTCATTTATCTCAAGATATTTACTAATTTCCCTTGTGAAAATTCTTCTTTGACTCATTGATTAAAAATGTTTTATTTAACTTCTATTTATTTGTGGATTTTCCAGATCTCTGCCTGTTACTGATTTCTAGATGCATTTCAGTATGGTCAGAGAAGGTCCTTTGTATAATGTCATTGAGACTAGTTTTGTGACCCAACATGTTATCTATCCTGGAGAATGGTCCACCTGAGAGGAATGTGTGTACTGCTGTTTTGGACTGAACTGTTTTGTATATGTCTCTTAGATCTAGTTCATTTATTATATGATTAAAAAGGTTCTCTATTTCTTTACTGACCTTCTATCTAAGTACTCTGTCTATTGATGAAAGCGGTATATTGAAGTCTCCAACTATTATTGTAGTGGAGTCAATTTCTACCTTCAGTTCTGCCAATGTTTGCCTCATGTATTTGGGGGCACTGTGATTAGGTGCATAAATATTTAAGATTGCTATTTCTTCTTGGTAGATTGCCCCTTTTATTAATATATAATGTTCTTCTTGTCTCTTGTACAAGCTTTTGAATTAAAGTCTATTTTGTCTGATATTGGTCTAGCTACCCCAGTCCTCTTTTGATAACTATTTGCATGGATTATCTTTTTCCATCCTTTCAATTTCAAGCTATTTGTGCCTTTGGGTCCAAAGTGAGGCTCCTGTACACAACAAAGAGTTGGATTGTGCTTTTTAAAATCCATCCTGCCAATCTGATCTCTTGATTGGGTAGTTAAATCCTTTAACATTCAGTGTGTTATTACTCTAAAGGCAGTACTTATTTCATCCATTTTTTCATTTGGTTTTTGAATGTCATATGTAGTTTTTGTTCCTCTTCCTGTATTGCAGCCTCTTTTTCTGTATAGCTGATCTCTGTTTATGTAGCTGACTTATCCCTTTCTCATTTCTGTTTCTTTATATTTTAAAAATCCTTTCTTTGCAGTTACCCTTGGATCTGTATTATACTACCTCAGTCTATTACCTGCTAATTTGAAAAGACACCAGGTTGGGTCCCTGTGCCTGGATATGCATGGGTTCTAGGTGCTGTGGGTGCTCTGTGGTCTGAATCCACATCAGGAGGACCCTGGTCCATGCTGCCTCTGGGTGACTCATACTGTACAGGGCCAAGTGAAGGGGAAGGGTCTGATTGGCAGGTAAGGCTTGTAAATATCCTACATTTTTCCCCCTTCTATTCTGCATTTGTAGAATGCTCCTAGGACTCTATCCTCATCCAGAGTTCCAATAAAGCAGGATTTTTCCTTTTATTAATTATTTCTGAGGGGAGACTTTTCTAGGGGATATCTTACATAGCCATGTTGATGGTGTTACACTATAATTTTTTTTAGATTTAGAATAAGTAAACCAAGAGTGAGAATCTCTAAGGCAATTCTCTGGCATTGAATATTGCAGAATTTCTTGAGTTTGCATGGTTCTCAGAGGCAATTCTAGTGATTAATGATGTTTCCTGAATGTCTATGTGCATCTTTAAATTGATAACTTAAGGAAGCATAAAAGATTTTTCCGATAGAGAGGTTATGGTTTTCTTCAGCACTGGTAACTTAAAATTCTGTTAAGTTTCCCTCTGATTTTTAGTCCCTTTTCTTTTTGTTCATGCCCAAAATTTAACTTTCAGAACTCTACTACTTGCCAGCTCAGTTTTTTAACCTTCCACAGCTTATTGCTAGCTTCTTGGCAGGATGTCAAATCTGTCCAGGCAGGACGTCAGACCAGTCCAGATTAAACTAGCTTGATCTATGAAACAAGCCAGTGCAAAACAGCAAGATCCTCATTAATTTTAATTAACAGTTCTGAACAGAGTTGCACAACAAGGTCATTTCCCCTAAATGAATTATTAGAGTTACTATAAGGAATTGACTTCTCTAAGCAGTATTTTTAAACCCCAAAGGTTGGCAAAAATTGTCCCAGTCTGCCTTTCAAAATCCACCCACTCTCACATTGAAGTTATGACTGATAACTTCCTCTAAAATTCGACTTCCCCTAAGATTCAGCTACATAGTTTAAAACCTCTCAGAGAATAATATGCACTGCTATTTCATCACCTGGAAAAAACAAAACAAAATAAAAACCATGATTAGAGGAAGGTAAACAGATTTAAAAATCATTTTCCTTGTACAGTGAGAATATTTGATATCATCTAGGTAACTCTTAGCACTGTGCCCTTGCTCGGTGTACTCTCGTGCATCCATTTTATTGACTTTTTATTTATTAAAATGAATTGGGCATATGTGTATAAATTAGGGTCTTTAGTTTTTTCACTTATTTTGTTTTTGTTTCTTTTACTCTGTATATATTCTTCATCTCCCCCAGAGGCTAACAATAATGTTTCTGTGATAAAGCTTTAACTTGTGATGAAATGTTCAGAAAATAGTAATTTCCTAAGCATTTGGGATCACTGTTTTATTGAAATACTATCCAAATATACAAATAATATTACCAGTAAAAAAAAAGTAAAATATTTACCTTGAACACATAAATACAAGTATCATACTAGATTGATAATTTTTCTCAATTTTCTACAAACTGTCAGAGAGAATTTATAAATCCCAATCAGATATCTGAATAAATATAAATATGCAAGAACATTGTTGGTCTGTTTGGCAGTCTGATAGACAAGTAAAGAGATAGAAGCACTTAGCTTAAAGGTTTATCTAAGAAATTCAGATTTAGAGTTACTGTAACAGTTCTTGTGAAAAATCGAAACACTGCCAAAAGCAGCTGAAGCCGCTGACCTAGCAACCTGAGTCTGAAAGAACCACGTACTGAAAGCTGTAGGGGTTGAACTAAACATATGGTATTGGATTACTATTAATCTGGAGAAACAGACCATCAGCAAATTGAGAAAAGAATCTCTTATTGCAGTGATTTGTCAAGCATTTGAGCTTTCATCCTCACTCTTCTTTTCTGATTTGTCTTCTGGTGTTTGCCTTACTGCCTTTTAGGGATAATGGCTTTTCATATCGAATGGATTCTCCAGGCAAATGCTTATACACACGTTTCCCCCCATGAACTGTCAAATTTCAAATGGACGTTGACAAACACGCACATATTTTTTATATAAATATAGGTATGTTTATACATATGATATTATATGCTCATGCATATACTATATAAAAATAATAGAACATCCTTTTCCCTTTTTCAACTCATATTTAATTCACTGAATAATTTACTCAAGTTAGATTATTATTAATAGTCTATGCAAACTTTGAGGAGATGGTATATAGTCTTAGAATTTTGCAGCCATGCTTATCTTGCTGTGCAAATTGCTTCACTAACGTGTTAATAGAAGAAGTACATTGTTTTGGCTCTGAACTTCTGATTTCGCTGGGAGAAATTTTTTTGTGTGAACTTTTTAGACACAGATATATATATAAACACTGAGGAAGAAAAGAACCAATTTTAGCCCAATTTGGGCATAAGATGATTTAGGTAAGAAAAAGGAGGCTAAATTATATTGAGACCAAAGTAATCGGAAGTTTGGTGAATGAGGTAAAAACAAAAAAACTCAAAAGGCAGACAAGCAAATTTATCTAACATGATTCAAAGATCAATTCAGTCAAAGTGAGTTCAACTACTGATTCTACTGAAGTAGTTTCATTTACTTATGATGTGTTACCAAGTGATAGTTACATATGTGCCCAATCTCTCAGCTTTCATAGTATGCAATATTCACTTGCCATATCCATTACGATATTAAGTTGAAATACACTGTTTGTGTGTGTGTTTCCCATTGGGCCCTTGAGAGTAGAAAAAGTCTGTTCCTCCATATGTCTCCAGTGATTACTTCAGTGCTCAGCACATTGAAGAAAGACCTTGCATGGTTGGTCTACAGCTGAGTAGCTGGTAGAAAGAGCAGTGACTTGTCAGAAGTGAGTAGGATGGGGCACATTTCTGTCACCAACAGCTGCAACCCTTGAGAGATCTGGCTCAGGTCAAGGTCAGCTCTTGCAGCTGATCTCCCATACAAATATGGAAATGAGGGCAGTGCAGGGGTCACTCAATGGTAGAATTCTCACCTGAAAAGTCTGTGACCCGGGTTCGATTCTTGAAGCCTGCACATGCCAAAAAAACCTACAAAAAGTCCTCTCTTGTATTGTTAATCTTGACGTTGCTATTAAATACTAAAATGTAAGGGAACAGCATCTACAGATGATCAGGGAGAGTCTAGAGCCAGATTGCCTGGTTTCAACACTAATTCTGCTGAATATTAGGTATATAAGCTTGGGCAATGTCCTTATTCTCTTTCTGTCTCATTTTCATCAATAGTGAAATGCAAGTTAATAAATGTACTTTTATTGGATTGTTGTTAGAATTAAATAAATTAATATATTTAAATACTTAGAAGTGCTCCTGAAGCAAAACAGCAAACGTCTTAGTTTGCCAAAGCTGCTATGACAAATGCCACACAGCGTTTGGCTTAATCATCAGGAATTCATTGTCTCACAGTTTTGGAGACTAGAAGCCCCCAAATCAAGGTCTCAATGGACCATACTTTCTCTTGGAGTCTGTAGTGTTCTGGGGCTGACTTGCCACAATCTTTGGGGGGTTCCTTGTCTTGCATCACTTTCTCTGTCACATGGCTTTTTCTGGTTTCTACTTCTCCTGCTCAGTTATCTGTGTCTTTGTCTAGATTTCCCACCATATAAGGATTACAGCCATTACGGATTAAGGCAACTCAATTCAATTTGGCCTCCTCAAGATAAGGTCTTCAAAGATCCTAGTGACAAATAAGTGACTTATTTGTCACTAGGATCTTTGCTAATATAATAATATTATTGCTAATATAATAATAATATTGCTAATATAATACTATTATATTATTAAGTATAATAATTAATAGTATATTATTATACTAATAATAGCATCTTCAAAGATTCTGTTTACAAATGGGACCAAACCCACAGGAATGTGGATTAAGGCTTGAACATGTCTTTTGTGGGGAACATTATTCAATCCCCAATAGTATGCCTCCTATATCCCCCGAAAGCATGTTCTTTCTCTCATGCAAAATAGATTTACCTGTTTCAATAATACAAAAGTCTTAAGTCATTTCAGCAACAACTCTATGTCCAAAGTCTCATCAAAATCACTTAAGACTATGGTCTGTTCCACGAATGAAATTCCTCTCTGACTATGAACCTGTGAAACCTAGAAAACAAATTATCTGCTTCCAAAACCCTGTGCTGGGGCAGGACTAGGTTGGGCACTTGCGTTCCAGGAGAGAGAAATCAGAAAGAAAAAGGGGTCATGGGTCTCATGCAAGTCCAGAATCCAGGAGAACAAACTCCATTATATTCCAAGGTCTGAGAGTCTCCTGTGGATCAATGCTTTGTCCTCTGGGCCTGCTCTAGTGGCAGCTTCACCTTTTCCAAGCACAGGGACAGCAGCTGTGCTCTTCTCATGTATGGGGGTGTTAGCCTTACCTTCTCTGAGCATCTGGCTGATGACCACAATCACCCTGAAGACCGAATACTGGTGTGGAATGCCTGTCCCCTCCAAATGTTGGTGTGGAAGTCTTCCCCACTTCAAATGCTGGAGTAGAACTACCCTTTTGAAATAGTGGGGTTGATTAATTTACCAACAGAAGGCTGATAAATTTCCTCTGTCTTAGCCTGAGGAAATCTCTTCTGTCCAGACCTCTTCTTTCATGTTTTCTGCTCTTGAAATCATCTTTTCTTTGCCTTGTCACATTTCTGTCCCTTTCAGTAAAGGCTGGAAATATTTCTGTTTATAACATTTTCAATACCATGTCAGTTTTCCATGTAGTTCAAGGAGGTCCAAGCAATCAGGAAAAGAAGGATCTTCAACATTCTTCCTGGATAATCACATTTCTCATTTTAACTTCCTCAGAGATTGTTGATGGAATCAATGAGTCATGTGCCTAATATCCTTAGCAAACAACTGTTCCGTCTCACCCCTATATGGACCCCAGGCAGGGCTCTGATAGAACCACTTCTGTCCCTAGTCTCAGAGAAAGCTAGAATTTTCAAAATCATCAATTGCTTGTTCCTTTGTGCTTAACAATTCAGTCCTTGGTTTATCACTTTTCTCTCTCATTTTATTATATGCATCAAGGAGAAACCAGGCTGTGCCTTTCTTACTTTTCTTGGAAAACTCCTTGGCTAAATATCCAAGTTCATCATTTAGAAGTTCTGTGTAACCTCTAAACACAGTTTCACCAAGTTCTCTTTACAACATGGATCCCCTTACTTTAAGTTTCCAAAAGCACATTCTTCCTTTCATTCTCAGGCCTCACCAGAAGCACCTTTCATATCCATATTTCTTCAAATTCTGTTCATAGTGTCCTCTATATGAGAGAAATTTTTCTACAGCTCTCCTAGCTTTTTTTGGAGCCCTCACCAGATTTCTCTTTACTACCCACATCTCTACCAACAGTCTCTTCAATATAATCTAGGCTTTTTCTATCGAGCACCTCAGAATTATTCCAGCCTCCAGCCATTACCCAGTTCCAAAGCCACTTCCACCTTTTCAGGTACTTGTCATAGGAACAAATCACTTTCCAGTACCAAAATAGCTTGGTTTGGGAGGGCTGCTATGACAAATACCATACAATGGTTTGGATTAAACAATGGAAAATTATTGTCTTATAGTTTTGGAGGCTCAAATTCCAAAATCAAGTCTTAACAGGCCATACTTTTTCTTGAATCTCTAGCCTTCTGCCACAATGCTTGGGGTTCCTTGGCTTGCATCTTTGCCTTTGCCACATGGCTTTTCCTTCTCCTTCTCAGTGTCTTTGTCTAGATTTTTCTCCCTGTGTAAGGACTCCAGCCATATGGGTTTAGGCCCTCCCTGATACAATTTACCCTCATCAAAATAGGATCTTCAAAGATCCAAATCACAAATGAGTCCACAGCTTAACTAGTAATTACTCCTTCAGAGGTTGTATTTACATATGGGTTCACACCCACAGGAATGTGGATTAAGATTTCAACAACTCTTTCAGGCAGAACATGATTCAATCTAAACACAACATATAAGATCTTCTTTGCCATTGTCATCGTCATCATCTTCTTATCTTATTTCAGAGCTTTGAAAGAATTTTATACTTAGTAAAGTTGTCAATGTGTAAAATCAACAAAAACATTTTTTATATGGATAAAAAATATACTATCTAGGCATCTGAAAAGATAATAGGAAAACAAACTGAGTCAGTCTATAACTCTTGTCTAAGAAATAGTGGCTGCAAAGAGCCACTAGTCTAAACTGTTAATAAATGTTATTTGATTAAGTTCTCCTGGAAGAGAAAAGAGAGGACATCACCATTTTGGAGGAAAGTGTAGGAACCCAAGAACTGGAAGCAAACCAAACTTCTAGCCTCTGAAACTGGGAGCCAATAAATTCATGTTGTTTAAACCAACTCATTTTATGCTACTTGTCATAGCTGCCTGGCAAACTGAGACATAGGGCAAAAAATTAAATGTTATAGTGAGTGTCATTTTACTCAAAAGATGTTACAATTAAAAATGAAGATTAAAACATTCAAAAATCTTCATGTATAGAATAATATAGCATCATCAATAGAGAAAGTGAAAACTTGGAAATTTAAAGAAAATGTTTAAAATTTTGTAGTTATAAGAGATTTTAATTAGCATAATAAACCAATAAAATAAATTACTAATACAATTAATTTCAACATAATTAGAAATTAAATTAAAATGAGGTACTTTCTTCTGTCCATTAAGCAAGCAGACAATTTTTGAAAATATCATAGTGAATGTTCACAAAGATATGGTGTGACAGACCCTCTCAGGGCTGGGGCCTGTATAAACAGGTACAATTAGTGAAAAGGAAATTATTTGACCATATGTTTCAAGAGCCTTAGAAATAGCTCATATTCTTTGACAGAGTATTTTCAACTCTTGGAGACAGACATTGAACAAAGATTTATATTTAAGCATATTGACTGCATAATTCTTTGAATAGAAAAACACTGTAAAGAATATATCTATTAGAATAGAAATGGCTCAGTGAATTATTTTAGCCATATATTAACATATTTTATTTTATAATATTTAAAAGAATATTTCTTGGCATAAGAAAGAGGAAAATAATATTTATTGTTAGTTTAAAATTTTAAAGTATTATTCATGACTCAAGCAACATAGTACTATTTTTGGTAAAAAAATGTCAATGTGTATTGAAAAATACTAAGAAATAAATTGGCTAAATGTTCACAGTTTTTATGTTTGTGTAGTGTTACAGGTAATTTTTCTTGCCTTTTTTGGTATATTTTCTAACTTTCAATAAGGGCATAATACTTATAAAAATTATTTAGGAAAAATAGAGAAAGAACTGTAAAACAGATATGCAGAATAAAATGCTTTGAACATTTCTAAAATCTTCTTTGTTTTTATGCAATAACAGAAATAATATCTATAAACAAATATACTATTCTATTGTCTTACTTCTCAAAAACCTGTAAGACACTGGATATGACTGAAATAGCCAAATAATCACAAATTTCTCTAGCAAATCAATAAATATTAGTATTTGTATAGAACTCTATAGATTAGGATGCACATTCTCAATCAATACCTCATTTAATTTTCAAAATTCTCTGAAGTGGGTTGTCCTAGTTTGCTAGGTGCTGGAATGCAATATGCTAGTAACTGAATGGCTTTTAAAGGGGGAATTTATTAAGTTGCAAGGTTGCAGTTCTAAGGCTGTGAAAATGTCTAAATTAAAGCAATCTATAAAAATGTCCAAATTAAGGCAACAAGAAGAGGTTACATTCACTCAAGGAAGACCGATGAAGTTCAGAGTTTCTCCCTCAACTGGAAAGGTACATGGCAAACATGGTGACATCTGCTAGCTTTCTCTCCAGGCTTCTTGTTTCAGAAGCTCCCCCAGGGCCACCGTCCCTCTTCATCTCCAATGGTCTCTGGCTGTGCAGGCTCTCGTGGTTCTTGTGGCTCTCAAACTTTTTCCAGAATGTTTCCTCTTTTAAAGGATTCCAGTAAACTAATCAAGACCAGCCTGGAATGGGTAGAGTCACATCTCCCTCTAATCAAATGTTAATATCCACGATTGAGTGCATCACATCTCCATGGAGATAATCTAATCAAGTTTCCACCCTACAGTGCTGAATAGGGATGGAAAGAAATGGCCACCTCTACAAAATGGATCAGACTTAAAACATGGCTTTTCTAGGGTACATAATCCTTTCAAACCAGCACATAGGTGCTATCATTATTTCCAGTTCATAGATGAGAAAACCAAAACTCAGCAAGATGGAAGTTACTTGCCTAAAGGCACACAGAAAAAATCCTGAGCTCTTGCCAGCACTCCATATGCACTATCTCTGTATGTTGATTTTTTTTTTTTTTTGGCATGGGCAGGAATCGAACACAGGTCTCCAGCATGGCAGGCCAGAACTCTGCTACTGAGCCACCGTCACACCACCCTGTATGTTGATATTTGAAGTTGGAGCCAGGTGCTCTCACTTAGTACTTCCTCCCCTCCAGTTGTTATTAGGATTCTCTGGTATCACATGATCTTGCATTGCGGAGGCCCAACCAAAGATAGATGTAGAAACATTTTATACCTAGGAATAATATATTTTTAGAAAGTTAAATTATGAAACAAAATAGTGCTTGCCAAGAGAAATTCACATTCAGCTTCTTTAATTTTTCATTGGGCTACTAATTTTGAGGAATACAAAGAAAACCTGGTATTGCAAATTTGGCTTATTACCCTGACATCTCTCCACGTGCCGCAAGTGTCCTTGGGTTGTTTGCACTTTTGAACTTTTGTGACTGAATCTAACACTGAATTTATTAGGGACTCTGGCCTACCATATAGAACTCATGTTGGCATTAAACTAGCTTTAATTGGAAGAGCCACTGGCTATTGAAAATGACTGAGTAGGTTCAGCATTAGTCTGGGCTAGATGTCAATCAGAATACAATCATTCATTAAGACTCCTGCAAGCTATAACCACTGTCCAGTGCCAGCATCCATCAAGCTAAGGGCCAGGAAATGTGAATGCTTGAGGCAGATCCCACAGCGGCAACACAAAAGTCAGTTCGTCTCAATTACAGTATGGCAATGGCCTTCTTTCTTGGAGCTACATTCTCAGAAAGAAATCTGAGTGACAATTCAGAGCTTTTGCATTGGGCTCACTCCCAGGAGGAATACACTGTAAGAGAGAAACTAGAATACCGATTTCCATGTTCTTGAGCTTCACAAGAATGAAATATAATGTCTGTATCTTGTTGATTCAAGAAATCAAAGATTTCAAAGAAATCAAGAGAATTAAGAAGGGCAGTGAATAGTGTATCATGCTCACATGGTGCCATATGGAAGGGAATATATTGAAGTGGAAACACAAAGGGAATTTTTAGAAAGAGTTAAAATCTTACCTTAACTCTTGCTAGTAAACATCCCTTGTAAGTTCTTTATGTTTTCTAAATCTCAGAATCCTTATCTGTAAACTATTAGCTCATTGAGTTGTCATAAGAACTAAATAAGATACAGCAAAGTACTTGAAAACAGTGCATAATAAGTGGCAGCTATTATGATGAAAGCAAAGTATCATTAAGACTAGACTATTCCTTTTCATTTGGATGTATACATGGATAGCTATGTTTTTCATAGTCAGATTAAGAGTTAAACTTCGGAAGCAAATGGTAATGATCAAGAGCATAAAATAAGCTTAAAGAACTCCTTAGAGAATCTTCATCTCCCATGGGTCTCATTATGAATTAAGAGCAATGTATGCTTCTCACATAAGCATTCAAAGATACTTGAAATTCATCTGTCAACGTGGAGACATATAGGGCTGCTTACTGAAAAGCAATGGTGGTTTTATAAGTGTAAAACATTTTGACAGACAAGGAAATGACTAAAAGTAGGTTTGACTCTTTGTAACACTCACCTACTTCATAGTTGTGTGTGTTTCTATATGTGTTGAGGCAGTTGAATGATAAAAACTCAACTATTTTTCAACAGAACTGTGATGTAGTTTTTATCAATTAAAATTATATAAATATAATGCCATGCAAGTACTGCTGTTGACATATCAACATACTTTGAATCTATTTTCACTGTGATATGCCATCTACTAGTAAATGGCAAATAGCCCTGAATCATCCCTGGAACCGTGGCATTGCAGTGAAAATTCTAGCTGAGCTTATGGTCTGTTTTTACACTGTGTGTGAGGAAACCCACACGGTACAATTCACAATCAGAGGTTCCCCTTTCACTGAGAAGCCTATGGCACGCAAGCCTGTGATTCTGGTATGCATGACGCCATAGATGAGGAATTGGAGTCTTGCTTCAAGGGTTGGGTTTGGTATTACTGTATGGCACATGGCCACAGTGTTACTGAGAAACAGGGTTTGTTTTCCTGTTGCCGGGATTCCCACTGCTGCTTTCATGGATGCATGTCACAGAGTTTATCTGTGTGATGTGTTCTAAACTCTATAAAGTAGGCTGCTGCCAGCAACCCAGGCTTGAATTGACAAGGTGCAACTTTCGTTATATAACATCTTTCTCTTGTTATAAAGCTAAGGAAGAATACAAATCTTCCATTAAAAAGTTGAACTTTACTGATGATATCGTCACCCTTGCTTGCCACCACCTGTTCAAAAACCTTCAACTGCTGGCCCCTGTCCCACTGTTCTGCTGGGGTACTAAGTTTTACTCCATGCAGAGTCTGTGTAAAAGTAGCTGACGGAGGATAAAGGTGTGACGTATGGACCAGCAAGGATGATTTTTACTGGAAACATATGTCAAACTAGTCTGACGGAGGAAGCTGCTTACAGGTCAGCATGGATGTGTCAACTTTCTCTAGGACATGAGTCATCTCGGCCTAATGATATACAAATCTAGAACTACTTTCACACACAATCCTTTGGGGAATTTGAGCTATTTCTAGATCATAGGATTGGGGTAGTTTGTGGCAGGAGAAAACATGAATTAGAACTTTCTACTCTTTAAGAACAGTATCACACAAAAAAAGAAAATGACCAAAATTGTCTCTTCCTGCTGTTTTGAAAGGACAATAAATGTTTTGTTTTATCCTTGGATTTCTTCACTCGTACAGCAACTCTAGCAGGAGGTAGCTTCTTGTACACTCTCAACTACTACTCTTCCCTAACTTTCTTTTCGTAAAAAAAAAATCTTTACAAATACATTTTAATATAACAGGGGTAATCATATTTTGATTTGCTTATGGATTATAAATTAAGAGTGCAAAATCTTTTTAAAACTTAAAGGACCATACAATTCCAGTTAAAAGAAGTAATATAAAGCAGAATTTCCTTGTATCCTGTGAAAGTTTAGGTCTGCTAGACTGGTGTGCTGGAAAATGTTTAACAGCTAGCTATCCAAGGGGTGGGGTGGGGGTGGGGGGGTCTTGATTTGCAGTGTTGGTTTCCATGGTGTTTATGTTGTACTTCTATTAGGGCCAATTTGAAGCTACCTCTTATGTGCCTTAACATGGAGTTAGGAAGATATGAACACAGCTGGATCTCACAAATCTCTATAAGCTGGCTCTAACACCCCACTGTTGTTAGATGTTAGCAGGAATTCTGTAAAAAGAAAGCATTCATAATTTTAAAAATTGGGGACCATTGGCTGAAGTTAAACACATGTAGTCATTCTTTTTTCTTTTTCCATTTTTTTTTTACATGGGCAGGCACCGGGCATTGAACCCCGGTCCTCTGGCATGGCAGGCGAGCATTCTTGCCTGCTGAGCCACCGTGGCCCGCCCACATGTAGGCATTCTTATATTTAAAATTCTGATTTTCATTTTAAAGTTCTGAGGGGATTTTTATACATTTATTTGACTACTAAACTTTTTTTTCCTATTTTTAAATTGTGTACTATAACATATATAAAAGCAAGGAAAGAAAAAAGCTGCAGTTTTCAAAGCACTCTTCAACAAGTAGTTATAGGACAGATCCCAGAGTTTGTCATGGGCTACTATACCATCACCTCAGATTTTTCCTCTTAGCTCCTCCAGAATATAAGAGGCTAGAAGGAATAAATATTTTTTTTATCACATTCGACTTTTGTGTGTGTGTGAAAAATAGCATAGATACAAAAACCAAAAAAAACCAACAAATTTCAAAGCACAGCACAACAATTAGTTGTAGAACAGATTTCAGAGTTTGGTATGGGGTACAATTCCGCAATTTCAGGTTTCTACTTCTAACTGCTCTAAGATACTGGAGACTAAAAGAAACATTAATTTAATGATTCATCAATGATATTCGTTTGCTAAAGCCTTCCTTTGCTATATAACTCCGCTATAATCTTTGATCTTTCTATCCCACTCTTTGGGGTATTTGGGCTATGGCCATTCTATCTTTTTCATACTACCAAGCATTTTAATTGGAACACCTAATAACATCAGGTGGGATATTAGTGCTCCAGCAGATAAAATTTAGAAAAATATTAAAGTTTTTTGTGTGTGTTTCTTAATCTTTTTCAACTTCATAATTCATTTAAATTATTTAACTCAAGTTACTATATTAGCAATTGAAAGGAATTTGGAGAAGTTAAATTCTCCCTTTTAATTCCCCCTTCTTGAATTAATCAATGCTAAGGGGTTGGTGTATGTCATTTCACACCTTGATCATATAAACATTTTAACTGTGTATATATATATAATAGAGACTCTACCATTTTCAAAACACATTTCTCTGAAAATTTACAATAATAAGTTGTTTTTTTATTAATTGTAAAATCAAACTTAGAAACAAAAACTCAGAATCAGCAAACCATGCAGATGAGTGTAGTACAGTGGTTCTGAAACTTTAGTGTGCATCTGAGTAAACTGGAGGGCTTGTTAAAACACAGATTTCTGGGTCCCATCCTGAGAGTTTCTGATTCAAGCAACCTGGGTTGGGGTCTGAAAAATTGCATTTCTGACAAGTTCCCAGCAGAGGTTAATGCTGCTTATCTGGGACCACACTTAGAGAATCTCTAGCTCGGTGAATTATTGTAAAATAAGCACACTTATAACCATGATACAGGTAAAGAAATGGAATTTTGTAACTACCTTACCAGACACTCCCTGTGGCTTTCCAATAAGAAGCTGCACTTCCTTCAAAAGTAACCACTACCCTGACTTTTATAGTAATTACTTCCTTGTATTGCTTTGTGTTTTTATCACCCGAGTGTGAATTCCTGGGTATTATAGATTAATCTTGTCTAATTTTTTTCAATTTAAGATTTAAGTCTCTATTAATGTACTGTTTCCCTTTCCATCTCCTCTCCCTCTTTCCCTTCCTTAAAGAGTGTCTTGTTGAAGAATTCTGGCCATTTGACCATTTGTAGATAATATGGATTTTGTCGATTTCATTCTACTGGCCAGATTAACATATTCCTGTGTCTTATATATTTCGAATCGCAACTGGATCCAGAGCTTGATCAGATTCACATCCAATATCTTTGGCAAGGCTATAGGTGGTTTTGAGTTTCTTTCAGCAGGAGGCATATAAGGTCTGACTTCAGCTCTATTTTTAAATCAATTTTAAACTGAAGTATAATTTACATAGAATAAAATTCATCGCTTCAAAATGTGATATTTGGTGAGGTTTGCTAAATATATATAATCAATAAAATGCCACTACAATGATGATATGGGACATTTCCCACCCCCCAAATTCCCCCAAGCCTCTTCGCAGTCAAACCTTATCCACTATCTCCTGGAATCCACTGATCTGCTTTTTATCACTGTGGTTTTGTCTTTTCTAGAATAATTCTTTTACTTAGAATAATGCTTTTGAGAGTCATCTCTGTTCCTGTGTAAATCCGAAGAGTGTTCCTTTCTATTCCTGAGTACTATTGACTTGTAAGGATTTACCACAATCTGTTAATCCATTTAATAGCCAATGGACATTTGAAATGTTCTCGCTTTGGGGATATTATGACTAAAGCTGCCATGAATATTTGAGAACCTTTATGTGGGCATATGTTCTCATTTTTCTTGGGCAAATACTAGATAAATGTACCATATAAAAGCTAGGTTATATGGTAAATGAAAGGTTACTGTCTTTTAAAGTTGTGGTACCACTTTGTATATTCTCCAGCCATATATGAGAATAACAGTAGTTCTTTATCTTCTTAAATACTCGTTAATGTCAGTCTTTTTTAAATTTTAGCTATCTATTGGGTAATACAGTGGTATTAGATTTTGGTTTTAATTTGCATTTCCCTTATGACTAATGATGTGGAACATTTTTATTTGCTTATGTGTCATTCATAAATCGTCTTTTCTGAAGTGCCTGTTCAAATCCCTTGCCCCCCCTTTTTTTAAAAAAGTGTGTTGTTTATCTTCTTGTTATTGAGTTGTCCATGTTCTTTATATGTGCTGGAGACAAGTCCTTTCCAAATATGTATTTTGCAGTCCGTGTCTCGGATTATTTAGAAACGCATTGTTTAATTCCCAAATATTGTTACTGATTTTGAATTTAGTTTCATTATGATAGAACACATACTTTGAATGATTTCAGTCTTAAATCTTTTTTTTTGAAATAGATGACTCTATTGAGGTACAATTGACATAATTATGTGCATAACTAAAGTGTAGAATTTGATTAGCTTTGACAAATACATGCACATGACACCATTATCACAATCAAGGTAGCGAACACATCCATCACCCAAACCCAAACGTTTCCTTGTGCTCTTTTGTAACCTCTACCTTTCATTCTTCCCTGCTTCTCAGGTGAAGCAGCCATTCGCAGCATTGACAGGAAAACTACATGAAAAATTTACCGGTAACATAGATCTCAGCATGATCAACCACCTTGAGCCAAAGCAGAATACTGTTTTTCCCCAGGGACACAGGATATAGTCATCAAACTGGACCAGAAAGTAGTCCATAAAAAAAAAAAAATCAGTGAATAAAACATAGCAAGATTGAAATTATTCTCCTCTTCATTATGGGTCACATTTTCCTTCTTTGCTTGGCTGTTAACTTTTTATTAGGTGCACGTCATTGTTAATTTTACCTGTTTAGGTTCTGCGTATTTTTATATTTGTATAAATAAACTTAAGCTTTGTTAATTTACTTAGGAACAGTTGGATCCTTTTTATCTTAAGGTGTTCTTGGAATTGCTTTTAGTTTAGGGTTAATTTTCCCCACTTCTGAGGCTAACACTCTTCTGAGGTCTCTACTTTTTGCCTTATGAACTACATACTTTTCTAATCCCGCATTTTGGAACATGCACCATTCCTGGTTCCCTGTCAGCTTTGGAGATTGTGTCCTTTTTTCCTATTGGGTGGTTTCCACCAGCCTTGGCTTGTTTCCTCGCCTGCATGTGCTGATCAGTATTCAGCTGAATATTCAAGTGGGACCCATTTCACAACTCCAAAATATACCCTCTGCAGCTCTGTCCTTTGCATGCTGATCTGTAAACTGAAGCTGCCTTTCTCACACTCCTAGATCCATCTCCTCAACTCAGAGTCCTCAGGTTCTGCCTGTGTTTCTTGTCCATGAGTTAGGTCCTGTTTTGCTTGAAACAGATTCTGAAAGCAAAATATAGATGTTTATTGAACAAAAGTAACATTAATGCTTAATAGTAATAAAAAGTTACTGTTCAAAAGGCAAGTTCTGGCCAGGCAGTGTATATAGCTTCTAGGAACAAAGAGACAGTATGGGAATGGGAGAAGAGGAGCAAGGGAGAATAAACTTTATGAGCTGCTAGGAGTGGGATGTCCTTGGGCCATGTTTCATTCATTTTGCAACTTGAACAGACAGGATGTCTTTGCAGGAGCTGGGCTATTTAGTGAAGATAAGCAAACTTGTTGGTGTTAGTTTAACATGTTTTTCTGCAGGGGCAGAGGTTTTAGTAAGCACCATGAAGAATTATTGGTATGTCAGCTTGACTCAGTTATCTGTTTTCTCTTTGTAATTCCTGGATAAGAAGAAAGTTCCAGCATATTAAGTTGATTAGTGAAGCTATCATTTACACATTCCCTCCTTTTGGTCAAGGGAGGTCTTAGACTCCCTGAAAACTAAGAACAGTCAGTTTGTGATTTTATAGGATGGTACCCTGAAGTAACACAGACTAGGGGGAAGAGGTGGGTGATTTTGAGGGCTTGTGTGATGAAGTTGGTGGTGATGTGGACAAAGACAGGTCCGAGGAGTAAGATGCTGATTAACCTGATCAGCGGTGAGACACGGGAATGCAGCCACGAGGCATTAGGCAGAAAACCCTTAACCGATTCTCCTATGTCTCTGGATTGCTAGTTCATGCCATGAAGCCATTTGTCTTACTTGAAAATTTTGTGGACATCGGTTTTGATTTGTCTGATGATGTTGATCCAGGTGCAGTTGTATTTTGGCAACAGCATAAACAACACCTCCTTCAGCTAAAAGATAATTTAAAGCTAGTCTGTTATCTACAACTACAGCTGCAAGGGAATTGAGAGAAGTGGTAAGTTCTGAGAGGGCTCGTCTGTTTCAGATGCTATGTTTTTCAAGTGTAGCAGGTTTCCGAGGGTGTTTGCATGCATTCCAAACCTAATCCAAGGGTGGCTAGACTTAAAGGGCTCCTGCTAGGATGAGGCTGAGTGCTCTATGATGCCATGGTTGGGAGTGGGTGGGATTGTTTCTAGTAAGGCTGGGGTGTGAGAGGAAACCAACACGCATTATCCTGTGAGTATATCTATGGGGAGCTAAGAAGGACTGAGAAACCTTTCTGAGCTATTATACAGAAGAGTAAAACCTAGAGGGAGGCAAACTTTCCCAAAGTTGTACTTATCGGTGGCAGAGAGGTTGAGGGACCAGGATGATGGGGTAGGCAGAGAGCAATTACATGCTGTCCAGTTGGATAAAGTTGGGGGGGGGGGGGCGCGATTGCTAGGCTTGAGGGGGCTGTTTCAAAACATGAAGACTAACTTTACTTTTGCTGAATTTTTCTGCATAATATAGTGGGTTTTGGAGTCAAAAGTTACACAGGGTAGATCATTTGAAGTGGGCTGGGGCAGGATGACATAGATGCTTGAGGGAATGGAGATATCAGCGGCAGTATTACAAATGCCTGGCTAGGGGGGCAACATCACTTAACGGTATTCCCAACAGGCTAGGGGAAGAATACTGTGGGTTGTTATGACAGATCCAGTAGTTAGATAAATTTTCTCCAGTAGCTACTATGTGGGATAATTGGACAATGGCATTAAGGAAAGGGGGACAGGGTGAGGGTCAGGGCTAGGGTAAGGGAAATAGAGGCCAAATTAAGGGAGAAAGATAATTGGTAATTGCCCGTATTAAGGTTACAGTGAAAATAGAAGCAAGAAGCAGGTAGCAGTGCTGGAAGGGATGGCCATCATTATTACATAGGTGCTTAGTCATAGGAAAGATATTCTAAGCCCTTGTTGAGAGTCCTGGGACAGCAGTCTACTTCTGGTGCTGTCCGCTCCTGCAGGGTCAAGTCTAGGGTCTTAAGATTGCAGTCTGCATCAGATGTCATCTGCTTCTGGATTCAGCGGAAATGCAGTCAGGTCTCCGGTAGCTTTGGCGGTACACTGAGGTGGAGGAACTAGCTTTAGGTGTGACAGGTGGTTCCAGGGTTTTACTCCTTTAAGTTGGCAGCTATGGAGGTGGTGAGGAGGACTTGGTAATGGACTTTCCACTGGGACTCATGCCCATGTTTTAGGAGATGTCATTTTTAATAGACCCAATCTTTGGGGCCCATAGTGGAGTTGGGAGGGGGAAGTGACTGGTGGCTCTGTGGAGAGAGACTGAGAAGCACTTGTATGAAGTTTAGAGAGTTTTTGAAAATATGAGGCTAAGGAAGAACTGATTTCTGCAGTTTGATACCAAGGAAATAAAGGCACAAGTCTATTGGTGACTATTTTATAGGGGAAATGTTGACGACAGCGAAAAGGCTGTCCCTCTAAAACCATAAGGATTAGGGGAAGGGGAGGGGGAGAACTTCAGGGAGAACAAGGAGGCCATCTGGTCCAACCCATAATCCAGATTTGGAGTCTTGCTACCTACCTTATTTTTAAGTTTTTCAGTATCAAAGGTGAGCATAGTTTTTTTTTTTTTTTGGCTTATATTATTAAAAACACCCTATAAGAATGATTTCTGGCACCCAAAACTTGGATAGCATGTGGATTTTTACTCAGAAGCATAGGGACTCCTTGGTGGGCTGCGGAATCTGCTAATGCATTTCCTTCTGCTTCTTATGAACCTATTCTACTATATATCTTGCAGTTTTGACAATGGCAGTGGCTTTGGGGAGCAGAAGATTGCTTACACAGACTTCAATTTTTATTGGTTGCCCTGAGGAGGTAAGGAAGCCCCAGTGTTTCCAGAGCATCCCAAATCATGGGCAATTCCAAAAGCATAGCAGCTATCAGTGTAAATGGTAGCAGCTTTTTCTTGGGCTAGTTCCCATGCTCAGGCGACAGCAGCAAGTTCCACCTGTTGTGCTGAGAGTATCCGGCAGTGGCCCATGTTCAGCAATTTCAGAGCAGGTTGTTTTTCCATCCCCTGAAATCGAGTTCCCATGCTCATCACAGTAACAAGACATAGTTACGGGTTTCTGTTGGTGTTTCATATAATCTTGTCTTGGATTAAGAACAGAGTCGAGAAGAAGGAGACAGGTAAAAGTTCATTATCTTTGATAGATTCAGGGAGCAAGTTGTTGGGTTCAGAATTTTAACATACTCAATGGAAATACTGGGGTTGCTTACTAAGCAAGCTTCAAGATGTGATAGATGGCTGGCAGGGAAATGCTGGGTGTGGTGACTGTTTAGCAAAGCTTGCACAGCACGAAGCACAAAGATTGTGAGAACTGAGTCTAGGGTTGCTTTGGAAACTGCTTGTGCCAAAGTTGCAGTGGATATAACTGCACAAGGCCCCAAGTCACTGCTTCCAAGTGGCTGTAATAGCCACGAGGCAGTAATGATCAGCATGCTTCTGAGTTAGCACCTTACATGCATTCCATCCTTTTTTGTCCACTAAAAGTTCAAAGTGAGAGAAAAATTAGGAGTCCCAGGGAAGGAGGTTTCAGCAGTATTTGCTGATGAGATTGAAAAGCTGAAAGGGTAGAGCCAGAGAGTGAGAAGGGTTCAGGCTGAGAGTTTTTAAGGACATCATGGAGGGGTCAAGCAGTGGAAAAGAAAGAGGGGATCTACAAGTGGCAGTATCCAGCAAGTCTGAGATATGCATGGAGTTGTCGTTTGGTGTGGGATTGGGGAATATTGACGATGGCTTTGAGACAGGAGTGGTCTAGTGAGAGCTCTTGAGACGAGACGATATGACTGAGAAACTTACCTGATGGCTGGAGAAACTGAAGTTTTTCTTTTGAGGCTTTGTATCCTTTTGGTGCTAAAGCAGTTGGGAGTGTTAAGATAGTTTGAATACAGAAATTAGCAGAGGGGAACAGAGTAGAAGATTATTAACATATTGGAGCAGAGTTGATTGAGGAAAGGAAATGTTTGTGAGATTATGTTTTAAAACTTGGGAGACATAAAAGAGAGATTTTGTGTACCCTTGGGGACACACAGTCCAGGAGTACTGCTGATTATCCCAGGTGAATGCAGAAAAGGTATTGATTTTCAGATGAAACCTTTACAGAAAAATAAGTGCTATAGCGGTTTATGCAAGTAAAAGATTTTGGCTTTGAGGGTATTAGGTTAAGGAGCATATGTGGATTAGGAACAAGGGGAGTTTTAAGTACAGTAATAGCATTAATTATGCAGAAATCATGCACAAGTCACCATTTACAATTGTTTGGTTTCTGCCCTGGGTAGATGAGGGTATTACCTGGACTGGTGTAAGGGATAATACGATTTTTAGCAAGCAAATATTGGATTATGGGTCTAGTTCTTTTAGCTGCTGCTGGTTTTAATGGGTAGTGGGGAAGAGAGGGAAGGGAAACAGATGGCTTTACCTGAATAAAAACTGGGGGAGCACTAGGGAAATAGCCAACGTTAGTGGAATCAGTAGCCCAGAGGGTGCAGGAAACAGATGCAAGGGACTCAGAGGGAACACATGGGACATTTCGAACTGTGCAAATTAGGGGGCAAGATGAGACTTGGAGGGGGTATGCAACTATTAGTGAAATTTTTCCTTTTGCTGAGAGTTCATAGAGGCATGAAACTTTAAGAGGAAATTTTGCCCCAGGAGACAAGTATTAGAGTGGGAGGAAAGGAGAAAGGGCTGAGTTTCAGTAAGGCCTTGAAGCACGAAAGGGAGAAGTTTAGAAAGGGGGCTTGTTAGGGATCCCCATAGCAGTGTAAACTTTGGTACCCTGGGGAGGTTCTTGAGGCAATAAAGTGGGGTTTAAGACAGAAGGAGTAGCTCCAGAGTCAATGAGCATGGAAAGAGGGCTACTATAAATAGGTATTGAGATAGGCCCTTAGAGTGGGTGGTGGAAATGATGGTAGGCATACATATGCTAATCTCTCCGGAGCACCTTCATGTTGAAAAATTAGGGTTAAATGGTGGGGGTGTATTTTCTTCACAGGGGGAAAAGTGGGGTGTTCCATGAATTCTTTGTGCATGAGGTCTTTTAAGTTCCTTTCAGCGATATTTATGGGGGACACTTATTTTTTCAGTGTCTTCTGAGTTTGTAGTGGAAGCAGGCTCCTGCTTTAGGAAGGGTGGAGGATGGTCTTTGAGGGTAAATAAGAGGTGGGTTTGGTAATGGGTGGCTTTGCTGAGACTGAAGCTGCCTTAGCAGCGACTGTAGGACTTGTGTCACTTTCTCCTTTTGTTTTAACTGGAGGAAGCCCTGAAATTGAGCAATTGTTTGGAGCAGGGCTTGGGTAAAGAGAATTTGCCAATTAACAGCATTGCTTATGATTAGAGTGGAAAGTTCAGGATGAAGACTCTCTAAAAGCGTGGAATGGCAGTTCATGAGAGCTCTGGGATGACTGTGCTTTAGACTGGGGTGACATAAGCTTCATGAAGCAGAAGTGATATTTGTAGAGAGATATAGTCTCCTTTTGTTTTATGGCTTAGACTTTTGAGAGGTCGACAGGTTTAGGGAAGGCAGTGGGGATACTATTTAATAAAACTTTTGTAATGCCTTGGGCTACATCCCAGTGTTTTGGGGGGCTCTATTTTTGCTTTAGGTAGGAATGGAAGTCTCATATGCCCCCTGTAGTAAACCAATGGAAAGCATGTTTTTGGCCAACAGCAAGTTGGGCTAGCTGAAAAAGATCAGGGATATGTGGCATGTAAGCGAGACAGAGGATTTCAATCTTCCAGTGGAAACTGAAATATTTTCTCTGGGGTTGGGGAGGCATTTTGTAAAACTGGCTAATTGGCTTTGAGTCCATGGGGTATAAACATACTAGGGTACATCTATAGTTACATTGTTTTCATCCCAGATGGTACATATTTTAACTTTAAAGGGAAACTGAGAGAGAAGACTGGAGCAAGGCAAGAGAGGGGAAAGCTCTGGAGTAAAGGGAGGGAGTGATCAGGTTTAGGTAGCCAGAGATAAAGAGATCTGGGGGGGTTGGGAAGAGTATGGGGCACAGCCTGTGAAGTGCAGGAAAATGGCTTTTTTCCTTTTAATTGACAAACCAAAACAACATACAAGCATGAGCATTCTTAGCATACAAACATTCCATACATGGTGTACAATCAATGGCTCACAGTATCATCACATGGTAGTATATTCATCACCATGATCATTTTTTAGAACATTTGCATCACTCCAGAAAAGGAAATAAAAAAAAGGAAAAATTCACACATACCATACCCCTTACCCCTCCCTCTCATTGACCACTAGTATTTCCATCTACCTAATATATTTTAACCTTTGTTCCCCCTATTTTTTTCTATACCCCTTACCATTCCCTTTCATTGATCACTAGTTATATATCAATTTACTCAATTTGTTTTAACATTTGTTCCCTCTATTATTTATTTATTTTTAATCCATATTTTTTACTCATTTGTCCATCCCATAGATAAAAGGAGCATCAGACACAAGGTTTTCACAATCACACAGTCACATTATGAAAGCTATGTCATTATACAATCATCTTCAAGAAACATGGCTACTGGAACACAGCCCTACATTTTCAGGCACTTCCATCTAGCCTCTCTAATACACCTTAAACTAAAAAGGGGATATTTATATAATGCATAAGAATAACCTCCAGGATAACCTCTCAACTCTGTTTGAAATCCCTCAGCCACTGACACTTTATTTTGTCTCATTTCTGTCTTCCCCCTTTCGGTTGAGGTTTTCTCAATCCCTTGATCCTGAGTCTCAGCTCATTCTAGGATTTCTGCCCCACGTTGCCAGGGCGGTTTATACCCCTGGGAGTCATGTCCCATGTAGAGAGGGGTAGGGCAGTGAGTTTGCTTACCATGTTGGTTGAAAGATTGGCAGGCCACATGTGAGCAAAAAAAAGGTTCTCTGGGGGTGACTCTTAGGCCTAATTTTAAGTAGGCTTAGCCTATCCTTTGCGGGGATAAGTTTTATAGGGAGAAACCCCAAGATTGAGGATATGGCCTATTGATTTGGTTACCCCCACTGCTTGCGAAAATATCAGGAATTCTCTAAATGGAGAAGTTGAATTTTCCCCCTTTCTCACCATCTCCCCAAGGAGACTTTGCAAATACTTCTTTATTCACTGTTCAAATCACTCTGGGATTTATTGGGGCATCACATTGGACAAACCTACACAATCTCATGCCCTATTCAAGGTTACATGTACTTATGGTGTTCAATTAACATGTCTGTATAAGTTATATTAGGAAATGCACTAGTCAAAATATAAATTTTGTACCAAATAATCATTTTTTGTTTTAGTCTCACACAGAAGTTGTTTTACAATATGAATGACCATCTATTTTCAACACCCTGCAATATTGACATTCTTTTGTTCTTCCTCATGCAAAAACATTTTTAAAATTGTGCATTTAGTCACTATCACTGTGCACTCTAGGCATTCCTAGATTATACCATCTCAGTCTTTATCATTTATCTTTCCTTTCGGTTTCATATGTGCCCCCAGCTCTCCTCCCTCTATCATTCTCACATTCAGCTTCATTCAATGTACTAACATTGTTGTGCTACAATTAGGTAGCATTGTGCTATCCATTTCTGAATTTTTACAATCAGTCCTGTTGCACAATCTGTATCCCTTCAGCTCCAATTACCCAATACTAACCTATTTCTATCTCCTGATGACCTCTGTACTTAACTGAAATTCTCCAAGTTCATTCATTAATGTTAGTTCGTATCAGTGAGACCATATAGTATTTGTCCTTTTGTTTCTAGCTAATCTCACTCAGCATAATGTCCTCAAGGTCCATCCATGTTGTTACATGCTTCATGAATTTATTCTGTCTTACAGCTACGTAATAGTCCATCATATGTAATACCACAGCTTGTTTAGCCACTCATCTGTTGATGTACATTTGGGCTGTTTCCATTTCTTGGCAATTGTAAATAATGCTGCTATAAACACTGGTGTGCAAATGTCTGTTTGTGTCCTTGCCTTCATGTCCTCTGAATAGATACCTAGTAATGGTATTACCAAATCATATGGCAATTCTATACTTAGCTTCCTGAGGAACCACCAAACAGCCTTCCACAGCAGTTGAACCATTTTACATTCCCACCAACAGTGGATAAGTGTTCCTTTTTCTCCACATCCTCTCCAGCACTTGTGTCTTGTCTTATTGATAATGGCCATTCTGGTGGGTGTGAGATGATATTTCATTGTGGTTTTGATTTGCATTTCCCTAATAGCCAGGGAAGTTGAGCATCTTTTCATGCGACATTCATCCATTTGTATTTCCTCTTCTGAGAAATGTCTGTTCGTGTCTTTTGCCCATTTTGTAATTGGGTTGTTTTCCTTTTTGTTGTTGAGTTGAACAATCTCTTTATATATTCTGGATACTAGACCCTTATCTGATATGTCATTTCCAAATATTTTCTCCCATTGTGTAGGTTGTCCTTTTGCTTTCTTGACAAAGTTCTTTGATGCACAAAAGTGTTTAATTTTGAGGAGTTCCCATTTATCTATTTCTTTTTTCAATGCTCGTGCTTTGAGTATAAGATCTAGGAAACTGTCTCCTATTCCAAGTTTTATAAGATATTTCCCTGCATTTTTTTCTAAAAATTTTATGGTCTTAGATCTAATGTTTTGGTCTTTGATCCATTTTGAGTTAATTTTTGTATAGGGTGTGAGATATGTATCCTCTTTCATTCTTTCACATATGGATATCCAATCCTCCAAGGACCATTTCTTGAAGAGACTATTCTGTCCCAAGTGAATTGGCTTTACTGCCTTATCAAAAATCAATTGTCCATTGATGAGAGGGTCTATAGCTGAATACTCTATTTGATTCCATTGGTCAGGATATCTATCTTTATGCCAGTACTATGCTATTTTGAGCACTGTAGCTTCATAATATGCCTTAAAGTCAGGTAGTATGAGACCTCTGACTTCATTTTTCTTTCTCAGGATGTTTTTAGCTATTCGGGGCACCATGCCCTTTCAGATGAATTTGGTTATTGGTTTTTCTATTCCTTCAAAGTAAATTTTTTGGATTTTAATTGGTATTGCATTGAATCTATAAATCAATTCAGGTAGAATTGACATCTTAACTATATTTAGTCTTCCAATCCATAAACATGGGAGAGAAACAGTAGAGATTTTTCTTACCTGATGGTCAAGAAACAAAACCATATCAGAAGGCCCAAACAGATTTTAGCCTAACAAGCAGATTGGATCTTAACTTAATGTGTGGGAGTTTAAAGAGCTGAGAGGGACTAGCCAAGATAGCCAGACAACAAACCCACAAAAGATGGAATACAAAGGATTCTTGCTGGTATGAAGCTCTGCCCCCAGCTGTTGTCCTGGTGACCACCTTCGAATCCCACTTCTGACACCAGACTGTTTTGCTCAAAACAGACTTTGAAAATCAAAGCCAAGAAGATGTTTATAGATCTAACTTAGCATTGATGAGGAACAACAACAAAAAGTTACTGTTCAAAAGGCAAGTTTTGACCAGGCAGTATATATGGCTTCTAGGAACAAAGAAAGGGTCTAGGAATGGAGAGGGAGGGCAAGGGAGAGTGAGCTACAGAAATTGCTTGGGGCAGAATATCCTTGGGCTATGTTTCATTGATTTTGCAACATGGACAGGCAGGATGTCTTTGCAGGAGCAGGGCTATTTAGTAAAGTTAAAAAAGCTATTGATGTTACCATGACTTTTTTTTTCCTGTAGGGGCAGAGATTTTAGTAAGCACCATGAAGAATTATTGGTATGTCAGCTTGACTCAGTTGTTATCTGTTTTTAATTTGTAGTTCCCTGGGTGAAAAAGAAGTGTAAGCATATTAAGGTTGAATACTAAAGATATTAACCCTTCCATTTTCACAGTCCTCTGAATTCTTTCCAGGTAGTAAGCTAGGGAAACCTATAGATCAGTTTATTTGGTTCCTACCTCTCAAAGATCACTTGGTCATTACCTGATGGTCAATGTTTTGAAAACTGTTGCTTCATTTATTCTTTCTAATTTTCTAGTTGTTTCAGGCAGGAGGCTGAATTTCTTTTTCGCTATCTTAGACAGAAGTAAAGTCCCTATTGAATTCTCAGCTATACTTCTTTGCTCTTATTAAAATTGGAAGTTCAATGTATATATTTAAATTTCACAGTCCATTTACAGTTAAAAATGTATCATTCATGTAAAATGTCTAAAACTTGCAACCATATGGTCCATATCCAACCCTCTTTATGATATATTATTAAATTTGTCATGTCCACATATTTTATAAACCCCAGCAATTTTATTAATTTTACTTTAAACCACTATTTATGTATGCTATGAAGTTAAAAAAATAATAAAATAATCGTATGTTTACCCCAAAATTTTCCATTTTCTTTGTTCAATATATATTTTTTTGAGCATCTGAGTTTCCATGAGCATTATTTCCCTTGGATTTGAAGAACTTACTTTATCATTCTTGTAATGTATGTCTACCGACAATATATTTTCTTAATATTCTTTTTACCTGAAAATATCTTTATTTTGCCTTCAATTTTGAAGGAAATATTTGCTGGATATAGAATTTTGGGTGACATCTTTTTTGTCCTTTCAGCACTTTCAAGTTTTTCATTCTTTTCTGGTTTCTCTTAATTTTCGATGAGAAGCACTTTCAGCACTTTAAAGCTTCGTTCTTTTCTGCTTTCTCATAGTTTTAAATGAGAAATCAGCTGTTCATTCAATCATTCTTTTGTATGTGATATGTAATTTTTTTCTTTCCTTGCTTTCAATAATTGCTTTTTATATATGGCTTTCATCAATTTGACCATAATATGCCTTATCATGGCCTCCTTCATGCTTGATAGTCATTGAACATCTTGAGTTTATAAATGAATGTCTTTCATGAAATTTGGGAGAATTTTGGCCATATTTCTTCAGATATTTTTTTCTGCTCCGTTCTATGTCTCCTTTTCTCCTGAGACTCCTATTACTCATACATTAGAACATTTGGGAGCCACTAGTCTCCCAAGGCTTTTTCATTTTTCCAACCCTTTGTATCTCTACTTTTCACATTGTATGCATTCTATTTCTCTATCTTCAAGCTTACTTACTCTTTACTATGTCATTTCCGTTTTGTTAAATCAATCATAGAATTTCTAATTCCAGATACCATTTTTCAATTCCAGAATTTTTCTTTAGTTTCTTTTTTATCTTTTCTGTTTCTCTAATGAGATTTCCTATTTTTCTCCCATTGGTAGCATATACTGTCTTTTCTTTCATTGAGGATAGTTATAATGGCAGCTTTAAAGTCCTGAAAATGGGGTGCATGGGTGGTTCGGTGGTAGAATCCTCACCTGTCATGCAGGAGACCCAGGTTCAATTCCTGGACCATACATCACCCCCCCCCAAAAAAAAAAATTCCTGAAAATGCTTATCTGGTTCTTCCATCTGTATCATTTTGAATTTGGTCTCAGTTAAGTTTATTTTCTCTTGAGAATGTGTTCCATTTTCCTAATTCTTCATATGTTTGGTAACTTTGACTTGTATCCTGGACATTATTAATTTTGAATTGTATGGAACATTTAAACATTTTTTTCTCTGATAAACATTGTTTCTTTTATTTATTTAGCCAATTATTTGCTTGAATTTGAAGTATAAACTCTATTTCTTAGGTAGCAGTTCAGGTAATTTTTTTTGTAGCTGAGTTCTTTGAGTTTGTACCACATATGCATGGTTCAAGGGCCAATCTGAAAGATAGAAAGACATTTTGGATATCCCTTCTCTGGTGTTTTTTCCTCCCAGTGTTCCCCCTTTCTTTCTAGTAGCCATGGTTTCTGAGATTAAGTTTGCTGATTTCCTAGGTCAGAAACATTGCAGATTTGTCAATGATTAACGTGCCACCCTACTCCCTAGGCTGAACATGACTGGTCCCCAGATAAATTCATGAAAACAAAAATCTCAGTACATTTAACTGCTCTCCTTTGAGTGTAGGCTCCCCAGCAGAATCTGCCAGTTTCTGTTCATGCAGCGGTTTTTTCAAATACTTGCTTTTTGTGTTATATCTGGAGATTATAGTTGTTTTCTGGTGTATTAGGAACTCAGCCTGCCATTAATCAGTACATGTGTCCTCAAAATGTTGGTGTTCACAGTCTATCATTTCATTTTCAGTTTATTCAATTATATGTTTTCTTATAAGGAGATAATTCAGTCATCTACTAATTTAAATTATTCATTTGTATAGTTTATATTGAGAAGGTGGAATAAATTCTTGATTATTCCCTTTCATTTATCCATCATTCAAGACAATGAATTGGTTCCCAATCATGCTTAAATGTGACCATTTATCAATTTATTTGAATACCATAATTACATGGACTCATGAATAGGACATGAGATTTTGTTGGTTTGTACATTAGTGTGATGCCCCGATATATCCCAAAGGAATGTGGGCAGAGAATAAGAGAGTATCACAAAGTCCCCTTGGGGAACTGGGGAGAAAGGAGTAAATATTAAACTTTTCCACCTGAGGAATTTCTGATATTCTCGCAAGCAGTGGGGACAATAATTCAATAGGCTGAGACCTCGATTTTGGGGTTCACTCCTATGAAACTTATTCCGACAAAGGATAGGCTAAGCCTACTTAAAATTATGCCCAAGTGTCACCCCCAGAGAACCTCTTTTGCTGCTCAGATGTGGCCTCTCTCTGTAAGCCAACGTCGCTGGTGAACTCACTGCCCTTCCCCCTACATGGGACATGACTCCCAGGGGTGTGACTCTCAATGGCAACATGGGACAGAACTCCCTGATGAGCCGGGACTGGCATCATGGAATAGAGAAATACTTCTTGACCAAAAGTAGGAAGAGAGAATTGGGACAAAATAAAACTTCAGACATTTCAAACAGAGTCAAGAGTTTATCCTGGAGGTTATTCTTATGCATTATATAGGTATCCCTTTTTAGTTTATGGTGTATTGGAGTGGCTAGAGGGAAGTACCTGAAACTATTGAGCTGTGTTCCAGTAGCCTTGATTCTTGAAGATGATTGTATAACTATATAGCTTTTACAATGTGACCATGTGATTGTGAAAACCTTGTGTTGGATGCTCCTTTTGTATGGACAGATGAGTAAAAAAATAAGGATAATAAAAAAATAATAAGAGAGAATAATGGGTAAAAAAATGGGTAAATTGAAATACTAGTGGTGAATGAGAGAAAGGGGTAAGGGGCATGGGATATATGTTTTTTTTTCCTTCTTTTAATTTCTTTTCCTGGAAAGATGAAAATGTTCTAAAAATGATCATGGTGATGAATACACAACTATGTGATGATATCGTGAGCCGTTGATTATATACCATGTATATAATGCATGTATGTGAAGATTTAGCAATAAAAATATCATAGACAAACAATATATAACTAAATAAAGAAACAAATAAATAAATATAAAGAGCAAAAAAAAGAAAAAGAAAAGATATTGGCTGGGGCTACCAGTGTCCAAAGGTTCAGTCCAAGGAGGGGCCATGTCCAGGCTCATTGGGTGGTGTGTGACAGTGAAGGTTTGTGCTTCTATTCCTCACAGGTTGTTGGATTGAGGGCCTCCACTCCTTGCTGGCTTTTGGGGAAATGCCTCCCCCAGTTTCTTGCCATGTGGGCTCTTCACGAGGTAGCTAACAACGTGACATCTGGTTTCCATCAGAGCGAGCAAGCGGAGAATGAGAGAGGGTGAGCTAGACAAAAGCCAGACTCATGACCTAATCTCAGAATTGATATCTGTCACCTCTGTCATATTCTGTTCACTAGAAATGAGGTTCTATGTCCATCTCACACTCAAGGGGAAGGGATGGTACTTGGGCATGGTACTAGAAGACCCATGGGAGCTATTTCAGAGGCTGCCTATGTCTGGAGTAATGAGAATTATCCACAAAGCTGTAGGTGACCTCTGGGTGAGCAAAATGGATGGGACCACTGTGCTATGACTTAGTACTACTACAGTATCTTTGGTTAAGGGAATATTCTGGTTGTCCACAAACTGAGAAAGCCTGTAACATACCGTTTTTTAAAATGGCAACATTTCATTAAGCCGGTACAGCCTTGAAAGAGCCTTTTGGTCTCAAGGCAAATCTGAAACTCACTTATACTAAGTGGCAGGCACCATGCTAAGTTACAGAATTAGAGAGTTCATTAAAGAGCAGTCCCTGCCCTCGGGAAGGGCTCCTTCCACTGGGGGAGAAAGGATTACAGAATAAGGTGATCACTAATGTACTAGTTGTAGTGACATCAAGCTATTGGGGCATCTAATTCCAACTGGTCAGAGATGGATGTGGAAGAGGATTTGGGAGGTGGATTGAAGAGGGGACAACATATAAATCTTCTCACTTTTAGATAAAACTGCTGCTGCCTCTCTGTTGGAGGGTGTACTGGTTTGAAACTGTTATGTACCTCAGAAAATCCATGTTCTTCTATCCATTCTTATGGGGGCAGAGCTATTGTAGGCAGAACCTTTTGATTAGGTTGTTTCCTTGGAGATGTGAGCCACCCAATTCAAGGTCAGTCTTAATCCTCTTTACTGGAGTCCTTTGGGGGAGGAGAAAAAGACAAGAAAAAGACAGTAAAAGTCAAGAGACCCCAGAGACATTTTGAAGAAAGCTGATACAGAGCCCAGAGAGAGAGAGAAATGCCCCAGAGATGCTAAAAGTGGGCCTATTGGACACGACAGCTCAGAGAAATGTCTCTAGGGGTGCAAGTAAGGACCCATAAAAGCTCAGAGAAGAGGCCATTGGAATCCGAAGCTGAAAGCAAAGCAACCCAGGAGGGAAGGACGAGCAGATGCCAGCCATGTGACAGATGAACCTTGGATGCCATCAACCTTCCTTCAGAGTCAAGGCATCTTTCTCTGATGCCTTAATTTGGACATTTTCATGGCATTAGAACTGAAAATTTGTAACCCAATAAACCCCCTTTGTAAAATCCCCTCAAAAAATGTGACCATTTAATTTTTAAAAAATATATAATTATGAAATCATTTATCTATGCACTTTTTGGGTCTCAATATAGCAAATAAATTCTTAATCTTACTGAAGCTTAGACTTTCTATTTTTGGATAGTGGGCTCCTCAGTATGGTTCCTGATTCTTTTTGGTATGACCCAGACAATTTTTAATAAGCTTTTTGTCATTGGGTATTTCAATGTATTCTGTACTTATTTTGTCCATTTCCTTTGCCAGACCAGAATCGGTTTTCCTTCAGGAAGTCCCTGCATTAAAAAAAAAATGAAATAATATTTCAAGATCATAATCTGGACTCTATTGATGCACATTGGTACTGGAGTAATCATTGTTTCTAGGCCTTTTCAGTGGACAGAAATAGGACACACACACACATAGACACATCTATCCAGTTTTAAAAATACCTCATGAACAAAATAAAGTTTCATTGGCTAAAAGATTTCAAGTAGAATCATGAAGTCATCCTGGAGGTTACTTTCATTCATGCTTCAACCAGATTTTGCAAATTGCCACAATATGCGAAGCCCCAACCAATGGTATTCCTGAAACCCCTAAAGAACACCCTTAGTGAATCAGGAACCAAACTGAGGAGCCCACTATCCAAAAATAGAAAGTCTGCAACTGGACTTTTTCCACTGAAAAGGCCTAGAAACAATGATTACTTCAATACCAATGTGCATTCTATCTAAGACTCTACAAATGTTTTACTAAGTTTACTTTTTCTAGAAATTTAAGGCCTCCAGATTGTTCAGATAAGCCTTGAAACCCAGGGGTACAAGTCGCCCCCAGAACATCAGCCAGTTTTGCTCCTCTGCCCCATGAGATTGCTGTACCCTTTCAGGATGAAGAAGTTTAAATGGTCTTTGCCCAGATATCCCTGAAGATTGAGAGAATGATCTAATGACAGAGAGGAGCTGTAACTGAGAAGTTAGGATTTAACAAATGATTATATCTTCTAACTCATTATATAGATACTTCTTTTTAGTTTCTAGTGTATTAGAATAGCCAGAAGGAAATACCTGAAATTGTTGAACTGTAATCCAGTAGCCTTTCTTTGATAATGATTATAAAACTGCATAGATTTCATCTTGTGACCCTGTCTGTGATTGTAAAAGCCTGTGACTGACATCCACTTTATCTAGTATATGGGTAGATGAGTAATAAAATAAAGACACACATCAAAAAAGTAATAATAATAGGTGGGAATAAGGGGAAAAAACTTCTATGTAAACTATGGACAGCAGCTAATAGTACTACTTAATCTTCCATCAATTGTAATAAATGTATCTACAATTAAAAAATAGTAGAATTACAAAAAAAAAAGGTCTATCATAAATTGTAACAGATTTTCCTCACCAATGCAAATATTCATGGTGAGGAGGTATATAGGAACCCTATATTTTATGCATGATTGTTCTGAAAACCCACAACTTCTCTAATAAATGAAGTAAATACCTCATATTATTAATGATGTTTCTAATTCAAATTCAGAACTACATTTTTTTTTACTTAACCTATATTACACTGTTAACTCCTTTCTTGCATTGGAAGAATATTGTAAGTTCACAGGGAATGTTATAATAACCTCAAAATTATTAATTCACTTTATACAACTTACACATATAACAGTTTTATAACAATACTATACAATCACCAATTGTGATTACTGTAAACAGTTTTTACCTATACTATCCCCATTATCTCATTTTTATAGTTATGCTTCATGTATAATACATGTGAGAGACTATAATTTCTGTTTGAATGCTCATTTAGAGTTAGTTTTACATGTATTAAATATTTACGTCTTATGTAAAGTCCCTCTAGTCATTTGGTTGCTTTAAACTACTTTTCTAGTTATGTTTCTTGAGAAGAACTCATGGAAGCATTATCCCCTGATTCTTACACATTGATAGTGGTTAGTTCTCTTTATTATTAAAGATCAATTTCACCAAATATGAAATTCTTGGTTCACGTTTTATTTTCTTGAATGTATTGCATATGTTTCCTCATTTTTTTCTGGCGTAAAGGTAGGATGTTAAAAAGCCTGATGATATATTTTTTTTTTTTTGCATGGACAGGCACCGGGAATTGAACAGGTCTCTGCTACTGAGCCACCATCGAACCTGATGATAATATATTTTTATACCCCTTTTTAAGTCATGTGCTGTCTTCTCCTGGATGCCAAAGATATTTTCTTTTTCCTTTATAGACTAATAAATTCACTTGAAAACCTTAGTGCTGGTTTTTCTGAGTCTATATTCTAAAATGTATCTTACGAATTTTGGATACTTTGTGGCAAAAAAAATTATTTTAGGAAATTTTCTTAATCTGAGCTTTCAATTTTGTTCTTTTGATTTCCATTTATTAGCGCTCCTATTATTCATATATTAGATCTTTGCCTATTTTAATTTTGTCACTTTCTCTAAAATCCTTTTCCTTTTTTCCTCATTTCTTATTGATTTAAAATTTTTATCCAATGTATGTAAAACCATATTATTACATAAGTTCCTATGTACTTGAATAGGTTTCTAGACTCTATATTCTTCTATGTGACTATTCCTTTGCCAACACATTTTGTTAAGATTATACTAATTGATGATAATGTACTATATTTAGTTGAACAAGTGCCTCTTTACTATTATAGTATACATTTTCAGTTATTTATTGTCAACTTTTAAATAATTATTTTTTGTAGATGAACTTTAAAATATAATTTTCATGTTCCAGAAATCCCTTACTGCAATTTATTTGGAAATTTATTAAATTCACATAACAATTTGGGAAAGACTGGCATTTTTGTGATCTTGCCTTGACATCCAGGAATATACTACTGCTCCAAAGTTATTCAGGTCTCAACTTTGTGAGTGTGTGTATAAACAAATAGAGACTATACATTTTTTTCTTTTATAGTCCATGAAATATTTTTAAATGCTTAGCATATATTATGACTCTGGTAACAGTGATAATGTCAAGGCTCAGGCAAGTCAAATATGAGTTACTCTGATTAATGGGCCAAGAAGTGATCAGCTTCCAGAAGGAAAGTCAATGCAACTTCCTCTCATATTTTGCTCTAATATGATCTGAATGAAGATCTTAAGGACAGATGAGGAATGTGGTGCTCTCCTGTCCACTTTACCCTCCCTCCTTCCCCCTTCTTTCCTCCCTCCTTTCTCCCTTTTCCTTTCCTCTCTCTCTCTATTTCTTCCCTCCTTGTTTCCCTAAAAATGAAAACAGAAAATCAGTTTAAAAAAAATTGTAAAAGCATGACATTTGAAATTTTCCAAATAATTTCTTTTAAAAAAGTGCATTTCTCACTGTCCAAGTTTAAAGCTTTTATGTGGTTAAAAGTTGCTTTATTATTTCTAGTTTTAATTTTTAAAAGCTTATCATGAAAGTCACAATGAAAAATTGGCCTCCTGAACAACCGAGATTTCGCAGAACATGTTCTCTGAATATAATAAAATAAACATAGAAAACAACAATAGAAGTTTGCCCAGGATAATTCTCATATACTGCTGATAAGGGTATAAATTGGTTTAACAACTTTGAAAGCGATCTGACAGTTTAAAGCTAAACCCTGAATATATACATACCTTATGACCAAGTCATTTTACAACTAGATAGAAACTCTGTGTGCAAATGCGTACCACAGTACAACAGGAGAGTGTTCCTAGTTGTACTATTTGTAATAGCTGCAAATTGGTAACAACCCAAATATCCTTCAATAGAAGACTGAATAAACACACTTTGGTGTATTTGAACAAGAGAATAAGATACAGCAATGGGAAAGAACAAACTAATGTTTTATGGAAAAACAGAGATAATTTTCATAAAGACAATATTGAATTTAAAAAACCAAATCAGAAAGAGTACTAGTGCTGTATCATTTATATAAGTTTCGAAAGTAGAAAAAACCACCCCTTGGGAGGAAACAGCAATTAGGGTGCAGTATGAATGAGGCAATTGCAGTAAAGAAAACGTTCTCTTTGTTGATCATTTTGTTGTAAATTTTTTAAGCTACGCATTTATGATTTATGCACTGTTTTGTATGTATGTTATACTCTAATAATAAGTTCAGTTAAAGATGTGTCTAGAAATTCTTCCTCGATAAAGAAGCAAAAAGCTACTCCTAAACCCATAGAACCAAATAAACACATTTATCAACTCCAGCACAAATAACCATATTTTTTCCAGGTAGAACAAAAAGTTTTTGTTGTTGTTCATAATTCTTTTTTGCCTTATTTTTATCAAAACAAGTTTTGACAAATAACTCTGGAAGAATTGCAGTGTTGAAGAGATGACTATTAATGCAGTGGAAGACAGTCTGACCCTGCTTGGTTCTTTTAAAGTTTTCCAGCTGACACAGTGCCACACATGCAGTATCTATAAAAGTAGAATTTCCAATGATCTTGCATTGTGTAAAGTTTTAAACCCGATGCTTGCTTGAACTCATTTTAGACCTTGCTTCCTAATTTTCCCCCAAATTTGAGTGGCTTCTGACCCCATGATTTTTCTCACATTCAGATCTCTGTTGTACCTCTAGAACGTCTCACCGATCATGCCTCTTCCCCTCCCAGTTATGGGGTACAGGTCACGCTGAGAGTAGTTGCCAACCTCTCAGCATCCCACACTTTGATGTAGTCCCTGCTCCCTTTGGCCTGTGCCTCTAGATTGTTCTTGGAACTGAAAGAGGTTTCTGGAACAAAGAGTGAAGCTTATTTTTCTTAATGCTTTAAGTGCAGCTTTTGAAATTTTTAGACTTCATTTTAAAATTCAGACTCACAGAAAAGTTGCAAAACTAGTAGTCAGGATTCCTGTATTTCCTTCACCCAGATTCCCCAAATTAACATTTTACTCCATTTGAATTATCCATTCGTACTCTCTCTCTCTACATGTATCCTTGTATGTATCTCTCTCTAGCTCTATGTATGTATAGATGTGTAAATATACACACATATACACAAATATAGTGGTGTGTACACACATATTTCTGAACCATTTGATGTAAGTTGCTCACATACTACTCCTTTAGTCATAAATATTTCAAGTGTATTTCCTAAGAACAAGGGCATTTTTTTACATAACCATATTATAATGATCACAAAGAAGAAATTAACCTTGATACAATAATATTACTTCACTATAGATCCTATTTACATTTGTATTAGTTTGCCAACTGCGGGAATGCAATATACCAGAACTGAAACAGCTTTTAAAAAGGAAAATTTAATAAGTTACAAGTTTACAATTCTAAGTTTATAAAATTGGGGCATCCAGGGAAAGATACTTTAATTCAAGAAAGGTCAGTGGGTCAGGAACACCTCTGTCAGCTGGGTAGTCACATGGCTGGCATCCGCTGGTCCCTTGTTCCTGGGCTCCATGCTTTCAGTCTCTGTCCATGTAAGGGTTCCTCACTTTACTTCTCCAGGCCTGGCTTTCAGCTCTGGGCTTCCCTTGGCTCTCTCTAGATTCTGGCTAGCTTAATATCTCATGACAATGTCTGCCGGGCTCCAAGCATCTCCAGACATCATGTCTCTGTTCTCCAAGTATTAGCATCTGTGTCAGCTCTGAGCTCTGTAGACTCTGTCGTTTCTGTCATTTCTAACTCTCTCCAAAATGTTTCCTCTTTTAAAGGATCCCAGAAACTAATCAAGACCCATCTGGAGTGGGTGGAGTCACATCTCCCTCAAATCACCCAGAATTGGGCATGAGACCTCTCTGTGGAGATAATCTAATCAAAAGTTTCTGCCCTACAATTTTGAATTAGGATTAAAAGAAATGGCTGCCTCCACAAGATTGAATCAGGGTTAAAACATGGCTTTTCTGGGGTACACAATACTTTCTTTTTTAAGAGTAGACCAATTCCATTTATTCTTGTAGTTGTAAAATACATAATACTTTCAACCAGCACAACACTTCACCAAGTATTTCACTAATGTCCATTATCTTTCATTATCTGATTCAGAATCACATCACATTTAGTCTTCATGTCTCCTTAGTTTCCTTTCATATGTAGTAGCTCCCTAGTCTTGAATTGCTTTTCAGGTGGTACTTCTTTTCTGATGGTATCATCGAATGTTAGTAGCAATGAAAAATTGTAAGAGATATAAAGGAATGGGGATATGAGAGAATATTCTTTATTAAACACTGTTGCAGTGTCTTGAGTAATTAATATAGAGGAAATACAGCCATGAGAAGCAAGAATTGACAGTTTGCAATTTCACTTCATTCCTTCTGGATGAATCTTCATGTGAAGAAGATTTTTATATTCCACCTTTATGCAAATAGAGGTGCTGAGGGTCACAGAAATTAAGGTCATATTGTTAGCAAAGCTGAGATTGGAATTCAAACCAGGTTAATATGGCACCAAAGCAATGTTCTTTCAAATACACATCCTTGTATTAAGATGGTACCCAGTGAAACATCAAGTAATTTCAAAGCTACATTAATGCTATACTGCTCTTATATCCTTCACCCTGTCTTCAAAAAATACAAAACATGAAACAGGAAAAATAAAATAGCTAAAATAGCTTAAACAAAACATGTTTAAACTCAAACAGAATAATTAAAACCTTTCCATTAGAAGGTAGCTTAGAGGCAACGGCATTATCATTTTTGCCATCAGCATCTCCCAAGAGTATGTATTTAATTTTATTGTTAAACTTGACTTCTAAAATTTGAAAAAACAAAATAAAACAGTATTTGCAAAATTAACAGAATGTCCCTGTTCTGTGTTCTCCAGCATGTTAGAGAGGGGTATATCCTGGGAGTAAAGTGTGAATTTAGGACTCTAATTCCAATGCAGAAAAAGTCTGTCTTCATAACTACAACACCTGTTCTTGCCCCAGTGGTGTAGTGAGCACTCTGCCTGGTCAAATTGCTTTATGTAAGACTAGTCATACTAGGTGACAGCATCATGCAGCAGATGGGATGTTTGGTGGCCTTTTGAAATTCTACATAAAAGCCAAGCATGAATTGCTTTCTGGATTCTTCTGCCTCCATTTGGAATCATAGAACCAGAAATGCAGAATTGGAGGGAATTAAAGAAATCATCTTGTTTAATCTGCCTGTTTTGAAGGAATTTTTTTCTGTTAATTTTTTAACATTCTTTGGCCCCTTATGAAGTGCTGGATATTGCACTAGATGTATTTTATTACTTAATTTTCATAGCAATCCTCTGAGGTAGATATTCTTATGCACAATTTACAGTTGGTAAAACTGAGGCTAGTAACGTGGCTGAGGTCATGCAGCTGATATATGACAGGATGACGTTTGAAGTCAGAGCTAACCAAAAAGTTTGTGCTTACTTCATCACATCACTCTCATTTCCGGTGTATGATATCTCCATCCTGAGGGCTTGCGGCTATACTAATGGTTATTAGTAAGTATGACTAGTCTTAAGCAAAACTGTCAACCAGGTGAGATCTGCTGTTATCTTCCAGTCCATCATCTGAAACAACCCCTCTATATGTCCAATGTCTTTTAACATTCATTTATATTATCCATCACTCTCATTTTCTCAACTCCAAAGGTATCACCTAGATTGTCCCATAAATTAATCCTTATAAATGTGAAAATGGAAAGTAACCAGTTGAGTATTTTTTGGAGAACATATGCACTTTTTTTTCAAAAGCAGTGTTAGTATTTGTGCTTAATTCATTGAAGTGAGGTTTTTCAGGGTCAGGGGTCAGGTCTGTTAATGAGAAAGAGCCTGTCTGTAAAGGAGGATTATTAGCGTTCAACTCTTCTGTGTTATCTGCTTGGTAATTTCTGGCCGGTTAACAAAATAAGTGCAAGAAATGAAAATGGTGTATCAGGGGATGTAAATGAATTCTGATGTCTGTAGAACCAAACAAATAGGTTATTTTTATGAAATTAGGCATGGGGAAGTTGAAGAACGCTATGCTAAAAGGTTTTCATTATCTTTCAGCACTGAGTTTTGCAAAGAATGTAGAATGTCACAGAAATATGGGAGTGTGAATAAAGTAGTCATGATAGTTTCAATTGTGTATTGAAATCAACTAGTAATCTGTAAACCCACAGCATTTCACTCATGTCATTGTGCAGAAGAGCTTCAAAAGGCTGGAGGGTTTTATAATGCTCTTACTTTTTGAAACAGAAACATGAAAAAGTTTTTGTTCCAATCAAAATGTCTGAAGATTACTACATGTCAAAAGAAAATTCACTTCTGAGTGCCCGGGTTTAATACCTGCATAAAGATTCAAAAAACTGATTTGACTAACTTATAGCAGATCCATGATCACTTTGACCCAGCCTAGATACAACTATTAGTCTGCCAATGGATAGAAATATCGGAACTTGGGAAATGAACTGGAAAATCACTGTTATAAAAGACATTTTATAGTTAGTAGTTTCAGAAAAAATATATATATAAATATACACAGGTACATATTTTTCTATTCTGTAGGGTCTAATAGAGATTATATATGCTAGAGAGCAGGAGAGTTGAGTAGATCCAAGACAGAAGAGTGAAGGCAAATTGCTGTCCTTGCAAAGAAAAGGTAAACTGCTTTTGATTCTTAGGGAATTGAGAAGAACATCTTGATAAATAAATCACTGCTTAATTTTCTTTGGTTGGTTAAGCAAATGCCATGCTATTGACTGACTTAGACAATGGGAATCTTTTAGCTCATGGCTTTGAAGCTGGGAAAAAGTCCAAATCAAGGTATCACCAGGGGATACTTTCCTTCTAAAGACAGTGGTGCTGTGGGGCTTGTTGCCAGCTATCCTTGGTCCTTGTTGCCAGCTATCCTTGATCCTGGGCTCCTCTATCACATGTCAAGGGATGTGGTGACCTCACCCATTCTCTACCTGGTTCTGTTTCAGCCTTTTGCTTCCTGTGGCTTTCTCTCTGTGTGTCTGAATGTCATTACACCTACAAGGACTCCAATTACAGGGTTAAGACCCATGCTGATTGAGATCAGTCATACTTTAACTGAAATAACCTCATCAAATGGTCCTCCTTACAGTGGGTTCACACACAAATGGATTCAGCTTAAGAACATGTTTTTCTGGGGTACATACAGCTCCAAACCACTGTACAGGAGCTGTGCTGATTTGTTCCAATAAAGAGATCATATTTGGCACAGGAACTATGATTTACGAAAGTTCACCTCATCTGCCATGATCCATCTGTTTTTTTGTGGAGGACTAGATGAATTGATTGAGATTTGATGAACCAGCAGCACATCCTTTAATTCTCTGTTGGTGGTAGATAGTTTGCATTTCTTGAAAAGATGTGGTTTTTCCTTTCATTTACTTACCTTGATTATTTCTGATTACTTACCTCTGTCAGAGGATGCAAACTTCATAATAGCTCTCATTCCAACCAAGATGAGTTGATATTTAATATATGATATTTAGAACCACAGGAGATAACCACAGAGTAGGTTCACCGAATTGGTGGATCCACTATCATATCAATCTGGGCTTTAACTAAATTACTTGTCTGCCTTCCATGAGCCCTCACTCAAACTGGAGGACCTAAGATGGTATTTTGCATCTCCTAGTATCATTAACTACATCGAACTGTCCTCAGAGTGCGTGGCTATTACCTGTTTTCCAGTGTACTTTTTCCAAAGGGATCTAGCCTCTCCTTCAAACAATGTTGATAATAGATCTGGAAACTGGGTGAATGCGGTGATTTTCCACTTACACTACCTGATACCAGCCTTTTGTTCAGTAGGTCTCTATTTTTTAAAAAATACAAGTATAATTTGTATATAAAATGCAAATCAAAACCACCTTAGCTATTCTTCTGTCTCTGCTTTAGAGACATTGTGACCTATTAGTCATTTCCAGAGATTCCTGTGGATCAAGTGCATTAAATATCACTTTAGTCTTGATACTCACTTTGGTTCTTTACATCCACTTTACCTCCGATGGTGACGTGTTTCCTGCAGACTTCTGCCATCCTGTAGCCCAGTTCTGTGGCAGGGCACAGCCATCGCAGAGCTTCTCAAAAATTAGAGTGCCCAGTAACAACAACCCATTGAATTCAGGAAGGACAAACATATGAGAGAGGCCAGAAATTCACCCATTGGGAGAATTTGGTATTAGTTGGAGGTGACATTACGAATCAGCAGGGAACCACTGAGGAAGGGATTCCATAATGGGGCTGTAAAAATGCCTTAAGGAAAAAAATAATTATATCCCCAGATAATATCCTATCCCACACCATACAAAAAGAAATTCGAGATGGATACATCTAAATTGTGAAGAGAAAAACTTAAATATTTAACAAGAAAATATAGGATAACTTCATTACTTCAGGGTGAAAAAAGACTCTTAAAGAAAAATACAAGACACAAAGCACCAACGTTAAAGGAAGTATTGATGAATTTGACAGCACTCACATTAAAAACTTCTGTAACCCAAAAGGAAAGCCACAGATATGTGGAAGATACTAAATATTTCAGCAATATTTTAACATAGGAACAATACTTAGAATATCCAAAGGCCATCCACCAACAATTAACAATATAAAGAATATGAATAATCACTTCTCAGAAGAGGAAATACAAATGGCAAATAGTGATGAAAATTAGAGCCACAGTGAATTAATATTTTACATCTACTGGACTCTCAAAACTTTAAATATCTAACAACCCCAATATTTCAGAGGGTGTGGAGTAACAACAGTTTTACATAATGCTAATGGTAAAGTTGCTGGTCATATCTAGTTAATCTGAATGTGTTCATATCCTACAAATGCAGTAATTCCATACCTAGTGTATAGACCCTAGAGGAACATAGAAATAGACACAAGGAGGCAAGTACATGAAAGTAGCCAGCAGGGTTGTTTGCAATTACTTGAAAACACCTGATTTTTCATCAACTGCAGAATAGATGATGATTATGGTATGTATATACCTTGGAACAATATATTGTTTTTATTTTTAAAAAGTGAAAATATTTGGGCAATGGGGAGGACTTCCAGAGAAGATGGCAGAGTAGGGAATTCCAGCACTCAGTGCTTCCACCGAAACAATTGTTAAAGTGAGCTGAAGGGCTGCATTTGCTAGGCAGGTGAAAATGCAGCTTTGGAGAGCCATTAGAGAAGTTTTTGGTAGCCTTCCTGATACCCTGGACAGGGCATTCTGGAGCCAGTCTGTATCCCCTGCCCCCGTTTTGGCTGGGAAAGACAAAATTGGGAGGGTCCTCTCCTGAGTGACCCTCCTTCCAGAATTTGCTCCCCAGGCAAAAACAGTGTGAGAAAATGAAAGATGTATAACACACTATAGAGGTCCACAGTCTGGGACAAAGGCCTGCTGGCTTCAAAGACCTGAGAGGGGGAAGTTTGTTCCTTGGGAAACAGAGGGGACAACCAAATTCAGGTAAGCAGGGCTGCTCCAAAATAACTAACAAGCCAAAGCCCATGACGACACATAGGCCCAGTAAGATAGGGAAAGCCTGTGGGCAAACCTTTCTGCTAGGAGGGTGGAAGCTCAAGAAAACTCTGTGTTCTACGTCCAGCTGCTTACAAAACCAGAAACCAGAGCTTCCAGAGCTATAAATCCCAGAGTTAACATTTTAAAATATTAAAATGCGCAGTATGCAACAAAAGAGTGCAAGACAAACAAACAAAAAATAATGGCCCATCCAAAGGAAAAAGGTAAAAATTAAAAAAAAAAGAAAAAACACCAAAGAAGAAGGTGAAAATGTGGACATACTGAACAAAGCCTTTACAAATTGTTCTTAAAAATACTTTAGAAGATGAAGGAAAGGGCAGAGAAAAAACTAAATGAGTCTCAAGAAAGAGCTAGAAATTATAAAAAGTAACCAAACAGAAATACTGGAGTTGAAGACCACAATAACTGAACTGAAAAATACCCATTTTCTGTTTTAAAAGCAGAATATATATATATAATATATATAATATTAATAGTATATAAATTAGAACAAGACTGCTGTGAGACACCACCAAGCACACCGATATATGTGGTATGGAAATCCCAGAAGGAGAAGAAAGAGAGAAAGGAACAGAAGGACTAGTCAAAGAAATAATGACAGAGAACTTCCCAATCTCAGCAACAGATGTAAATACGCACATCCAAGAAACTCAGAGAATACCAAGCAGGATAAACTTATATACCCCATCATATATACATAGCAGTAGCAAAGGCAAAGACAAGGAGAGAGTTCTGAAAGCTCTAAGGGAAAAGTAGCATGTTATATATAAAGGAATTCCAATAAGATTGAGTGATGACTTATTATCAGAAACCATGGAGGAATAAAGCAGTGGGTTGAAAAAGTTAAGGTACTCAGGGAAAACAACTACCAGCCAAGAATTATATATCTGGTAAGACTCTCTTTCAAAAATGAGGGAGAAATTAAGACATTATCAGAAACAAAAGCTTCATAAGTGCCTCTTCACTAGACCTGCCTTCCAAGCAATGTGAAAAGAGTTCTTCACACTGAATCAAAAGACACTAGACAGTGATTCAAAGCAGTATAAAGGAATAAATACCTGCAGTAAAGGTAACCACTTGGATAAATATGAATACCAATTTATAGTACAATATTATTGTGTTGTATTGTCCAATATATAACTCTATTTCTTCCTTTCTACAGGTGATAAAATGTAAAGGTATGAAGTGTAATGATAAATGTAAGTTTTTGGACATGCAATGTATAAAGATATAAGTAGTTACAAGTACAAAACATTGGTGGGGGGATGAAGGGATATTGGAAAATTATATATGTATACTATTGAAGTTGAGTTGGTATCAAACCAAATACAATTTTTATATATTTAGGGTGTAAATTTTAACCCTGTGATAACCACAAGGAAAACAGATGGAAAATATATCCAGATAAAAATGAGAAGGCACTCAATATGATATAACAAAAGCAAAAAAAGAAATATAAAAGTACATTTTTAAGGAAGTAAGGGAAAGAAAAGATATATGACTTATAAAGTCTAAATGGCAAAATGGCAGAAGAAAGACCTGTATACAGTAGTGACTTTACATGTAAATGGATTAAACTCTCCAGTATAAAGGCAGAGATTGTCAAATGGAAAAAAAGCCTGAACCAACAATATCTAGTCTGCAAGAGACTCACCTTAAAGTCAAAGACACAAATAAGGTGGAGCGAAAGAATGGAAGCAAAGTATATCATGCAAGTAGAAACCAAAGGAGAGTAGGGGTGGCTATACTAATATTGGATAAAATAAACTTTAAGTCAAAAACAGTTACAAGGGACAAAGATGGGCATTGAATACTCAGAAGGGGGGCATTTCAATAGGAAGATATTATATATATATGTAAAACAACAAAGCCCCCCAAATACTGACAGTTTTGAAGGTAGAAATCAATGCTTCTACATTAATAGTAGGAGACTTTAACACACCATTCTTAATAATGAATCGATCATCTAGTCAGAAGATCAGTAAGCAAGTACAGAGCTTGAATGATATATTAAACCAACTATATAGAACACTGCACTCAATGAAAATGATATATTAAACCAACTATGTAGAACATCACACCCAATGAAAATATAATAAACATTCTTTTTTATTCCTCAGTATGGATCATATTGGGTAACAAAACAAGTCTCAATGAACTTACAAAATTTTGAAATCATGCAATGTATATTCTCTGACTACAGTGGAATGAAGCTAGAACAATAACAGGTAGAAAGGGAAAATTCACAATTATGTGGAAATTAAACAATCAATAGTATAAAGAGAAAATCAGAACAAAATTAGGAAACATCTTTATGTGAATGAAAATAAAAGTATAACAGAGCAAAACTTGAGGGATGCATTAAGATAGTGCTGTGAGAGAAATTTATAGCTCTAAATGCTTACATTAAAAAAAGAAAAAAGCCTTCAAATCAGAGACTAAACTTAAAACTGGATGAACTAGATAAAGAAGAGCAAATTGAACCCTAAGTAAGCAGAAGAAAGGAAATAAGAAAGATTAAAGCAGACATAAATGAAATAGAAAACAAAAAGCAATAGAGAAATTAACAAACTCAGAGATTGACAAACCTTTAGCCAGACTGACAAAGAGAAAAAGAGAGAGGATACATATAACAAAAATCAGGGACATTACTGATTTGAAATGAAAATGGGGACATTACTACCAACCCCACTGAAATATAAAGAACTATAAGTGGATTCTATGCACAACTGTATGCTGGTAAATTAGATAACCTAGATGAAATGGACAAATTCTTAGAAACACAAACTACCTACATTGACTCAAGAAAAAATAGAAGATACCAACAAACCAATTACTTGTAAAAGGACTGAATCAGTAATAAAAAAATATCCCCCCAAAAAACAAAAACTAAAACTCCAGGACCAGATGGTTTTACAAGGGAATTCTACCAAACATTCCAAGAAGACTTGACTCCAATTCCACTCAAACTCTTGCAAAAAATTCCACTCTCTAACTCATTCTACAATGCCAACATCACCCTTGTCCCAAAGCAGGATAAATATACCACAAGAAAAGAAAACTACAGAACAATATCTCTCATGAATATAGATGCAAAAATCCTGAACAAAATACTACAAAACATATCCAACAGCATATTGAAAGAACTATGCACCATGATCAAGTGAGATTTATCCCCAGTATGCAAGGTTGGTTCAACATAAGAAAATCAATTAATTTTATAGACTACATTAACAGAAAGAAGGGAAAATACATGATAATCTCAATGTAGAAGAGGCATTTGACAAAATACAGCAACCTTCCTTGATAAAAACACTTGAAACTCTAGGAATAGAAGGCCACTTCTTCAACATAAAGGCATATATGAAAAACCAACAGCTAAAATCTTACTGAATGGTGAAAGACTGAAAATTTCCCTCTAAGTCAGAGATGCCCTTTGTGACCAATGTAATTCAACATTTTATGGGAAGTTCTAGCAAAAGCAATTAGGCAAGAAAAAGAAAGAAATGACAGCCAAACTGGGAAGGAAGAAATAATACTTTCCTTTTTGGCACATGATATGATCCTACGTACAGAAAATCCTGAGAAATCCACAAGAAAATTCCTAGAGCTAATGTATGAATTTAACAAAGTGATGAGGTACATGATCAACACTCAAAAATCAGCCATGCTTTTCTACACAAGCAATGAACAATTGGAAGAAGAAATCAAGAAAATATTTCCATTTACAATAGCAAATAAAAGAATCAGTATCTAGGAATCAATATCTAAGGTTGAATATCTAGAGTTCAATATCTAGGGTTCAGTTTCTAGGAATCAATATCTAGGGTTCAAAGGACTTGTACACAGAAAACTACAAAGCATTGCTAAAAGAAATTAAAGAAGACTTAGATAAATGGAAGGATATTCTATATTCATAAATTGGAAGATTAGATATCATTAAGATGTCAGTACTACCCATGCAATTTATAGAATCAATGCAATTCCCGTAAAAATTTCCAACACTCTTCTTTGCAGTCATGGAAAAGCCAATCATCAAATTATTACTAAAGATAAGCAGCCCCAAATAGAATGGATAAAAGGTTAATAGCTGACGTATGTAAAGAAATCCTTCAGCTCAACAACCAAAAGACAAACAACCTAATTAAGAAATGGACAAAATACTTGAACAGACATCTCTCCAAAATATACAAATGGTCAGGAAGTACACGAAAAGATGCTCAACATCGTTAACCATCAGGGAATGCGCATGATTACCACAATGAGATATCTTTTCACACCCATTAGAATGGCTGCTATTAAAATAAAACAGAGAATAATGTGTTTGAGAAGATTCAGAGATATAGGAATACTTACTCGTTGATGAGGGCAATACAAAATGGTGCTGCTATTGGGGTAAACAGTTTGACTATTCCTTTGAAAGCCAAATATAGAACTACCATAGGACCCAGCAATCCTACTACAAGAACTGGCAAAAGAAGGAAAGTAGGGGCTCAAACAGAGATTTGCACATCAATGTTCATAGCACCATTATTCACAATTGCCAAAAGATGGAAGCAAGCCAAGTATCCAACAACCAATGAATGGATAAAAAAATGTGTTGTATATACATAGGATGGGTTTTTATTCAGCCATAAAAAGAATGACATCCTCATGTATGTGAACATGGACATCACATGGAGTGAAATAATCCAGACATAAAAGGACAAATAATGTATGATCCTACTGGTTTGAAATAATTAGTATAAGCAAACTCATTAAAGTTATAATCCAGAATATAGCTTACCAGAAGATAGGGTAGGATTGGGAATGTGAAGTTAAGTCTTAAAATGTACAGGGTCCCTATCTGAAATGATGGAAATGTTTTCAGCACTGAAATATATATCCAAATATGAGTAAAAGCAGAAATGTTAGGATATGTATATATATAATATATATATATATGGTAACAGAATAAATTGTACACAAATAGGGACCCTAAGTTAAACCAGGGCCTTTAATTAATAGTCTAATTATAAAAATGTGTGTCATCAATTATAAGAAATGTTCTCTATCAATGCACAGTGTTTTTGTTGGGATGGTACATGGGAATATCATATTTTATGCATGCTTTTTCTGCATAAACCTACAACTTCTCTAGTAAAGACTACAGTTAAAAATTAATGACATGACGTATCATCATTGATGAGCATTGAAAATGTAATGTGGAGGGACAAAAGGAAGCTGTTGAATGAGTATGATATTATTTGGTGGAAAGCCAAACATTCTTGTCATTTTCAGAGGATTTGAACGTTTTCTTTAAATTCTCCTGCCTCTTGTTCCACGTCTTATTCTGTCTCAGCAGAAGTGGAGTGACTACTCCGGCAGCTTTGAGAAGAGTAAAGTGAGCCTGGTCTCCTGCATACCTTCCCCCTTCCTCACTGCTTGTAGCTGGCTCCCAGGAGCGTTGTTACTCTTCCTTGTGTTCCGGTAAGACCCTAATACTGGGAAGTTTGCCCTTGCAGGCAGTGCTGAGACCTGGTGATGAGGAAATCTGCCCAAGTCACATGCTCAGATTTCAGCATATTTGTCTCCTACAAAGCTACATGCCCAATTTAACTTCTATCTCTAATGAAGGTAATGTTTTTGGCATCTGTCTACAGCCCTGTTGTTTTAGTTTGCTGAAGCTGCCAGAATGCAATATACCAGAAACAGAATGGCTTTTTAAAAGGGGATTTATTAAGTTGCAAGTTTACAGTTCTAAGGCTGTGAAAATGTCCACATTAAGGCACCAACAAAAGCTTATCTTTGCTCAAGAACCCCTGTGTCAGCTGAGAAGGCACCTGGCTGGCTTCTGGACACCTGTGTCATCTGGGAAGGCACATGGCAACATCTGCTAGCTTTCTCTCCTCATTTCACAAGGCTTACACCCAGGGGCTTTTTCCTTCTGCATCTCCAAATATCTCTGGCTGTGTAGGCTCTGTCGACACTAAATCTTTTTCCAAAATGGCTCCCTCTTAAAAGACTCCAGTAAGCAACCCCACCTTGAATGGGTGGAGACATATGGCCATGAAAACAATCAAAAAGATCTCATCCAGCATATTGAATGAGGCTTAAAGAACATGGCTTTTCTGGGATATATGGCAGTTTCAAACTGGCACACTTTTTATCTTCTTTCTTAATTGTTTAGAAACTGGCCCCTAAAAAGCTATTTATTGGACCCACTTGAGAGTCCCCAACAGATAAATTTATAAAACTTTTAAAAACATATTGTAAAACAAAACATAAAATGAAATTATAGGTATGTGTGGTAAGAACATAAAACATGAGCTCAAAGGTCACCCTACTATCAGATGGAATTTACCTCTGGAAAGTAACAAGAATGGGATTGGAAAGGACCAAGAATCTAAGTGTTTCTGCAACATTTTATTTCCAACAGGAGAAGTTCTGAAATATGAAAATAAGGTGACACTATTAAGCCTGGATAGTATCTTTTGTTTGCAATATTTCATAAAGAAAAAGTAGTTATAGGAAATGCTAAAAATATATATGTATATACTAAAACATATTTAAAAGCTGAAATGGAATTTGGGATATGACATTTGGTTTAGGAATCCACTAACCAATGTACTTACCCTTGGCACATTTGACTTTTTTCATTTTAGGACTGAGAGCAGGATAGTTGTGGGTATGAGAGTAGGATACTAACTGTGTTCCTTGAAGTCCTGACCACAGTACCTTGAGAAAGATATAAAGATCCTGAGAATATCCATAGATAAACAACTAAAGAGTGGGGCTGCATGGTGAAGACAAAGTGATATATTTTGAACTTCAATCAGGAGCAATGAGGCAGTATCCTTCCAAATACTAGATTAAAGAGGCACTGAGAAATTTTTGAGGACTTGAGGAAAAATATATAACAAAATATTGCTTTACAAGGCAGGCAGTTTTCTTTGCAAACTTTGTAACTCAAGGGTGCATAAGGGTAAAAAATAAGTAGATTTTTATCGGTCATAGGAGGGTAGTCACTTCTTTCTATATATCACCTTTGATTGATTTGTCTGAAACAGAAAACTCTTCTCAATGGTCTGGAGTATTGACTCAACAGAACATTTACCTTCTGAGGGTTGCTTTATCCTCTCTATCATAATTGCAGGTACAAGAAAACGAGAGGCAACTTCAAAAAGAGTAAACAGAAAGCATTGACAGATTGCTTCGCTGGTCCCTTTTTTAATTTCCAAAAATAGTCATCAGGCTCCAAATTAGGTGACAAAGAAATATTCAAATGCTCTAGAGTTTCCACTCCAGGTCAAAAGATGACAAACTTCCATCTTCAGACCTCTAGTGTACAAACCCAATGACTAAGCTTAACATATTCTAGAAAATATATTCTAATTTTTCCTCATAACTCTTCATATTAACTAAAATTATTTAGCTAATAGATAGACCTTAGAAAGAACGTACTTTTGAAACATACTATTTGCTTTAAATATCTCTCGACTTAAAAAAATTTAGAGTAAAAAAATGTCTTTTTTCATTTCTTATTGCTAAGATCATGTAATGACAAGTAATAGTCAAAAACAGCTGCTTTCTCTATGTTCCTATTTTCTAACATAGAAAATATTAAATGAAATTGAGGAAACTTTGAGATATTTTAAACTCAAAAAGATGTTACTCAAATACATGTGGTAAATTTTTCTTTTATGCTCTTTAATTTGGTTAACATTATTTAAATATGAATGTTGGAGCTTCAAATGCTCATCAGTACAAATTTGATGTTTAACAAAACAATGAAAAATATACCTTTCAATCTTCTTTGAATAAAAATGACTTGCTTTCTCAGTCAGAGGATAAAGTTGGTTGTATTTTATTTCCTTGATGGATGGAAACCTTTTTCTTTTATCTAAATAAACTTTTAAACTGACTCTTTTATTGCATAAACTTACTTCAAAATATCTGTATGATTTAGACAAAAAATGCATAAAATAAAAAAATTACAAGTAATTTTTACTTCCAGAATGTTGACATCAATTTACTATGCTTTCCTCTAGACTTTAAACAATTCCATATATGTAAGTACATAAATACATATATATATAAAAAAATCAAACAAAAAAATAAATTTTTCTTTATGTGTGTCATAGTTTAGTTTTTAACATGAGAGAAATGAGATTGTACTGTTATAGTTTTTCTTGTAGAAGGCATTGTTCACTTAACTATATAATAATAATAGTAATAATTATTATTATAATATATAATAATAATATATAATATATAATAAAAATTATAATATACAATAATTATTATTACTATTATTATACAGTTTTCCATGCTATTAAATATTCTTACAGTTACAATTGACAAATAGTATTCCATTATATTGATGGATTCTAATTTATTTGATATTTTTTTATTGTTGGGCATACAAATTGTTTCCCATTGTCCATAAACAGATACTTTTAGAGTAATTGAGAGAACTATTGTACATTTTGCATTCTCTAGAAATACTTTTTAAATATATATCATAACTGCTAGAGGTATTTTTCCCCAAGGTTTTGTTCAACTTCCTCCCCACTCCCAGGTAATGAAATATTTGAGGGTCTGTAGAAGACAACACTGTAGTTTGAGGGTTGCATGTAGAATTGCTCTGCCTTTAGCTGCCTAGGAGAATTTCCTTCTATTGTTATTTAAGTCTTTGTTTGCATAAGGAACCTTAGGAAGATTGGATAATCTTTTTGAACATGAGATTCTGTTGGGATCCTATGGGTAAAGAAGGATGATTATGACTGAAATCCCCCAGAAAATGTCTTCATCGGTAACTTGTTATGATACTTAAAAGTACTACAAACAGAGATACGCTTTGAGATTAAATTACTATTTATAAAAGGTTGGGGTTGAAATGCAAATATCTTTCATTGGAGGGATAAATTATTAACCAACAACATGGATCATCTTATGGAGTTAGCTTTAATTTCCTCGACAAGAGTACAAAGGGAGGGACTCATGGGAGGGGGGAAAAATGTTTTATAATCTAAAATTAGTTTTGAGAGGGGATTCATGAGATAGCAATAGGTACATGGTTACATTTTCTCCCTCAGCCAATTTTGATTTTAGCTGCAGCTTCTCAGTTAAAAAGATACTGAGGCTGTAGATTTCCCAGTTCAGGAGAGGCTTTCAGTCCTGTAGGAGCACCAGCAGAGAAAACAGGTGAGAGGCTTTTCCCCCAGTGAGTTCAGTGAGCACTCGGAAATATGTATGGGAACACTGGGATAAGAATTATAAAGGAAGCAATCTTGGAAAATAGCTTGATCCACAGAACACTGTGGACCTGGGTTATGGGGGAGGGGGGCAATATTGACTATGTACATGAATATGACTGAGCTCCTTGACTTCCAAAGAAGAAGTGGCTAAGTTAACTTACTCCAGAACTCGAGAGAATATGAGAAAAAGGGAGATTTCCTCCATATTCCTCAGCAGGCATCTGGAGACTCCAGTTCGGTATTGTAAGGGATGTTGCTTAATTGCCAGTCATTTTGGGGAATGCTACCTCTTAGAGAATCCAGTCGCCATGAGCTTCAGTGAGCAATCAAAAATAAAAACAATCCATATCATGCAAAATAATAATAAAAAATATTTGTGGGTCCAAAATTGGGCAAAAGATATGTAAAAAATAGACCACAATGCCCATGGAAAAAACTATTGGAATAAGTAGGTGGCAATATGATAAGAAAAATAATAATCATATTGAAGAAATTTAAGTTTATTAACACACAAAAAGGGCTCTAATAGAATTCACTAAAAAATAAATTTCCAACTAAATAAATCAGTGGATAGACTATCTGGTGTCAATCATATCGTAGTTACCCTTCCATAGTAAACAAACAGGAAACAGAGCAAAATACATGAAACAATAGTTTTCTGACAGTGAAAAATAGGCAGCTAGGACAGTGATTTCTGAGAGAAAGGAAACAAAAGAAGTAAGTAAGCCTTGCAATCACATTGTTTTTTTTTTTTTTTTTTTTTTTTTACTTTTTATTGTGAAATATAATATATATATACAAAAAAGCAATAAATTTCCAAGTGCATTTTAACAAGTTGTTATAAGTCAGATTTTAAAGTTTGGTACGGGTTACAGTTTCACGATTTTTTGTTTTTTCTCCTAACTGCTCCAAGACACTGGAGACCAAAAGAAATACCAATATAATGATTCTACAGTCATACTCATTTGCCAAATCCTATCTTCTCTGTTATACTCCTCCTCTTTTTTCTCTGAAAAATAGCATATATACACAAAAGCATAAATTTCAAAGTATAGCACAACAATTAGTTGCAGAATAGATTTCAGAGTTTGGTATGGATTACAATTCCACAATTTTAGGTTTTTATTTCTAGCTGCTCTAAGGTACTGGAGACTAAAAGAAATATGAACATAATGATTGAGCACTCATTCTCATTTGTTAAACCCGACCTTCTCTGTATAACTCCACCATCACCTTTGATCTTTCTCCCACTCTTTAGGGGCATTTGGGCTATGCCCATGCTAACTTTTCTTTTTGGAAGGGGCTGTTGATAAATGGGATGGTGCATGGAACTAACTGATGTTCTGGAGAGGCTGGCTTCTTTGCATTTCAGGACTTATCTAGTGCAGGGACCCATCTGGAAGAAGTTGCAGATTTCTGGAAGGTTATCCTAGTGCATTGAACCTTTGTAGAGTCTTATATAATGCCCTAGGTATTCTTTAGGATTGGCAGGACACATTGTTTTCTTTTTTTTTTTTTTTGCATGCAATTTCCAGACCACAAGCAGGGCCATCCAAGCACAGATTTACTAAGTTGAAGACACAGAGAACAGAATTTGGGGAAGTAAAGGCAACAGTTTGAGGCAGAATACCAGAAAAGAAAGAATTAGGCAAAGAAGAGCTCCATAAATTTGCATAGGATTACCCAGGAATTTGTTGTAGAAAAATAAGATAGGCATGGATAGGGTGACATTCCATTAGGCCAGGAGCAGGGGTTCAGGAAATTGAATGCTGAGCAATTCTGAGAGCTCACATAGATTTGGAAGACTTTTAAATTCTGGCTAGTCAGAGAGGAGTATCCTTGTTAAATACACAGGCTATTCAGTGGAAACCCAGGAAGAGTCATGTCTTAGTATTAGTATGAACCTAGTTCAAAGATATAGAATAATCTAGATCCATCCTAAGAAATTTTATAAACAAGCCTTGAAAAGACCAAGCATGTCAATAATTTAGTATTTTAAGTGCTTGCCAGAACAAAGTCTAGCACTTTTTAAAGAAATAAACATAATCCAGTATTTAACAATGTAAATTTTGCATTATTCAGTATCCAATAACAATTACTAAATATAAAGAAGCAGGAAAATGTGCTTATAAGGGGAATTCAATCAAAGGATAATCAATAAATAGGTACAGAATAAGAAACCACAGGGATGATTAAAATATCAGAGACAGAGTTCAAAAGAGCTATCATTTAAATTCATAAATTTAAAGGAAAACTTGAATAAAAGAAACAAGAACAAATAGTATTTCTAGAAGTCAAAAATACAATGTCTGAAATGAAAAATTCACTGGATGGAATTGAGAGCAGATTAGATGTTGTGAACCGGAAAACATGGTGATGAAAACAATTCAAACTAAAGCAGAGAGAGAAAAAATATGGGAAAAGCAATGAACAGAAAAGAAATCAGTAAACAGAAAATGGATAAACAATAAAGAAAATAAAACCAACATCCAGCTCTTTGAGAAGATCAGTGAAATTGATAAATTCTAGCTAGGCTGATCAAGTAAAAAGGAATGGAGGCACAGATTGCCAATATCTGTAATGAAAGAGGCAGAATTACTGATGATGCTACAGAAATTAAAAGATTATAAGGAATATTATGATCATTGTGATGGTTGATTTCACATGTCAACTTAGTCAAGCTGTGGTATCCAATTGTTGCGTCAAGCAAGCAATGTCCTGATTGTTGCTGTGAATGTATTTTTTTTAATTGACTTGCATCCTTGTCAGTTGATAGATTCTACAGTTGCTTCCATCTAAAACTAACAAAGGAGATTGCCCTCAGCAATGAGAGGAGTCTTCTCAATCAATTGGAAGTCTGATTGCTAGGACTGAGGATTCCAGAAGTGAGAAAAAAGAATCTCTGTTTCTACTTCAAGTAGCCAGCTTCTCCTGGGGAGTTCAAGTTTACCTTCATTGGAGTATCCATCTTGCAGCAAGTCATATGAAATTCTGATTTGCTAATCCCATTGTTGTGTAAGACAAGTCATGTAATATATATAAACTGTCAGTTCTGTTTCTCTGGAGAACCCTGACTAATACAATAAACTTTGGGTCAACTTTTGTCTAAACTAATTAAAAAACTTTAATATCTCTTAAAGAATTTGAATTCATTCTTTATTTAAATTTACTCTTTAATTGAATTAATTATCCCCCCTCAAAAAAAATGAAAATAAAAAAACTCCAGGTAAAGGTGGTTGCACTGGATTATTCAATCTAACATTAAAGGAAGAAATAGTGACAATACTATATAAAATTAGGAAATAGAGAGGAGGGGACACTTTTGAACTCATTTTGTGAGATCAACGTTATTCTGATACCCAAAGGTAGATGATGGGTAAAGAAAGCTACAGATAAATATCCCTCATAAACACAGATTCAAAACTTTTAAATATATTATTGAATAAAAACAGCAATATATGAAGAAGGTAATCGATCATCATTATTAAATTTGTTTATTCACAGGAATGTAAAGTTGCTATAACATAGGTAAATCAATTTTTCTGTAATATTAAACTAATAAAGAAAAGTCATATGATCATATCAATAGATGAAAAAACTTGTAAAATTTAACACTCATTCATGATAACACTCTCAGAAAATCAAAGGAATTCTTCCTCATCTTGATAAAGAACATCTTCAGATCAGGAGGTAATATGATAGTCACTCTTCAGTTGCAAATTAAAGGAGTGGACGATGATTGCATGAAATATGTCAAAGCACAAAACAAAATATGAAGAGTGGAAACCTGGAAGAAAAGGATAGTAAACTTATATAATACATTCACTATATATAACATGAACAATAGACATTTCAGAAAGGTAAGTAATAGATGGAGAGAAGCAATAATTAAATATTCAGAGAACTTTTACTCAAGCTGAAGAAAGACGTGGATGCACTATTGAGAAGAAAAGCCACAGTATATTTGCATATCCTTATAAAATTCTTGAAACCTAAGCATAAAATAAAAAGTTACAAATTTTCAAATGAAAGAGTAAATTTTCTACAAAAGAAAATTAATTAGAATCTCATCGATCACCTGTATTCAACACTGGGAGCAGAAGATCGTGAAATAATAGCTACAGGAAGAAAAGAGTTGTAACCCAAGAGTTCTCTAGCCAACCTAGATATCATTCAAAGAAGAAAATTACTTGAAGATGTTTAATTATTCATAGAGCTTTTCTATATGAGAATTCTGAGTAAATAGTAGAAAACAGAAGAGCAGCGTTGAGATGGAGGAAGATGATGAATAGTAATTAACCTTATTGTGTATAAATATAAATATCTACATGGATAGTGATCTATTAGCTAGTATTTTGCAATGTAAACTTAAATAATAATTTGAACTAAAAGTACTCATTTATCTTAGTAAAACTAGATATTGGGAACAGGAGTCCCAGCATAATAGCATGGAGGAGGAATAGAGGGGAAATTAAACATGATGAGAAATGGTTATCTTAGTCTCCAATAATATTAGAGAAATATAGATCTGATAATGAGCACAGAGAAAGGAAATTTCATTTTTAATGGGACAGACTAATTTGCTGGAATTTCCAAGTTAACAAGCAGTAAAATGGAAAGAATAGCAAATAGATCATAAGAAAGAATAATGAAGAAACTAAAATATAAAATAAATAGTAAAAGGAATAAAATGTATAGCAATATTATACTAACTTGGACAAACTTTTTACTATATGCTGTTTCTAAGATATCCACTATAAACCAAGTGATCAAAGAAGATTGGGAACTGTATAAAAAGATCTTAAATTTTTCATGAGAAAAATGAATATATAGGAATTGTCAGGAAATGTGCAAATGAAAGAAAGTTGTGATAGAGGATTTCCCTTAGGTACAATAACAAACTATTAAAGGCACTCTAAATAAATCAATATGGTATTCATATATAAATAGATACATATATCAGAAAAACAGAAAACAGAATACAGATGTTATATTTTACAGGAGGATTTAATACATAACAAAAGTGAGAGTTCGAATTATTGGGAAATGGATGAACTACTTAGCAAAGGAAATGGTACTATTGGCTATTATCTGGAAAAAAATGAATTGTTTCTTCTCTTCAATTTACATAAATCAAAACTAGAGATGGATTACATGACTAAAAGTCAAGAATAACACAATAGTAAAGCTAAAATAAAATCTGGACATGCAAAGAGGTAGAAAAACGAGACCTATAAGTAAGAGAAGAATCAATGAATAGAAGCTAATCTACAGATGATTTAGATACTGGAATCAGTAGATAAAGGCTTAAATAAAAACTTTTTTGAGTAAATTAAAGAATATAGAGGAGAGGGTGGAAAGGTAGAGAATTTCACCAAAGAACTGGAAATTATCAAAAGAATTAAATGAACAATCTAGAAATGAAAAATACAATATCTGAAAATTAATGACTCATTGGATTGGATTAGCCACAGGCCAGATACAGTTAACTTAGATACAGTTCAAGATGAAATACAATGAAATAATGAATGGAAATAAACAATAGAGTGTAAGAGACATGTGGGATCTACTCAAATAGTCTAGATTTCATATATTTAGAGTCTCAAAAAAAAGATAGTGGGACAGAAGCAGTATTTGAAACTTAATGCTGAAGAATTTTCCAAAATTGATGAAAAAATCAATGCACAGATAAAAAGAGCTCAGTGAATCATAAGTAGAATAAATACAAAGAAAACCACAACTAAGCACATTATATTCAGAGTGCTAAGAAACAATGATAATGTGAAAACATTAAAAGCTACAAGAGGGAAGAAAAAAGACCAACCTTTTTTAAAAGGGAAAAATTGAAACTGATGGTTGTTTTCAACAGAAACTATGGAAGCCACAAAACAATGAAATTATATTCTTTTAAATTGCTAAAAGAAAAAAACAAGTCTGCCCACCAAGAATTCTACATTCAGTGAAAACAGCTTTCAAAAATGAAGATAAGATAAAAATGTTCTAAGACAAAGAAAAGCTGAAGAAATTTGTTGCCAGCACACATTTTATTCAAGCTGAGTAAAAGTAATCCCAGATGGAAAAAGGCAGAATGAAGAGTACTGGAAAGGAAAAATGTGTAGATAAATATAAATGAATATTGATTGCTTAAAATAAAATTATAATAGTTTCTTCTGGGCTTTATAGTATACAGAGAAGTAAAATATAGGATAACAATAGTATAAAGCATGGGAGAGGTAAATGGAGTAAAATTGCTTCAAAGTTCTTGCCTTGTTTTGGAAATGCTAAAAGTATTAATATAAGTGAGACTATAATAAGTTAAGAATGCATGTATTTATCTCTAGAGTAACTACTAAAAGAAAAATATAGTAAAAGCTTTTAAAGCAGAAAAAAATGGAGTTTTAATAAGTACCTGATTAATCGAAAAGAAGGAAGGGAAGGAGAAATAAGGGAAAGAATATTTGGAGCAAATAGAAGACAAATAGAAAATATTGCTATTGCAAGATAGTAGACTTAAAATATACTATACTAATAATTACAAGAAACATAAATGTTCTAAAGACTCCAATTAAAATTCAAAGATTGTTTTTCTTTTCATAGCAATAATATTTAATAATCTATTCATAAGATATATCAAAATATAAATACACAAACTTTTAAAATAAAATATATTAAAATTAAAAAAAAAATTCAAAGATTGTTAAACTGGTGTGTGAGAAAACCAAGACCCAACCATATCCTATTTACAAAAGACAAACTTTAAATATAAAAAACCGAGGTAGGTGGAAGGTTGAAATATTTTCAAAAGATCTAAGATGAAACACCAAACTAAAGAAGCTGGGGTGACTACATTAAAAAAAGAAGAAACCATAATGCAAAATTTGTATGGAGCTAGGTACATAGTTTTAACATCAATATTAATAGTAAAAATGGAATGATTCCCCCTTCCCTGAATTTGTGAAAGAAGACAAAGATGTCCATTATCACCATTTCTACTCAACATTATTCTGGAGGTAATAGCAATGGCAAAACAACAAAAGAAAGAAATCCAAAATATAAACACTGGAAAGAAAGGAATAAAACTGTCATTTTTTCAAATGATGTGATTATATATGTAGAAGATCCAAAAGAATCTATGATTCTTTAAGTGAATTTAGCAAGATCTTTGGCTGCAAAATCAGTATAAAAATTAATTACATTTACAGTAATTCAGTAATCAGCAATTATAATTATTAACTATAATTAACTTAAAAATCAAACCAAGGATTCATAAAAAATTTCATAGGAATAAATAAATGTGAGATGTGTCCAAGGGTTCTACATTGAAAACTACTAAACTTTGCTAAGAAAGTTTTAAGTAAGTAGAGTGATAAACCATTTTATGGATTGGAGGAGTCATTGTATTTAAGATTTCAACTGTCAACTGGTTAGTCTATAGATTCAACTCTATCCCAATCAAAATCCTGGCAGGGTATATATGTGTGCAGTTTAGATGTTATATGGAATAGTCAAGGGAATTTTGAAGAAAGGAAACAAAGTTTGCAGACTTATACACTACCAGATGTCAAGACTTACTTAAATGCTTTGGTGATTAAGACTCTGATATTGAACCGAGGATAGCAATTTGTCTAATTGAACCAAATAGAGAATGCAGAAAATCCCACCCATATATAGTCATTTAATTTATTACAAAGGTACCACTGCATTTCAGGGCAAAAAGGATGATCCTTTCAATAAAATAATGCTGGAATAAGTCGATATCTATATGGGAAAAATAAATTTTGATGCCTTACAAAAATGAATTCAAAATAGTTCAAAGATCTAGATATAAAAGGCAAAACAACAGGGCTTCTAGAACAAAGCAGGAGAATATCTTCATTACCTTGGTGTGTGCAAAGTTTTATTAACTACAAAAACATTAATTACAAAATAGGTTGATAAGCTGAATTTCATTAAAATTAAGAACTTCTGTTGTTCAAAAAATACTAATAAAAGAGTGAAAAAGGAAGCCACACGGTGGGAGAAGATATTCACAATACACACGTACAATAAATGACTCCAGAATATATTAAAAATCTTACAAATCAATAAAAAAGACAAATGGCTGGATTACAACACAGGGAAAAAATTTGAACAGGTCATTCATAAAATTGGCTTCATAAAAGTCAATAAGGGTATGAAAAGATGCTCAACATCATTATTCATCAAGGGAATGCAAACTAAACTGAATGAGATACCTTTTCACACCCACCAGAATGGCTAAATTTAAAAAGAATGGCAATCAGTACTACTATAGGCTGAGATAAGGGGCAACTGCTACTCACATTTATTACTAGTGAGAGTATAAATTGGAACAACCTCTTTGGAAAAGGTTTTTCAGTATCTAAACTGAATAGTTCTGGTCATAGGTATTTACTCAAAAGAAAGGATTGCATAAGTCTAGCAAAAGATTTAAAATATTATTTTAGCAACGTTATTCACAGTAACCTCAAATGTAACTAATTTTTAAAGATAAATTCTAAAACTTTCATTTATAAAAAACAGTGAGGAGAGTGAATTTCTTCCACCCTCTGCAATATGATTGAATCTCACATATTTAGTAACTGCTGTGAAAAAAACTAGACGATAATGAGCTTGCAATAGGAACTGCCCATTTGAAGTTCAAGAACAGCAAAATTAGTCTGAGGCAATAGAAGTCAGAATAGTGACTCCCACTGGCGATGGGGTGGGTTGGCAGTAAGTTTTGTTTGCAAGGGGTGCGGGGAGGTTTCTGGAATGTGGTTAATATTCTCTATCTTGACCTTGAATGTGCATACTGTACATTTAAGATTTCTTCACTTTACAGTATGAATATCTCAATTTAAATGTTGTAAAAGAAGTAAACAGGAAATTCACACACACAAATTAATCCAAAGGCCAACAAAGCAAAATATGCTCAAATTTCATACAAGGAAATACATGTTAAAACAACAAAGGGATGTCACTTTATACATATGAGACTGCCAAAAAATTAAAAAGCAGGTGTTCTAGTTTGCTAGCTGCTGGAATGCAATATACCAGAAACGGAATGGCTTTTAACAAGGGGAATTTAATGAGTTGCTAGTTTACAGCTCTAAGGCTGAGAAAATGTCCAATTAAAACAAGCCTATAGAAATGTCCAGTCAAAAGCATCCATCCAGGGAAAGATACCTTGGTTCAAGAAGGCCAATGAAGTTCAGAGTTTCTCTCTCAAGTGGAAGGGCACATGGTGAACACAGTTAGGGCTTCTCTCTCATCTGGAAGGGCACGTGGCGAACACGGTGTCATCTGCTAGCTTTTTCTCCTGGCTTCTGGTTTCATGAAGCTCCCTGGGAGGCGTTTTCCTTCTTCATCTCCAAAGGTCGCTGGCTGGTGGACTCTGTTTCGTAGTGTTGTTCTCTCTGAATCTCTCATTCTCCAAAATGTTTCCTCTTTTATAGGACTCCAATAAACCAAGCAAGATCCATCCAAATGGGTGGAGACATGTCATCCCCTAATCCAGTTTAACAACCATTCTTGACTAAATCACATCAACCAGGGAAATGATCTCATTACAGTTTCAAATATACAGTATTGAATAGGGATTATTCTACCTTTATGAAATGGGATTTATATTAAAACATGGCTTTTCTTAAGGGGCATACTTCCTTTCAAACCAGCACAGCAGGTAACACAATTCTGGTGGAAATGTGAGTTATTACAATAGCTTGGAACACAATCTGACAAGATCTATTAAAATTAAAAATACATATACTTTTGACCAAAGATATCACATCTGAGACTCTCTATCAGAGAAATAAAAGCTTTGGTACTTAATGATATATATAAACTTTGTTTATTGCAGCATTGTTTGTAGAGCTAAAACTTGAAAGAAAGTTAACTCATGGATAGTTCTTTATTTTAAACATTTTGGTAGAAATATCTTGTCATAGTATACAATCATTAAATACTCATAAATATAGTTTAACTGAAAAAAAAGTAGAAAGGACAGACTCTTAGAATAAAGTTCAGTCTTTTAAATGAATAATTTTAGGCTTTTGAAAAATTCACAATATTGTGTGTGTGCTGGCTGTGTCTCTCTGTAAATGATAATAACTTACCCCTGGGCCAGTATTTGCTATCGTGTCCGAAACCATGCTGTTCCCCTACCAATAGATAGAAAAACTAGTAGCTGTGTGGAAGACTGAAGCAGAAGATGACTAGGTTCCAGAAGAAAAAAAAAATGTTAACTTGACATTCTGAAATACAATTTAAAGGCATGTTATATAGTTAAGATATTCTGAATAGAGCAGCAGCCAAAAGACCCACTTGGCAGGGTATAAATCCATGGAGTTTTTCTAGAGAAAAGACATGGGTAACCCATTGGGCAAAGAGACAGAGGCTTGAGAAATGATTTATAAAGTGGTGGCCAGAGCTACTAAAATAGGACAGTGCCCTCAAGCTTCTGTCCATATGGAACCACTGCTAGCTGCCCTCTGAGATTTCAGCCACACCCTCATACGTAGCAAACAATTCCACTACGAATGTTATCTGTGAATTCAAACGACAACAATGCATTATATATGTGTCCTAACATATTGTTGAATTTGAAAGTATGCAGCAATGTGAGAGCTGGAGCGAGGCTGTTGTTTACAACATATATTATCAAATGAAGAACAGATGATCTAAGAATGAACATTTGTGGGAATGATCTCTCTGGGCTTAAATATTTATTTTACTTCCTCCACCTCCCCCACCTCCTTTTTGACAAAGTACTATGTTTTCCAAAATCTGCAATATGAAACCATGGAAAGTTTTTGACAAAATCACCTCAAATTGCTACCATAAATTATTGCCTCCTACATGTCTTTTTCTTGCAATGTGCAATTAATCAAGGAAACAACATATTCTTTCTAATTAAGGAACTGGTTTAAAGAGTTTAATTTTAGGTGTGAGAAGGGGTTTTGGTTTCTGGGAAAAAATACGTTTGCCATAGAAAATGTGCTGTTCTTTCATTTCTGTCTCCAGGGTTTACTAAGTGATCCCAAGGAAAAGGAAATCCCTTATCTTATTTCTCAGGGCAAGTGGGAACTCCTAACTGTACAATTTCAAGATTTTGAAGATGCTTTTGAAGGAAACAATGTCTCAATGGATAGTTTACATGGAAGATTTAGAGCTCAAGACATAGATCTTGTCGAAGAGGATGAGGCAGATTTTTTTTCTGTTAACCCCTACAGGCCATGAGTAGGATCCCATTGCCCATTTTATAGATTTCCCAGATTTCTTACTTGTTCAGATCAATTATTTCACCATTCATCTTTGTGGCATAATGATTCATCTGTCTATTCATCCATCTACCCATCCTTCTTTCCATCTCCCATCCATCTAGCAATTTTCTCTCCAACTAATAAATGAATATTTATTGAGTACCTACAAATTATGTACAGTGTTAGGTCCTAAAAATTCAAATATGAACAAGAGATTACCTCTGACATTGAAAAGCTCACAGCTCAGTAGAGAAAACCAAATGCCATTTGCTTTGCTCCTTGAATTATTTTTCTAAAACTGGATCATGTCAAGACCCTTTGGGGTTCTGCCTTGCTATCACTCTGATTTCATCCTCAGTAACTGTCACAGCCTCACATGTCTCACATTCCTTCTCAAAGCTCACACTTTGGCCCAGCTATCTACATGCTGTTACGTACACCACTGGTCCTTGTATTTTCCTATCTCTTTAACCTTACTCATGTTGTTCCATTAGTCCTGAACAGTCTTTCTCCAATTTTGTGTCCAACTCAAATTCTACCTTCTTCAGGGAATTCTTAGATCCTCGTATAGAAAATTAATTACTCTTTTTTTTTTTTTAACACTCTAGCAGCATGTTGTACCTCTACTGAGGGACCCAGTCTTCACCCTTCTACAGCCAATTTTCAGAATTATCATTCTAAAGGATGTTTGATCACATCTAATTAAAGCCAATTAAGGCTTCTGTTGTCCTTAAGATAAAGTGTCTCTACTTCAGAATGGTGTTTTAGATACTTTATGGCCTGGATCCAAATTTACCTTTCCCCTTACTGATGTCTCACTGATCACCCAGACATATCAAATCTTGTGACATTTCTTCAACAAAACATGTTTTCCCCACATGCGCAATCCTTTGCACAAGTTATTTTCTTTTCCTTAAATGCACTCCTTTTCTCCCTGATGACACATCATGATCTCCTTTCAGATCTCCATCATGTCTTGTCTTTCCCCTGGCAAAGCACATGCAATAGGTACTAGCAGGAGATATTTCATAAATGTTTGTTTAGTTAAGAATATGGAGTTGAGCACCATAGTTTCCCTCAGGAAAATTCATGATAATGGTTTACCATGTAGTTGAACAGCCTGTGGGAACTGGAGAGCAGCAGGTAATCACTGAAGCTGACAGATATTACTATCCCACTGTACATAGGCCAAATTTTCTTGTTAACTTTCTTTGAAGCATAGTTTTACTGGTGTAAGAGTAACAATTATCTGTGCGGTAGTATGGTAGGTATGTATTCAAAGAGTCAAAGCACTCACAGCTACAAAACCAATGAATGCTTAGGCTCCAAATATTTCTTTTTTTGTTTGGTTTGTCTCTGAGGAAGGATGCCTGTCTTTATATCTCAAGAAACCACTAAGTTCTAGGTGAATCAACAGAACTTTTCCTTAATAGCTGTACGAGTGAGCTGGGCCCTGGAGATTGGGTCATTCCATCAGGTTAATGGTCATAGTTTTAAAGGAACGAAGAGAGCCAGAGATCAGCAGACCAGGCTCTCTGGAAGACACCTGTTGTGGAGATCTGGACAGTATGTGTCTGATTCATGGACCAGAATAAAGAAATCTGGGAATTCTTCATCATGTGTGTGTGGTGGGAAGGGACATTATTACTGCTCTGGGAAGGGAGACGATAGGGTCATTGTACGTTTTAAAGGGATGCTACCAAATTTTGTAATCATGATTTGGTAAGGTCTGGGTACTTCTGGGTTGTATGTTATTAGTTAACATACCAAAATGTCCCTTGCTTTTGAAACAGTTCATAATTTGCACATTTAAAAATTTAGCTAATATAAAACTATAGACCATAAAACATTGAGAAATTACAGATTGATTTCTTTGCCTCTAAGAAGATCCTTACTGAAGGAACTGTTTATTTTATTCTTAAAAGTCTTCACAAGGTAAGATTCCCTAATTTCTACTGGTAACTAGTTCTTTTGTCTTCCTTGCAGCCATTTAGTTTACTTCTGTGTTATCCCCTATAGCAATTTAAGACAATATTTTCTTTTTTTGTGACAGTATTGCTTAGTATGATATGATAAATTAAGCAAATTATCAATTATCCATGCTAACAGGGTGGGTAAGTGGGGGAAAGCATGGATAAATGAAAGCTACCATATTCTCCAAACCTCATTTTAGCCAATAGCTTTAACTTTTTCTCCAACAAAACTTTTGAAGGGTCTACTAAAAAGCAACAAGCTGATCTGAATTTCTTTTTCACTTGTTTTTTCTCTGGTGGAGGTAATAATGATCTTTGAGATTCCCAAAGGAGAGGGAGACAGTGGAAGCCAGGGATGTGGATAAATTGGAGGCTATATTCATGCATTTATAAAAGCCTTTGAATTTTGGCTTACCGATCTGCTTTCTTCAATTGCTCTGTAACTTCATTTAGCATTGTAAGTTAGGGAATTATTATGCAAGCATATTTTTTTTTACCACTTTCTATTGTGAAATATATGAACAAAAAACCCAAAAGCAATAGTTTTCAGATGCACTCCAATAAGCAACTACAGAACAGATTTCATAGTTTCATCTGGGTTGCCATTCCACAGTTTCAGGTGTTTCATTTTAACTGCTCCAAAACACTGGAGGTTAAAAGGATTATCAGTATAGTGATTGAGCCATCACTCATTTGTTAAATCCTATCTTCTCTGTTATAACTCCCTCTTCTCTTTCAATCCTTCCTGCACTCTATAAGATCTTTGGGCTATGCCCTTTCTAACTTTTTCATGTTGCGAGGGGATGTCAATAATATAGGATAGGGGGGTGGAATTAGTTGATGTTCTTGGAGAGGCTGACTCCTCTGGGTTTCAGGGCTTATCTAGCCTAGGAACCCTCTGAAGGTAATGGGTCTCAGAAGAGTAAACTTAGCACCTGAAACTTTTATAGAATCTTAAAGCCCTAAGTATTCTTTAGGGTTTATAGCCATGATGTTGGTTTGGGTTTGGAAAACCATGACAATTAATAATATCTAGCTGAAGCTTGCATAAGAGTAGCCTCCAGAATAGCATCTTGACTCTATTTGAATTTTGTGAGCCACTGACATCCTTTTTTGTTACCTTTCCTTACCACCTTTTGGTATGGAAGGCATTATTGAACCCACAATACCAGGGCCAGGCTTATCCTTGGGAGTCATGTCCCAGGTTATTGGGGAAACTTTCATCCCTCAATATCATGTCCTCCATACGGGGAAGAGTATTAACTTCCCTTGCAGAGTTGGGCTTAGAGAAAGAGAGTGCAGGCATCATTTTAAATGTGTAAAATATATACCCTTTTTAACAGTATTCTGTATTGAGCAATAGTAATTTAGCCAGTCTAAATTCAAAATCCATGAATGACATGACAATTAGGTGCTACAAAGGAAACTTAACTTGCTATTTTGTAAAAATGGGAAAAATAAAATAATTTATCCTTAGTAATTAAAATGCAGCCAATTAAAGGCATGCAAATTAACATAAATGGAAGAATCTTAAATTTTGCGTTTTCTGATTTATAGGATTAAACTTCCAAAGAAAGTGTGAATTAATGCAAATGTTAACATTGCATCTCCTAAATCCTTTTCTACTTTTACCACCAAGAACAGAATATAGAAAAGTAAAAATACATAATGATAGGTTAGTCTCTACTTGTTTTGTCATTTATCCAAGGAATACCATGTATGCTTAGAAACTGTAGAAAACTTAGCAAGATTTCAGGTAGCAAACATAAAGTCCCAAGGGAGTTCCTTATCTCTAAACCAAATTCTCTTTTGCTGAGAATGTGATTAAAGAAACAGTTGCTAAGACCATCACTTGCAGACTTAGTTCTCAAATAATTCTTGTATGAGCCCGAGTTTTCCAAGCATTTCAGTGCATGCATATGTGTGCTTGTATATATAAATATATATATATGTATGCACATATATTTACATATTCATGTATTTGTCTGTATGCACATGTGTGTATGTGTGTATACATGTGTGCACAAACACACATACATGAGAGACCTAATTTCATGTGAAATAGCCATGAATTTCAGATTCCCCGTGTGGTAGATTGAATTATATACCTCAACACATACATGCTATTAATCTTAATCTGCATTCCTGTGAGTATGGACCCATAGTAGATAGAATCTTTTGAAGATGTTATTTTTAGTTAAGATGTGGCCAACCAAATCGGATTGGGTCTTAATCCATGTTACTGGAGGCATAGAAAGGAAGCCAGAAGTCAGGGAAAGTTACTGAGAAGAGGTAGAAACTGGACGTCATTGGAAACATGGAGAGTTGCCATGTGACAGAAAGCAGAGATGTAAGCCAAAGGATCCCAAAGGATTATGCCAAGCCAGCACCAGAATGCTAGTCTTTGGGGGATAAAACATGCCAAGGTCTTGATTTTGGAGTCTCAGAAATTGTGAGCTAATAATTCTTGTTGTTTAAACCAACCCAGTGTTTTGTATTTGTTGTAGCAGACTGACAAACCAAGACATCTTGATAGATTTCTGACTGGTCTTCTCTTTTCATAGGTTCTCATTTGGGGTCTCATTCCTTCATGTCACCTTTCTCTCTATTATCTACAGGAGTCCATCTACCATAACTGCCTAGATCCCCTCTTTTCCTGTGTGAGGATATCATTGCTTCCATCTTGGCTCTTCTGTTTGTTACTTTTCTAGTGGAAGTTTGGGCCTGTGACGGTGCTCTGTCTTCTCCAGGAATCTCTAACTGGGCTCCTACACTCATTGTCCTGGGCTGGAAAAGCTACCTTTGATTACCTGTGAAACTGTAAGGTCAGGCGTTTTGCAAAAATATCCCATCCCAATCACACCTTGAGTCCCACAGTGCTAGGGTTATGGCTGCCACTATGTTTATTTTTAAACTACATGTGCATTAGGACTTGGCATTCTAGATTGATGCATTATTACCAGGTTTTCTTTGGAGATGGGTATAAGAACTAACCCTCCAGAAGGTTTCTGCTTTTCTCCATTTTGCACGTTTGACACTGTGTAATAAACATTCAGGTGTTATTTCTTCTCATCTTTACCTTCTCATTTATTGAATATCTCACTGACATTAAATATTTTCTAACCGACAAATGCAAAAGCTTTGCCTATTTTTTTCTGAAGATTCATTTAAGATCCAATTTCTAGGAGTGTTTTGTATTATAAAAGCTGGAATCATCTGTCAAAAATAAATGCCTATCTGCTAAACCAAAGATATAGAAAAATACAGTGTTTGAAAAATGAGTTTCCATAAGAACATAAGTTATAATGACCCATAAAAAACCAGTTCTTTGCAAATCATCATGCGCAAACTCTTTATTCAGTTTAAAATAACTTTTAAATAGTTCCTGTGGCCCACCCTCTCTTAATAAAAATGCTTTCAAATTTTTATTTCTCCCACATGAAAGTCACTCATGAAATTTGAAGTTTTATGGTCCCACCATGTTGGGGTGACTCACAGCTGAAATTAGCCACAGCTCCTGTCTCACCCTGATAAGGTGCTAGGGGTGAGTTCTTGGGCTGTGTTCCAAGTTTACGTGAGGAGTCACCACCACTAGAGTTTTTGAGCTTACAACCAATCAGAGCAGGCAAACCTGGCTGTATTCTCCTCCTAAGATGTGTGCTCGTGATCAGGACGCTGGGGCTGCCAACCTCACCAAGAGTATCAGTGATGACTCAGCCTAGGCAGTGAGAGGTGAAAAAGACAGGTTAGAGGTCTCAAGGTGCTAGGGTGCTCATTTCCCAGGAACAATTCTAACTTGTTACTACAGCATAGTTCTCCATGCTTTGAGGTGAAGCTCAATCCACTGATATCCTCTCTCGGCGTCTTTCCTAATGGGTTCCCTGGACTCCATAACTCCCTTTTGTATAGTTCCTAAGCAGAATGTTAGGGAAACTTGTTTGGTTTCTCTAACTTCTGTTTTTCAGGGGCTTCTTCATCTGAACAGTCTTCACTCAGGTGATTTTACATAAGCAGATGCTGAGCCAGAGACTGACGTGTAGGATATGTATGTCTCACGTTATATATATGGTCAACACCTGTGAAAGAAAGAGAGGGGGACTAGAATTGGCCAGAGGGAGAAGTCAAATTGCAATGCTGGCCAGACAACCCATGGACACTTTACATGCATATAATTCATCAAGGTTGTCCCATAGAGGGCCCGAGTGACCCGGCCTTTATACCCTCTCATGAATCAATCACGGGACATTGACCACCCCTGGAAGGGGGTGACATTGGTCTGTGAGGGTCTCTGCAGCAGAGGAAAATCTTGAGAAGGTGGCAACTTGAGGCTAGCTGACAGCTCCACCAGTAGCTGGCAACAGTTCCTTCTTTGAGGGGGGATCTGGGCATCACAACTCGACATTCACCGGAAGTCTTCTGGTTAATCTGAGTCATAGGGCACACTACAAGTAGTTTACACTTCCTCTAGATAGACAAATAAACTGGAATAACAGAGCCTAATAGTTCTTTGTGGGAGAGGAGGGTAGGCTTTTGGGTGCATTATAGGATAGTTAACAGCATACCTGGCTTCTATTTGCTAGATGAAAAGTAGCTCCCTCCCACTGAAATTGGGAATCTCCTTAAGGGCAAAATTGACCCTAGTTGAGAACTACTGTGTTACATGCACTGAAGGCAGAAGTGGAATTTTTCCTCTGTAGTTTAAATTAGCTTACCTAATTTAGTATAAAGGGGGAAAACAGTTTTTGATAATATGAGGAATCATTAATAATTTTAGTGCCAAAAGAATGATTTCAAAAGTAGTTAGAAAGAGGATTTTATGCTTCAAACTAGAGATTTGTAAGCATTAAATAAAATTTTAGGTCAATAGAATAGTTTTCTTTTTTCTCAAGTATACTGTAAGTTTGCTAAGGTAGTATTTATCTTCTCCCTCTCTCTCTCTTCTTTTTTTTATTATGGATGTGAGGCTGCAGATTTCATCTTTTCCCTTGCTTCACTGACCTGGCTTTGGTATAATAATGATATGACCCAGGCAAATTATATTCTGGGTGAGGAAATTGGGTGGAGGTGGTTTCTAACAACAACTGAATGATACATATAATACATATATATATAAAGAAAGGAAAAAACCTCAAGAAATTGAAGTAAAACAATTTATTTCTTGCTGTTTTTTCATCTCCAGATGTAGATGACTTCAACATATGTCCAGGCATCATTTTAACAATTGATCTAAAACTGATGTTGATTTCCTATATATTTTTCCAAGGTTGCTCTGGGAGAACAGATGATGTTTTTCTCCTTGTCGAGCAAGAAGAATGAAGTATGAGAACACAAAACTTCAGTATGTATACGTGCCAGACATTAAGTTTCCATGACTGTTTTCTTCAAGATTACTGTGGAATTGGTGATTAACGCTACAGAATGTGTTAGTATATTTCAAATAATGACATGAACTAAAAGAATAAAAGATATTCTTCCAAAATGGAAGCACACTCTTTTCTCTGAATGCAAAAATCCTATTTGAAATGTCTATGTGAAATATCTAAGGTACAATATTTCCATTTGGGAGCAGAAATGGAAATATTGTAGCTTATATATTGATAAGGAAAAGAAAAGTAATGTAAGCAAAATAACTATAAGAAATTGTTACTTAGTAGATAAAAGATAGATTTTCATTTCCAAAGGACCCCAACCTCATATCGGCTTTAGAAAACATAAAAAAAGATTAACAGTTAATTTTATAATCTTATGTATTTATAAATATTTAAACATTGTCTTTCAATATTTGTCCCTTTACAATTTTTGGCAGATACTTCTCTCCTTTAGTGAATTGTGATACTTTCTTGGTATTATCTAATCCCATTACAATGATAATTATCATGAAGTGTATTCAGTGTCATGAATATAAGACTAATACAAAACACCTGCTTAAATTCTTGAGTTTAAAGTACTGCCAGAGAAGTGATTATTCAAAAGATTTGAAGTTTCTAACAAATCTCCTTTAAGACTTCTCTGAGGGTGAACAATGAGATCATTCTGATAGAAATATCAAAACCTATTCTCATTGCCTCAATGCGATTCCATTTGTTATGGCTAATACACAGTAGACGCTATGCACATTCTCACTCATGGATAAGGCAGGCCATTGGCCACACAGTGTGATTGGATTAGCCCAGAGAAAGGGACACAGCCCACAGCTATCCCCTGGTTGAAACCCCAGTGTTTGAGAATTGCTCTGCTAGAGATGCTTTTGAGGGGGATTCATTTGTGTCCCAGCCTGTGGGCCACAGACCCCTTGGGGAGTTACTGGAAAAACATAGTACTTAATAAAAGAAAGTTTAGCTACTATTATGTGGGATTTTGATAAGCTTTTTTTTTTAAGTTAGAAAGGGTCTCATACTGAAAAAAAAAATATTGGGGCTTCATAAAGAATTTTGTAAAGGTAGGATATTTACTCTATTTTGTCCATTAAATGTAATCTCTGCTGTCTCTCAGTGGATGGTGTGGTAAGTATTGAAATGTGAGCAAAGGGAGTCCATTGGGTAATCCATTCAACTAATGGTGTCTAGTTGTGGTGATTTGAGTCTACAAGGCCTGTCCTGCTGTCTGGGCCGTGCAGAAGTTGTTCTCCAACTCCTTTTCCTACAGACACCTGGCGAATGCAAGGCTTTGGAGGTCTGTTCGGGGCTGGTGAAAAGATTTGTCTTTAAAAAATGCTTCCCAGCAAAGATGGAACTGGGTAAAACCTTTTACAAGGATTTCACATGGATAGCATTTTCCCAGAGCTTCCTGACTGTGGGCTCCCGTAATTTATACCAACTGCACCTCTGACACTCTGTCTAGTCCATACCTTTAAACAAAATAGTCACTTTGTTTGGATTATGTTTTCTTAAAATATCTAGGTCATGTTTATTATATATTGAGTTTTTCTGAAGTTCTCCTGTCTCTTGCATTATATCACTCAAAGGCCTTTATAGCTTATTTTACCAATTTTGTGATGTATAATATATATGCAGAAAAGTTCATTTATTGTAATTATATAGTCCAGTGAGTTGTCACAAACTATACCCACCCATGGAACCAGCACTGGATCAAGAAACAACAAATTACTGGTACCTAAAAACCCACCATGCTCCTTTCCAATCACTCACCACTCACCAGAAGTAAACAACATTTTTACTTCTGACAGCATAGAATAAAATAGTTTTGTTGAGGTCATGATAGTTGGATTCTTCATCAATTTGTTTCTAGACAGTTATGTTGATTTCAGCCTTGCTTTTGGCTCCTGTGCTGCCTATAGATGAGGCATTGCCTGCAGGGGGTCTCATGAAACCTACTGCTCAAATAGGGGGTCTGTGCTGAGCAACTAAGATGCAGGTAGAAAGATGGAGCATGGAGGTAAATGGAAGTCATGAGAGAGGGTTGGGGAAAGAACCCAGGAAAAGCATATGGGTAGAGGCCAAAGAAAACCCCTTTCTTTACACCTGTGGTGGTTTGAAGCTGTATGAACCCCAGAAAAGTATATTCTTAAAGTTAATTCATTCCTGTGGGTATGGATCCATTATAAGTAGGCTCTTTTGGTGAGTAGGATCTTAAGATGTTCAGGATGGGTCTTAATCTTATTACTGGAGTCTTTTATTACAGAACAAAATTCAGACAAAAATAAAAAGTCATGAAAGCAAAAAGCTGAGAGCAACAAAACCTGGGAGAGAAGGGAGAGACCAGCAGATGCTGCCATATGCCTTGCCACCTAACAGAAGAGTTCAAGATTGCTGGCAGCTGATCTTCAAGAAGAAGGTATCGTCCTGATGATGCCTTGATTTGGATAGTTCTTGCCCTCAGACCTGTAAGCTGGTAACCTAGTTAATTCCCATTGAAAAAAACTAATGCATTTCATGGTGTCTGCTTTGAGAGGCAAAATAGAACCATGCCTTTGCTTAGAAAAAGGTCTAGGGAAAAGCATTCTCATTTCTTTTTGAAACTTTCCTCTTAAGATCTCTGTATGGTTCTTATTGTCGACTTTGTTATTTGTGCTTGTTGAGGAAGATGAAGTGTTGCTTTCAGTACAAAATATCTTCTTGAGTATTAAAGACATAAATACTGAGGTTTATAAGAACACTGTGCTCACATGAGTATTTTATTTTAGTGCATTTCCAAGGCATGCCTTTTTCAGGGCTGGACAGGGCTCATATTTTCAATTCACCAACAGATCATTAGTCACCAAAGTGAGGTATAAAGATTGGTCAAAACACAGGGATTGCATCATTAATGAGAGGGTGGAGGGTGAGTAGGAGCTGATGTCCCCAGGTGTGGATTCCTAATGACTGATAAGAACTGCTGAGAAAAAGCAGACTTACTTAGAGGAACACCCACCAGCTTTGACATGCTAAGGGCTGAAGTAATTCTCTCTCTTTTTTTTTGCCTCTTTCTTTAAGGAACACCAATCTAGAATTTGCTTTCCTAAAGGTGGTAGTTGTCTGATGCAGTGGTGATTTACTCAGTTTATGCACAGGCTTAGGGCTGCACCTTCTTTTCTTATATCCAGTACAGCTCTTGGAAGGTCCTTTTCAGAGAAGAGCATGACTTAAGAAAACTCCTCAAAAACTCCAACAAGCTTTTCTTCTTTTTTGTTTGAGGCAAAGACAACCTCCTCCTCACCACATACACCTCCCTTTCCAAATGTAACAATGGTTTCAGGTGTCAGAGCATGTGCATTTGTAAAGCAACTAAAGGGAGCGATTGTCTCTTCTGCCTGTTTCACTTTTACATGGTCCCCTGTGTTCTTCCCAGCTGAGCTGGGGCTTGGATTGGGGCCCTGGAAGATGCAGAGCTGTGTGTTACTGGAGCCTTACTGCTCAGTTCCTCCACACATACAAGAAAAGAGTGATAACTGCCAGCTGGAAGTAGGCTTGGATATCCTGTGAGGTCTCCATAGTCCCTAGGCTGGGAATGAAAGATCCTTAAGGGGTTAGGTCTGGGATTTTCTCTTTAGGTCCATTCTAAGCCCTGGAAGACTCATGGGAACCCACATAAAAAGAATGTTCTGGATGATATCCATATTTACAGTCTGTCTTACATCATTCTTCCTTTTTTGAACCTCAGTTCTCTTTGCCTTCTAATTTTTGATCTGTGTTTTTTTTTTTTTTTTTCATTTTTGTCCCTATTTAAATTCTCTAAACTCTTATGCCTCACAGATTTCTTTTGACTTGGGGTCTGACTATTCACCTGGCATTCTATTTAGCTTTCAAATTTTTAAGTTAGATCTACCAAAACCTAAGCTTGCTGTTGGGCAATCCTGGTTTCTATAAGCTAGCTACTCTCAAGAGAGACAATTCACACTTTGATTTATCACTGGGCTCTTCTTCTCCCTCCTCACTTCTTTCTCTTCCATTTGTGCCATTTTATTGATTTATAATGATGTTACCACCCAGCTCAGTCCTAAGACCAAAGACTTTGCCTGCACAGAGTTAGGCATGAGTTTATTAGGATGTATGGGCAAGAGAAGATCATCTATGGTGGGGGCTCGCAGTGGAAAATGAAGGTTAGCATTCCACCAATGGCGGGGAGTGCTGGAGGGTGGCTTATAATGGTTTAGGACAAAGAAATTTCATAGGGTGTGACAACAGAGTCTCAGTAGGGTCTCCTGACACAGGGGTTTGATTGAGGGAGGGGAGTTTCAATGCTGTGTTCATGATGCCATTTGTACATTCTTTCCCCCCTGAGGAGGTCTGAGGACCTTTAATATCTATCCTGGCAATGTAAATGGCTACATGTGATGACCTGCTCTCACTAAGGAGGGAAACCAAGGGCCCTGGGTTCCCACGAATGAGAAATAGAAATATTGTGCTGACTGAAGTGCTTATTTTGTAAAATTGATTTATTCTTTCTCTGTAGGTAAAAGAGAATGTCCATAGTAACAATGGAAGCAGGCAAAGATGTGACAAGAATTTCTAGATTGTTTGATGACAGGAGGCCAAGGTAAATAAGACACACAACTCTGAAACAGGAAATTTCTATCTACTTGCGTCATATGCTAGTGCTTGGGAATCCTTCTGCCATCTTGGATTGTGCTGAGGTTACATGTGTTTAATGGCACTCAGGGGCCCTCCTTTTCCAGGCCCAATACAGGTGATTTACATGGCAAAAACCATGGCTTGGAAAGTTCTTTGTTTTCACCTGAAAAGTTATTCTTTAATGATGCATTTCTGTACTTCTCTCCTTTTTCCACCCTTATCTTCCTAACTCTCATTCCCTGGACTTTCCCTTGGTCCATATCTTATGCCTTACTGTATACTCCTGGCAGTGCACCTGCCTCTCCATCCTTCCATTTTCTGCTTCTGTTTTTCTATGGTGGAGGGACTATTCATTAGTCACAGGAAACCAGATCATTGGTGAGCAAAGACTGATATCCTGTAGATTCTGCTTGTTTAGCAGTTCCAGAAAATAGGGAAGTGGGGTCTCCATTACTTCTTAATATCCCTTACTTCAGCAATGTAGCAGGGACCAAGGCACATCACAGGTTTTGGACAACCTCAGCTAATTGTCAGTCGTATTAGTAACTCTTAAGAAATGCCACTTTGGGGCTTTTAATGCATTACTTACAGTTATTTTTAGACAATAACATTTACCTTTAAAAAAATGAATCTGTCTTACCAAAAGAGGGATGGGATGGGGCAGGGGGAGGGACATGTTCCTATGATCTGTTCTTAATTAGTCTCTTTAGGATTTGCTATTAACAGATTTTTCTTGTTTTCTGAGTAATTAGGTAGGAAATTGGTAAATCTCAAGCCTGATGGGAAAGTGAACCCAAGAAGAATTGAAGATAGAGAACGACATTGTTATCTTTGTGTTTAATCCAAATCCCACATGTTCATTAACTAAAATGAAGGCGATATAAATGAATGAAATCAGAATGAAAAGTTGGCAAGGTAGAGTGTTTTTTAAATAAAACCTTTGTTTTCATTTTTAATAATGCGAATTAACTCCAATTAACTGTTTTACCACATGTTGCCAAGTAGAACTCCTATTACAACTGTTTTTTTTTTTTTTTTTTTTTTAGGGAGGAAGGGAAGGAAAGACAGAGAGAAGGAAGGAAGGATGGAAGAAAGGGAAACATCTTTAAACGTTTTCTTGTTTTATTGTATTTTGTTTGTTTGTTTGTTTTTTACATGGGCTGGGGCCGGGAATCGAACCGAGGTCCTCCGGCATAGCAGGCAAGCACTTTGCCCGCTGAGCCACCGCGGCCCGCCCTACAACTGTTTTAATGAGCAACAGACTCACTTGTAAGTATTGATTTTTTTTCCCTCAAGGAGTGTGTAAAAGTGTGTTTTTGCTTGGTTTGTCGTTGCCCCTGCCATCTTGCTTATACTAATTCACTCAGATCATTCCTATTGAAAGTGCGTTTGTGGAATAGAAGCAAGGTTTCACCAGGCAAATAGGGAGAAATGCAGAATTTCAGCCCTTACCCCAGGTCTGCTCTATCCGAATTTGCATTGTAACAAGATCTGCATTAAAGTTTGAGAAACTGACTTAGAAGGTCTTTCATGCCCAAATCACCACAGAGGTAAACTCTAGTCTGTCCTTCTTGAAATTAACTCAAATTCTGAATAGCAGAGTTGAAACTAATAAGCCTCTATTAAATTTCATTTCTATTTCTAAATTAAATTTTGCTGATTTGGTATTACTTTAAATTTTCAGCAAACACCATCCGTTCCATAGGCTTGAGTTATCCTTTTTAGAGAAAAAACATCTATTAAAAGCTGGAGTGATACACAAATCCTCTTTCACTCTATTCAGTATGGCTGGGCTTTATCTGTAAAATTCTATTTGAGGGAGGTTTTGACATCTTGGTATGTCTTTTTCTTTGGCACATTATAATCTTTCCCATAATTCTTTGTTGGGCTATTAGTCTTGCCCTCAGTAGAATTCCATGATTAATGCCTTTATTTCCTGAATTAGGGAATTCCCAATAGACTTAAACCTAGAGAATTCTTTGATAAATATTCAAATGATTACATTTGGAACGTATTTAATGAATTGGAAGTTTCTTAAACAGTATAAAACATTCAAATACCAATTACAGATTTGGACTCAAATAAAAGTGAATTTATAGGATAGCAACATAAAAAGAATAACCTTGCTTAACATGGTACACCTTAAATTTCTTCTGTCTACTTTGACTTTTATCTTTGTGCTCCAAATGATAGCTTTAAGTGGGTCAAGCATGTGTAAGTCAAAGACTATAGGACAAACTAAAAATAGTACAAATCACCTTTGCCTGGCATCCATTTAAAAGAACAATGTATTGTTCAATCTGCAAATCTATATTTTCCCTTTAAAGATATACAATATTGAGGCAATCTGGTGGGCATCCTTGAACCTATTTACTTAGAAATACTCCCCTAGACATAAAGAGTTTAGGATTGCTACTTTATAAAAAGAAACATGCTTTGCACATGAACTTATTTGTAGATGAATCTCAAATTATTGCGAAAATAGAATATGAGCTTTGAAGGTAGACATTTTTGGCCTGTTTCCTTTACTCTTGTACCCTCCAGTATCTTCAACAGTGTCCGACACATGGCTTGTGATAGGTACTTGCTGAATGAATGAATAAATGAATGAACTTAAAAATGCAAAAGTCTCTGTTTTAGAATTCAGTGGTTAGATTCACTTCTTATTGGTAGCATCTTGCTAAAAGTGTCTTTGAGTAATGATTCTCCCTGGAAACAAGGTCTACTTAAAGTCTTATCTAAGTAATTAAATAATACAAGCTAAATATAATCACTATTGTTGAAAGTACTATGTAGGAATGGACCCAACAAAAGGTTACTGGGGAAGTCATGGACACACCTGGCAGCCATCTCCCAGCCCTCAACTAGACCCTGCTTCCTTTTCTATGGTGTGCAGATGTTTTTGCTTCCATTCCACAGCCCTTGGGGGATATTGGGTCTAATAGAGTCACCTGACCGTACCTTAAACCCCAGCTGCTTATCAGATGGTGATCTCTCAGTGGGAGGGCCCGCCCCCGCTCACCCTGGGTTGTATAAACACCCTGCCCTCAGAGAGTATAAGCTTCTCTCCTCTCCCATGTGAAGTCGGGCAAGCAGAGCCACCGTCCACGGAACCTGACCCAAACAGCTGCCCCGCCCCCCCGCCCCCCCCCCCCCCGGAGACTGGCCACCCTGGGACCTCTTACTCTGCTCTTTTGGACCCTTTGTGCTGTGTAAGTAACGAGGCAGTCACTTGCTGAAAGTTTGTGCTGTTCCTGAGCCCGTGTTCCCATGATGCACCGTGTTGGCAGTTTACTCCACAGACGCCCAGCTTATCCATAGCTCATTTATGACATGGCCTTGATCTGTGGTGGTATCAAAGCTGAAGCACTTCCTCCCTGAAGTGACCTCTTCTTTCCATTCCTTCATCCATTCTTTTCACATTAACTTGTGACAAAGGAGTTGCTCTGAGAAACCTTTCCTTTTCCCTCCTCTCACCTCCCTGGCTCTGAGAGGGAGCCTACTGTCCCTCTTACCTTCCGTTCTGATGTCCTTCTCACCACTTGGTTGACTGATGGTATGCCTGGCTGCTAAATTTATCTGATAGGCCCAGGATCCCAAAGTTGTTCTCTCCCTTTCCTTCTGTGGGTGACGGCACGCTGTCACAGTGTGCGGAGCGTGCACGGGCAGAGAGGAAAGGGTGGTGTGATCATTTCTCTTTAGGAAAAACTCTGGGGTCAGGGTGACTTCTGCTTTCCCCCATAAGCCTCTGTGTCCCAGTGATCCAAAAAGAAACTTGGTCTTCTTTCACACTCACTTAAGTTCTATAGCTTTTAAAAAGGCTCATTATTTTAAATGCTATTTTGAAAGGGAAAGCTTTATTTTACTGCAAAATTGCTGTAACCTGGGTTTGTATGTGGTATCAACTTCACAGTTTTTGTGGACTGGTCTAGGAGCCATACCACTATGTCTAACTTAATTCCTATGTGGAAATACATTTTACTGAAAACCATGACCTGGTAATGAACTTTCTTAAGTTTATGAGTGGGGAACTGTAATATACAGAAAAGCATATTTATAATCTAAAATATAATTTTAAGAATTATTGAAAGAATCAGAGCAAAGGATAATCATCCCTTAAGCCACTATAAAAGCAATCAATTACTCATCCGTTAGTAAAAACAAACTATTCATAACCTTTAACATAAGAGAAACACCTACAAGTAAAGTGTAAATGTGGAAGAAATGTAGTAGAGTATGCAAAAGGGTGTGGGCTCTACAGTCAGAATCCCAATTCACCTGTAGGATTTTAGCAGGATACCTTACCCCCTTGATGTGCCTCATTTCATAGTCTGTAATAAAAGAGGTAATAATATCATCTACTTTATAGAGTTATTGTAAGAATTAGATCAATGTAAGTGCACTGTCATGCATTAAGTGCTAAATATGTTCTTATTGTCTTACTCATATCACTGCATCACTATTTTATATGCTTATTAAAAATTTCATCTACTTCTGAATGATTCTAAAGAGCAACATCATAAGCCATGCTGAGAGTTTTATGACATGTGCTCTGTGATGCTCCCTTATGAGAGTGAGTTGCTCAGCTGGAGAAGGAGCTTAGCCTACCTTAGCATCCACATCTTTTTGCAATTTGGCCTTTCCCATTTGGTGCCATGTGTAACAGACGGCCCAGGAAAGGAAGTCAGGTGCTCGTTAGGTGATGTATTATAAATCTGAAGATACATGGATACATACCTCATTAGACGTAAGGATCTACTAGTTATATTCACTATAATATTCCTAAAAGAGTAGGCTGCTAGTATCATCCTGATTTGGCAAATACTTAAATTCAACTTAAGTTGCTTGTAACTTGTGGCTATACTACATCATAGGTGGATCAGCTATTACAACTCAAGCATTTTTGGTGCTGGTTACAGGGACAGATTCAAATAATGACAGCAGGGATATTTAGACTTAGAACTAGTTGAGACATAGTTCAGGCAAACACTGATGTTAAAGCTGGCTTACAAATAACAGAGTACAATCAGGATAAGGAATCACAGGTTATTACAGCAGTGAGAATTTAATATAATGAATTGTTGATTATTGAAGAATGGAAATGTGACGAAGAAACCACTAAGCTATCTCCAAGGTAACACCCCTGGGGCTGGAAGGGGCTGCAAGAACAGGGGCAGGGGTTGGCGATATTAAAACTTAAAATCTAGGCAAAGGGGCCAATGGTGCTAAAATGCAAGCCCCTGAGAAGGCATGGGGTTGTGCTTGGCTGGTGCTGGTGCATCTATGCTCAGAGGAGGGGCTCTGTGGATCTAGGACCTGAATTTATAAAGAACGGCACTGGCTGCTGCTGCTGCTGGCTCTACGAGAGCCTGGTGAAATCAGAAATCTATAATTCCTGTTTACATTGGAATTAACTGCCACTACCAGGGTGAATAAGAGGCATTTCTGGTTGATATTGTTAGGAACAGGTAGCCCCCAGGGAGTAAATAAGAAGAAACAGTCCCTTCTCCCACTTCTAGCCTTGCAGCATTCCTCCACACCTGTATGAGAGCCAGTGAGCAAAACAGAAATGTGGTTTGCAGTGTCCTAGTCTCAGCATCACAGAGTATAGAGAAATGGGTAGGAAGTTGAGACCACAGCAAATTATCTAGCACAGATAGGTCTATATGGCGGCAAGTGTGAGTGGAAGGAGGATGCACAGACACTGGTTCTGGGAGAGCTGTCTGTCTTTCCTAGGACAGACGGGGCATTGCAGGTAGGATAGCCAGGGAGACCGTCTTTGGGGAAAGCATGAGCCGTGGATAGTGCTGGGATTCAGAGGCCCTCCAGAAAGCATGTCACTGAAACTTAATGTTCCTGTTGACAGCTTCACAGAATGCCAGAATCTACTGTTGCAGTTTTTTGCTGTCCCTGTCAAAATGAGTCAGAAGCTTAGGTGTGAGGCTGTCAGGGAGGCTCACCCATGGCCACGGTGGGGTGGAGGGGCTGAGCTGGGGAAAGGGGGCACCTTGTTGGTGCTTATAATGTTTTGTGGAGACTGAAGCCAATAGTGAAGAACCAGGCATAGGACACTTATTAATTTAAAGCAGCTAAGTCACGACTCACAAAGGAAGAGGCTGAGAGAGTGGTGGTGGGGAGCGGGGGAGAGGCTGAGAGAGAATACTTTTTAGTACTGTGTATCTTGACTAAGCCTATGCAGCCCTCGGGTGACTGTTTAACTTCATTACGGAAAACTGCCATGTAGTCAAGTCTCCACAGACTGGGTCACTGAGAAAATCCGTGGTGGGGAATGTGGTCCCAGAGCAAGTCGGTGCCTTCACTTCCATGGGCCGACACGCATGGGTCTCTGCAGTGTGGCTCTGAGGTTTTCAGGGTTACCGACTACCACTGCCCGCCAGCACTGCAATTGCCTGCGGGAAAGTGAAGACAATTCTGGGGCTAGACCCTAAGCAGACCCATCAAATCAGTGCATTTGGAAGTGGGCAGACGCTTTGGGATTTTTATTAAAAAAAAAAAAAGGTCCCCATAAGGTTGTAATGTCAGCCAGGTTTGCGAATCATTCTAAACTCCAAATAATCTGGTCTACTTTCAACAGTTCAAGTCAATATTTTAGGCATTTGTTGGTTCCTTAGCATGGCGGGTACTGATGATATGGTAATAAAGACTAAAACATATATATGTATGTGACTCAGTCAGGTAAGTACTGTATTATGAATAGTTAACTAGTAAGGAAGACGATTATTTCCACTGGGGTTGTCTGATAGGGAAATCTTCACAGGACAGGTGACTTCACATCTTGGAGGATAAATATTTTACCAAAGAGACTGAAGCATGAAAGAGCATGAAGTGTTCTTTGGTGATAATAGTCTGGGTGACCAGAAAATTGGTTGAATTAGGTGAAAGGCTAGGAATAATAAAGTGGGAACCACATTGTTAAGAATCTTGAATTCAATATTAATCAAACATCCACTAGATCCCCAGCCCAGTGCTGTGCTCCGAAGGTACAAAAATGAATAAATCCAGTACCCATTTTCTGGTCCCTCTCAGTTATATGGATGAGACAGACATGAAACTGCGTAGGAAGCTTTGCAAGCAGAGAGAATGACATGAACAAAAGCACAGAGGCATGAAAATGCCTGGTAATTTCAAGGAGCAGCGATAATACAGCTCTGCTGGATGTATTTAGGGATGAGTGGAGGTAAAAGTTAAAATGTAGGCTGCATTAGGTTGGGAGTGCATTGTGTGCAATATTTAGAAGTTCGGATTTTATGCTACAATTTATCAAGGGGCAATAAGGATTTTAAAGTGGGAATTAACATGGCTCATATCTGATTTATAACGGATAACTTCCTTGGTAGTATATGAATTGTGATATGGGGGAAAGCCAGGGAGAGAGACTGGAGACCAGAAAACCAGATGAGGAGTATCAAAGTGGTCCAGAGAAGAGGTTTTCTGATCTAAGATAGCTAAGTTTTATCATTGTTTTCTTTCTCTGCCTGCTCAAGCAAACACTTTACCATGGGTTGGCTTAAACAATAGGAATTTATTGGCTCACAATTTTGAGCCTAGGAGAAGCCCAGCATCAAGGCATCATAAAGATGATGCTTTCACCCAGACGACTGTGGCATTCTGGGGCTGGTTGCCAGCAATCCTGGGCCCTTGGCTTTTCGGTCCTATGACACTTGCACATGGCTTCCTCTCCTGAATTCTCCCTTCTCTTCTAGGTCCTGGTGACTTTCAGCTTCTGTCTGTTTCCTCTGTGCTCTCTCTCCCTCTGTGGCCTTCTCCGTAAGGCTTTTAGTAATAGCCTTAAGATCCATCTTCTCTGAGTTTGTGCCATACCTTAGCTGAAATAAGCTCATCAAAAGGTCCTGTTTATAAGGGTTTCACACCCACAGGAATGGATTAAATTTAAGAACATACTTTATCCGGGTATATAGCTCCAAACCACCACAGCCATTAATGGGGTGCAATTTTGGGAGCTGGGAGAAAGATGGGACATTTTTTTTCCTTTGCTTGTTTTTGGTGAGAGCAAAGAAGACCACATGAATTTGCGTTATCTGGAATATCTAGTTGAAATTGAAGTGGGCAGCTAAAAATAAGCACCTAGAGTATGGAGATAAAGATGGGAAATGTCTATCTAGTGTCAGCAGCGGGTGGGGTGTAGGTAAAGCCATGAAAATGCCAGAGATGAACTGGATTCTGGGTGAAGTCAACATTTGGAGAACATTTGGAGACTAGGAGAAACAGAGGAAATCAATATTTCACAGTTCTAGGCTCTAGAGAGAAAACGATTTCAAGGAAAATGAATTGGTCAACAGTGTCAAATGTTCCAAAGAAGTAAAGAATTAAAACTGAGAAACACTCCTAGACTAAGTTCTACTAGGGGCAGGGACCATACATGTGTTGGACACCTATTATGCTTCATAAGCATTTAGGGAATGAATGAATGAAGGGATATGCATTCTGGGTTTGCCTTGAGAGACGCATGCTAATTCTGTTCACCAGTTTATTTTTGCTTGCATATATGACTAATTATTATTCAAAATATACCCCACATTAGATATGAATATTTCTCTGGTTCTCAAAGAATAGAGACAAAATTAATCTAAAAGGAATATGATCATATTATTCTAATTAAAAATGAGCATTATTCTGTATGAGAAAGGTTTCTTCCCTTCATCATTTTCAAATAAATGATATATTATGCATGAAACAATGGAAGATGAAATAGCACATACTTAATTTCCTATGTCATCAGAAGTATGTTCCTTTTGACCTTTACAAGTTACAATCAAAAGTTAATTCAATTTTCTCACTAAAGACTATTAAGGTTCTGAGGCAAGGATTTAGCTTGTATTCAGAAAGACTTTAATAAGTTGGAAGTGGGTCGAAAGACGTTGACGACTCATTTTTAAAAAACCATGACTTTTCCCCTAATACTTTCATAGTCATCCTCTATCAAAACTTTATCTCATTAGAGGATCAGATGCTATATTAATTTGAGAGCAGCCAAATCACTTTCAAGATGCACGAAGATATCATTTATAGTTCATCAAAGAAAGTCATTTGAAAGACATTTAAGTTTTTCATTAAAGAATCTTAAAAACTGCTGCAACATAAAATAAATCTCCATTAATTTGTATACTTAATTTGTGACTTTGTATCCACATGCAATAGGATAATAGTTTTATTTTCTCTTTGATGGAGCGATTCATGAAGGTAACTAATAGATGGGGATTTTATGTAAATTAATTCAGAGAAAATTCTCTTTACAAATAGTACATATGCATATATACTGCTAACTATAGATTCTTAAGGAATGCAAAAGGCATTGTTATAGGTTAGTTTCTCTAGAAGCAGGCTCAGAGAGGACGCTTTGTGACCAAGGTTTATTAAGGAGGTATTTCCAAAAGAAGCTGGAAAGGGAGCAGTGGAAGCTGAGAAGAGAAGAGGGAGGCCAAAGGAGAAGAGGATTTCAGGCAATGCATTCCTGGCCGGCCGCAGCCAGACCCCAGAGGGGAGTTCTGGAATATAAAAAACACCTCAGAGTGCCTTAACCCTAGGCAAGGAAGCCAGGCCATCCTAGTCCAGCACCAGGTAGTTATTTGCTAAGGGCTAGGTTGGGGATAGGGGAAAGAGGGGAAGTGAGAGGAATAAAATCCCAGAACTTCTTTCTCCTTAAGTGAACAAAGCAGTGCTTCCAGCAGCCTAATGGCAGGCCTGTGAAAAATCTCAAGTGTTGGCCATTGGAAGCAGAACTGGGAGCACAGAAATGGTAAGAAGGATTTGAGGTCATCTGGATGGAGCACTAACAATAAGCTACATTCTATGTAGTTAAAATCTAATTTCTTTGAAAAAGTTATTTTCAAATTTCACAATTTCAGATCCAAAAGCACACACAAATGAGGTTTTATGTTACTATCTACAGTACATTCATTGCTTGCTTGTTGAGTTAAATTTGCCATCATTTCTCTGTTGACAAAACCAGATAGAAATACATTTAGAGACACACTAACTGGCTAGAAGAAAATGCTCTGCAATGCCTCCTTTTTATTTAGAGAGTCTTCCGTTCTGTCCCAGCAAAAAACTAGCCCATGTGACGTGTTTCCTTAGTAGAGATAGGTATGTAATTCACCAAAATAACTTCCATAACACATTTTTCTCTTTCAAAAGGGTTTTCCAGTTAAACAGAAAGTTTAATTTTTGTTATGGGCTCACATTTTTTTCTTACTTCTTCTGTTTTTTTTTTTTTTTTTTTAACATGGGCAGGCACTGGGAATCGAACCTGGGTCATCTGGCATGGCAGGCAAGCATTCTTGCCTGCTGAGCCACTGTGGCCCGCCCTTTTTCTTACTTCTTGCTAAGATATTTGTTGGTATAAAGATAAAGAAGTCATATAAATGGATATGGTGATGTTTTAGGTCAAAAGTGTTTGACAGAAATGTCTAAATCATTAGTTTCTCTTTATTAAGAATATGAGAAGTTATTTGGTATAAATTATTTGGGGTAATTGCTGGAAAGATTAAAAATTGTTTAAATTATGTGTTCAATTTGCTTTTATGGCAAGAATGATATTCTGAGTTCCAGTCCCCTCTGAAAAATTCAAATATTGATAGAAGAAAATATCATGCCAGAGATCTTAAAGTAATAGCTAGTATTTGCTACTCCAACTGAGGCCACTTGTGAATGTCAAACACTTCATGCCCCACTGCCAGGTCATGGTCAACAGGCAAACTATATTGCAGACTGACCATCATTTCCATCACAGATAGGCATGGCAATTTTCTCCTGCCTTTAATTACAAAAAAAAGGAAGCCCAATTCAGGGCTGATTTACCTTTCAGGGCAATTGGACAACGCCTTGGGGGTATGTTACTCTTCTTTCCCTCCACTTTGATCTGTTTCCCCCATTTATTCAGGGACCTGTAGAAAGGAGACAGAAGTAAAGTGGATCAATCTCCTGGAAACATCCCCTTGCCTGAGCTACAAGAGATTTTCTATAGTTTGAAAGTAATTTAATGACTTATGTGAAGGAGTAATTTTTTTTTTTCTGCTTGTAACTGTTTTTCCTCACTTTCAAATGTTGGCAAATCATCACTGTTTCTAAAAATGACTTTTAAAAAATATACCAAAACTCATACCCTGTGTATTGCCAAAAAAGAAAAAGAAAAAGTAGGTGCAAAGTAAGGTATTTAGGGATAAGGTGGGAAGAGAGGCAAAGGAAGCAGAGAGAGAAAATGCTGTCAGACATCTGAGCTGAGTGGTTTACTTCACTTGGGCAGTTAATTTTATTTCAGATTTCCTGGCATTTAGGGTGGAGGAAAAAGCACATTATGGCTTCTCTCCTCATTTGCATTCAGTAGAAGATCACTTTGACTCATAGGGAAGTCGCTGCAAGCCTGAAGGAACTTGCCCCATTTATCTCCAACAATTCTGTCCTTTTCTTTCAAAAGTCTAGTCAGAAATCACACATTTCAGAGGAAAACTTTTTATATATTCTCTAAACACTGGGAGAATGAGACCCAGAAATTATGTGATAACTAAAGAATGGGTGTTAGAATGAAAATGAATTTAAACTGCCCGTCCCCACCTTGGGCCATCATATTTGAAAATGTTTTTACTTTCATTGTGTAGTAAAAATGGTATTAAAAACAGCAGCTACACTGTACTATGAAGTTGAGGTGGAAAGGCTCTGAAGAAGGGAGAATGGAGAGCTAGACTGAGGTGACAATTCTTTCCCTTCTGTCTTTTATTTCTATCTTCACACATTTTGACCTTTCTTTTTAATTATTGTTATATTTTTAATGATTTTTTTAAATTAGAGAAGTTATAGGTTTGCAGAAAAATCACATGGGAAATAGAATTCCTATATAGTTTCCTCCGTTTTTAAAACTTTGCATTAGTGTGCAAACTTTGTTAGAATTGGTGAAACAATATTATTATAAATATACTATTAACTGTAGTCCATAGTTTGCATTACGGTTCACAATTTTGTAGTACAGTCCTATTTATTTTAAGTTTCATTCTAGTAACATATATACAACCCAGTGTCCCCTTTTAACCACATTCACATATATTGTTAATTAATTATTAATTACATTCACAATGTTGTGCTACCATCACCAAAATCCATTACCAAAAATTTTCCATCAACCCAAACAGAAATTGTGTACTAATTAAGCCTTAATTCTCTATTCCCTAGCCCCCAAAGTATCCCCTGGTAACCTGTATTCTAGTTTTTGACTCTATGAATTTGCTTATTCTAATTATTTCATGTAGATGAGATCATATATATAATATGTGTATCATATAGATAATAAATATATAATATTTGTCCTTTTGTGTCTGGTTTATTTCACTCAACATGATGTCTTCAAGGTTTATACAAGTCGTTGTAAGTATCAGGACTTCATTCCTTTTTATAGCTGTATAATATTCCTGTGTGTGTGTGTGTGTGTGTGTGTGTGTGTGTATGTGTATGCATTGTTTACTAATCACTTGTTGATGCACAGTTGGGTTGCTGTCTTGAATTAGTTAAGTAGGATTTTAAATGTATGTCAAATGTGATACAGTGGGATTCTGAGGCCATAAGGGGTGAGAAAAGATAGGTTGTTAAAAGTCCCAGAGAAAGAAGAGTGTTATGAGGAGTCAACGGGAATGCGATATTCAACGGTAACTCAACCAGCAGGTGGGGAGCACACAGAGTGACATGGCTCTGTGCTTGTGCCTTAACCTCTTAGTAGACTGCCCACAGGAATAAATGGTTAGTTTAAAGCAAACGTTCATGAAAAATGAAAAGGAATAGTTTCCTAAGGGCAGAGGGGATGGTTAGCTTAGCATTTGAGATCAGCTATGGATTTTGGGTGAGGTGTGTGGGTGGTATGAGTGGTGGCTTCAGATGCAGGTTTGGGCTCTGGGGTAGTTTATGCCCTGATTGGAGAGCTGCTAATTAACTTGATCAAAGGTCATGTTGAGGCAAGTGGCTTAGCCAAAGAAAGATGAATGCTGGGCACCATACCCAAAAAATTTTGATAGTTATAAGAGCTGTTTCCATCTTTAGGCAATTGTGAATAATGCTGCTGTGAACATCAGTGTGAAAATATCTGAGTCCCTGTTTTCAATTCTTTTGGATATAAACCTAGCAGTGGGATTGCTGGTCATATGAGAATTCTATACTTAATTTTTCAAAGAATGACCATCTTTTTACACAGTGACCACACCATCTTACATTTCTTCCAGCATTTAAGGAGGAGTTCTTATTTCTCCAAATCTTCTCCAACACTTGTCATTTTCTGTTTTTTAAATAGTAGTCATTCTAGTGGGTGTGAAATGGTATCTCATTATGGTTTCAATTTGCATTTTCCTAATTGCTAATGATGTGGAGCACCTTTTTCATGTGTTTTGGTCAGTTATATATCATCTATTTAAATATATATATATCAAGGATGATTATATATATTGTCTTTGGAGAACTGTCTAGTCAAGTCTTTTGCCCTTTTGTTAATTGGTTTGTTCATCTTTTAGTTGTTGAGTTGAAGGATTTTTAAAAAAAAATATATTCTGGATATTTAACTCTTATCAGGTATGTGTTTTCCTAATATTTTCTCCCATTGTAAAAGTTGTCCTTTCTTTTCATACTTGAAGCCCTTGGATGCCCCCAAATTTTTATTTTGATGAAGTTCCATTTGTTTGTTTTCTTTTGATGCTTGTGCTTTGGTCATAAACTCTAAGAAAGCATTGTCTAACATGAGGCCAGAAAATTCTTCCTTATGTTTTCTTCTAGGAGGTTTATAGTTTGTTCTTTTATTTAGGTCCTTGATCTATTTTGAGTTAGTTTTTGTTTTTGGCGTGTGGTAGGGGTCCTCGTTAATTCTTTTGCATGTGGCTTTTTCTGGCATCATCTGTTAAAGAGACTTTTATTTTCCCATTTAGTAGACCTGGCACACTTGTCAAAAACCTATTGGCCACAGAGGTGAGGGTTTACTTCTGAACTCTCAATTCAATTTCACTGGTCCATTGCCTGTCCTTGTGCCAGTACCGTACCGTTTTTATTACTGTAGCATTATGATAACATTAAAAATTGGGAGACGTGGTCCTCCAACCTCACTGTTCTTTTTCAGCATGTTTTTTGTTGTTCAGACCCTTACCCTCTGTGGCGAATTGAATTGTGTATCTGAATTCGGACATATCCTTGGTCTTGATCCATACTCTGGTATGGTGGACCCATTGTAAATAAATCCTCTTTGGGATGTTATTTCAGTGAAGATGTGGCCAACTGAATCAGGTTGGGATTAAATCTGGATTATTGGAGTCTTTTATAAAAAAAAAAGTGAAAGTCAGATGGACAGGAAGCCATAGGGAACAGCCAGTAGCTGGAATCAATGGACCAAAAATGAAAGGAGAATACACTGCCATTGTCATTTCCATATGACAGAAAAGCCAAGGACCAGGGATTGTTGGCAGTCAGCCCCAGGTCAACACAGCCTTTGCAGAGAAAGAATTGCCTTCCTGAACCTTGATTTTGGACTTTGCCTTGCATCAAAAGTGAGATGGAAATTCCTGCTGTTTAAGCTAACCCATTGTACAGTATTGTTTTTAGTAGCTGGGAAATGAAAACACCCTTCCATAGAAATTTAATGATTGGCTTTTCCATTTCTGAAAAGAAGGCTTTTGGAATTCTAATTAGGATTGTTTTAAATCAGTAAATTTCCTTGGGTAGAAATAACATCTTAACAATATTTAGTCTTCCAAACCATGAATATGGAATGCCTTTCTGTATTTAGATCTTCTTTGAATCCCCTTAGCAATGTTTTATATTTATCTGTGTATAAATCCTTTACATCCTTGGTTAAATTTATTCTGAGATATTTGATTCTTTAGTTGCTATTGTAAATGGAATTTATTTCTTAGCTACTACTATTTATTCACTACTTGTTTGTTCATTACTGGTATATAGAAACACTAGTGTTTTGGGGGTGTTGGTCTTGTACCCTGGCACTTTACTGAATTCATTTATTAGCCCTGTCAGCTTTGTTGTGTGTTTTTCAGGATTTTCTATATATGGGATAATGCTGTCTTCCAATAAGAAAAGTTTTACTTCTTTCCCAATTTGAATGTCTTTTGTTACTTTTTCTTGCCTAATTGTTTAGCTTGAACTTCCAGTACAAATTTGAATAAGAATGGTGACAGTGGGCATCCTTGTCTTGTTCCTGATCTCAGAGGGAAACCTATAGTCTCTCACCATTTAATATCATGTTAGCTGTGGGTTATTCATATATTTGCTTTTTTTTTTTTTTTTTTTTTTTATAGAGGAAGGAAAGGGAGGAAAGAAAGACAGAGAAGGAAGGAAGGATAGAAGGAAGGAAGGGAAACATTTTTCTTATTATTTTTTATTTGTTTGTCCGTTTTTTGTTACATGGGCTGGGGCCGGGAATCGAACCGGGGTCCTCCGGCATGGCAGGCAAGCACTCTTGCCCGCTGAGCCACCGCGGCCCGCCTATATTTGCTTTTTTAAGCTTATGTCGTTTTCTTCTATTCCTAATTTGATGAATGTTTTGATCAAGAAGCATTCTAAGATTTTATCAGATGCCTTTTCTGTGTCAGTTGAGATGATCAACTTTGTTCCATTAAGGTGGTGTAACATGTTAATGTTGTGTTTAATCACCCTTCATATTAGTGGTAAATCTCCCTTGATCATGTTGTATCATTCATTTAATATGCTGTTGGATTCAGTTTTCTTGTATATTGTTGAGGATTTTACATCTATATCAGGGATATTGGTATGTAGTTTTTTTTTTCTTATGGTATCTTTTCTGGCTCAGGTATTTGGGTGGTGTTGGTCTCATAGAATTAGTTAGGCAGTGTTCCCTCCTCTTCGGTTTTTTTTGCAAGGGTTTGAGCAAGATTGTGAATACTTGAAATATTTGGTAGCATTCAGTAGGGAAGCCATCTGGTCCTGGGATTTTCTTAATTGGGAGGTTTTTTTTGGGACAGAACAGATCTATGTACTTATTATTGGTCTATTGAGAGCTATTTCTTCTTTGGTCAATATAGTTTTCTGTGCATTTGTACACTTCATCTAGGTTATCTAATTTGTTGACACACAGTTGATCGTAGTATCTTCTTTTAATGCTTTTGTTTCTGTGGGGCTCATATTATGTTCCCTTTTTCATCTCTAATTTTATATTTGTGTCCTCTTTATTCTTTCTTTGTCAGTCTAGAAAAATGTTTGTCAATTTTATTGATATTTTTCAAAGAGCCAACTTTTGGTTTTGTTGATTCTCTATTTATCCTCTATTTTATTTATCTCTACTCTAATTTTTTTATTATTTATTAATATTTTATTGTAATAATCAAAAACTTAATATATGTTAAAGATGGCACTTCAAAATATGGATATTGCCATTGGGGGTAAAAGGAGATTTGAATTCCTGCTTTGTACCATTTCTCACATAAATTCCTCCTAGATTAGAAATTCAAATGAAAAATGAAACAATAACTACATAAGAATCTTGAAAAATAAAATCATGGTAGTGGAAATAAACATAGTAGATGGACTGAATAATAGAATGAAGAGTGTTGAAGAGAAAATTAGTGAGCAGAAAGATGAAGCCAAGGAAAAGTGGAAATGAAATATGTTAACAATTCTTTTTTATTCTCTATTCATCACCACTCTAATCTCTTTTTAATGTCATTCCTTCTGCTTGCTTTGGATTTAATTTGCTCCTTTTTCTAGATTTTCAGTTGTTATTTAGGCCTCTGATTTGAGATCTTTCTTCTCCACACAAATCTTTAATTTATTTCTGCTGCTTGCTTTGGGTTCAGTTTGCTCTTCTTTCTTAGATCCTTGAAGTTTGGTCTCTGATTTGAGATCTCTTTTATTGTAAGGATTTAGAGCTATATATTTCCCTCTAAGCACAACATTTGCTGCATCCCACAGATTACGGTATGTTGTGTTTTCATTTTTATTTGCTTCAAGATATTTGCTAATTTCCATTGATTTCTTCTTTGTCCCATTGGTTGTTTAAGAGTGTATTGTTTAATTTCTATGCATATGTCAATTTTCCATTTCTCTCCGTTAGTGATTTCTAGTTCCATTCCATTGTGGTCAGAGGAGATACATTATAAAATTTCAATATTTTAAAAAATTTATTGAAACTTGTTTTGTCACCTAATGTGTGGTCTCTCCTGGAGAATGATTCATGTACACTAAAGATGAATGTGATATCTGCTGCTGTTGGGTGAAGTGTTAATATGTATGTTGATTATAATTGGTCTACGGTATCATTAAAGTCTTCTGTTTCCTTACTGATCTTATTTTGAGATGTTGTATCCATTAGTGAAAGCAGTTTACTGAAGTCTTGACTATTAATGTAGAAATCTCCATTACTCCATTCAAATATGTCAATATTTGTTTAATATATTTTTGGGTTCTGCAATAGCTGCATATATATTTATAATTATGTCTCCTTGTTGAATTGACCTCTTTATCATTATATATTGACCTTGTTTTCTCCTCACAAGTTTTTTTTTTAACTTAAAAGTCCATTTCATCTGATACTAGTATAGCTTTATATCAGCTATCTTTTGATTATTATTTGCATGCTATTTTTTCCTTCTATCCTTTCATTTACATTTTACTTGTGTCTTTGAATTTAAGGTGTGTCTCTTATAAATAGCATATAGCTGGGTCCTGCTTTTTAAACCAGTCTACCATTCTCTGCCTCTTGACTGGAGAGTTTAATCCATTTACATTTAAATAAAGTAACTACTGATATTGGAGAACTTTCTTCTACCATCTTTCTATTTTATCTTTGTAGTTCTTGTATCATTTTTTGTTCTTCAATTCTTCCATTCCATTATGCCTAGTTTCATAATTAGTTGATTTTTTTTGTATTGTACCATATTGAGTCACTTCTCATTTCTACCTGAATATACGTCTTATATATTTTCCTTGTGTTTAGCATGAGGTTAAATGTTAACATCCAAAATATATAGCAATCATATTTAATTTGATACCAATAACTTCAAGAGTATACTCATACTGTTTCTATACTCCTCTGACCCCCTATTTTTTTTGTATTTGTTAAAAAATTTTACCTTTATACATTGCTTGTCCAAAACTGTAGATTTATCATTACTTTTGATGCATTTCATTTTAACACCTGTAGGGAGTAAGGAGTAGTTATATACCAAAACGTACAACACTATAGTTTTTGCTTTTATAACTACCCAAATGGTTATTGTTTCAGTTTGCTAAAGCTGCCAGGATGCAATATACCAGAAATGGATTGGCTTTTATAATGGGGATTTATTAACTTAAAATTTCACTTCTTAAGACATGAAAATGTCCCAATTAAGGCATCAATAGGATGCTACCTGGACTCTGAAGACAGGTTGTTGGCATCCAGGGTTCCTCTGTCAGATAGCAGAGACCAGCATCTGCTGGTCCTTTGCTCCCAGGTCTTGTTGCTTTCAACTTCTGGTTCCAGTGGCCTTCTCTCTGAACTTCTATGGGTCCTCTTTTAGCATCTCTAGGGCTTTTCTCTCTGTAAGCTCTCTCTGGGCCTTTTCTGTCTTTTATCCTCTCAGCAAGGATTCCAGTAAAGGATTAATACCCACCTTGAATTGGGTGGGTCACATTTCAATTGAAACAACCTTATCAAAAGGTTCCACCCACAATAGGTCTGTACCCACAGGAATGGATTAAAAGAACATGGCCTTTTCTGGGGTACGTAATAGCTTCAAACCAGCAGTTACCTTTAACAGCGGTATTTATTTCTTAATGCTGCTTTAATAACTGTCTAATGTCATTTCCTTTCAGTCTAAAGAACTGCTTTAGACATTTCTTGTAGGGAAGGTGTAGTGGTGATGAACTTCCCCAGCTTTTGTTTATCTGGGAATGTCTTAATCTCTCCCTCAGGTTTGAGAGAATATCTTACTATGTAGAAAATTTTTGGTTGACAGTTGGTTTCTTTCAGCACTTTATTTCCACCTACTATCTTCTTGTCTCCACGGTTTCTGATGAGAAACAGGAGCTTAATCGAATTGGGACTTCCTTGTATTTAACACGTTGCTTTTTGCTGGTAGTTTTCAGAACTTTTGCCTTGTTTTTAAAATTTGACAGTGACTATTATGTCTCTGTGTGGTGGTCTTCAAGTTGATCCTCTTTGGCATTTGAGCAGCTTCTTATATATGCATATTCATATCTTTCATTGGATTTGTGAAGTTTTCTACTACTATTTATTTCAATATCCTTTGAACATTACTTCTGCTCCTTTTTCTCTTCTCCTCTGGCACTCCCAAAGTGCATATATTGGTGTCCCACTGGTCTTTTAGGTTCTGTTCACTTTTTTAAACATTATTTTTTATTTCTGCACCTCAACCTGAATTATTTAAATTGTCTTGTCTTTAAGTTCACTGGTTCTTTCTTCTGTCAGCTCCAACCTGCTGTTGAAAACCTCGAGGTAATTTTCCATTTCATTTATTGTGATTTTCATCTGCAGTATTTCTTTTAGTTCCTTTTTAACTTTCTATCTATTTATTGAGAGTCTCATGTTGTTCATTCATTGTTTTTCTAATAGTGTTGGTTCTTTGTTCATTCATTGTTTTTCTAATAGTGTTGGTTCTTTCTTGGCATATTCCTTTATCTTCTTGAGCATACTGAATATATTTTTAAAGCCTCTGTTCAATATGTCCAAAGTCTGGTCTTTTTTGTTAGTGGTTTCTGCATTTCTATCTTGTTTTTATGAATAGGTCATATTTCCTGATTCTTTATTTGCATGTAATTTTTTTGTACTCTGTACATTTTAGTATTTAAAGTTTTATGTCTGGGCTTTAATATCTGAGCTCTCTGTTCCTAAAGTTTGTATTCAACTAGTAATGTGACGGAGGTTTCTTTGAGTGCCAGAGGCTAGCAAAAACAAACAAATCAATAGCAAAACACCTTTGCACATTGGCTCCCTGTTGGTTGGTGTTCTCCTTCAGAATTTGCCCTTCTATGAAGATTATCCTGAAGCAAATGCAAAGTGCAGGGTCCTTCCTATCTTTTCTGAGCCTGAATCTTTTCCTGGGCTTGGTTCTTACTCATGTCCTTTGCAATTCCTCTTTACAGGAATTCAGTGTCTCCTCTAGTCCTATGAAACAGACTTTCTCCCTGCTCTCCCCCATGCTCTGTTGAATGGCTTAAAGCATGTCATTCTTTGCCCCATGCTGCTTTAACTTAATTGTTTCTTTTACACTGTTTTAGTTGTCAGCAAGGTCCTTCTGGTTGCAAGGCAAGTTCTAGGAAGGTGACATGGAGTTGAGTTTCTTGGTTCAGTCTTTCAGGCTGTCATCTGATATAGAGACACTTCATTATGTGCATAGGGTTTACTCTACTTCCTGGAACAGGGCCAGGGACCCACATAGGAGCACAGGCTGTCTCTAAACTATGCTGGGGATGGTGTTAGGTAGGGACTGGCAAGGGCAATAAGAGCTTCTTCTACCATTTTTAAAGCTGCCTTTTTTGATTCAGCCCTTGCCCAGTTACTAAAACCCTTTACCTGTTTTCTGGAGTTTTGAGGATGATGGCTCTGCCAGTTTGCTCTAATTGTTCAAATATTCTGTGTGGGAATGGTACCCTGGAGTCTTACACCATCATCTTAGTCAAATGGCAGCCTAGATGTTTTTCTTTCTTCTCAATGCCTTTTGGTGGTTTTGATGGGTCTGAACTAAAGAAGGAAGCATTTTGGGTACCTCAATTTCTCTTCTGTGGCCAAATTTTATTTGATGGTAGACAAATCATTATCCCTTTTGAGAATCAGTTAAAGAAAGCCAGTCTTTGACTTCTTGCTGCCTCATAAAAATTTGAGTAGGAGAAATTAGGAAGTGTTTATGGAAAGTTTTAGAAATTTGGGGAACAGGTGCTACATGTCAAAGGTGATATATCTATCTCTTGGGAATGTTATGAACTAAGATAATATGTGAAATATTCAGAGTTCTATGTAACAAAAGTAACATACAATTGTACTATTATGATTTCTATTATATGTAATGTATATATTATGATACAAATATATTATTTCTCAATATATTTTTCACTTATTAAGTGCTACAGTGATTCTATGAACAATTATTCAGTAGTGGAAACTAAAAGAGAGTTTAAAAATGTTTCTCAAGGTATACAATCTTCCAATAAATATTGTAACCACTCTTCTACATCCCCCCATGAGGCTGCCTATTGTCTTTTATATTTTCCTTCATGTGAGACGGGAGTTGGGGAAGTGACAGTGAAGGAGAAAGCAAAGAAAGGAAGGTGTCAGAAAGGCTTGTATTCAAACAATTCTTGGTCTCCTAACACTCAGCATGCAGACACTAAAATGACTGTTTTTGAAATGGCTGATTAGTGGGCTGGATTTGAATTTCTTTATTTGCTATAGAACAAAAATAGTCCTTTTTAAAAACTTTCATTGGAAAGTATTTTTAGAAGCATGCACCATCTAGATCTCCATAGCCCGTCCACATTCCAAAGCATCTTGGAAAATGGCTTTTTATTGAAGCAGGAATTCAGGACTCCGTCTGTTGAGTGGGACCCTCACCCCTATGAGATTCTGTACTCTGATAAAGATTCAGTTTCCTGGGAGAGGGTATAACTGGTTTATGTTGGATGAAATGCCCTCTTTGATGGCAGTGATGGTGGTTGTGAGTGGGGTCCTGGGAGCAGCAGCACCAGAAACATGGAATTTGTGCAGGGCATCACCTCAAAGGAAAGGTTTGGCAGATGAAATGTAGGACACCTCCAACTCCAAGTCAATGCTATAGTTAAGTTAATTTCTTAAAATATGTAGTAGGAACATCATAGAACAAACCAGACTCCCAAAAAACTTTTATGTTATATCCATTGGTTAAGTCTAATGTAAAGGAAGTAATAAGACAAACTAGTTTGTATATTTAGGTTATAGCCTTGGTATGACCATTAACTAATGACATTTCCTTGGCAGGGAGTTTAGGCTCTTGGGGTCTGATAGGCTCATCACTCTACATTTTTTATTTGCATTTTTGTTGTTGTTTTTTGAGTTGCAGAGTTGACTTAACTATTTATCTCATTCTTCTAAGCAAGGCCTTTCTTGTTTTACTTTATTTCCCCCTTCATCAATAATCTCCACTCCCATTCCATTCTTCTCACTCCATAGACAACCAATATAGCACATTCTTATAGATACAAAATATAAAATATATAGTATGTTTTTGTATTATGTATGCATTTAAAATATTCATAACTGATATCTACTGATGTCATTCTGTTTTTGTTTTATTGTTTTTTAATTTTTAAAAAATTTTATTAATTAAAAAAATTACAAGAAACAAACATTCTTTGTTTTATTGTTGTCATGCAATATTATGTTTTGAAGGGCTGTCCACACTGGCCCAAGAACATCTAGTATATTGTTTCTGCTTCATGGCATTCTATAAATTATGGCCACTGTTATTGTATTCATCTGTTCCCATAGTGACAAAGTAGCTCCAATACTATTACCATTAAAAAATTTCTTGCTTCTTGTTTCTTGTAGAACTTTCAAGAGTTTCTCTGGGATATATTCTTATAGTGAGATTAATAAATGTAAAATTATAATTTTACTAAGGACTAACAGTACTTCCAGAAAGAGTTTACCTTTAACTCCATTCAGTTCTGTATGAAAGTGTTTGCCTGTATTCTCATCAAAAGTTAATATTATCCAACTTTCTATTTTCATTATCTAATGAATGTAATTGGTTTCTTATTTTATTTTCCATTTCTTTAGTTAGTAATGAATTTGCTAATATCTATTAGCTGTTCATATTCCTCTTTGTGTGAATTGCATACTCATATTCTTTGTTGATTTTTAAATTGAGTTTCCTGCTTTTTTCTAATTGATTTGTCAGAGTAATTGGCATATTCCAGAAATTAACTATGTGCATTTTGGATATTGCAAACCTCAATGCTCTAACTATGTTGTCTGCTTTGTCCTTTGTGGAACAAAAGTAGTGAATTTTGATGTAATTAAGTCTCTCTACCCCCCTCTCTCCCTCCCGCCATAGTTTATGCTTTCCTTACCCTGTGATCACTAACATAGTCCCCTAAATTTTCTCCTATTTGTTTTTTGGGGGGTAGGGGGTGGGTGGGTGCATGGGCAGGGAATCAAACCCACGTCTCCCACATGGCAGGCGAGTGTTCTGCCACTGAACTACTTATGCACCCCTTCTATTTGCTTTTAAGTTTTATCTTTCATATTGAAGTCTTTAACCAATCTGAACTATAACTTTGCTTGTTTTTCATTTAATCTTTTTCATTATAAACTAATTTTTTCAAAACCAACTACCAAATAATCATCTTTCATCCTTTCTCACTTATTTATGGCATCTTTATAATAATATAACAGGTTGCATATATGCGTCATGCTATTCTGAGCTCTTTGCTCTGTTTCATCGATCTGTGTGTTCTTGTACCAATACGACTCTATTTTGAATTACTCTAGCTTTGTGCTATACTTTGCTTTTTTCTTTTTTCAAAACTGATCTAATAGCCGACTAGCTATTTATATGTAAAGAAAAAAAATGTGCCCCCTTCTACAAAAATAAATGGCAAAAAAGGGCTTAAAAATATACAATAGTAAGACTGTTACGCATTTATCTCAAAGATTTTTAGCAACAGAAGAATTGTTAATTTCTTCCTAACAAAAATTAGAAATCGTGGCACTGTGTAAGGAGAAATAGCAATAATAAAATATTGGAAATTCTTAAACTTACATGGCAAAACATTCCATAAAAAATTAATAGACAATGATAGAATTAGAAAAACACATTTGTCACTCAGATAACAGGAACATGTTAACATGCACTCTTAACGTGGTAGGAGCACATTAAGGTATATTGCATTTTGGGAAGGAGATCTGGAGATATCTGTTGAAATAAAAAATACATACACACTTCTTGCAGTACTTCTGTTCTTGGAAATTTCTCTTATAGAAACAAAGTACAAATCTTGACCATAAAAAAAGAAAAGAAGGAAAAGTTTGTATGGATTTTTGACATATAGGGATTTTATATTGCAGCCTTGTTATACCTGCCAAATCTCGAAATAAAGAATATGCCTATTAAAAGGAAAACAACTGAATTATGATTCAAACAATATATAATATACAGCCATGAGAATGAACTATAGAACCCTGCTTATGTACATGCATAGAATATGATTAATGAAAAAAATTAAATGCTAGCATGGCTCCCATGGAATTGGGGATGACAGTGAAAAAAAGGTGTCCATGATCAAAACAAAATGTGTGATATCCCACGAATGTAAAATTAGATATGCGTGTTATGCATAAGTAAATACTATAACACATGGTTGCAGAGTGGTAAATGGTGGCTTTCATAGATTAGTGTAATTCCAGGTAACTTCTTTATATTTTTGTATAATGTTCTAAATTTTAAGAATAAATATTTTTTATTTACATAGAAAAAATTAAAAGGTATTTTCATTTTGAAAGAAATGCAAAAATATCCATAAAATAAAAAGAAACAAACAAATACAGTATTGACTTGGCCTGTTTATGGACCTTTAAATTTCCATATAAATATTAAAGAAAGTTTGTTCAATTTAAGAAAACTCTGTTGGAATTTCTATTGACATTGCATTGAACTCAAGAAAAATTTTGGGCAGATTTGATATCTATATACTATCCTGCAATATATATTTTAAGTCTTCTCTTTTTTTTTTTTAAATCTTAGAGCAGATTAAACATTTTCTCCCTAAAGGTCTTTTTCATCATTTATTAGGAGAGTTCCAAGATATTTTCTTATTTTTGTTGCTGTTATGAACTTACTTTGTTTTCTATTTTATTTTCTAGTTTGTTTTGGGATATAGAAAACCCCTTTTCACTTTTGTAAGTTGACCTTTACCTTGTAATGGTGCCGAATTATTCATTAGTTACAGTGGTATTTTATTAATTCAAGTATTTATTTTAATGTGGGTTTTAGCATTTGAAAATAGTGGCAGTTTTATTTTTTTTTTCCTTTTAATTTTCATAATTCTTTTTACTTTTCTGTTCTTTTCTTACTCACATTGGCCAGTTGGAGAGGGAAAGTGAACATCTTTATATTTTTCCCAAACTTGAATGGATGTAGCTACATTTACTTAAAAAAAAAAAAAAAAAATTTGCTGAAGGATTTTAGCTTATTGTATGTATATATCAAATTAAGGATTTATAAAAACATATGTTAAACCTTAGCAAATTTTTCTTTTTATATCTATTGAAGTATCATGATTTTAAAAACTTCAGGCCATTTATTTTAAAGTAAATTTCTAAATCATTATTAATTATATTAGTCATTAATTATGGTATTCTCTGCCTCTGTTACTTTTCTCTCTTGTATGTAAGAGTTTCTGAGAAAGATGTGTTAAATTATCTAGCTGTAATTGATTTATTTTTTCTTGTAATTGTTCAATCAATATTTACTTCATAAAATGTGAAGCTATGTTCGTTTCGTTAGTATTCTTAAACTATTGTTTTTTTTATCAGCATATAATGTTCCCCTTTGTCTTTTATAATTATTTTTGGTCTTGATTTCTATTCTGTCTGATATTAAAGTCACTACACCAGCTACGTCTATTTTTTTTTTTTGTATGGGCAGGCACCGGGAATCGAACCCGGGTCTCCAGCATGGCAGGTGAAAACTCTGCCTGCTGAGCCACTGTGACCCACCTGTGAGCCACCATGGCCCACCCACTACACCTATTTTTAAGTAAACTTTTTATTTTAGAACAGTTTTATATTTACAAAACTATTATACAGATAGTACAGAGAGTTCCCATTATATACCACACGTTGCCTCCTCTATTATTAACATCTTACACAATTATAGTACAGTTATCACAATTAAATAATATTATCATTAAGGTCATACTTTAATTCATATGTCCTCAGTTTCTGTCTAATGTGCTTTTTCTATTCCAATATACCCTAACTGGGATATCGGGACTCCTTCAGCTTCTCTTGGTTGTGATGGTTTCTGAAACTTTCCTTGTCTTGATGACACTTAGGGCTTTCTCAGAAAGAATTTGTTTCTTGCAGCCCATTCAGCTGTAATCCAGAATTATACAGGTTCCCTGTTGATATGATGGTAAGGTGTAGGAGGGTGGGGGCGATCTGTAATCTCCCAAATTCCTCGGTTTTTAGTGGGATACTCTATTTTGGGTGTCACCTTCACAGTTGGTTCTTCTGGTTTATTCCCCTCCCCACCTTAGGTGAAACAGGAAGGTCAAAGCGGCCCAGAGAGGAAGCAGGGCTATTTCTTCTCAGCTATCATACAAGGTCCTGGTAAATCTTTCTCCCTGGAGAGTAGGCCTTTTTTAATGGAGAAAGCTCTGGGTGTATTTTCTAAGGATTATTTCCACCCCGCCCCCCACCGCCCCCCACCAGAACCACAAGAGGCTTTTTCTCAGATCTTCACCATGAGGCCCTAGTGGGGTCCCTGGAGGTAAAGCGCTTGTGACCCCAGAAGTTTCTCACTCTGAAGCGGATCTGCACTCATTTCCAGCAATTTGTCAAAATGATCATTTAATTGTTCCTAACAGTGTTTTTTTTTATTCCAGCCCCTTCTACTCTACATGAGTAGACCTTGGCTTTGTCTATCTAGATTGATCTTTATCTCCAGATTTTGGGGTAGCAGTGTGTCCTGCAAACTCAGTTCTCTGATGGGTCCAAGAAAAGTCCTGAGAACAGGATTATAATTTCCAGGCTCTTTACATACTGGAGCTGAAACCTGTATGTCAGCTTATACCTTCTTTTTTTGATATATCTTTTTTTTTCCCCATTCTATTATTTTCTGTCTTTCTGTATCCTCTTGCTTGTCTTGTTCTTAGTGTGCCTCCTTTATTGCTGGATTTTATTCTCTTTAGTCCAATCTGAAAGTTTTTCTTTTGATCTATGAATTTAAACAATTCATATTTGTTGTGATTATTGTTATACTAGGCTAAATTCTTATTCTGTGTTTTCTATTTTTGCTTTTATTTTGTTTCTTGTCTACTATGTATTTATAGCATTTTCTTCTGACTTTAAAGTTATACTTTCATTGTTTTTCTTTCTTTCCTTTTGGCATGGGCAGGCACTGGGAAGCGAACCCAGGTCTCTGGCATGGCAGGAGAGAACTCTCCCACTAAGCCACCGTTGTGCTGCCCTGTTTTCCTTTCTTTAAGTTTCTACATATTATCTTCCCGAACTAAATAAATCCTTTGCAACCCTCAGCTACTGCTGGGTTACCATTTTCAGCCTTCCTCCATCTGCATATTGAATGTTTATTCCTCTCGAGGATTAAGTTAGGTGAGAAAGTCAGTAGCCATGCTTAATTGTCATTTTATCAAGAAATGAAAATCCCTGCTCTAGTATTCTGTGGGTCTAAACTCTGATTTCGACTCCATATCACTTGATATAGGGGCAGCGATGATGTGCATTATACAGTTGAACATAGAAAGATATAATTTTGTGTAGGAAGTGACCTCAGGCATCATATAGTATAATAGTCCCTATTCAGTCCACAGGGAATTATTTCTCGTGGTTCTCCAGGTAGTTTGCTGCCACCATGCCTTTGTGTGGAAAGGGATGCAGTCTGTTACAAAGCTTAGCTGCTCTACATAGTGTTCTTAGTGTCACTTCCATCTCCAAGTCATTCCCCAAAATATTTCAGGCAAAAGGGAGCTATTATTTCAAATGGTATAAGGGGTACTTGATTTATTCTAGTTCCCTGTTTTTCAGGAAAATAAACAGAACTAAGTGGATTAAGCAGCTAGGATCCAGGTCATATAGAGTGTTAGAAGCAGAACCCAGGTCCTGATTTCTATTCCTTTGCTTTGCCCGTGGAAGCTAGATGGTTCCTATTAGGTTCTATATTATGTAGAAGTATATGAGGAGATAGCTTCATTTGGGTGCATGAGAATTACATATCGTAGTGCAATACTGTGTTAGAAGAAGCAAGTAATTTTCTCTATAAGCCTTTACTTTCAGTTGTTCAAAGCCTTCTGAAATAATCGTTTAGATTTAAGTTAACCATGTTTGAAAAATTCATGGTCTAAGCCCAGAAGTTATTTTATTTTGAAAAATTTGGGCAGAATATTTTCAGATGTATCAGATTAGTGGAAAATTAAAGAAGGAACGAATTAGCGGAAAACTCACTGACTTTTTTTTAGCTTTCATTTAACTTTTACCATGCTGAATTAGTTACTTTTAATTTTGATTGAACTGAATTCCTCATTTTATTGGAAAAATTATAAAATAGTTGAATAATTTAAAAATTTCAGGCCATTTATTTTGATTTTCAATTTGAAAGTAGCAAAAAGCAACCGGGCTTCAATTTGTGTTATTTTAGCTTAGCTTTTTTTTTTTTTCATTTATAATCATCACAAATACAAACAAAACAATCATATACATGCATTTGAAATTGGAAATTTGTATTGAAGTGGATCTTTTGAACACTTTAAAGTCAGAAGTTTCCAAATTTAAAGATTTTTTTTTGAGGGGGTGGGGCAAGTACAGGTTCCCGGAATTGAACCTGGGTCTCCCACATGGCAAGCAAGCATTCTACCATGGAACCACCTGTGCACCCTAAAGTTTTTTTAATCATGCGAGAAACAATACAACTTTTTCACTATTTCATTTTTCTTGCTGAATATTTAGGTAGGCTTTTTTATTTTGGTAGAAAGAAAGAGAGAACCACTTGAACAACTCAAAGCAACCCAAGGAATATATTGGAAGGATTCATGTGTTCTGGAACTGGAAAAGGAAACCGATTGAGAAGTAAAGATCTGAGCTGCTCTTTCCTGATCTCACTCATAGAGTCTTAGCAGTTCACTGTGTGTCTGTTTTGACCCCTGTCTTCCTTCTAACAGGTTTCCTTTGCTTATTTAAAGCTTCCTTTCCCTCCTGACTACAGTGTATACAAGGCCTTTGTAATCTTTCTGACCTCCCTGTACATCATGACTGTTTATCACCAGCTTATCCTTTAGCAACAGAACACAATAAAGGACCACCTTGATGCACCTGGTTCCAGGTGGGTGCCAGTGAAGTCACGTGGTATAAGCAATGGCTGTCTTGCCTTCAAGGGCAGAGGTCCTTATATTGCTATTATGAATGGACTTCAGTATTATTATATTTAACCAGGAATTGCAAATGGATAAATATACATGATCATGTTCATCTTGTCATCATAAATTATTGTTACTGGGAACCTCACTAGATTATTCAGTGCTGTCAAAGTGACAGTATAGATGAAATTGTCTTAGATATTATTCGAAGTGATTTATTGTGAATCTCTTAGTTGGATATTATTACAGTATTTTATATATATCCCAGATATGCTGGATTGATCTCAACATATACGGTTGCTATATATCACCAAATCTAAGTTTCTGTTTAAGGTTTCAATGAGGAGGAGAGGATCCATGATAAAGGAATAACATGGAGTTCAAAATTTCCAGTACATGTTCTACTGATCAGTGCATGTATACAGAGTTAGAAATATTTGGTGGGTACTATCAGATAATAGTACCTGGCTTTGAAGCCAATGGTTTCTCCACTGACCATCTATTCTTGGCATATTTTTCACTGAGGTTTGCTTCTCTTAGCTAACTAATTTTCTGGCATGACCTTTCACTGGAAATCATGGACCCTATTGCCACAAACAGGTTGTAGGAAAAGACTAAGGGCAGGAAAAAGGCTCTTCTATCCATCATTCTGTATCTTCAAGGACATAGAGCTGCAGGGGAAGTGGGGTATGTGGAGTAAAATTGCAATAGACTAACTTCCTTCCAGAGTGGTGAGTGGGAGGCAGGGATTTCTAATGATGGAGTAGTGAGGTAGGGACCTCATATGATCAAGTTCCTGCAGCCTGCCTGGTTAACAAGTGGTTCATATGCAAACTGCATAATATGAAAAGGCTCCAGTGAGGTGCTGAGTGCTAATTTTGCATATATGTGGACATGTCTTAATTTGCAAACCTTCTTCTGCAACAGCAGAACCTATGACTTGAGCGCTATATCCACAGAAGGAAGGTTCATTGCTGTGCAATGGAAGAAAAAACAAAACGAAACTCTGGAACAGGAATCAGGACATCAGAACCTGGACTTGTCCTGATGAGCTGTTTGACAGTAGAACTTTTTGGCACTGGGTTCTTCATCTGAAAAATTGTATGAAATTGAAAGGGGTCCTCAATAGCCAAGATGATCTTGAAAATGAGCAGAGTTGGAGGGCTCACACTTACCAATTTTAAATTGTATTAATAGTGTTGGTAATCAAAACAATATGGTCCTGGGCACAAAGATATACAAAGAGATCAGCGGAGTTGAAAGTCCAGAAATAGATGACAAGGGTGCTAAGTACATGCAGTGGGGAAAGAATAATCTCTTTGACAAATGGTGTTGGGAAAATTGGATATTCACATGCAGAAGAATATATTTAGATCTCTACCTCACACCATGTGTAAAATTCAACTCAAAATGGATCAAGGACCTGATAAAAGACTGATAATTATAAAACTCTTAGAAGATATCCTAGGGACAAATTATTACCTCATATTCAGCAATGGATTTTTAGATGTGACATCAAAAGAATGAGCAAACAACAAAAAACAATAGCTACATTTGATTTCGGCAAAATTAAAATCTTTTGTGCATCAAAGGAAATTATCAAAAAAGTAAAAACAACAACAACAACAAAAAACAAACAAAAATACCCAAAACTACAGAATGGGAGAAAATAGTTGTAAACCATATATGAGTATATAAAGAAGTTTTACAACACATCAACAAAAAAACAAACAACTCAATTTAAAAAATGGGCAAAGGACTTGAAGAGACCAAAGAAGATGCACAAATGGCCAATAAACACATGAAGAGATGCTGAACATAGCAATTAAGGACATGCAAATAAAACCACAAGGAGAAATAGGGAGGCAAAGGGTAAAAAATAGGGGGAACAAAGGGTAAAATAAATCGAGTAGATGGAAATACTAGTGGTCAATGAGAGGAAAGGGTAAGAGGTAATGTATGTATGAATTCTTTTTCTTTTTATTTCTTTTTCTGTAGTGATACAAATGTTCAAAAAATGATCATGGTGATGAATACACAACTATGGGATGATATTGTAAGCCACTGATTATACATCGTGTATGGGATGTATATGTGTGAAGATTTCTCAGTAAAAATTAAAAAAAAAACCACAATGAGATTTTACTTCATATCCATAAGGATGGCTATTATTTAAAAAATAACAAGTTTTAGAGAAGATGTTGAGAAATTGGAACTCTAATGTATTGATAGTGGGAATAGAAAATAGTGCGATCACTTTGGAAAGCAGTATGACAGTTCCTTAAAAGGTTAAAAAATAGAATTAACATATGATCTGGCAATCCCACTTCTGGGTATATACCCAAAGAAAGTGAAGACATGGTTACAAATAGATATTTGGATATTAGTGTTTATAGTGGTATTATTTACAATAGCCAAAAGCTGGAGACAGCCTGTGTCCCATCAACAAATGGATGGATAAACAAAATATGGTACATACAATAGACTATTATTCCACCATAAGGAAAAATAAAGCTATGAGACATACTGCAACATGGAAAAACTGAAAACATTATGCTTGGTGAAATAAGCAAGGCACATAAGGATAAAAATTGTAATGATATTACTTGTAAGAGATGACTATAAATAGCTAATTTGCAGAGATAGAGAACAGATTAAAGGTTACTAGAAGTGAGAGGATGTCGTAGGTGAGAAGGGAGAGTGTTTTTATTAAAAAAATAATAATTTTAATAACTGTTCACATGTGGGTATTTAAAAGCAAAATGTAGTATTTCTATATGACTTGCTGCTACAGAAATCTGAACTTTCATTATAAAATGACAAATATCTATTTCCAATGATCATGGCTTTTTTACTTATTTACATGATAAAGATTTTCTTATAATCTTATAGTTCTGGAGGATTCGATGTTAAATAATAGTATACAAATGAATAGGATCTTATTCTATCCCAAGATAGAATCCTAAAACTCATATCAGGATTTTGGTCAGTATATTTAGTTTTCGAGCCTATGATGGCTTGCATTTGATTTGTCATACATAAGCAAACGTATTTCTATATAGCTCTTTATTGCTCAGTTCTTTATTGCAGATGAAGGGGAAAAATATTTTAAGGGAAGTAAAATAGAAAAATGTAGAACATCCAAAGCTGCTGTTGGAAGAATATATTGTGCTATTAAGTCATTAGTCCTCCTTAAATCCTGGCATGTTGGAAAAAGAGGGATACAGGGTTTTTAAGCAGAAAATTAACTTTTATTATTCTATGAATATCTTCTACTTTTCCTGCTAAAGCCTGGGCATCTTCCTTATACCTATGTTTTGAATGTCCCTTACAACTGGCTCAGAAAATGGTTTTGGTGGTTGTGAGATAGATGGTAGCCTTACCTGTTACTTTATTATACTCTTCTGAGCTCATTGTTATGATTTTAATCTATGCCCAAGTTCCATTATTCTGAAAACAAAGAAAATATGTAGCATGGACAATCTGATCAGTTCTTTGAGTCTAATCAATGCTAAGTCATAAGTTGTCCCCTTTCATTTAGCCCATGGATGTTTTCAGAGGTATCATAAAGGGAAAATGTCAATCTGAAAATTGTAAATAGTAATTCCACAGTTGACTCTCTTAGGGATGACATTAGCAAGAAACAGAAACCCACTCGAGCTAGCTCAAATAAAGGTATACATCTCATGATCTTTCATTGTGAGTTAGCAAGTCTGATTTTCCTCTTTCCCCTCTTGTCGTTATAGATTTAATAATAGCTTCAGCGTCTCTTATGGGTGCAAATTTCGAGAGAATCAGATTGGCTCAGATGTCATGTGATTATGTCACCCCAAGGCTGAAGTTTGTTCAGTGGTATAGGGAGCGGACAAAACTCTCAGTGGAATTTCTAGTAAATAACTATTGCTTTAAATTTTGTGGTCTTAATAATAATATCTATCCTACTTTCTTCTCCAATGTTCTTCCAAAGTTAAAGCATTTTTAAATTAGATTAGCTCACTTCACTAGCATCCTAGTTTCTTTTCATTATTATTTTTCTTTTATGATAGGATGCTGGACTTGGGGCAGAGTGCCCCAAATCCTTGCCTTTCCCTTCTCTGCTATGTTGGGTTCACTGGGGGTGGGGGAATCCCCTGCTGCTACATTTACCCCCTGCTATAACAGCTGGGTTAGCCAGTAAGCAACATTTAGAAGAGACTGGAGGGTGGGTGGAAGGCAAAGCATGGACCTCCCTCTCTCTGTCTCTTTCTCTTTCTACCTCAGCTAGCATGTATACTGGTGTCAGTACCTCCTCTGCAGCTCCAGTTCCCCAAGGAGTATGGTACCAGCTTTCTCAGTGTGTCCCAGCTTCTGACTTTTAAAACACATCCTTCTCCCTTACTTTCTCAGCTTAAGGGTAGTAGCAGATTCCTGCTGTTACAAATCACTAAGTTGCCCTCATTTTCTGCATCCCCTTTGATTTTCATTGTCACCATCACCTATGCAACCAATTCCTGGTATGTTGAATTAAATTCCTTCTGGTTTTAGTGCAGTGATTTCTGTGTTTACTGTTTGTCCTAATACTGTTATAGTAGATTGATAGCTTGCTATCTGTTTAGGACAGTTTTTTTTTTAAAATATGATATGCGTAGATAGAACTACTTAAACTTCTGTTTTGATTTCTTAAGGCATTGTTTCCCACTAATGATAACCCAACATTGTTTCATTTTTTCTGGTGGTGAAAATATCGGAACACTGGCTATAACATGATGATGGGTAGACATGTTTTATTAATCTCTTCTGGTTGTTAAGTTCTTATTAGTTTTGAAAAAAACTTGTTCTCCATTGCTTTTTTTTTGTTTTGGATGCCATTGCTTTGATGTTGTTGTTCTTGTGTTTTATTTCTTGATTTTTTGTAAAACCAAGAGCAAGTTTGGTATGTGTACACCAAAGTATACACACATCAAAGATGTTTCCTATATTTTCTTATAAGTACTCAGCCTATCCCTGCTTTGCTTGTTTGCTTGTATTTGATATATAGTCCATTAAGCCTAAATAATTATTTACTATGGTGGCTTGTAACTCATGAAAGAGAAACATCATTGTAGTCTCCACTGTCACTTGAGAAAGTGTTGAAAAATTTAACCTATTTTTGCAATGTCTTCCATGTCCATTCCCAATGCTGTGATCTCAGGTCATGCCTTAGTGTCTCACCAGGTTCGTTCCAATAATGTACTGACTGCTGCGTGCTCACCATTCATTCATGTCATCAGTAAAGCATCATGGAGGGCCTATTGTATATTGACATTGTGCAAATTGACAGAGATATACAGACTAGTGAGATATGGCCCCTTCCATCAGGGGGCTTACAATTTAACAGAATAGAAAATGAGAACATAATAAGACTTCGGTAAATAAATTTATTAAACGGGTGAAAGGTGGAGTTCTCCCTTTCCTGAGGGCTAGCTAGGTCTTGAGATTTGCTTTTGAGAAAGAACTCTTACAGAAGCATAAATCTCACTGTCCTTCCAACCAGAAGCCTCAGATTTAACTGTGCAATAAAAGAAAATGCTCTCTCTGTTTTACAGAAACAAGCAAGTCACTGTTTAGAAAATGATTGTTCTCACAGATTTCCATTATGGTAGCATTTAATACTCTGTAAATAAGCTGCAACCTGACCTACAATTTAGTAACAGTTGTTTTCCCTCTGGCTATTAGAGTTCTATTGGATGTATAGATTCTGGACCTTGGCACTCAGGAGAGAAAGTCAGAAGTCTTCCCTTTAGAGAGGAAAGCAAGGAAGGCTCTGTCTCTCGGTGCCTCTGTGGGCAGGGACTGGGAGCATGTCAAGTCACCAATGGGAAATGGTGAAAACAGACACATACCCACATGTTTGTGTGTGATCAGGCAACTAATAAAAATTATTTCTGTGGTCTTTAAGAATCAAGCTGGGTTGGGCAGGCCACGGTGGCTCAGCAGCAGAGTTCTCACCTGCCATGCCAGAGACCTGGGTTCGATTCCCAGTGCCTGTTCATGCACCAAAAAAAAAAAAAAAAAACAAGCTGGGTTGATACAGGACTTGTTCTTTATATGCCTGGCCAAGTGCTAAGTATTATTTATATGCACTGTCACATTAAAATAAGTGAAGCACAAAATTTGTCAGCAAGGAGATGGCTTGATAAGAATATCTTTGGGGAGAGGTGATAGATATATGGTCAAGTACACAGAGAGAAGCCCTTGCAGAGAAACTTTTATTTTGGGGGCAGTAGATAACAGGGTCACCCTGAAATGGAAAAGAAAACTAATAAAAGCAGTACTTCAGGAATATTCCCATGGCAGTGTTTTCCCCAGCCCAGAGAAGTTGATATGAGAAGTAGAAATTGGCAAAGGGGGCCTGTCCTTGAGGTGAGCTCAAAAATCCTCCTTGATTGCAGCACTTTGCCATCTGGAGCATGTTATAAGCCTTACCCTGTCTACCTTCTTGTCTGCTCTGCCCTTCTATTTTAGGGTCCACTTAGCTCCGAAGGGAGAGATGAGGCGGTCAAAAGCATGATGTGGCAGTTGACTCATGAGAAGGAATGTGGTCAAGACAGGAGATTGAGGGCTCAAGGACTGGCCCTTGGGGAGGGCCTTAATGAGGCAGGACAGAAATGGTTCAGCAAAGGATCTGAGGGTTTATGACAATTTAAAGAATTTAACACTGATAATTTATGGATTATTAGCAAAATAAGTGAGTTGTGAGTGAATGTTCTTTGGTGTCAAGGGCAGCAAAGCCTGTTAAGAATCTAGGAGCCTGTTGAAATTAAAAAGCAAAGAGACCAAATTGTACTGTAGCAGCATCATAGTGATAGTGAAGGGTTTCTACCATCAATTGCTACCTCCTGAAGCCAGATTGCAAAGGAATTACTTCCGACCTAACCGTGGTTTGCTAATCCCTCTCCTGGGTGGTCTATAGGCATCTCCAGATTCCTATTTCTATTAACCTAACTGTTCTACGATTATTTGTGTAGCTACCCCATGGCTATAATTATTAAGTATAACATTCAATATTTATGATAATTTTGGACTCACTGGCCTTCTCAATTCTGGAACACACTATCTATCTAACAAAGCTTTTTTGGTAAAGAATTTTCTATAGTTCTCTAAATGCTGTGTGAACTGGTCTTGGTAAAAAGCAAACTCAAGGAGGGTTGAATGAAATTGGGGTATTTTATTGAATTTGAGAATATATTATTTGATTTTTTCCCCATCCTGTCATCTAAAAGAGAGACTTCATATGGGCTAATGATAAATCAGAGTGGAGGACTGCAGATCCTCAGATAAACAGAATATGTAAAAGGTCCAAATAGTCCACTCTGTTTATAGAAGTTCCTGTGCAAATTACATAGTTGGATTTTTCCCAAGGTGAGTGACTGAGGATATTTAAAATAGGAGTTGTGGACAGACTTTCAATTACAATTAAAAAAGGATTGCATGCGATAGAAGCTTAGAATGTAAATGTACCGCAGGGATCTCCAGATTCATATTGCTTTTCACAGATAATGAAGTTGAGATTAGCTAACTGGCCTTAAGATCTCAAAGTTAAGAAGGTGGGAAGTGGTACAAACCCGCCTCCATCTAGAGTCTCGTTCCATTCCATTTTCTGGTTACCACAGCAAACTACCTTCCAACAAATCCCCAGTCTTTCCTCCCAAATCCCCTAAAACAAAATACTGAACTCTGCAAACCTAAATTTTGGGATATTAATACAAGTATCCACTATTTGATGCAAATATAATAGAATAACTGAAAGTATCAAGAAGATGTTTTAGGGGACTAGAGTTGTTCACTGAGTTAAGAAACGTTACTGAGCAGCTACTATATGCTGAGCACTGTGCTAAACCCAAGGGATGCAATGTTGAATAAGCTATGAGTCTGTATTTGGGAGATTTTTCTGCCAGTTATGAGCTAAGAGTTTGGGTTTATTGCCAACTCCTTGGAACCTCAATTTCCTTCTAAAAAATGGGGTACTATAGCTCAGAGTTACCTGTAAAAAGGTATGTATGGAAGCTGTAGTGCATTGCACAGAGAACAGAAGCTCAATAAATGGTAGCTATTCTTATTATCCTCATTTCACAAGTGAGGAAACCATGGTCTGGAAAAGTGCAATGTTCTGAAGGTCACACAGGTGTCAGTGATCTGACCTATCCACAGTTTTTTTTTTTTTTTAACATGGGCAGGCACCAGGAATCGAACCCAGGTCCTTTGGCATCGCAGGCAAGCATTCCTGCCTGCTGAGCCACCGTGGCCCACCCTATCCACGGGTTTTTATTCAGATAAGTACTCCTTGAACATGGTCAAGGATGTACCTTTCACTTAAATTATGTTGAACATCTTGTGCAATAGTTCATTTGTATAACAATTTTTATATTGCAGTTGTTTAGACTGTGGAAACAGATAACTGGATACCAAAGACAACTTAACAGGTGTTAAAGAAAAAAAAAAGCCCTGAAATTCTCGTTCTTCATCTCATAATGAAAGGAACTTCAGAGGTCACTCAATGTAACCTTACCGTTTGGCCGTTCAAATAAAACCTTTTTACCAGCTTTCTTAAATGCTATCTGGTGCTAATTTTAAAGAATGCTTGTCAAAGCACACTTATGGTTATAGAGCTTGCCATTTTAGAAAATTATTTATCCCAGAACCTATTCACTATGATGTCTTCTTCAGATTAGCATACTGAGTTTGCTAGTGTGGAAAGGAAAGGAAAAGATGGTGCAAGGACAACTAGTTCCAATTCAATAACATCCAAAATCTATCAAAGATTTAAAATTAAGGACAAACGAAATTTCAATGAATACTCACTTTTTCTGTTATACTTCCAAACTTCACTTTAAGAGAAAAAATAAAATCTGTTGCTTCTTTCAGGGTCTTCATACACTTATTGTGGACCAAGGATAGAATGCATTATCCTCATTACTACAACTTTACCTTTTTTCTCCTTTCTTGTCTTCATTAGCCATCTCTCCCCCAGAGTTTCTCTTGCTTCAGATCACTAGGAAGCTTGTCTAGGGTTCATCCAGACCTACTGAATTGAAACCTCTGTGGCTGGGGTGGGTTTGGGAGAACCTGCAATTTAAACAACCTCTTCAGGTGACTTTTCCACATAATAAAGTTTGGGAACAACTACAGGTGTGTCTGTTTATTGTCTCATTTTGGTTTTTGTTTTAGACCAGTGGTGCTCAAACAGCTGTACATAATCACCTGGGGCACTCTGAAAAATTCTGATCAGAGCCCCACCCCTAGCAATCCTGAAATTTTGGTGTGGGATAGAAGCCAGGCATCAGTATTTTCTCCAAGTGACTTCTATTTGCAACAAGAGTTGAGAAACCTTCTAGCACCCCAACTGATTTCTGTCTCCCCATATTCTACCCCCTTTCCTTGCTTTCTGATTTGCTACTTCCTTTACTTGCATTGTATATACCCCAATTGTAATTGCTTTGCATTGTACATCCCTAATTCATGACAGATGGGGTTCACAGACCATTTGGCATGTGCAAAGGGATACTGTAAAGTACAAAAAAGCAGGAAGTAACTTGGCATTTAATGTCTGCATTGCTGGCTTGTAACACCCAGGAAGACTATATGCCAGTCACCACCCTATAGTTCAAATGATACCCTTTGCACCTGTCTCTGTGATTCTGATTATGGAGGTGACACACCTTAAAAATAAAACAAACAAAAATAATAAAAAATGAATGATTGATACCTTTGCTTCTGATGTTTCAGTTCACCATTATAACATGGAGGTAGGTTATAAGATACATATTTTTTGGTTCATTTCTTATATCTCCTCTAATCTTAGGGGATTCAGGTTGAAAATTAGAATTGGTCCTTTCATCCAAGATGGTTTTGGAATTTAATTCCTTTTGCAGATTTTAACGATCATTGTTTCATTATTTTTACATATATCGAACACTACTGTAATGAGAGTGAATGATCAAAAGCTATACACCAATATGAAAGAGTCTCCCCAACATGTTATCGAATGAAATAAGCCAGGCATAGAGGTGAATACACTTTAAATATGATGTATATAAAGGAAAAGATAATACAGAATTAACCTGTGTTTCTATAAATCCCTTGGCAACTTCTGGGTACTAGTAATGTTCTGTTTCTTACTGAATGCATTCAATTTGTGAAATTTTGTTGAGCTGTATACTTAGATTTGGGTGTGTTTCTGTAATCACCTTATATTTCAATAGAAGTTTGAAAAACACATAAAGAAAATATTTACTGGACACTGTAACATACCAGGGACTCAGTGGTAGATATGTCAGATGTGTAGCGTGTACAGTCAGGTAGGGGACACAGAGTAGAGCGAATACAACATGCCATGGTTTCCTGGAAGAAACAATATCTAAGATGAGATTTATGGGTGTATAGAGTTTAGTATAAGGACTGAGGAAAGGAAGAGTGTTCCTGCTATTAAGGACAGCACACACAAGCTTCCTAAGAGTGGAAAATCATGTGTGATAAAGGGAACAGGGCTAAAGTGACTGATTGGGGTCCAGTGAGCAAGGGGGCAGGCTGTGCATGATGAGACTAGAGAGGTAAGGAGGGGCCAGAAAAAAAGGGCTTTATAAACCGCTTAGGAAGTTGGATACTGTACGAAATCACTGAGAATAACCGAAGGGGGCATAGCATGCTGCAGACCTGATCAGATGTGGTTTCAGGAAAATTGTCACTGCCGGCAAAGAACAGATTGGAGAGGTCAAGTCTGCAGGCCAGGACACCATTTAGGAGGCTAATATAATCCAGGCAAGAGCTTATGGAAGTCACTGGGGTGGAGAGAAGGATTGGGAGGTATTTAGGAGGTTTGGCTCTAGCTTGGGAGGGAGAGGGAAGGAGCTTGAACAGCTGGGAGGATGCTGGACATTGGCAGGAGGCAGTGAGTTCAGTTCTGGGCACAGAGCTGCTGAGACTCTCTTAGCTCCTGCTGGGAACTCCTATGACAAAACCATTTTCCTGTCCCATCAACAGCTTCTCTCCCCTCCCCACCTACGAAAAAAGCAAGGGCTACTTCCAAACAACCCCATTTGTGGTGCAGTGGAAAGAAGCTATTTGTTCTACTCACAGGCCAATGCGAAGGAAGTCTCTTCACCACCAGGCTTCTGTATCTTGCCCTATAAAGTGGTGAAAATGAACAAGTACATTTACAGGGAAGTAGAGGTGACAAAAAACGTTGCATTTGTAACCATGCTAACTAAAGGCAAGGAGTTATTCTTGTTACTGTTTCTTCATATTTACTAAGGTCTTGGAAAGCCTTTCCCATTAGTTCCTTTTACAACTGATGTTAGATGATGTCACCTGTCTATTTTCTCTCTAACTTCACATTCATATGAAAGATGTTTCTAATATCTGTGTGAAAAAGACTGGAATCAGATTCCCCTTCATCTTTGTCTTGGATCTTTCTGTCCCTCTCTGTGTTATTTTGATGTTTTGATTCAACCTGTGTTCTTAAGAAGTTGCTTTTGAGAATTAAGTTCATACTCGTTCTTGAGCTGCTATCAATATGTTTTTGTTATATATTTGGTACCCCATCCACAAGTTGTACATGGAACCTCTGCCTGAAAACATGAAATCATACTAGGATCTTGACCTAGAATGAAAGACTCAATGACTGTGAACAGATTGTACACCCCTCTCTTTCTCTCAAAGGAAGAAAATCGTGGATGCCACGTTATGATTAGTCACAAATTTTAGTAATTGTGTGACTAAGGAGGGAAATAAAAATCATTCTTTTATCATGTTGTGTTTTTAAATTGCTCCAATATAAAATGTCAGGATTATGTTTAATCATGTTTTATTCAAAAATTGAATAAAACCACAAAGTTAGAAATTATATATATGGTTGCCTGAAGTTTCTAAATTATGATCTGTGTATGGGATTCCTTTGGGAGAATCTGACTCAACCATGAACGCTTCCCTGATTTGGAAATAATTTTGTATCACTTCTTACTCTCTGTGAAGTTTATTTATTTATACTGTTAGGTTAAGACATATAGTTATTTCATAGAAATGTTAGCCACTAGGATCATTCAGATAATTCTGTCCAAAATAAAGTAAATAACTTTGCTGTGTTGGATATGTAGTGTTATACAGTGTTAGAAAAGAGTCGAACTAAGCAATTTATTACATATTTAATTTACTTTCAGCATCTCTGTGGTTCTGAGTGTCTTCCTACATATTGAATTGGTACGAGTCAGGCCATTTTCTTTCTTACATCACCTTACAATTCACTAATTCTTTCCTTATTGTGCCCTGTCTATTATTTATTTAATCTATCAACTATTTTCTTTTTATTTAACTGATTGTACTTTTCATTTTTAGGATTTCTGTGTAGTTTCTTTTTAAATCTTCTTCTCCTGTTTTGCTTTATAAATTATATCATTTTCTTTATTTCCCTGAACAGTTGAGATAATCTGAGGTTGCTTATTATTAGTAACCCTTGGGTTGTGAATTATGCTATTTGTTGTATCAGCTGATTCTTTTCTATGGTGGTTTGCTCCCTTCAGTTTGCAATTTTTGATTGGAACTTGTCTTCCATGAAAAATGAACCTTTTGTGTTTGCTGACTGTCTGACTTATTATTTGGTAAGACCCAGTTTCCTCAAGTCAGATCTTTTTTGTTCCTTTCTATTTAGAGCCCTGCTTTCTCTACTTTCAGACCTACATAGTGCCACTGATTTCTTCAGCACTATACTATAGAGCCATTCTCTGCTATTTCCATTTCATCCATTTAGCTGTGGATAAGAAAAAGCCATATTCGGAATCTTCAGTAGAAGATTTTTTAAATCACTAATATGAGGAGTGTGAAATATGGCTATTGGATGATTGATTGCTTCACTGCTCATATATTAATTAAACATCCACATACTGGTCACATACTATGTGCCAGGAACACATACTATGCACCCTTCTGGTCACTGCATATCCAAAGCTGAGCAGAATTTATCTTGTTGAGGAGATGGACAGGTAAACAATTATTACATAATCTGATAGACACTACTTTAGAAAGATGAACAAAGTATTCTGGGAGAATAGGTAATAATAATTACAGCAGCCGTTTATGGATGCTTAATTTCATGCCAGACACTGTGCTAAAGATGTAATGATGACACAGAGAGACAGCTAACAATGAGAGACTGTTATTCTCTTTTTACAAATGAAAAAAAAGAGTTTGCCCCGTAATACCCCTTAGGAGGCGGCAGACTGGGTTTTTCAAATCTATCTGTCTGGAGTCTAAACAGCTTTTTATGAGGAGTAACTGGACGTGGGAGGGGGCTTCATAGAGGAGATGGCAACTGAGCTGGGCCTCGGATGAGCAGATTTTAATCAGCTAGAGTGTTCCTGGAGGAGAGAAGGTATGGACGTCGATGGAGGACAGTACAGGCTTGCAGATGGGGAGCAGCTCACTGTGATGGGGGGTTGGGGCATGTGGGGGCAGGATGGGTCAGGGGTGTGAGATGAGCCTGGAAAGGCAGAATGGGTTGAGATCTTCAAGAACTCCTGGCCCTTATTAAGTCTGGTACTGGACAGTTCCAGCATATCCCTGGGATTGGAGGAAAGTAAAGGAGTTGTGGATAGGATTAAGGGTTAGGAGTATAATATACTATTGATGTATATTCAAATAAAGAAAATATAAAATTAAGATGATGAATTCTCTGCTACTGTTGCTTCGTCGGATTTTGTCATGTATGATAGTACCACAGAGCCACTGTCAAGAATGCAACAGTACAGTGAACTCGCTGCCGTGTTTGCCCTGTAAATACCTATTGCCTTAGCACCGTCCTTCCCTCACTGCAAAGCATCTGTTTCACTTTATTACTGACCTCCACCTCAGTGGGTTCAACTAGCAACGTTTTTATGATTTCCTGTGGTTAAAGATGGGAAGAAAAAAAAAAAAAACCACCTCTGTTCTGGGAAGTATATGATCTATTTGATAATTTCAAGCAACCAAGCTAAAAGTATAGTATTTAGAGCAGCACCAATGAGCTATGATGTTTCATTTTTTTGGTGCATGCGTCCTTGGTCATTACATAGGTAAAAGCGTCTTCCCGTAAGATACCAGCACTCAAATAACATGCCATATTTTGAGGGTTCTTTCAATATATAAGAGTAACGGTTTTTCCAAGTTGTATGGCCAGTAATGTCTTGAGGCATTTTGCTACATCTATGGAGAGATATCTCTGTTTTACCAGCATTTATTTTAGAGAAACTGAAGGCATATAAAGAGTTGTTATTTATTGTGGCCCTTTGTTGACATAGTTATTTCCATCTCAGATATGCGTCACAGTGATTAAAGGAGGCTTTTTAAAATGCATTATTGGGATGTCTCGAAATGATCACAGTTTAGTTGGACCTGTGTTGGATTTTGCTTATTGTCAATGGTTCCTTTTCTTTCAGTGTGGGGTAATCACAAAATTCTTGTATTTATTTTCATTTTGACAGTTAGCTTAAGTTGTTAGTGTAAATTTTTATTTCCTGGTTCTTCTAAGTCCTTGCCAATTACTTCAGAACATTGAACACTTAACTGTGCTTGTGCTGGGTACTAGCAATGAAACAGTAATTAACTGAGATAGTTGCCTCTTTTCCTTAAAAGCTAGAGAATGGGATTACAGGCTTTTGATAAATAGGCTTATAAACAACATAATGATAACTCTTTGATAACAAGTCTTTAATCATAGTTTATATCCTTTTTTTAAATTTAGCTAAATACTACAGAAATGAAAACAAACCAAATTATGATTTGTCAGATACAATATAAAGTTAACAGATCAAATCCGGCTTGACACTGTGATGCACTACAATTTCCATAATGTTTTAAGTGAATCATAAAATGTTAATCAAGCAGAAATCTTGACCAAATCCAAGTAATCTGATTCAGTTCTGCGATAGATAGGAGGCAACTTGAATTTTTTTCTGTTAATTATATATTTTAATCTTTTAAAAACCCGTTTATGGTTACTGAAGAATAGACTTAGAAATAATTTTTTTAAATGCTTAAAAAATTAACCTCTTAAATCACTTCTACCTTTTGGTCATTTTCCTGTTAAGAAAAGTGAAATGGGGGGTGAATTATCCCAAATGCAGTCTCTATAGCTAAGTGGAACTACAGCGATATTTAGGGGAAATGAACAGATTATCATCATTTGCTGATTCTCTGTAGTTCACCCAGATCAGGATGTTAAGGAACAGATGTGTGTGTGTGTGTGTGTGTGTGTGTGTGTGTGTCTTATTTCCGCAAATCCATTGTGATTTTTATAAGCTGTTAAATATGGAGCATAAAATCCAGGCATGGTATGAGAAGATTTGGTGTGTCGTGTGACCTTCAGATACTTGACTTGGACAGAGGACCGAGATGGGGCTACAGGAGATGCCACAACTGAAGTTCTGAAGGTGATCAGGAGCAGAGAGGAAGAGCTCCTCTAGCCACCTGAAGGTAGAGTGCATCTCATGGGATTAGTGCCCTCTTCATCTTTCACTTATAAGGTTGAAAGTCTATGACTCAGTTTTCCCAAAGGCTCCCCACCATACAGCTAGTTAAATGCAGAACCAAACCAGGAGTGATGATTACCAGGGTAGAAATTTGTGTTTTTTTGTTTTTTTTCCCAATATACTATATGGTTTGCCTTATACATTTCTTTCCTTCTCAATTTCTTTTATTTTATTATCGGTATTATGTTTGGAATATAAATTCTGCCATGATTAAAATGTCATTTGTTACTTTTGATGTTCAGAAAAAGCACATTAAAATAAGCTTTGTAAATGACACTTACCCTTTCTTTTTCTGATACCTTTGTAAAAAGGATCCTTGTCTAAATATATCTTTGTTCTACATATACTCAATCTCTCAAGAATTGGAGATACACAAACAATTGATTGGATTTTTTTTTCCATCTGTGGGAATTTTTTTTCTGGTCAAATCTCTCTTTCCAATGATGCTAGTTGCACTTAACTGAGGTTCCCAGTCCTCCTTCTTGGTAGTGACTGTGTGATGAAAGGACAGTAGAGATTGAAACTATTTCAGATTCAGAGTATTTAAGTGCTCTGGTTTTTTTCATCTTAACTTTCCAGAAGTTGCATGTTGAGCTAAATTAACTGGATATTCTTGAAACCTGACTTTCTACTTTAGGTTGGCTGAGGAAAGTATTCTTGGTTATGGAGAAATAATTCCTACCATGAAGTGATATGTATAAAAGACATATCATGTTTCAAATACCCCTATTAGTAAAAGCATTTTTGCAGTGCTGATCGATTTGGATAGATTTGGAAAAGAAAACAAATTTGTAAACTTTATGGGAAATAGAATCTTCAGATTGTTTGGCCCCACATGATATATTTCCTGCTTTAAAATATCAATCATTTCTGTAAATAGGTTTTTTTGTACCTCCTTCATCTGCATATAAATGTAGGCTGTTCTGATGGCAATCGGAATATTCTGTTTGACTATTTGCAATCATCTCTTTTGGCTGGAGAAATGTTGGCTTCTAAGTGAGGAGATGGATGTAGGCCTGTGGGCTAGTCGGGCACTGACAAGGCGTGAATTTGTCAGCAAACTGCTCATCAGGTGGATGGGCCATAAAATGAGGCCACGAGGGACATAGTGTTCTTGAGGAGAGTAGTAAACCATTTAAAATAAAGTGAATTGTTTGCTTAAACTCTCCTATGTTCTGTCAGACCTTTGGTGCTAAGAACCTACTCAATATAGAAATTACCTCACCCAGAGGCAGCAGGGCTGATAATACTTTGCATTATCAAAGTACAGACTGCTGCATCATAATTGTGTTTAGTAACACAATACTCTTATTTGCTCTATTGCTGCTTTTTTTCTTTTCTTTTCTTTTTTTTTTTTTTTTTTTGCATAGGCAGGCTTCGGGAATCTAACCGATTCTCTGGCATGGCAGGTGAGAACTCAGCCACTGGGCCACTGTTGCCCAACCGCTCTATTGATTTTTAGAACTTTCTAGTTTGAACAGAATTGTTCCTTCTTATAGGACTGTGACATTATGTTTTCTAACTATATTCTTTTAGCATAAGATTTGGAGCAAAGTACTTACCATGGACATACATGTAAATTGAGCTGTCTGACACATTTATGCCTTTTTAATTTTATTTTTTTGTTAATGTTATACAGAGAGAATGGCTTAGCATCCGAAGGAAACAATGATTGTACTTATTTTCACGGATATTCCATGCTTTCTTTTTATTTTGAAGTGGGCTGTTTTCTGCTACCTTTTCTCCAGTGAAGATTGTTCCAAATAAGCTGTCTGATACAGAAAGGCATGGTTGCTAGGGAGCCAGAGTCCTGATGGCTGATGATACCAGGGAGGATAACAGAGGTGAGTCCCTGATTAGAGAAGGGAACCATTTTTTCATTCTCTTTGCAAGTGAGTCTTCTTTATATATGGATGACAAGTTCACCAACTCAATGGGAATAAGACTTCAGAAAGAAATGGGAGATTTTAATATGTCTCCTCTGAGTAAAACTAAAGACATTTCTTTGGGAGAATGAATGGGATTTATGCCCACCTGTATCTTAATTTTGTGGAAGAAAATTCTTTTGGAAAAGCCACAAAATTCTTTCATGGTCTAGATCTTTAGTTTTTAAAGACTGGGCCTTGATTTTTCTATGGAGAATGGGATTAAAAATCTGTCCAATAATTCTTCCATCTTCAGATGTGGTTAAGTAGAGGTCAGTAAACATTTCTTAAATCTGTTATGTGCTAGCCAGTTTACTACAAAATTTCCATACATTTTCTCATTTACCCCTATGACTCTGAGGCATGCTATTGTTATTTCAATAAACAGTAAGTTTTTTTTTAATCAGTGGAGAAGCCAGAATTGGAATCATATTCAGGGTCACTAGCTAATTTCTGTTAAAACATCTTCTGCTGTTATATCATTGATGAAGAATAGAAACACACACACAGATATACCAATCTAATATAAGCAATGCCATTAGTACTTTTCTGTTAATTTTATTAGTGCCATTGAGAAATCCATAATTGTCAAAGCTTAACCAAATACTTTAAAAAGATCATTCAGGCTTCTGAAAGACTAAGCATGGTATATATTGTTCACATTGATCATTAGAAAGTTTGGTTGGTGCCTTATTGCTTGGGATCCATTTAGGATGTTTTTAAAGTTCACACAATTTAATTTAACTCTGTTTAATAAAACTTAGATAGAGAAGATACCTTGTACGTAATGTTGTGCTAGGATGAGTAAACCTGTCATCATGAAGCTTTCTATAATGCTGGGGATTCTACCACATTGTAAAAGGAAAACTTTTCAATAGAAATCTTAAATGCCCCTTCAATATCTGATGTTGACAAACAGCCAATTCTGTCAATAATGTGGCCCTTCAGCTTTAGGTGTCCTCAATCTCCAGAATTCTTCAGTTGGTCCCTAAGGGCAAAATCAAAGACAACCTGCAATTTCTTCTGAGATAAAGGAGTTTTCAAACAATGTCACTTATGGAATCTGAGTAATTGACCAATGTCTTTTAAGAAAATATTGTTAATATGTTGGTTTATATGTGAAGAAGGCATGAGCTAAGCTGAAAATAAATTGGTGCTCTATTAACCTGAGAAGCTACAATTGTAGCCCAGAATATCTTTTAGAAAGGAAAAGTGTATAGACAAGAGAAAAAGTATATTTTCTTGGAGAGGAATTTTTCTGACCCGAGTAAGATTTATTGAGGCAATTACTGCATCTGGGTTTTCAAAAGTACGGTATAATTTTATGATCACTATTTGCCACTGGTAATCCAGCGAGCTGAGATATAAGAAAAAGGTTATTTAATTCTTCTGAATATGAACTTATTTATGGGAATTGGAAATGAGAATCTTTTGCATGCAGTACTTTCTCTTATGCTATAACCTATATTTAAGTAAAACAACGAAACAAAGCAAGGTTTATTTTCTGTATGATCTTTCTGCAAATGTGCAACTTCCCTAATTAAAAAAAAGTTTGATTCCTCCCTCTGGCATGGCATTTTGACCACTATAAGAGGCAGGGCATTTGATTTGGCAGACTAGCTCAAGTATAGCAAACATCAACCTACTTTAATAAAGGTTGCTTAGAAACGTAGTGTTTGGGGATTACTACCTTAATGGTCATCTATGAATTTAACACTGCCAATTCTTATCTCACGGAGGGTGTGGGCAAACCTTTAAAAGACTTCAATTTTAGAGATTGTGATACTGTGCATTAGGCATCAGCCTGTGCAGCAGTCCTCAGCCTTGGATACAGATCGAGATAAGAGATTTATTTGAAAGACAAGGCTTGTTTCTCAAACCTCTGGACCCTCATAAAACATGGCAATCAGATAGAGCTGTATTACTTTTAAACATAGGAAGAGAAAGGAGGTATCCTTCCACGCACGCTATGATTTTTATCTATAAGCCAGCTTGCCAGGAAGAACCTTGTAAGCAGTTGCAATAAGATGCATCTTATTGCATTAGGGGAAACAGTGATACTAAAATCATCTCTAACAATTTGACTCTTTTGAAGGCTTTAATTGATTTAATGAGTAAAAATACTCAAAGTATTTGTGTAAATTGTCTATGTTAATCTAATCTAGGGATCATATGAATATATACATATTATACATTCAAGAAACATCCAGAAATTAGAATTATACATTCAAAAAGCATCCAGAAACTAGAAGAAGGCCTTGTAAATGGTTCAGTGTGGGCCTCCAATGTGGAACAGCAAAAGCCATATTCAATTCATTCCCAAGACTTCTACTGATTCCTTAGTTTATGGCTGGCATTGCAGATGTGCCTGTGGATTAGATATGGTGGAAAAAATCCATATTAGCTTTTTTTTTTTATTTTTAGTTTTATTAAAGGCAGCATTCACTAAACACAACATTGCTGTTGAAACAGGATGGTCAAAATAAAACAGAATCACTTGACCTTGGTTGTCATGTCAGCTAAGCTATTCTAGAAGAAACAGAAAATTGGTCCATTACAGCAAAGACTAAAGAGACCTGCATATTTTAGGTTATCAATCACAAGCAATTAAAAAACTAATTCATGAATACTTTAAATATTCTTTGTTTTTCAGACACACACGCAAATGATTATTGCATTCTTTTCTTTTTTTTTCTCTTTTAACAGGCAGTGGCTGCAGTTGATTCAGCACCACATTACCAGGATAAGTTAGGTCTATTTGTCTTGCATGATATTAAATTAAATCTGTCTGAGAGATAAACAACTTAAATTTTAATGCTTCACATTCAAGAGTGCATCTGTGCTAATATTTAAATAACACAATGCATTGATCCTTCAGGCTATGTTTTAATGTTTTTGGTTTTCTCTGGTTTAAACTTATTTAATGCTTCTCTTTTCCAGAAAGGTGTATATTTTTCTGTAAACCTTGCTCAACTATAAAAAAGTGTGCAAATCTTACTTAAGCTTCGTCTACCAAGTTATTTATTTTACTGCTTTAGATCAAGGCTTAGTGATATGGGGAAAATACAAAACAATGTTATTTGAAAGTTGTTTTATTATATTTGAAAGAAGTATACAATGACTACACCATCAAATATGTACCTATATAGAGGTTTGTTTCATATTGTTTCTTACCAATTTGAATTCCACCCTGTCACCCAAATCACTGAAGGTGAGGCAAACTTCTAGGATTTTTATATGAATATAGGTATTTATTTTTCACATTTCTTGAATCAGATGAACCAAGCATGTGTGTGCCTTGCATTTTTATTTTCTAAAGGGTTTTTCTTCCTTTATATTGGTATATATTCCTTCTAAGCCACCTACTTTTTCTTTTGGAGAGTGTGTCTCCTTTATAGATGAACTCATTTGCCTTGTGAGACCAGATAGTGTAAGAAAAAGAGGAGAGATTTTAAATTCAGGACTCGAACACTACTGCCTCCATGAACTTGCATGTGTCTCTTAACCTCTAAAAGTTTGTCTGTTTATTTGCAAAATGGAGTCAATTATATCTACTTCGTGTGGATTGCATAAGGATTAAATTAATGCGCAAAACAATTAGATCCTGAGAGTGTGGGCAACAAAAGAAATGTCTGCCCTTTTCTCATTCTTGCTAATTGTTGAATACATTTGCAGGGCAAAGCACATCATTGATTATTTTTTCCCACTAAACCAGGAAAAATGGTAAGACTATATCTATATATCTATATATATATATATATTTGGATATTTTTTGTTTTGTAGAGAAGTTGTGAGCTAATAAAAAAAATCATGCATCCTAAAATACAGGGTTCCCATATACCACCCTATTATTAACACCTTGCATGGGTGTGGAATATTTGTTACAATTTATTAAAGCACATTTTTGTCACTGTTTGTGTGGTGCAGTTCCATTAATTAAAAAAAAAATTCTAGTAACATATTTATGACATAACATTCCTACCCTTTACGCCACATTCAAATATATAGTTTAATGCTGTTAATTACACTCACAATGTTGCACTACCATCACCACCATCTATTACCAAAATGTTTCCATTGTTTAAATAGGAACTCTATACATTTTAAGCTTTAACTCTCTATTTCCTACCCTCACACCATTCCAAGATAACCTATATTCAAGATAATCTATACTATATTCACCGTAACATAAGTGACAGTATGAGTTTGCTTATTTTAATTATTTCTTATCAGTGAGACCATACAATAGTTTTCCTTCTGTGCCTGGCTTCTTTCACGCAACATGATGTTTTCAAGGTTCATCTATGTTGACATGTATATCAAAACTTCATTCTTTTTCACTGTGAAGTAATATTCCATACTGTGTGTATATTTCACATTTTACTTATCCATTCATTGGTTGATGGACATTTCGGTTTCCATCTTTTGGCAAATGTGGATAATGCAGCTGTTAACAGTGACGTGCCAATGTCTGTTCAGGTTCCTATTTTCACATCTTTTGGGCATATACTTAGAAGTGCGATTCCTGGCTCATATGGTAATTCTATACCTGACTTTCTGAGGAACAGCAGAACTGTCTTACATTGCAGCTGCACCATTTTGTATTCCTAGCAACAAAAAATGAGTCTTCCTGTTTCTCTGTATCCTCTCCAACACTTGTAATTGTCCATTTTTTAAATAGCAGTCATTATAGTGGATATATATTGGTATCTCATTGTGGTTTTAATTTGCATTTCCCTAATGACTACTGATATTGATTGGCTTTTCATATGCTTTTTTGGCCAATGTTGTATCTTCTTTAGAGAACTGTCTAGTCAAGATTTTGCCCATTTTTAAGTTGGGTTGTTTCTTTTTGTTGTTAAATTGAAGGATTTCTTTTTTTTCTTGTTATTAAAAGCTTATCAGATATGTGGTTTCCAAATATTTTATTCCGTAGTTTAAGTTGTCATTTTAATTTCATACTAAAATTCTTTAACGCACAAAAGTATTTAATTCTGATGAGGTCAAAAGTATCTGTTTTTTCTACTGTTGTTTGTGTTTTGGGTATAAAAATCTGAGAAAATGTGGCTCTACACAAAGTCCAGAAGATGCTTCCTTACATTTTCTTTTAGGTATTTTATATTTCTGGTTTTTATATTTAGTTCTTTGATCCACTTTCAGTTAATTTTTATACATAGTGTTAGTGTTAGGTAGGTGTCCACCTTCATTCCTTTGCATATGGAAATTCAATTTTCCCAGACCTTAGTTGAAGAGACTACTCTTTCTTAGATCAGTGGTTTTTGTCCCCCTGGGCAAAATTTTAGGCCATAAACATGAGGATTGATTTGATAACTCTCAATTAGATTATTTGGATCTATACATCTGTCCTTGTGCAGTACCATGTTTTTGTTCTAGTTTGCTAGCTGCTGGAATGCAACACACCAGAGATGGATTGGCTTTCAATAAAAGGGGATTTATTTAGTTAATGTATGGTTCTTTAGAGGAAAGGCAGCTAACTTTCAACTGAGGTTCTGTCTTATGTGGGAAGGTACAGGGTGATCTCTGCTGGCCTTCTCTCCAGGCCTCTGAATTCCAACAACTTTCTCTGGGGTGATTTCTTTCTGCATCCCCAAAGGCCTGGGCTGAGCTGCGAGTGCTAAGATGAGGTATGCTGAGCTGTTTGAGCTGTGCTACATTGAGCTTTCTCATTTAAACACCAGCCAATTAAATCAAACATCATTCACTGCAGCAGGCATGCCTCCTAGCTGACTGCAAATGTAATCAACAACAGATGAGGCTCACATGCCATTGGCTTATGTCTACAGCAATAGAACTAGGCACCTTCACCTAGCCAAGTTGACGCCTGAATCTAACTACTACACCATGCTATCTTAATTACTGTGGCTTTATAATAAGTTTTAGAATCACAAACTGTGAGTCCTCCAACTTTATTCTACTTTTTCAAATGTTTTTGTCTACTTAGAACCCCTACCATAAAATTTTGATGATTGGCTTTTCCATTTCTGCAATGAATGTTGTTGGAATTTTTTTAATTTAATTTTATTTATTAATTAAAAAAATTAACAACAAACAAAAATATTAACATACCATTCCATTCTACATATACAACCAGCAATTCTCAATATCATCACATAGTTCCATATTCATCATTTCTTAGAACATTTGCATCGATTTAGAAAAAGAAATAAAAAGACAACAGAAAAAGAAATAAAATGATGACAGAAAAAAAAAGATTATACATACCATACCCCTCACCCCTTGCTTTCATCTATCACTAGCATTTCAAACCAAATTTATTTCAACATTTGTTCCCCCTATTATTTATTTTTGTTCCATATGTTCTACTCGTCTGTTGATACGGTAGATAAAAGGAGCATCAGACACAAGGTTTTCACAATCACAGAGTCACATTGTGAAAGCGATGTCATTGTTCAATCATCATCAAGAAACATGGCTACTGGAACACAGCTCTACATTTTCAGAAATTTCCCTCCAGCCTCTCCACTACATATTGAACAACAAGGTGATATCTACTTAATGTGTAAGAATAACCTCCAGGATAACCTCTCGACTCTTTTTGGAATCTCTCAGCCATTGCCACTTTGTCTCATTTCACTCTTCCCCCTTTTGGTCGAGATGGTTCTCTCAATCCCTTGATGTTGCAATTTTTATTGGGATTTGCAATTTGAATGTACAAATTGCTTTGGGTAGGATTTATATCTTAACAATATGTAGTCTTCTAATCCATGAGCAGTGACTGTCCTTCCATTGATTTAGGTGTTTGAATTCCTTTAGCAATGTTCTATACTTTTCTGTTTACAAGACCTTATAACCTTTGTTAGACTTATTCCAAAATATTTGATTATTTTAGTTGCTAATGCAAATGAAATCTTTTTTCTTGATTTCTTATTAGATTGCTCATTGCTGATGATATTGTGAGTTGCTGAGTGCATGTGTTGGGAATGTTTGTGCTTCTTGTAATTTTTTTTTAATTAATAAAAAATTTAAAAAAAAGATTGCTCATTTCTAGTTTATAGAAACACTACTGGTTTTTTTTTTTATCATGTACTCCACTACCTTGCTGAATTCATTTATTAGTTCTAGGGGTTTTGCTGTAGATATTTCAGGATTTTCTGCATATAAGATCATGTCATATGCAATTGGAAGTTTTGCTTCTTCCTTTCCAGTTTGGATGTTTCATTTCTTTTTCTTGCCTAGTTGCTCTGGCTTGAACTTCCAGTACAATGCTGAATAACAGTAGCAATAGTAGGCATCCTGGTCTTGTTCCTTATCTTAGAGGGAAAGCTTTGAGTCTTTCTCTATTGACTATGATGTTCCATATATGTTCTTAATCATGTTGAAGAAGTTTCTTCTATTACAAGTTTTCTAAGAGTTTTTATCATGAAGAGGTGCTGAATTTTGTCAAGTGCCTTTTCTGCCTTAATTGAGATGATCATATGCTTTTGTCCCTAATTCTATTAATATGGTTTATTACATTAATTTTTTTTATAAGTTGAACCACCATTGTATACCTGGGAGAAATCCACTTGGCATGGTGTATATTTCTTTTTAATGTGCTGTTGGATTTGATTTACTAGTATTTTGTTGTTGATTTTTGCAGCTATATTCATAAGAGGTGTTGGTCTGTAATTGTTTTCTTCTGTTATCTTTATCAGGCTTTGGTGTGAGGGTGATGTTTGCTTCATAGAATGATTAAGAAGTGTCTCTTGTCTTCAATTTTTTTGGTGTTTTTGAGAGGGGTTGGTGTTAATTCTTGGAATAGTTGGTAAAATTCCTCTGTGAATCAGTCTGGTCTTGGCCTTTTCTTTGTTGGGAGGTTTTGATTACTGATTCAATCACTGTACTTCTTATAGGCTTGTTAAGATCTTCTGCTTCTTTTTGAGGTACTTTGTGTGTTTCTAAGAATTTGTCCAAATGATATAAATGATTATCTAATTTGTTGGCACACAGTTGTTCATAGTATCCTCTGATAATTCTATTTATTTCAGTAATAACATACCCCTTTTCATTTCTGATTTTAATTATTTGTGACCTCTTTCTTTTTTTCTTCATTTGTTTTTAGTCCAACTAAAATTTGTCAATTGTATTGATGATTTTAAAGACTAAATTGTTGGTTTTGTTGATTCTCTTTCTTTCTCTCTTTTTTAATTCTCTATTTCATTTATTTCTGAATTAATCTGTGTTATTCCCTTCCTTCTGCTCACTTTAGGATAGTTTGTTCCTCTTTTTCTATTTCTTCCAGTTTTGCACTTAAGTCCTTTGGAAGTTTTCTTTCTTTTTTTTTTTTTCATGGGGCTGGGGTGGGTGTGTAGTGCCTGGACCAGGAATTCAACCTGGGTCCTCCTTCATGGAAGGCAGACATTCTAACCACTGAACTACCCATGTACCCTTCTTCCTTTTTAATATAAGCATTTACAACAATAAATGTCTCTACCAACACTGCCTTCGCTGCATCCCACAAATTTTGGCATTTTGTAGTCTCATTTTAATTTTTAAGATATTTCCTAATTTCTCTTGTAATTTCCTCTTTAACCCATTGGTTGTTTAAGAATACATTGCTTATCTTCCACCTATTTGTGAATTTTTCCTCTTTTATGCTGTTATTGGTTGCTATCTTCATTCCATTGTAGTCAGAGAAGATGCATTGTATGCTTTCAATACTTTGTTAATTTTATAGCTACTAGTTTTGTGACCTAAGATATCATCTATTCTGGACCCTCGAGAAGACTGTGTACTCTATTGTTGTTGGGTGAAGTATTCTCTCTATATATTTTAGAATTTGTGGGTTTAGAGTATTGTTCAGGTCTTGTATTTCCTTATTGATCTTCTCTCTAGATATTCTATTATTGTTCTAGCTGTATTATAATCTCCTACCACTAATGCAGGCCAGTCTATTTCTCCCTTCAAATCCATTGGTATTTGCTGCATATATTTTGGGGTTCTCTTTTCCTTGCATATATATATATATATATATATATATATATATATATAATTGTTGTGTCTTCTTGTCAAATGGACTCCTTTGTCAGTATATAATGATGATCTTTTCCCTCTTAATGTATTTTATCTGATATTAGTTTAGCTACCTCAGTTCTGTTTTCATTATTCTCTCATGGTATATATTTTTCCCATCCTTTCACTTTCAACCTATTTGTTGAAAAGGTGTCTTTGAATTTTAAGTGAATCTTTTGTAAATAACATATAATTAGGTCATGCTGTTTTTGTCTTTTGATAGGAGAGTATAATCCATTTATATTCAAAGGCACTCCTGATAATGCAGGGCTTTCTTCCACCATTTTGCTTTTTAAGCCTTGTACCCTTTTGGTTCCTCAATTCTTCTTTTGTGCCTATTTTTATGTTTATTTGATTTTTTTGAATTGTACCATACTAAGTCCCTTCTCATTTATGTATCAATATATTTTTCATATATTTTACTTGTGATTACCATGATAAATTTTTAGATTAGACGTATATAACAATCATGCTTCAATTGATACCGAAGTAATTTCAAAAGTGTACACATACATTATTACTATGTCCCCCACCTTTTTTTCTCACTTATTGCCAATTGTATCTTTGTACATTTTATGTCCAAAATCAGATTTGTCATTACTTTTTATACATGTGCATTTTAGCATTTAGCATTTGTAGGGAGTAAGAAGTGTAGTTATATACCAAAAAATACAATACAATAATTATAGCATTTAGAATTACACAGTTGTACTTTTACCAGAAATATTTATTTCTTTATATTGCTTTGAACCACTATCTCGTGTCCCTTCCTTTCAGTCTGAAGAACTCTCTTTAGCAATGCTTATGTGGCAGGTCTAGTGGTGATGAACAACCTCAGCTTTTGTTTATCTGGGAATGTCTTAATTGCTCTCTCCTTTTTTTTTTTTTTTTTTGTATACTATATAATGGGGGACACATTTCATTCTTTTTCTATGTAACTATCTGTTATTGCAGAACCATTTGTTGAATTTTTTTGCGGGGGGGGGGGGGGAAGTGCACAGGCCAGGAATTAAACACAGGTCTCCCGCATGGCAGGCAAGAATTCTGCCACTGAACTGCCCTTGCACACCCTTAATCTCTCTCTCATTTTTGAAAGAAAGTCTTGCTGGATATAAGAGTCTTGCTTGTTTTCTTTCAGCATGTTAGCTATTTCATCTCATTGCCTTCTTACTTTCATGAACAATTGACACTCAATCCAATGGGACTCCTTTGTATAAAACATGCTGCTTTTCTCTTGCAACTTTCACAACTCTCTTCTCCTATTTGCTATTCTCTGGGCCTCTCCTTTGTGCATATTTGTGTGTTTTGCTAAGTTTGGGAAGTTTTCTAATACTATTTCTTTGAATATTCCTTTTGTACCTTTCTCTTTTTTTCCTTCTGGGACTCCCATATAATACATTTATTAATGTGCTTGATAGTGTCCCACAGGTCTTTTAAGCTGTTTTGACTTCTTATAATTATTTTTCCTTTCTTCTCCTTAGCATGACTCATTTCAATTGTCCTGCCTTTAAGTTTGCTGTTTCTTTCTTCTGCCAGCTCCAATCTTCTGTTGCAACCCTCCTAGGAATTTTTCATTTCAGTTCTATGTTTGGTTCCTCTTTAAAATTTTTTTTCATTGAGATTCTCATATGTTCTTTCTGTTAGGTTAGGGGAACAGGGAAGGTCACCATGACTCGAGCTGTGTTAAAATGTGCCACCCCTTCTAGATGTCACCTAACCCCCTTGCTTAAAAACCTCCCGCACCAGGACCCAGCAGCGAGCTCACAACTCCCTACCTTGAGTTCTATGAGATCTGCCAAGGAGCACAGGAATAAACTCGTTCACTCTAAGGTTTTTTGGTCTGTCTCTTCTCTCTTTTACCTCCTAAATCTTACTCTTTCATTGTTTTCCTGATATCTTCTAGGAATTTCTCTGTATTTTCCTTCATTTTATTGGTCATATTGAAGATCATTTTTTTTTTCCATCTTTGTCTGATATGTCCTCGGTTTTCTTCATTGGTGTTTTCTGGAATTTTACCTCTTCCTTTGGATTAGCCATTGTTTTCTGCTTTTTTTGTTTTTCCTGTAATCTTTTGTTGCACATTGTATTTTTTAATATTTTAAAAGATTAACTGTGGGATTTATCCCTGAGATGTCTTTTTTGAATTTGTACCCAGTTGATGATATGATGGGGATTTTCTTGACTATTAGAAGCTAACAAAACAAGGGAAATCTAAGTAAAAAATACTGTTCACCGTGTTTGCAATTTGGCTTTGCTTTGGCTGTTGCACTCCAGCAGAGCTCAGCCCTGCTATCAGGAAGGTCCACCCAAGCTGAATGCAAAGTGGAGGGTCCTCCCTGTCTTTTCTGGGCCTGTGTCAACTCTATTATCCAGTGAGATTTTCTTTCAAAAACAGGGCTTGTGTTTGCTATTGGTTGGGAGTCTGCTGTTTACCAGAGTTGAATGCCACCTTTACTCCTAGGAAACAGATCTTCTCTCCCCCCTGGGTCTTCCACTAACTGTCTTAAAGCATGTGTCATGGTCAGGTTCATGTGTCAGCTTGGCCAAGTGGTGGTACCTGTTTGTCTGGTTGGGCAAGTGCTGGCCTGTCTGTTGTGATGAGGACATTTCATAGAATTCAATCATGATCATGTCAGCTGCACCCACAGCTGATTCCATTTGTAATCAGCCAAGGGGAGTGTCTTCTGCAATGAGTCATGCTTAATCTAATCACTGGAAGCCTTTTAAGGAGGATTCAGAAGAGACAGGCTCTCTTCCTGCTTTGGCCGGTGAGCCTCTCCTGTGGAGTTCGTCTAGACCCTCCATAGGAATCGTCGGCTTCACAGCCTGCCCTGTGGATTTTGGACTCTGCATTCCCATGGTTACATGAGACACTTTTTAAATTTTCTATTTGCGAGTGTTTCCTGTTGATTCTGTTTCTCCAAAGAACCCTAACTAATACAGCATGTTAGCCTCTGTTCTATCTTTCTTAGTTGCTTCTTACATTGCTTTCCTTTTCTCAAGCAGCTTTCTCCTGGAGGGCAGATTCTGTGAGGAGTTTCCCAAGTCAGTCTTTTTCAGCCAAAGAAATGCCAGGGACCCACCAAGGCACCACTGGAGGCTTCATTCTCTCCTGGGAAGAGGCCAAGCAAAGGGACATGAGGAGCACCCGGAACTTCTACAGCTCCCAGAGCTGAGCTTTCTTGACTCATCCTTTGTCCAGTCAATGATGCCTTCCCCTGTCTTTCATAGCTCGGAGAAAACATAGCTTCTTTCAGTCTCCTTTGCCACCTTTGCTGGGTGGGTTGGAGCAATGGATGGCTTAATCAAAAGCAGTGGTCAGCAATCAGTTTGCAGTCCCCCACCCTCATCTAGGGGAAGTAGATTTGGGTGTCCTTCTCTGTCACCAGCAAGCTAAGCTAGGAGCTAGATCACCTGCTATCTGCCGGGATAGTCGTAGATGGGTGCATTTGGTTCTCTACAGCTTGCTTTCTTCCATTATTTTGACCCTTTTCCCCCAAGTTATTAGTTTCTTCTGAGTGTTTGGAAAGTATAAAAGTAGAAAATAAACAAATAAAAAACCACAATTTGAAGGATAAATAAGCACATAGATGATGTTGTTGCTTTTCTTTGAGTGAGATTTATATTCATGATTGGTATAAAGGACAGGATGGATGATAAAAGTTTTATGTATCTTAGTTGCTTTAGTTGTGATAAATAGACTCCTGAGTTTTTTCTGTATTGTGACTTTATTAAGAGCATGGTTATAAAGGTAGATAAGCTAGACTTGACTTCTTACGCTGGCAATACTATGGGGAGAGAACAATTAGTGGCATGTATTGTAACTTACCAGCCTTTTTTTCTCCATTCTTCTCAATGCTGTCCAAAGGTCTCCTGGCATCCATGGTTTCAAAGTTCCCTCCCTATGTAATAGTTGTTCTGGTGGAAGAACTGGTTACTGAAGCTTCCTACTCTGCTATCGTCTCACAATTCCTTCCCCCTACCCCAGTAAGACTGTGTTTTACTTTTCATAGTATATAAAATTGTCAGCCAGAAGAAATAAGATTTAGTATTAGGAGATAATCATGGGGTTGTTTCACAAATTTTCTCAGTCATAAATACAGTATAGATATTTGAAACTTTTTATTGTTGAAACTACCCTATAGTTTAGAAATTATTTCAATTAATAGAGCTGATTTAGAATTGTGTTATGTCTTTTGGAAATTCTGAGGTACAGTCCAAATATGTTTCTATCATGAGAATACTCAGTTCACAATTATGCCAGATGGACTTTATTAATGAATTTTAACACAGCATAACTTTCAGTTGTATTAGTTCACATATAATCTCTTAAAAATTCTCTGGGTGGTAGGCATTTGTGGTGGATAGTCTCCAAAAGCGGCCATCATCACTTCCTTTCTTTTCTGTACACACATGCTATTCCTCACACCCAAAGATGATGTCTAATTACCTAGCCCTTGAATCTGTAACAAATAAAATGTGGTGGAAATGGTGCCTGCAATCGCTGTGGCTGGGTTATAAAAAGTTCCTCAGCTTCTGCATTGATCTCTTGGGATGTTTCTTTTGGAATCTAGCTGCCTTGCTGTGAGAAGCCAAGACACATGGAGGATGCCTGTGTAGGAGCTCCAACTGACAGGTCCAACTGAGCCCCAATTGCCAAACTTCATCAAGCACCAGCCATGAAGTGAGACATACTGGATGTCTACCTTAGTCAGGGATTCATGTGACTCTAGCCCCCATGGCCATATGACTGCAATCGCATGAGGAAACCCAAGTTTGAACCAGACAACCTACATAACCATAAGAGATAACAGTAAATTGTTTTAAGCCACCAAGTTCTGAAGTAGTTTGCTACAACAAAAGATAATCAGAACAGCTTTACAAACAATTTATATGGTGACCTGAACAAAAATGTTCATGTAAAGATGCAGTATCTGTTATATTAATCCACAAAATATTAAGCAGTGTGTATACTTAATAACCTGCATTGTATTTGATTACAGTGTAATCAAGCTACTAACAATATAGTGAGAGCATGGTGCTAGATTTAAGGGAGGGAATCGAAATATACCTTTTTGGAACTCTTGAGCTTCATATGCATCTGTCCATCCATTTAAATATTGATTAGGAACATAATCAGCAATATGCCTTAAAAAGCAATGTGCCAGGTGCTGTGGGGGATAAAGTGATGAGTTAGAAAGCTGTATCAATGTTAGCAGTTTGAAAGACCCTCCTTTTTCTCTCTGAAGACAGTAAGACACATTGTTCAACTTTGCTGCTAGGTTTGCATTTGGTTCTCTACAGCTTGCTTTCTTCCATTATTTTGACCCTTTTCCCCCAAGTTATTAGTTTCTGCTGAGTGTCTGGAAAGTATAAAAGTAGGAAATAAACAAATAAAAAACCACAATTTGAAAGATAAATAACCACATAGATGATGTTATTGCTTTTCTTTGAGTGAGATTTATATTCATGATTGGTATAAAGGACAGGATGGATGATAGAAGTTTTATGTGTCTTAGTTGCTTTAGTTGTGATAAACAGACTCCTGAGTTTTTTCTGTATTGTGACTTTATTAAGAGCATGGTTATAAAGGCAGATAAGCTAGACTTGACTTCTTATGCTGGCAATGACTATCTTTTGCCTTTGGGTTGTGAAGTAGTTAGGCTCAGGTCTCAGCTTGGTCAGTTGATGATGCCCATTGTTCTATTTCTGTTGCCTTAAATCATCAGTATGTGAAATTCATCTGTGGCTGATTACATTTGCCTTGGGCTAAGGGGAGTGCTTTCCACAAACAGTAAGGTTTAATTTAATCAGCGGGAGGTTTAAAAGAGACAGGTCAGAAGAGAGCCCAGCATCTCAGCATATCTCAGCTCAGCACTTGCAGCTCAGCCTGGATGTTTGGAGATGCAGAAGGGAGTTGCCTTCAGGAAAGCCTTTGGAACACAGAAGCTAGGAGAGGTCAAAGACATGGCTATGAGCCTTCCCACGTGACAGAGAACCTCAGATGAAAATTAGCTGCATTTCTTCTGAAGAACTATATATTTTTAACTAAATAAATCCCCTTATTAAAAGCCGATCCATCTTTGGTGTGTGCATTCTGGCAGCTTTGGCAGACTAAAACAGGTAGTTTTGAAATTATTTTAAGCCTAAATTCCATCTCTTATAAAGTAAGTATAATGATGATATTGATAGACAAAGCCTATTGTGAGTATTCATTGTGATTATACATATAAAATACTTGGAAGGGCTCTAGCACATAATAAGAGACCCAGCATTTTTTTTTGAGGTTATGGTGGGAGTGGATCTCATTTTCTACTGTATAAAAGGAAATGATCTGCTAAGAGTTCAATGAAACTTTATTTAGGTTTTACAGTTAATCATGGGGAAACTAAAAAATTACCTAGACCTATTTACTTTTCACAAATGTTTTTAAAATTTTACAACAATATTTTAAAAAGCAAGCTTTACTTGAAATCTCATGTAGATGGACTATTTGTCTAGTTGAATGGGGGCATACAGTCTCACCTTGCACAGATATGATAAAATCCTAGTGACTTCAGCAAAATTTCATTTAAAAGCTACTGCAATAGGTATTATTTCTATGTTTGTAGCTCTATTACTTTCTTGCTTTTCCACATCTTTTTTTGTTTTTGTTTTTTCTTTTACATGGGCAGGCACCAGGTGTGCTGGTTTGGAAGGATGTATGTCCCCAGAAAAGCCGTGTTTTAATCTAAATCCCATTTCATAAAGGCAGAATAATCCCTATCTAATACTGTATGTTTGAAACTGTAATCAGATTATCTCCCTGGAGATGTGATTTAATCAAGAGTGGTTGTTAAACTGGATTAGATGACGACATGTCTCCACCCATTTGGGTGGATCTTGATAAATTTCTGGAGTTCTGTGAAAGAAGAAACATTTTGAAGAATGAAAGTGATTCAGAGAGAGCAGAGAAGACAGCAGCACCACAAAGCAGAGCGATCACTAGCCAGCAACCTTTGGAGATGAAGAAGGAAAATGCCTCCCGGGGAGCTTCATGAAACCTGAAGCCAGGAGAGAAAGGTAGCAGATGATGCTGTGTTTGGCATTTGCCCTTCCAGCTGAGAAAGAAGCCCTGACTGTGTTTGCCATGTGCCTTCTACTTGAGAGAGGAACCCTGAACTTCATCAGCCTTCTTGAACCAAGGTATCTTTCCCTGGATGCCTTAGATTGGACATTTCTATAGACTTGCTTTAATTGTGACATTTTCTTAGCCTTAGAACTGTAAATTAGCAACTCATTAAATTCTCCTTTTTAAAAGCCATTCTGTTTCTGGTATATCGCATTCTGGCAGCTAGCAAACTAGGATACCAGGAATCGAACCTGGGTCTCCTGCATGGCAGATGAGAACTCTGCCTGCTGAGCCACCATGGCCCATCCCTTTTCCACATCTTTTAAGCACTGAAACCATGTATTATTCTAAATGTCCTATTTTATTTTTTGCATTCCTACCAGGATTCATGCTACTGTCTGCCTTGATTGTTCTAAACTGCCTTTTGCTTTACAGAGATAAACACCATTGCTCAAACTTGGAGGAAAGGGGATATAAGGTGAATACATTTTAAGGAATAAAAACTTAAAATACATTAATTTACTATTGTAAACTTTTTATCCCAATTGCAAAATGAAATCAAACATGTTCCACATTAATTGCTCAAGGAGACTGTGATACATTTTCCTTCCATATTTTAAATTTCATGATTTGGGATTTCTCCAAATATATTCCAGGGGATTTCATGAAGGCATTAGTAGCTAGTGAACACAGATGTTACTTCACTAACAAATTTAGCCAAATATTGATTAATCCTAATATACATTTGCTTAAACCATGAAGGTCAGTCTTTTTAAGTTCCTTTTTCCAAAGATTTTCAGAAATCCCTAGAGATATTTATACACATTCAGAAAATTTTCCTGGTTGTAGGTCTGACTTCATGAAGTGCAGTCCAAAACCCACAGATTTCAGAATTGCTCCCTGCTTCTCAACTCCTTCAAGGCTTCACCAATGCTGTCACTGGTGAATGTGGACATCCTTTATATTTGATATAAAGCATCTCAGATACCTTTCCTGTCCCTGCAGAGTATGACAAGAACCCTCCCTTCTGTGTTCAGAAAGTTTGCATTTACATTCAAATGCTAGAGTAGGTGACATAGCTTTTTGTTTGTTTGTTTGTTTGTTTGTTTTGCATGGGCAGGCACTGGGAATCGAGCCTGGATCTCCAGCATGTCAGGCAAGAACTCTGCCTGCTGAGCCACCATGGCCTGCCCTAACATAGTTTTTAAAATTAATTTTATTTAAAATTATGAGAATAAAATATGCTTAATTTAAAATCTGAAGCAATACAGAAATATTTAGATAAAGTAAGGAAATTCTTCATTTTTGTCTATCTCATTCAAATCCTCTATGTTTCAACTTTTTTGTTTGTTTTTCCATAAATTACTAAAATGGGTGTGTTAACACATTTGACTCTCTTAGTGCTTTTGCTTATTTCTATTTGAGTTCTGTCGTTTTCATATTGTATATTTTGAAGCTATGTAAATAGGTGCTGTGCTGGTTTGAAAGGATGTATGTCCCCTAGAAAAGCCATGTTTTAATCTAAATCCCATTTCATAAAGGCAGAATATTCCCTATTCAATACTGTATATTTGAAACTGTAATCAGATCATCTCCCTGGAGAGGTGATTTAATCAAGAGTGGTTATTAAACTGGATTAGGTGATGACATGTCTCCACCCATTTGGGTGGGTCTTGATAAATTCCTGGAGTCCTATAAAAGAGGAAACATTTTGGAGAATAGGAGATTCAGAGAGAGCAGAGCAGAACGACATAGCCACAGAAAGCAGAGTCCACCAGCTAGTGACCTTTGAAAATGAAAAAGGAAAATGCCTCCCTGGCAGCTTCCTGAAACAAGAAGCCAGGAGAAGAAGCTAGCAGATGATGCCATGTTCGCCATGTGCCCTTCCAGTGGGAACAGGAACCCTGACTGTGTCACCATGCGCCTTCTCACTTGAGAGAGGAACCCTGAACTTCATTGGCCTTCTTGAACCAAGGTGTCTTTTCCTGGATACCTTAGATTGGCCATTTCTATAGACTTGTTGTAATTGGGACTTTTTCTCGGCCTTAGAACTGTAAACTGGCAACTTATTAAATTCCTCTTTTTAAAAGCCATTCTGTTTCTGGTATATTGCATTCCAGCAGCTAGCAAACTAGAACATGTGCAGAAAATATGAAATTGTTATATAGTCTTGGTGAACTGAATATTTATATTATGAAGAGATCCTCTTTAACTCTGTTAATATGGCATCACCAATTTTGCTTTACTCAGTGCTCTATGCTGTATCTTTATCTATACTTTTATTTTCCATTTTTTCTGTTTTGTCTTTAAGTTTTATCTTCTATATTTGGTTAGAATTTAGAAAATATGTTCTAAAATTTCCTCCTTTATTTGAAACATGTAGTACATGTAGATTGAATGTAATTACTAGCATATTTAATGAAATTACTAATATCTTAGCTTGTACTGCTTTTTATCTTCTTTCTTGCCTTTTTTTGACTAAGTTTTTCTTACTCCATTTTTCCCTTCTACTTTTGAAGTTATATGTTATGTTCCTTTTCTTTTGGTTGTTTCTCTAGAAATTATAATGTGAATAATTAACACATGAAAATCTAATATCAAACAATAACTTTATGTCTCTCCTGAACAATACAGGTATCATAAAATCTTTTAATTCCATTACTCTCCTTTTGATTTATGCTATTTTATGATATATTTTAATTCTTTTTATACTCTATAATCCATTGTTATGATTATTGTTTTTTATAACTCAAATCCATTTAGCTTTATTCAAACCTTTACTGATTATTTTGTTCTTTATTCTTTCTTGCATCTCAGTCTTCCATTTGGATCACTTCCCTTATGACAGACGAATATCCTCTAGAATTTTATTAGTGAGAATCTACTGACGGCAAACTGACTCCATTTTTGTTTGTAAGAAAAATACAATGATTCTGTCCTTATTTATAAAAGATATTATCTCTGGCATAGATTTACAGTCATTTCTCTTCAGTCCATTGAAAGTTATTATTCTACTATCTTTTGATTTCATTGTTGATTTTGAGAAATTAGCTGTGACTCTATTTCTCCCTTTGAAAGGAATCTCTCTTTTTTTCTGACTTTTTAACATAGCTTCTCTTTTTATCTGATATCCTGCTGATTTACTATAATGTGCCATTTTTCCTGATGTGGCTGTAATAGGCGTGTTGAAACTGTAGCTTGATGTCTTTTACCATTTCTGGAACACTCTCATCATCTTTCCAAATACTGCTTCTGACTCATTCTCTGCCTTCTCTCCTTCTAGGACTCTGATTAAGTTTCTAATATGAAGGTGTTTTGGATCATACAAGTGGTACAGTTTTGAGCTACACATTTGTACAATGGCTCATTCATGATTGCAAATTCTTAGGGAAGATTTATCCTTTTTTGCTCTCCTTGGTGCCAAGGTAAATTTCCTTTAGTCCCCTGGTGAAGGTGAGGGTGGATGAGCCTATTTCTGTTTCCTTTCATTACGGTGTAGCAATTTGTAGTTGGTCCTAGCTTTTTGGTTGGGGAGTCTCTTATAGACTCCCTAACTTAATTTGACCATAAAATTCCCGGAGCTTGTGAAAAAGAAATTCAAGTTTATTGGTTCAGTGAATATCTCAGTGGCAAAAGCAGCTTTAGTCCTCTGCTTATTACTTGGATTCTCTTTTCTACCTATTTTTTGGCAACACTTAACTCTTTTGTCATATCATAAATGATTTTAACAGTATATTTTAAAATTTAATCCAATGGTTTTACTTGTTTTCAGCAAGAAAATTAGTCCTTCTAAATCTTGGATACTATGATATCTGAAACAGAAATCCCTTATCCTGTCTATAGCATGCCTAGCACTTAATCATATGCTGACTTGTCACATCTCTTACTTTATCAATAACTATTGGGTTATCTAACATTTTATTAGTATGTATCATCATTCCAATTGTAAACTCCTTAAAATAGTTTCGCTGTGGCCTCATGGCACCTAATCGGTGCCATTTGCATTATTGGTGCCCAGAATATATTGTCTGGTTGACAGAACAGAGTGTATACTTTCTTCCTTCAAGCAATATTCCATTTTTTATCTCTCAAAATGGTGCTACTGGCTCACTGGCAGTAAATCATGCTCTGTAGGGTGTTTTCTCCATCAATACTGATTGATTTGTATTGATCCATCCCTACTGTCTCAGCAAAAAATAATTGTGACCAGATGGCTGCATTCATTCTCATGATTAGGAAATACCTATGTAGAATAATTACCAATGGGTATGAAATGGTAGGAGCAGAAATGATTGGTTTTCTTCCAATAACTGCCATATCTTCCATGATAATAGGGTTTTATCTGGATACATGGTTTCCTAGAGTAAAAGGCAATTGTCCAGCTTTCTCTGTATTGATGTGTGAACATGTAAGAGTACTCTGGTCAATGAGATGTAAGTGGAAATTTCTTATTACAGCTTCCAGGACCTTTCAAGATAAGACACCTGGCACATACCTTTCTTATCACTTTCCCCTAACCTGCTGCCTAGAATGTATGTGATAGCTGCAATTCCATCTCAGACCATGAGTAAAGACCATGAACACGGGATGGCAACGTTGAAAGTTGGAAGGAACCTGGATTCCTGAGGATCTCTGGATTGTTTACCTCTGAACTTTTACCTGAGAGACATATAAACTTCTAGCTTGTGTAAGTTACTGTAGGATGGTTTGAATCACATTTTAGGTTTCTGTTATTCACAGCTGAATGTTATTTTAACTAATCTAATGACTAAAAAGTAAATTCTAGAAATTATGCAGCAGGGGATTAGTTTATAGATGTCTGTGACCCCTGACATGCCATTTAGCCACATCTGACTAAGGGTTTTTGCTAGTCCTACAGGGATCAGATTAGATGGCAAATAACTCAAAACTAACTGCATATTGTCTGTAATATAAGATTAAATTAAATGCATTTTGAAAATTTACAGTTTCCAGTATGTTATGAATTCTATTATCCTAAAATTTCTTTTATTATCTTTTAAAAGTTTCTAGGTTAAATACATTGTCTGTATTATTATTGAAAATATTTCTATTGTTGAAATTCCAAAACAATGTTATTTAACCTGGTTGTGTGTCACAATTCTCTCAGTGACCCTGGAACCATGAGACATTTTCACAAACATAGCGTAGATAAGTATTTATAGTATATATTTTAGAATTTAAACTTTCCTGAAAACAAAATAAACTGATAGAGCTGTTTCTATGGTGTCGATGTTGTTTTATTGTTACACCATTGAAATAGTAATATGATTCTAATTTCTGCAACTTCAATGAAAATATGAAGGAAAACAAAGATTTTACCCAATATTTCAGGAACAGGTAATTACTACGACTATATCTGTCCCGGGGCTTAGAACTGGTTAGCTTTCCAACTCTTTCTTACAGGATGACAGAATTCTGCCATTGGTTCCAGACAAAGATAACCCCCCAAAATGATAACCAAAGGCAGTATTCCCTTATAGATATAGATACAAAAGTCCCAGATGAAATAGTGAATTGAAATAGCAGTGTATAAATCAGCATACGTAATGACCAAGTAGTGTTTCCTAGTTTTGAAAGGTGGCTCAACATTAGGAAAGCTATCAGTGTGATTCATTTCACAAATAAATTGAAGGGAGGGGGAGTAAACATTATTCAACAGTACTGAAAAATTCAACATCCATTCCTCGTTAAACTCTTGGAAAGGTAGAAATAGAAAATTTGAGAACTAAATATAATGTATTTATGAAACTCCTCAAGAGTGGATCTTGCTTAATGTTAAAAGATTACAATTAGGCGGGCCACAGTGGCTCAGCAGGCAAGAATGCTAGCCTGCCATGCCAGAGGACCTGGGTTCGATTCCCGGTGCCTGCCCATGTTAAAAAAAAAAAAAAAAAAAAAAAGATTACAATCATTTACCTTTTGGCAAGCACAAGATAAAAATTTTAGCTACCACTGGTAGCATTCCACATTGGACAACAAATTATGCTCAGTTCAATACATTTTTGATTATCATATATAATATGGATATATAAATATATTATATATTTACATCATTTATATATTATTTATATGTTTATTTATTTTACTTATAAGGATATATACATATTGCTTACATAAAATATATATTTGGATATAGCTATACAAGTAATATAAAAATTTTATACATACACGTATACACACACAGATGATGCCATTCATGCAAAAAGGATAAGTAGATCAATGGAAATCTAATAGAATCCAGAAATAGATTCATGTATATATAAAAATAATTTAATGTATAATAAAGATAGCATTTCTAAATAAGGTAGAAATCCCAAATTTAAAAAAGAAAAAAATCTGAGCAATTTGACTCTAAAGACCAGTAAAACAAACAAAAAACTGAATATGATAAAAGATAAATTTAAAAGATTATAGACTATAATAAAAACATGTAAATATGTGTATAACAAAAACATACAGGGCAGGCCACGGTGGCTCAGCAGGTGAAGTTCTTGCCTGCAATGCTGGAGACCTGGGTTTGATTCCCGATGCCTACCCATGCAAAAAACAAAGAAACAAACAAAGAACTTATACAAAGTATATAAAAACTACCTACAAATCAATATAAAAATTACACCCAATAAAGAGAAGGAAAAAGAATATGAAAATACAAGTAATATACATAGCCTTTTGAAATGATGCTAATCCCAGTGTGATTCAAGGAAATGAAATAATGGAATGTATATAATATAAATATTAAATATGTAATAAAATGTAAATTATATGTATTATATAATTATGTCTTAATTATGTCTTATTAACTATGTCTTACATATTACATATAATACATATAATTTTGCCCACAAATCAGGGAAAAAAGTGAAAGAGATTGACTAAATCCAGGGTTGGTGAATTTGTGACAACCTGATAACTCTGAATATATCATTCATGGAAGTAAAAATTGATTAAGCCCCTTTGGAAGTATAAGTCAAATTTTTGAATGAACTTAGCACTTGTGCCACATTTAAACACTTGTACACAGGTATAGATTTATATACTAGGATATTCACTGCAGCAAAGTTTGTAGTCAAGACTAATCAAGCATAACCTAGGGGTAAATCAATACAGGTTAAATGGCAGCTTTATGTAGTAGGTAACCTATCACAGAGAGAAGCAATTAGAAAATTTCTGAGACATATTAAGTGAAAAAAAAAGTTTTTCAGAACAGTGTGTATGGTTTAGCTCCCTTTATGATGAGAAAAGTATATGCATACACATCTCTGTGCATAAAAGCATACACAAAAGCATGGACGAGAGTTATATTGATTTCCTTTTGGACAGGTATGAGGGAGATAAAGTTGGAAAGGATTGACAGGAGGGTGAAAAGTGGTATTTACTTTGTAACTTATATACTTTTGTATTACTTGAAATTTAAAAAAAATTATAGCATATGTAATTTTTAAAATAATTACAAAGATCTAGTACTGATCTTCTTGGCTTGGTTTTATTTCCACACACAATGCTCTCTTTATTCATGAATAAGTTGTATCATATTCAAAATAGCTGCTTTAAGGAAACACAATTGATCATTAGGAGTGAAGTATTCATGTGAAATGGTTTTGTAAATTATACAGCAGTATGAAGTGTCAGTTATTGTTATAATTATATATTATTTAAATATATGATATTAAATATTTTCCAGTATACATTTTCTATAGTATATACCAAATTAATTATGTAAAATATATAATTGTAATAAATATTATGTATAATATATGGAGAGTGGTGTCACTCATAGTAGAAATACAGATTTTGAGAATGCCATTTCTATAAGGTGTAAATACAGTTCTCCTAAATAGTGAAGACTTAGGGTAAGACATATATTTATTTCCTTTGAGAAAATATTAAGTTTGAAAAATGGAGGAGGAAAAAAATATGAAGAAGATTAGTATAGGAACTGTTTGTTCATATTCTGTTAGATCCCAAAATCCCCCCTAAGGGACAAATGCCCTTCACTTCTTAGATATCATGTTTTTATTGGGTCGGGAACAAGACATTTCAATAAGCCCTGCTAAAGGAACTCTGCAATGTACTTGTCAATGGCATCATTATCATTTTTACTACTTGGTGGAAGCAGATGTTTGTCATGTGACCAGGAATGATGACTTTTTTTTTTGGCACCATTAATTTCCCAGAAATAGGTAAAGGACTTTTAAAAAACGATACTGTGATATCTCCAGAAGGAAAATACAGCCTAAAGAAAATAAATACCTAAAGATTGCTTGATGTTAAAGAAAGACAAAACATTTCTTCTGTCATGGTTGGAGAAAACAAACTGATGAAACGTGCCCACCAGTTACATTTTCAACCAATCAGTTATTGCTGATAGGTTCAACTTCATGTTGATTGCACTTGTGAAACGTGAACTGATTTCCCATTTTGTAACTCAATGAAGAGTTCTGCCAGTGGGCAGTGGGTCAAACAATGTGTTGGGACACAGATTGGTATATGAAACATGCTAAGACCATAGTCAAGAGACTCGACTCAGGAAGATCTAAAATTTCAACCTGCTAATTGACATTGCAGGATCTATGGAAATTGCAACCAGAGAAGCAGCACTTTTACTGTAAAATTCTAAGGTGGAAAGAGGCCCACCAAAGAAGGGTTCCACAAAAACAGAGATGCCAATATTTATGATACAGATTCTATGTCTTGCAAAAACTGTTTTTCTTATAGGAAATGATGGCTGTTCAAATCTTGCCTGTGCATCTGTATAAGTAGTTGGATTGTAAGGAAGCATTAAAAATATCCCTAGTCTGTGTTAAATGTACCTCTTGTGTTTGTATTATATTTGGCATCCATTTTCTATAATCTTTGCTTTTTATTATAATTTATGACTATCCTTTTCCTTACCTTAAGAGCTAAGGTGGCTCCAGTCCATTGCATGCTTTCAGATTTCTCTAATTAAGCAGCAGGTTTGAGCATCCCCAAATTACAGGTGATGTCCACTAAGCTCTCTCAAGGATTTGCTCTTTATTTCCCGTTCATAGCTACAATGGGGCTACCATTCCACAAGGTTGAGCTCATAGTGATGCTAGTCTCTCGATATTATATTGTCAATGTCCCAGTATTCTGTGATGTTTCTTTTTAATGCATTTGAGTGAGGGGTTGAAGGAGAGAGAAGATGCCATTGTATTCCTTGTGAGTTTGACTGCTCTCTGCCTTTACAAGACACTCTTCAATCAACTTTTGAACTTTTAGACTTCACTTAAGTAGGTTAGAGGGGCATGGTGGGGGGTGATAGGTGCTGGACTAGCTCTGCTGTCTTTGCTATATGCATGGATGGGTCTAGCATCTCTCTTTAGCATGTGGGGTTATTTATAATCCATTGTTCTCAGTTTTGGGGCCTCAGCCAAAATTTTAAGACAACAGGAAGTGTCCTATTCAAATTTCTGTTACATATGTGTGTGTATATATATATATGTGTGTGTGTGTGTGTGTGTATTTATAGAAACACAGATACAAAGTTGATTTTGTATTGCTTAGGCAGTACTTTTTAATCCTTTTTTTACTTATAATTATATCATGAATGTTTAATCATGCCATTAAATTTCTTTGACAATGCCATATTAATAATTAGATATTGTTTAATCAAGTATCATAATTTATTTCCCTTTTCGATTGTTTAGGATGCTTAGGTTTTTTTTTTTTTTTATTTGATTATAACAGGAATATACCCATTATAGACGTATGGAAAATCAGTAAGGTATAGAGAAGTCAATCACAATCATATGTAATCTCATGACAAAGAACTACATAACACATTTTGATATGTTTCCTTCTAGGTTTTTTTCTCAATTAATAGACATAGCCAAAATAGAGACATGAACATAGACATAGAGACAGTTGTGTCTAGGTATATAAGTTTATATATTTAATATTTATATATTTAAACACATTCATACTTTGCATTATCATATATCTGCATATCATATATCTGTGGCACAAAAGGAATGGGGTTCCTACTGTATATGGTTATGTACCCTGTTTTTGCTTGCTATTACATCTTGAGCTTTCTTCATATTTGAAGAAATATTTTGAAAACTAACTTTTTATTACTATAAAAATTATATATACTAAACATGATTTTGATTGGCAAAATAAAAATAAATGACATTAACTTTTAAAAATCTACCAAACAACCCTAGGAAAGAAATAAGGGCACAAGAATATCAATACCCAAACCTCACTAGCTCTAGAACACCAGCCCCTTCCCAAACTCTCTCTCCTATCTCCAACCTCCCCAGGTATTTATGAGCATTTCTCATATTGGAATGCTAATAGATTTCGCCTTTAGTGCTCACTCATCCATTGGTAGCAGCTGTCTGAAGCCCTAAGTTGAGATGAGACACTTGGGAGGCCATATCCCTCCAGAGAACATGGTAGCTGGGTATAAAATCCAAAACACATCTTTTTTCCAAACCTGGAGCTAAATCTAGTTTGGTGATCAACCTTCCTTCTTCTCTTAGACTTCTCTCAGGGACCCCATAGTTGCTTTCTGAAATCTGGGTTTTATACTATCATCCTTCCACCTTCCATAGTCTGAGTGCAATATGAGTGTAGACAAATTTCACATATGTGCCACATGGGTGTAGACAAATTTCAAAATGTGCCCCTGTCCAGGAGGGGCCTTGGCCCTGCTGTAAGTCATAGAGGTTGTTAGAAGGGAAGTTGCCCCAGGCCGGACTTGATTACACATACTCTCTGTCTTTCTCTCTTGAGTACACACACACACTTATAGAATAATTTTTATAATGATAAAAAATGTTATACCATGTATTTTCTGGATGTGTTTATTATGTAATATGTTATGCCTTTAAATATTTTATGTACATATATGTAGCTATGCTTATATGTTTATGATTTTAAAGATTTGTCTAGAGATTCTTTGATGCTCCTCTACTTAAGAGATGGAGTTTAATTAACCTCTTGAATGTGGGCTGGACTTAGTGCTTGCTTCTAGTGATGGGTTGTTACTTCTGTTATTAGCTTATAACATCTGTGGCTTCCATCTAAGTACTCTCTCTGGGGAAAATAAGGCTACGAACAGCCCTATGGAAAGACCCACCTGTTGAATTAAAGCCTCCTGCAAACTTCCTGAGCTTGTAAGAAGATCCTTCGTCCTCAGCCACATTTTTAAAAAGCTGCTGCCGTTGAGGTTGGCTCTCACAAGAGACCCCTTAACCAGAAGCTGTAAGAGAATAAATGTTCATTACTTTAAGCCTGTAAACTTTTGAGTATTTCATTGCAGAGTAATAGATAACAAATCCAGTAGAGATAGATGATAATGATGAAAGACACAAATAAGTTATGAGATACAAACTGTGTTCTACCAATCAACTTGTAACATGCTTTGCCATTGGTTAGTATATCATGAGCATTTTTCTGTCATTAAGTTGTATTCTATGACATCATTTTAAAGTGGATACTAGTATTCAGTGGTATAAATGGTAAAATTCAGTGACCCCCCAATGCCATATTTTGGATATTTAATATACATCTAGTTATTGGGTATATTTAATGTGATGAACATCAATACTGTACAATGTTTCCTTGTTTATTTAAGCAGTGAAGAGATTTATTAAAATGTTATTAGATCTAAATGGATTCAAAATGAAAAGTAAACAAAAAAAAAACTAAAACATAAACTGAAAAAGAAACTAGGAAATGGAAAAAAAAATAGACATATTATGTAGCCCTATGGAGTCTGTTCAGCTGTGGAAACATCCAAATAACACCATAAAACTTGCTTTATGAGGAAAATAAAACCACCCTAAATCCCTAAACAATGGTCTCACACCAGCAGAACTCACTGGTTCTTTTAGCACCACTGTCACAACTGTCCCTGGAACTCTTTTTGTTTCAACCTTCTCTACTGCCAGGATTTTTTTGGCCTTTTCTTTCTGATACTACCTCTTGATTCACAGTCTTGGGTAGATAAGTTTAACTTAGGCAGTCTCTGTCACATGCCCCTGGTCCTGCTAGGAGAAGGAAAATGAGAACTTGGCAATTTTAGTTTCTATCTTGGGAGATAAGCTCTATCTTTCTCTCACTGAGAAGGAAGGGTCTAAGTACTCAACAATGAAAACAAGTACCAAATGACCACAGAAACCCACCCTTCTGTTTGAGGGTTTGACATCAACTTAAACTGCTCTTCCAACAATTAAAAAAAGATTGCCCCCCAACTTAATGCAACTAACCCGGATTCACCCAAAATGCATTCATCTCTTAACCCAAAGAGGGGGCAAACCCAAAGATTCGTTAGTTACTCTGCCTTGCAGTTCAATTACATTCCATTTTAATCCTGTTAACCAAATTAAATATATACAGTACCAACACACCCTATAAAAATAGTGAGAGGAAAGAATAGAAATGAATGGAAAAGTTTACTAAATTGTAATAATAGCATAGGAAAGGAAGAAGCTACGAGAAAACGTTGCAGTTCATTTTTGTAACTGGTCATGAGGCTGCAGTTGGTGATTATGACTTCACTCTGCCACCACTCATCTCATGTTTCTTTTTTGATTAGCCAGCACCTCAAGCGTTCAAGTTTCTTAACTTGATGGGGTGTCTTGATCTTCTGTTTTGGATGGGATGTAAACACTTGGATGTCTTTCCTACATAGGTGCTCTGGAATCCCAATTAATTTTGCTAATGACCAAATAAGTACCAGAAAGCATCCCAGGACATTCTTTGAGTTCTTTCAATATTTCTTTCCTATTTGTGTAGCAACAATTTTAATACTTTCTGATAGCCAGGATCAATCTGAAAAGTCAACATCATAATTCTTTTTTATTACCTGCTCACTCAAGGACATAAAGTGCCTAAATTAGCCAGGTGGCATTGCCTACTCGCCAGTTAATGCTTCCATTATCGTATCATCTGATAAAAGCTTTCCTGCCTTGGGTACTGAGACCTCTAAACCAGAAAAGCCCAGAGTTTCATGGATGGAAAGCAATATTTTGCAAGTGCCTGCATTTTTTACAGGACCTTCTAAACCAAGATAGTTCTTCCCATTTCAGTTGATCACAAGAAATTCTCTATGATCTGAGAGGCATGGCTAGAGAAGGGTTACTAGAGTGGTTCCAAAATGTACTCATGTCTTCAGAACCTAATCAGATCAATTCCTATAGATCCATGTCCATTTGATGATGGAGTGCTTTGTGGCACCTGATTTTATGGAGAGGTGGATTAACATATCAGATTCATAAAGAGTTCCATATCCATGGTCACATGCCCAATGGTTAACAGATCCTGAGACAAGCTAGGGTCTGTTTTTGCAAATAAACACAGGCTCTTGAGAAAAAGATAATGGCTTTGTCCCCAAATCTTATGGGTTTCTGCTGTGACTCTCCTCTTAGAATCTGCTGCCAACTCCATCACTGAAATACTTCTGGATCTCCTGGGTCTAAGGACAAACTAACGGAGCTGTTTTAGTAAAGCCTGGTCACCCTGAAGAGCCTTTAAAAAAAAGAAAACCCTCCGAGTCTTTACTCGAAACTGGTACCTCTTAGTATTTCTAATAAATGCTGAAAATAGCATAATTGAAAGTATTATATTTTTCTTTCTCAAAACTGAAATGGGTCCAAGTGTTTGTGCCCCTTTTGCAATGGAAGCAAATTGCTACATGTTGTCATTCACTTTGTATGGGAGAGCCCTTCCTCCACTGACCACAGAAACATCTTTTAGAGAAGTTAATGACAGCTTCCTATATTTTGGAGGATGTATCACCTACAGTTTGGCACTGGTATATTTTACCTTACCTAGGGATCCTTCTATTTCCTGTTCTTTGCAGACTATAGACATATCATTAATAGAATGAGCCAGAATAATGTCTGTAGGCTGGTGAGACAATCAACTTCTATAAAGAGAAGCCAGCTTATCAAGACTCATAAGAAGTGGAATTTCCCAAATATAGGAAATCTCAGGAGAGTGACAAATGATGTCTACTACAATAATGGTCTTAATTTACATCTGGGAGAATTGACAACTCAGAGCATTTACTGGCTTGAACGAGGGTGAGCAGTAGAGTTATGCTTGACAACCAGGCTCTTAAAAAAGAAGCTCGTTAATGGAAGTGCGTCATTCAAATATGAAACCCAGTTAACTTCGTTCTTTTAGTCACTTACCATACCTTGACCCCACAGATAAGGCATGCTACAGGGCTTATAGTTTGTGAGTTTTTGTTTTGTTTTGACGTGGAAAACTGTGAAGGTTCTCTTCTTTGATAGATTCAAATTTTCTGGACAATGCTAAGCTTTTGTAGTTGCATGTCCTGCAGGAGATGAGGATAAATGGGTTTAGACTTCAAATGATGGGCAGGAAATACCCCCTACTGGGGCTATCGTGGTTTTTATTTTCTGCTTCTTAATGACAAAAGGGGACAGTTCCAAAGTAGTCAATTTCTTGTCTCTGCAGAGGTGGGAAAATGGTACTGAATTAGTCAGTTTGTCCATCCTTTATGAAATGTTCCCTGCCTCCATTTGCCTGTTTGCTTGACAAATTCTCTGTCCTTTTACTTATTTTCCCAACAGACATTTGGAACTTTATTGTCCCTCTTCATTCACATTTCCCTGGGTGAAGACATTCTAAGGGTAATCACACATGGGTAGCTTTCAATGATTCACAAATAATATTCAGGGTATACCCTTACTTAAAACGTTTTTCATTCCAATTAACAGGAGATATCACTACAGGACATAGATATTCAATACTAGGGACTATATGAAGGGCAAGTGTTTTATTACTTTATACTGTTCTTAGAGATTCGTGCTTGTACATGTCTGTGATTATTTCAGTAGGATATTAATTCCTGTAAGTAAAATTATTGAGTAGATATTGGGGGTACATATTCCTAAGGACTTGGAATAAAGTTGTCCCCAGGAAAAGAGGAATTAATTTATAATTCAACCAACAGTGTACACAGAAAAGCCTATTTCTTGGTACCCTTGCTAACTTTAGATATTAAAAATAGACATGATCTTTGCTAATTTGTTAGGTAAAAGATGGTCTCTCATGATGTTTTAATGGTTAATAGTAAAAGAGCATATTTCTGTAGGTTTCTTAATTTTTGGCACTTTTAAAACTGAAGTTTCTGTCCTTTTGTCTTCTTAGTACTGACATACATAACATAAATTCTGCGATTTTAATCATTTTTAAAGGTAGAATTCAGTGGCATTAATTACATTCACCGCTATCTACTACCAAACCATTTTGATCACCACAAAACACAGAAATTCTGTCCCCTATTAAGCAGCAACTGTATATTCCGTACTTCCCCTCCTCAAATAACCTCTAATCTATTTTCTGTCATATCAATTTGCCTATTCCAGATACCTCCTATCAGTGTAGTTATACAATATTTGTCCTTTTATGTCTGATTTTTTTCACTTACCATAATGTTTTCAAGGTTTATCAGTTGTAGCATGTATCTAGCCTTCATTCTTTTCATGGATAAAGAATATTCCTGGCATGTGTCTGTCACACTTTGTTTATCCATTACCTGTTGACCAGCACTCGAGTGGATTCCACCTTAAATTATTGTGAATAATGCTGCTATGAACATCAATGTACAAAAATGTATTTCAGAGCATCTTTCCTTTTGTTTTTAATTTAAAACTTTATTTTGAAGTAATTTCATTCTTATAGGAAAGTTGCAAAAACAATATAGAGAACTCCAGTTTACTCCCTCCCCAGATACCCAGATTCACCAACTTTTAACATTTTGAGACATTCGTTATATCATTCTATCTATACCTGTCTATTGAATCTGTCATATCTTTCCATCATCTATATATCTTCATCATTATCATCATCTATTCTAAACATTTGAGTGTAGGTTGCATAGATCATGCTCCTTTACCATTTTATATTTTCTTGTATATTTCTAAGAACAAAGACACTGATTTATGCAACCACATTAAAAGTTATTAAGTTCAAGAAATTTAACTGTAGAGCATCCAGTCTGTGTTCTCTTTTTGTTTTTTTAATTGTCCCAATAGTGTCCTTTTGGCCATGTTCTCCTCCACTGTAGATCCAGTCCAGAATCCTTTATTGTATTTAATTGTCATTGTCTGTTCAGTCTCTCTCTCTTTTTAGAATGTGGCAACATATATCACATAAAATTTCCCATCTCAACCAGTCCTGAGCATACAATTCAGTAACATTAATCACATTTACAATGTTGTGCTCCTATCACCACCATTACCAAAACTTTTCCATCACCCCAAAACAAACCTGCACACATTATGTTTTAACTCCTCATTTTGCCTTCCTACCTCTCCTTGTAATGTAATAATTTTACTTTCTGCCTCTATGAATTTGCATATTCTAATTATTTCATGTAGGTAGAACTATACAATATCCATTCTTTTCCCTTTGACCTATTTCATGCAACATGATGGCTCCAGCCTCATCCCTATTGTACCATGCATCTGAGCTTCACTACTTTTTACAAGCAAGTATAATTCTGTTGTATGTATATTCCACATTTTGTTTATCCATTCACCTGTTGATGGACACTTGGGTTGCCTCTATCTTTTGACAATTGTGAATAATGCTGCTATGAATGTAGGTGTGCAAGTATCTATTCAAATCCTTGTTTTCTGTTATTATGGATATAAGCCTTGAAGTGGATTTGCCAGGTCATTTGGTAGCTCTGTGTTTAATTTTTTTAAGGAACCACCAAACTGTTTTCCACAGTGAGCGCACCACTTTTTATTCTCACCAGCATCGCCATCAGTGTGAGTTCATACTTCTCCACATCCTCACCAGCTCTTGTTATTTTCCATTTTTAAAACAGCAGCCATTCTAATGGGTATGAAGTAGTAACACATTGTGATTTTTTAAAAATATTTTTATTGAGAAATGACACACTTAAAGTCAACCATATTATACAATCCGTGGCTCACAATATCATTACATAGTTGTGTATTCATCACCACGATCATTTTTAGAACATTTGCATCACAGAAATAAATAGAAATAAAAGAACTAATACATCTCAAACATCTTACCACTCCCTCTCGTTGACCCACATCATTTCATTCTACCCAATTTTTTTACCATTTGTCCTTAATATTTTTTATCCATATTTTTTTTTAGTCATCTGTCCATACCCTGGATAAAAGGAACATCAGACACAAGGTTTTCATAATCACATGGTGTGTTAGTTTGCAAGCTGTTAGTATGCAGTATACCAGAACTGCAAAGTATTTTTAAAAAAGGGGAATTTAATAAGTTACAAGTTTACAGTTCTAAATGAAAATGTCCAAGGAAAGATACCTTAATTCAAGATAGGTTGATGGGCCAGGAACAGCTGTCACCTGGGTGGTCACATGGCTGGCATCTGCTAGTCCCTTGGTCCTGGGCTCCATTGCTTTCAGCCTCTGTCCCTGTAGGGATTCCTCATTTCACTTCTCTGGGCTGACTTTCATCTCTTGGCTTCCCTTGGCTCTTTCCAGGTTTTGGCTTGCTTCACATCCCATGGTGATGTCTGCTTGCCTCCAAGCATCTCCAAACATCTGTGTTTCTCTTCTCCATATGTCCGCATCTGCGTCAGCTCTGCTGTGAAGTTTCGGTCAGCTCTCAGGCTCTGTCATTTCTGACTCTCTCCAAAATGTTTCGTCTTTTAAAGGATTGCAGTAAACTAATCAATACCCATTCCAGATGGAATGGGTGGGGTCACATCTCCAACACATCAAAAGGTCACACCCACAATTGGGCATGTCACATCTTCTTGAATATAATCTAATCAAAATATTCCAGCCTAAAAGTGTTGAATCAAGATTAAAAGAAATGGCTGTCCTCACAAAATTGGATCAGGATTAAAACATGGCTTTTCTGGGTTATATAATACTTTCAAACTGGCACACAAAGTCACATTGTAAAAGCTATATAGTTGCATAGTCTTCATCAAGAATCAGGGTTACTGGGCTACAGTTCAAAAGTTTCAAGTACTTCCCTCTAGCCGTCCCAATACACCATAAACTTAAAAGGGGATATCTCTATAATTTGTAAGAATAACCTCCAGGATAACCTCTCAACTGTGTTTGAAATATCTCAGCCACTGATACTTTATTTTGTCTCATTTTTCTCAGAGCCTATTTTCAATTCTTTTGGATATGTATGTACCTAAGAAAGGAGTTGCCTGGCATGTGGTAATTCTGTGTTTAACTTTTTGAGAAACTGCTGAATGTTTCCCACGGTGCTGCTCCATTTTACATCCCCACCAGCAACGCAAAAGTGTTCCAATTTCTCCACACTCTTGCCAACATATTATATTAAAATTTTTTTTTTAAATAATGGCCCTATAATATCTTATGAATGTTTTGGGGTCATTATTTTAATATAAATCTTTATTCCATCTGTACTGTGTTCTGGGGTATGGCATGGGATAAGGGGCAGCTATTTTTTCCTAAATGCTTAGTTGTTTTCCTGGCTTTGTTTATAAAATTAATTGCCCTTTGTGCCTAGACTGGAAATACCATTTTATCCCATGATGAATCCTTATGTATGCTAATATCTGAGCCTGTTTGTGGGTATATTTTCTGCTCCCATGGTTTGGTTTGATTCTGTTCCTCTATGTCACTGCTTTGGTTTTTGCAAATTTTTGACATTTTATACATTGTATTTGCTTCTTAATTAGGCTTTGTTTGGTCAGTGAGAACTTGTTTTTGTTTTCTGACAGTTTTATTATTTTTTAAAATGACTTATTTTATCAAAATCATTTAATTTGGAGTGTTATTCCTAGGTTATTGCTATAAAATTGTTTTAGAAATGGGAATATAATGTTCTTATTTTAAAATAATAATTTATGACATCTGTAATCATCTCCATAATTATAATAGCAACAGTTATTTAATTTTAACTGTGTTTAACTGGTTTTAAGGCACTATCTTGCCCCACTAGGCAACATATTCTGTATTCTAGATGCCTTTGTTTTGATTCTCTTTTCAGTGGGCTTAAATTAGGCTCAGAATAATATTTTGTTTTCCAAATGGTCTATCAGTGATATCCTTTATAGGCTCATATACAGATACACATATAAATGCACACACACGTAGGCATTTATATCTAAACCTCTTTTACTGTTGCTTTTATACAAATTCATATCTTAGCTGGATATGGATTTTCAGGGAAACACAAAGTTTTACTAAAGAAAAATCTGTAAATATTACTTTTTTTAGTATGATTCTTAATTTTGATTCATTATTCAAATAACTCTAGTATATGGTTTATTATATCCTGGAGAAGTTTGTTGGTATAATATTTTTTTTATTATGCATCCTTAGATTTTCATAATTTATTGCAAATATGTAAAATGACCATATTGATACTTTATAATCATTAATTACTCCATTGTTTTTGAAACTATGTATTCCTGAGACTACATATGAGACTTTACAGATTTTTTATAGAGCATAAGCATATTATTTTCTGCTTGTATACCTATTCTTTGTCTTTGTAATTCAAATTGCTTTCAAGAGAATTTAGATAGTTGGCATCTTTTCATTAGAATTTCCTTCAGCATGTGGAGTATTAGCAGTCCCATATACTAAGTATAACCCATTTCAGTTTCAGAAGATTTTCTACAATTATGTCCTTGATATTTTTTCTTAATATTTTGATATTTGTTTGAAATTTTTATTTTGGAGTCACTGCGTTTTGGGTTATCTTGTGAGGTTTGTGCCCCTCACTATGATTAAAGATATTTCTGCATTCTTCGTGATACTCCACACTATTTTATTTCAGATTTTAATTCTTCTATTGAAATTCTAATTTTCTTATGTTATTCCTTTACTTCAGTCAACCCAAAACTTAACTAAATTTCAGTTTCAATCATGCTGAACTTTATTTCAGATTTATACCATATCGTTTCATTTGCTTCTCTTTTGCATGCTTTTTGGAAGTTTCTGATACAAATTGATGCCTTCCCATAACTAATTATTCTGCATCTTGGATGTGTATTTTCCTTCTTTCCTATATAGAACCACTTCAAGGTTCCTCTTATTAACAATTCATATTTACCTGTTCTTGCATAAAAGAGAGTAATTCAAGCTCAATGGTTTTCCCTGAACCATGTAGCTAGTTCTGATCAGAACTCTCTGGTTAGAGTTTAAGCTAGTAGTTGAGATGATTTCTACAACTTCTAGCCTGCTTCTAGGGGTTTGTGGTAGCTCAGGTGGTGTCAACTCTGCTGGACTGAAGAGGAATCTCCTACTCCTTTTGCAAACCTTGCCCAGGATAATTTACCCCTGAATAATTTAAGGTATTATATATTTCTTTTGCTGTTGGAAACAGTACATTTAAATTTCAATCCCTGACCTGCTCTTAGAGTTTTCATTGCCTCTGCGCCTCCTTGTTTTAACCTCATGTCCCGATGGGCTTCTGCCTCTCCACTTCAAACATGATCGTCGTTTAAACATCATATTACTGAAAATGCTGTTCATTAATAGAAGAAAAGAAGGAAGCACTAGTGTGAGAGGGAGGTGAGCAAAAAGTCAGGAGGGGAAAGGGTATTCTAGGGTGCCAGTTAATAAATTTCTCAGTGCATTGATTAATATACAAACTGTTATCATGCTGTACTATTTGGCATGACTTGCAAATTTTCTTCTTTTTCTGTGGCGTGAGGGTGGGGAAAGTATTCTCAGAAGGGAGAACCTATGGATAGGCAAGAGGTGGGAGAGACCTTTGTGGTCCTGGGAAATGTGTGAAATTTGAATAAATTCATGGAGAATGAGGGAGGAGATGCAGCTGGAGAGGAAGTCAGGAGATTCATCACTGTGTGTACCTTACTGCGGAGTTGAATCTTATCCTGAAAGACACATTGAAATGTTTAAAGCAGGTGTGTGACATGAGGGACAGAAAGATCTCTTTAGCAATAGTTTGGGAAAATAGAGTGGAGCAATAAAGAAACTTCTGGAGAGACAACACAGGAAGTTATTGCAATAGTCTGAGCAGGAAAAAGGGTAACTGCCTAATAAATAATCTTGACAGAGTTGATGAGTCTGACGTTCGCTGAAATAACCTGGATTGTTGGTCTGGGGTATGGAGTGATAACGATGAGTTCAGTTTTAGAATTTCATTAGTGATTTCATAGAGACAATTTTCCAGTTAAGATGTTCTAGACAAAACTGTTCCCAAAGTTAAAATAAGCTAAAATTTTAACATGCATGCATTGCCTATTTAAACCATTTGTACTATGATATGTTATTGTAAAGGCCAATAAAGGGGGAAACTTAACCAGCAAGCTTAAAACTTAAATAAGGGTTGAGTTGGCAGCATGCTGGAAGGAGAAGAGCTTGGTTTGCAAGGCAGGAAATTAATATCGTGGAAAGGATTTTGCTCATTAACAGTAGTATTTGGGACAGGGAAGACACTTAGTCATTTGATCTTCAGTTCTCTATTTGTAAAATACAGATATTATCTTCTTTCAAATATTTCATAGAGTTTTAAGATTTAAACTAGATAGCTGATATGAAGATTGCTTCCACATGCTGGTTTCATATCTGGAATAAGAAGAAACAAAGTAGTAGATGTTTCTTGAAAACTGCAAATTTGGGGCAACATTTTTCTGGTTGATGTCTCTATGATGTGAATAAGATTGGCTTTTTGAGCATTTTCATGCTACCTTTGAAAAAAGTATATTTAATTCAATTTTCTAAAATCATCGTTTGGATGCTAGAATATTGCAAATGTAAATTCTGACACATTACAAATAAAACAAAACTGGTAGCACTTAGTGCCGGAGAGGATATTTCTGAAGTCAATTTTTTAATTAGCATTTCCCCTTATTAAAAGTACAAGAAGAGAGAAAAGAAAAGAATTTTGCATTCAATATAAATATAGTTTTCAACTCCTGGTTATGGGTATATCATAAATATCAGAGCCAAACTTCTTACAGAACCACATACAGAGTATTACATGCTCTTTCAAACAAGTTCAAATAATTAAGAAAGTGTTTTTCAAATGAAATAGAATTATCTCGTTTACTCTGCTGTATTTACATATGTCTTTCATGAAGAGTTATTTGGCAGTAAATCTAGCTGTTCTTTAAATAAGCATACCAAAATTACTTCTTCAGAGTCTAAAGTACTGTTAAGAGGAAAAAATCCACACCAATTTTGCCTCTTAAAAGTAATATCACTGCTCTTTTTGTTGGTCTAGAGACAAAATATTGGAGGAAAAAGGAATTTTAACAGAAGCAAGTTATGAATTCTCTTTCACAGAATTTTCTCTTACAGCTCTTCATGAACCAATAAAAAAGTTAGTGGATTAGGATAAAAAAACCAACCTACTTGCTTTGAAGTACCTCAGAATGAAGAAATGGATAATTATTTAGTCAGTGACAATCCAAGATGAACTCCCCTTGGGCAGACATCCAAATAAAAGATTTAAACATTGTAAACTGTGTTTGTCAAATGAAGCCCTACACATTCAAAACTAAAACAAACAAACAAACAAACAGAAACCCAACTCCATATCTGATGGGTTAATATTAGCTAGTGTCCATTCAGCTCCTTATAGAGGTTCTCTTCTAATTTTGTTGGTGAAAACTGGATGATATTTTAACATTTGAACATTTCGGAGTAACAACTTTCTACCTTGTACATGAGTGTCAGTCTTTTCCCATCAATACCAGGGAATTAGTCCAGTGCTTCAGAACTGGTCTCTGGAGTTAGGCTCCTTGGTTTGAATATTGGCTCAGCTTTTAACACTTTGCCTTCTCTCTCTGTGCCTCAGTTTCCCTAATTATTAAATGGGGAAAACAGTAGTATCTCTCTCACGGTTGTTGATGAGTATGAATAAATATCAAGTATTTAGAGAAGTCTGTGGCACATAGTAAGTGTTCTGTTTTTATAACCTATTGTTATCGTTATCTGATCGGAGAAAATTATTATAATATAAAGTTGACGAACAATGGAAAGGAAAGGGTTAGGCTCTCGCTGGCTGGTGCCCTAGATGTTGCTGGAATTGGGGGAAAATGCATCATTGGTAGGGGCTCAACCAAATAATGCTTCCTCTTCTTATTGCTTGGGATCAGTCTTGGAAAACTGAGAAGTGGCAGAGTATATCATTCTGCCTTGAAATGCAGGTGACCTAAACAAAACCTTCAGTTCTTTTCTTATTGGTAACACTCATTCTCAAATGAATCCCTCCTCCGCACAACCCCCCCTCCATTCCTGCCCCCACAAACGTGCAATTCTTACGTGCCTCGCTGGAGCAATACATGTGCCAAGTTTGAAAATTTAAAATTCAAACTCCTTTAGTTTTTCTGCATGCACATAAATTCTGGCAAATTTCTATGCTGGTTAAACACACACACACACACACACAACACATTTTTGCTTGCCGGAATGCTATTATCACTCAGCGATTGAACAGATTTCTTCAGCCTTTTTCTAAATGTAATCATTTCTGAGAAGACAAAAAGTATGAAGAATTTCTTTGACAAGGGCCAGACAGGGGGATGTTTAGAAAGTACTGAGGTTGTATAGATAACACACAGAAAAAGTTTCCATCTATCCATAACCTGTTATTTCATGTATTCTCCTTCGACCACACTCCCAATAAGACAACAGTAGCCTTGATAAAATGAATAATGAGTTACAAGTGGAAGACATTAACTAGTATAATCCATTGTGATGGCTAAATTGTTTTGTGTGTCAACATGGCTAGGCTAAAGCACTCAGTTATTTAATCAAACACTATTCTCGTTGCTGAAAAGGGTTTTTTAAGAAAAAAATAGCATATTTCCAGTTAATTTTATACTGTTATAAATACATGGATTTTAATGAACGATCATAGTTCTTTTTCTTGAGTATTTTAATATGTCAAAGTACATATCACTTTACAACCTTTTTCCTCAATGCTCTTGAGATTTATCCATGTTGATAAATGTGTAGTTTAAACCATTCCTTTTAATTATTTTATAGTATTCCCTTATATGAATGAATATCATTTTATTTATGTATTCTCATTTTCATAAACAAGTTCACAATTTTTCATTACACTGAATAGTGCTCCAGCGAATATTCTTATATATATATTTTTAGATGTGGTTAATATCTACAATCAGTTGGCCTTAGGTAAAGAAGATTATACTTAATAATAAGTTGATAGGCTTTCAAAACATAACAGATTTCTCTGAGGAAGATGAAATTATATCTGTGGACTATTTTAACAGCTCCTGCCTGCTGGCCTGTTGTATGGATTTTAGACTTTCCCCAGGCAGAACTATTAAACACATAAGCCAATTCCTTGAAATAAGATACACACAACACACACACATACAATTGGCTTTATTTGTCTGGTAGAATACTGACTGATAGGCACATCATCCTTATCATGATATGAAACACAAAGTGCAAATTACGCTGGACCAAGTCTTTTTTAGATAAAATACAGCAGTGCTATTTATTTTGAGAAGAATTTCAAAGCATCAGACATAATTGCTGTTTAATTTTTCATTGAAATAGCGTGTGTGTGCCCACGCACACAAGAATAATATATATCAAATTGAACTAATCTGTGTAACCAACATTCGGATCAAGAAACATCACATGACCTGCACACCAGGTGCTCCCATCTCAACACACCCCTCTCCTTAAAGAGTCACCAGTGCTCCGACTTCTAACAGCAAAAATGAGCAACTTTCAGGCATAAGAATTTAAGTATGTTTAAATAAATGTGATTTAAGAATAGATATTATCTTGAAAGATCAAGATGTCTTGAAGGAAGAAGACAATCTAGTTATTCAGAGGCTACTATTTGTTAGGAGCCATTAACATTTAGAGAAAACCATGCTTTATTAGAATTTTTAAATCTTAGCCACTAGAGTTTTGTTTTTTTTTTTTTAGTTTGTGTATAGACTCTACTCCAATTAATAGTTAAAGAAAGCTAAGTCTAGAGCAGCGGATTTATTAGACATTATTTAATAATTAATTCCCCAAAGTCTGTTGAAGTTTCTGTTTCATTTCAGACTTCAAGCCACAGGTAGTGTAGTGGCTTTACTTTTCCATACAGACACATAGGTCAGCTTCTTTGCAGAAAAGGGACTTTCTATGAAATAGACCATAAAATAATTTCTCTCTTGTTGACGTTTGCAAGATCCATTATTGGTAGCACTTTATCAACTTTGTGAAGCTCCCCTAAGTTTCTACTGTTTCCTGGTATTGTCTATGCAATCAAGCCATAATTCCTCACTGGCAAATTAATTCACAGGAAATTTCCAAGTAGATTTGCATTATTTAATTAGTTAATATTAGAAGATTCTAGAAGTAATTAGCCCCTCTTTAGAACTTGTATTACAAAATTACTACCTCAGTGATGGAAATAGAGCTCCCTACCCAGGACTTGTGCAAAGATAGATCCTTAGGAAATGAAGCCAGGAAAGGACTCCAAATTACCTTTGTACACACTCATGAATATTATTTCCTCTGGCCAGAGATCTTGCAGGCACCTGCTGTAACATTCCCACTCAGTCACACTGAACACTCCATCTTCTTCTTTCCTTGGAGAGCATTACTCAGATCTATATTTACACAAATCTCATATAAAATATTTCATGGCATTTGATTTATTGACACAAAAACAGAAGTAAAGGATTAGGGGAATGGAAAACCCTTGTTATCATAGCTAGAGCATTCTGGTTTTCAGTCTGGGATGAGAACAAATCAGATTAACTAGGCTGTTGAGGATTTCCATCTTCAAAACATGTGTGCATTTGTGTCATAGTTACATATTCACATCTTCTCTTGTCTACCAAACCACGGACTCCTCTGAGACTCCTACTGACAAAGTTTTGTTTTGCCCCACAGTACCTAAGGAGGGTGCTCAATCAACATTTGTTACATGAACTAAAACTATAGTTATTTAGTTGTTAGTAATCTCATTAAAATTAGAGCAAATTATGCAGTTTAGAGGATTCCCTTGGTATGTCATTACCTGAGATGCTGCCCAGAATTCTGTTTGTTTCATATTGAGAAAAAGAAGATTGGCAGAAATAATCAGAGGCTAAACAGCTTTCTTATAGGAAAAGACCAAGGAGATCATGAAAGAATTCTGATAAGATCTTGACCAAATTCTATAAAATCTTTGAACCCATCTCTTCCTTTTAGTTTAGTATCAACCTTTTTAGCAAAACTCCAGGAAAAAATTGTCCATTCATATTGATTCTAATTTATCTTCTCTTGTTCTCCTTTGAACCCTCCCAGTCTGCTTTTTTCTTGCACCGCTCCACCAAATCTACATCACCAAACTGACCTCCGGGAGTCACGCATTTCTGTCCTTATCAGATGTGACTTAATATTTGATACCGTTCATCACTGCCTCTTTCTTGACATTCTTTGCTTAGCTTCTAGGGTATACTCTGCAGGGCACTTCTCTGTTTCTTCCTTCTCAGGGAGTTTGGCTGATTTCTCCTTATCTCTGAGATATCTTAATGTTGGCTCCACTCTTTCCTCTTCTCTTCTCTGTCTTTGATCACCCTCTTGATCATCTCCTCAGTCTCATGGCTTAGTTACCTTCTATATGCTGATGATGCACAAACTTAGTGAATCTCAGGCTCACTTTTCCAAGATTTCTAGATCCAATTGGCTATCAACATCTTTCGATGGATATCTAATAGGACATCAAAATTAATGTCCCCCCAAACTGACCTCTGATCTTCCCTCAAACTTCCCCTGATCTTCCACTCCAAACTTGTTTCTCATGCATTCATCCTCATCTCAGGTGCAAGTCAAAATATCATCTCTGACTCCCCCTATTCTTTACATCCAGTCTATCAACAAACCCTAATGTCTCTGCCTTAAAAATATTTTCAGAATTTGATCATGGCTCCCTAGCTCCAAAGCTTCTGTGTTCTTTCTCTTGGATTCTTGTGATTTTCTCCTAAGAGTCATCTCCCTGCTTCGTTCTTGCTCTCTTAGAGCCTTTTCCCAATACAGCAACCAGAGAGAGCCTGCTAAAAAGTCAGATCATGTCACTCTGCTAAAAATCCTCCATTGGCTTCCCAATAGACCCAGAGCAAAATCCAAAGTCCTCAAATTGGCCTGCAGATCCAACATGATCTAGCAGCCTTATTTAGTGCTGCTTTTTCCTCTTCCTCTACCCTTCTTGCTGTATGCTTAGGGTTTCTTTTATTGCTGTTTCCTCTGCCTGGGACACTCTTTCATCAAATATCACTTCTCATTTCTTTCTACCAAGAGTTTCTCAAAAAGACCTTCCCTTTTCACTCTATCTGAAATTGCAACCACCACGATGCTCCTTATCCCCCTTTCCTGCTTATTTTTTCTCTGTAGCATTTATTGACACCTGATATACTATATATTTTGCTTTTCTTTATCACACAAAATGAAAGTTCCAAGATGGCAGACAATGTGTTTCAGATTTTGTTCTCAATTCCCAATGCCCTGAATTTTAAGTATTCAAATTATTTGTTGGTGGATCCAGGCCTCGCCCTTTCCCTTCCCTTTCCTTCCCTTCCATTCATTTCCCTTCCCTTATCTCGTTTTATTCTCCTGATGTTATTTCCAATTTCATGGCTTTAGTTACCACAAGAAGTAAAATATCAAACTTGTCTAATAATTCTTAGAATATAAAGTATATTAAGGCCATCTGTTCTTATTGAGAAAAGGAGATAGGCAACATAGAAATAAAATGTTGTTTTAAATAATTGGGAATTACCATATGGAACTTATTCCTGCTACCTATAACTTTTCTGAGTCTCTCATTGTTTTATGCCTGAATTTATTAGAATAGTCTCTCAATTGTCACCTGTAATTTACATGTGGATATCTCCAAACTTTTCTTCACACAGTTGCCAAAGTGATCATATCACATCCATTTTAAATATAATTCAGTGGTTTCCTATGGAAGGGGAAGGTGATAAAAATGATAATGATGATGTGTAAATGGGTAAAATCAAGTATTTTAAAACTGGAATTATCCTTGTTCTTTCTTACATTCAAAGTCAAACACGTGTTTCTAATATGAGTTAACTACATCAAGAAGGCATTCTAAAGAATACCTGTGTACATTTGTGGGTAATATCCCAATTGTTTGAAATATATTTCTTAGTTGAATCAAAGGCCTATATAGTCATTAGAACTTCTTAAAAAATTCATTCTTTTAAAGAAGATGGAAATGAAACCAAAACTAATCCTGAGGACCGTGGTTCATTCCCATAACTCTTTGGACTATTGCTAGAATAGGGGTCTACAGCTTTGGCTTGGTCAACACCTTTGATAATAAAGTCATCCATGTAACCCATTTTAGGCTGATTCATTTCTTTGTTAGTTTACATAGCATTTTAGTTGTGTGGAGCATGGATACATTTTCTTGCAGGAAATACAAAAGTAGAAATGTTTTCCAAATCTTTCCATACTTGAGTGACATTCTTTTCTGGCCCAAACTTCTCTGGATAAGTGATTCTCTAAACAAGACCTCAGCCAACCTTCAGAGTGCAGCTGTTTCTGAAATAACAGAAACTGGCAAGTGAGGGAATAACTGTGGCTTTAACAGGCATGCGTTTGCTTTCCACCACACTCTAAATTTTCTTCTCTGAAACTATTGCTTTCGATGACCAAATGCGCCTTGTTTTCTCTTGGTTATAAAAAGAAGAAAACACACCCCATGATAACCATGCATCATGCCCCATGTGACCATGCTAACACAAAGCAGTCACTGGAAAAATTGGCAAGAGTGAGCAGAGTTCCTAAGAGATTGGCCACTGTGACATGGGATTGTTTTCTGAGAAATTTAGCAATGCCTGTTACACTTTGGAAGAGACTCCTTTCCCCAAGTGGCATGCCAGAAGCCTTGCCATCCGTTTCAATTATAAGTCCTTTGTCTTCTCATCACAGACTTAGGGCTGTAACTGACATCTGGGAATTTATGATCAAACCAAAAGCATTTGTTGGACATGAAAAAATTGCTAACACTTGGGGCTGAAATTAAAATGTCACTTAGTAAATGAGTGTGTTAATAGCCAAGGAATCTCATAAGTGAGATCCCTTGTATCTTACTTAATATCCTAGAATTTAAGGGCTTTGGAAGGGTACTTAGTGATTACTTATTCTAACTCTTAATTTTGCTTTTGAAGAAACTGAGGCCAAGGGAAATTAAGTGTCTGGCTGAAGGTCATACCTGGCTAAAATAGAACTTCAGTTTCTTAATTTTCACCAGGTATCTATTTCATGACCCATGATTCTCTTTGTACTTTGTCTGGCTTTTGCAAAAGAGTGAAGCTGGAAGCCTGATCAAAGATCTTAGATATATATTTTCCTTCTTTGATAGTTCTCTACTCATCAATGGGTTGGTGCATGTTAGAGATGGGTTAGAGGATGACTGTGCAAGTTGAGAAGCACAGCAGACAGTATTACATAACTTTAATATATTTAGGGATGTTACTGTTGCAGTGTGAATGAAAGGGGAAGATGAGGAAATTGTATTTCCTGGAAATCATTAAAGATAGGTAAGAATCTTTTGGGGCCTCTCTAATGACAGAAAGCATGAGGGTGCTTGGTCAATGTGTTTAGACACATTGAGCAACTGTCAAGAGGTCCTTGGTTTGTCATGATATCCAGGTTGTCAATTATTTTTGGTTATAGGACAGTTACTATCAGCAAAAGCACGAGCCTGAAAACAAACTTAGAAGGTCCTTTGGAAAGACCTTATAGACTGAATTTTTAGAATTAAGCCATTTACCATTTATGGAGAAGGGGCTGGGCTTTTTTTATATATGCTGTATGGTAGGTATCACATTTCATTCTTTTCTATGTGACTATCCATTACTTCAGCACCATTTGTTGAGGTTTTTTTTTGGAGGGGGGGTAGAGGAGAAGTGTAGGCACTGGACTTTTGTAGATAAGCTGGATAGACTGGGGTGAAGAATATTTTTCTAGTCTTTTATACTTCCAGAGTTGTAAGATGCAGAATCAACCTACAAAACACAGGTCCTTTTTGAGAATGGATGCCCCAGAACTGCTGCAGTATATTATCCTAACTCTTACAGACCCCAAAACAGATGGATTTTGTACTTCAGCTTCCCTGTGGTTGATGGTGAGGTTGACTCTGCACTAGAAGAGTGGTCTTTCTGATAAGCAATTTCTCTAACTAAGCCTGAAAATTCATGCTTGATTGTGTCATATCCATGTTGTGATGATTAGGATCAGAGTGCCAGCACTTAAATTTTTTTCAAATAAATGAAAAAGAATTGTGAATTTGGATTTCCTTCATAAAGGGAGAGGGAACTGAACCAAACGCTAGTTGTGGGCATGATCCAGGGTTGGACAATCTCTCCACAGCACTCAGAAGGAGTCAGATGCTCATGGATATCACTTTTTCTTACTTTTCTCCCCATCCAGCTTGAGGAAAAAGGAACAGATTACCCATCAAACCACCAAAAAATCTTCTGTGGTGGCCTAAGTCTAGTCTTATGAGAAAATAAAAATGAGAATTTGCATTGTATTTTATTTTAACTGGAAGATTTATCTGAAAAGAGGCAATGAGAATCTGTTGTGTCAGTACTTTCTCAAACTGTATAAAAAAAATAAAATCATCCCTATTATACCACTTTGAGGCAGCTCTCCTCAAGTGACTGATTATACTGATATTATTTGGAAATATACTCCCCCAAGTATGTTAGTATTGGTGATGCTGAAGGATGAATTTCATATTCCATATAAATGTAGGATGCACAGTTCATAATTTTACATCACATAATATAAGTGATTTCAACATTGAAAGAGTTGATTTGTTGGAACATCTGATCTCACTGGAAGGAAATGTGATACAGGTAGAAGGATTTTCAAAGCAGAGAAATATCAAGTTCAGTAATACCTCATTAGGTGCAAGTGCTTTGTCTGCAGAGAAGAGAAATGAATGATATCTACATCTTGAAATATTTGTCTTAATAGTTCAGCAGTACAAATATCCTGTCTATACACTAAAATCCTTGATAAAAGTGACTTTTCCGGGGCTGTGGTCTTTGACCTCCTTGTAGTGGGAGCCACTTGAGAAGTTCAAAATTGTTTGGGTACCATATTGAAACATTGCCGGGTCTATGTGGTAGGGCAGATTGGCTGAGGAGGGGTGTAGACTGAGGGAGGGATAAGGAGAACAGGGTCACATGAACTGAGCCAGTAGACGGGTTGACTGTGAGAGATCCCAGGGATTCAGGGTATGTTTCAATTCTTTACAATATTAAATTTGTTATATATATTTTTTTAATTGGAGGGAAGTTGGATCTGTTGGCCAAGCCAAAGAAGCCTTTCACTTTAGTACAAGACTGTGGCAGTTTGCCAAGCCTGATTTTGAGAGTGAAATGGTTTAACCTTAAAGTCAGGATCCCTAATCTTTCAGGTTTATGAGAGAGGACAGATGGCCTCAGTATGTCAAAAGAGCTCCCAGTAAAATACTTTATCCAGGAGATACTAACTAATGCTGGCAAATGAATTATATAATCACAGAAAAAAAAAAACACAAACAAAAACCCCACTGTCTTTGAGGTCTCAGGACTTGTCATCAGAGGCAAAGCTAACTCATAGAAATACAATCATATGTGGCCATCTCATGCATAAGGGGTTCTAGGATGTATTATTTTTTTACTAATGAGACTGGAATCTGATTTGGTATTCTGAGCTTGAAAAGGGGTTCTCTGATTTTCTGTGGGTCTCTGTGAACCATTTGCCCTGGATTCATTTTATCTCTGGGTCATAATGTCTTCTTTTGTTTTGTATGCTGTATAGTGGGGACACATTTCATTATTTTTCCATGTGAGTATCCTGTTATTGCAGCACCATTTGTTGAATTTCTGTTTGTTCATTTTGCTGTTTGTTTTTGTTATTTTTTGGAGGAAGTGCATGGACTGGGAATGAACTTGGGTCTCCACATGGCAGGTGAGACCCTGAACTATCCTCATAGCCCCAGACATAAAGTTTATTCCATTGTTTCAAGAACCCTGGCACTAACATCCAGAAGGACTTCAGAATATTGTCTGCTGTAATTAGTAGCTTGGACTGACTGTTAAGGGATTCAGTATCTTTGTGAAGGTGGAAGAATTTATAATTTTCTGAGTGAGTACTTTTCTTTTACTTCAGGAATCCAAAGGGTCTGCCTTACACTGGAGTAAGATGGTACTATTTCTGAAAAAACCTGGAATGTAATACTTCTTCTCAAAATAATTGAGACCCACAGATAGCATCCTCAGGGGGAGAAAATGGCATTTATTCTTTTCAAAACCATAATTTGACTGGGTATTTGGGAGGGTGGGGATAGGTTGGGGTTTTCTGTATGGGGTCTGTATTATTTTTGCAACTGTCTTATATCTTAAAATAACAAAGTTCAAAGAAAAAAGAAGCATATGTGAGAATATCTATTCTTCGTTTAATAAATTCCTTTGTGAATTAGCACTTTTTTTTTTTTTTTTTTTTTTTTTTGCTTTAGATGGTATTCCCAACCCAGTGAAATAAACCTCTGGCACATTTATAAAGCTAACCACCCAACTAGAACAAGGTTAGGGCCATTTGCATCTGAATATTCAAAAGGAGCCAGAGATAATAAAATAAATTCTAACACAACAGGCCTTGTTAACAGGTTCTGGCTACAAAACAGCATGCTCTTTCCAAGAAGGGGAGACTCTGCTTCTGACCTGGGGGTTTTCTGGGTTGTGATCTGGTCTGAGCTCAGCACTTCCCACTTGTGAATGTCACCCACATTTGCCTTCATGCTTGGACCCATTTCTGTTGGTGCAAAGCCAGCTGACAAGTTAGCTCAGGGGTTAAAGGGCCTGTTATCTCTAATTTATAAACTGTGACAAAACATGATTTATATTCAAGGAATCAAGCCCAGTCAATTTTTCACCACACCTTGAATTTAATCTCTCATATCATATGATGTCGAATTTGAAGCCTAAAGGATTTTTTCATTTTTCTTCCCAAACCTAATATCTTTAGTGGTGTAAGTCTGTTTCATATTTTACTATAATGAAACATCTGGGGACAGTCTCTTGGCTTTAGGTTAATGGAGTTGGTCGATAGACTGATAGAAGTCAAGAATCCTTCCTCGTTAGGTTGAGGATGTTTGCTTCTCCACTTCTATGTTGCGGTTTTAAAGTACAGAAATGTGATTAGATAACAGGTTAAAAAAAAGGAAAATTGGGGATGGAAACCATATCTAGAATTTATTAAGGTTTAAAACCGACCATCTGTGCTAGTTTGAAATGATGTATGTACCCTAGAAAAGCCATGATTAATCCTAATCCCATTTTGTAAGGGCAGCTGTTTCTTCTAATCCCCATTCAGCATTACATGTTTGAAACTGTAATTAGATCATCTTCCTGGAGATTTGATTTGAGCAAGAGTAGTTTTTAAACTGGATTAGGTAGAGGTGTGTCCCCACCCATTTGGGTGGGTCTTGATTAGTTTCTGAAGTCCTATAAAAGAGATTCAGAGAGAGAGCAGAGAATGCTGCAGCACCATGAAGCAGAGACTCCACAGCCAGCGACCTTTGGAGATGAAGAAGGAAAATGCCTCCTGGGGAGCTTCATGAAACAGGAAGCCAGGAGAAAAAGCTAGCAGATGATGCCTTGTTCACCATGTGCCCTTCCAGCTAAGAGAGAAACTCTATGTTCGCCATGTGCTTTTCCACTTGAGAGAGAAACCCTGAACTTCATCAGCCTTCTTGAACCAAGGTATCTTTCCCTCGATGTCTTAGATTGGACATTTCTATTATAGACTTGTTTTAATTGGGATATTTTCTCAGCCTTAGAACTATAAACTAGCAATTTATTAACTTCCCCTTTTTCAAAGCCATTTTGTTTCTGGTATATTGCATTCTGGCAGCTAGCAAACTAGAACACCATCCAAAACATAGTTCGTATAGTCAGTGCTTTAAAGTTTACAATGATTTCAATATATTATTCGTTCATTGACTCACTCAATTGTTGACTCAGTACTCACAGAGCACCTACTACATAGTCATCATATATTGGGCTTTCTTTTAATCCTCCAAACAATCCTGTGAATTGAGTGCTATCCACGTTGAAGAAATACCATCTATATTTCTATGTAAGGCTGAGGCATTGCTCTATGATGGGGTTGATCTATCCGTGTGTTTTATTTATTCAGTCCTTTTTAGGCCTTCAGGATTAAAGTGCCTAGAGGCCAAGGGCTTGCAGCAATGCTCTGTCTTGTGTGGGTAGCTGCACACTTCTCAAGTTAACCCAGTTAATTAACCCGGCCTCACAAGACAATAGTTCCTTCATTGTTTGGGCTTAGTTAGCAGACATGAGGGTTAATAAAAAAGTATCTTGTGCAGCAGGCAGCTATGAATACCATGTATACCAGCAATTATGTGAAAAAACGAAAGAGATAATTAGAGGAGATCACATCAAAATATTTAAGAAGAACAAAAACTTTCTCCTGTGGTCCATTTAAATTAAATTTACATTACCCAAACTGGTATATACTGAGCAGTTTCTGTGGGCACTGCTAGGCATTTTTATATAAATTCTAGTTGCAGCAAGTATTATTTGATTATTTAGATTTAGATCACAGTAGAAATCCTACTGATAGGTAATTACTGGTATATTTGACCATCTCTTTCTCTAAACTGAGCTCCTTGAAGGGAGAGGCTGTGAATTCCATTTGTGCTTTCCCAGAATTAAGCATAGTGTTTGGCACCTAATAAACATTCAATATAGGCTTTTTTTTTTTTTTTAATGTATGAGTGACTAAATCTTTAATCCATTAATCTAAATTTCCAAAGTTTATTTTTCTGCCTGTGGGCAACTGTGTCTAGAAATCACTATCTAAAAGGGTATATATTTTTTCTAAAAATCAAACTCTAGCCACCTAATTCAACTTCATTGGAGAAAATGGGTCAGCTGCTTTCATTCCCAATTCTATTGAATTCAAAGAAATTCTCCTTTCATCAAAAAGTTACTTAGCACAAATTCTCAGATTTAACTACAAAGAAAGGCTATGATAAGTGCATCATTTGGCCAGGATGTCACCACCCACCATCTACTTTCTTATGTCCCTTTTTGAAATATCTCCAAAATAATGAAAGCTGGACAGACTATCACATGTCACCTTCAAATAATTTGCTACCAGAAAAAAACTTTTTTTGGATTGATGGAGTGGATAAAATCAGAGTGGTCAGATGGAGAAAGACTTCCTAAACAGCATCCCTCCCACCCCCCAAAAAGCAATCAATATCAAAGGTTCATGTGCATTTCACACCTTGAGAGAATGCTACATTTCTGCCATCACACGGCTGAGCCAAGGAAATGTCTAAAAGTTGTAGCTGTTGTTATTCTCTCTTTTCTTATTTGGTTGGGCCACTTGGAAGGATGAGAAAGAAAACTTAACACTGCTAAATACAATAGGCTTCTACAAAATGTCTCAACTATGATTTTAACCATAATTTTATTTTTACATAGGCAGGCTCTGGGAATCGAACCCAGGTCTCTGGCATGGCAGGCGAGCACTCTGCCACTGAGCCACTATTTGCCTGCTCTTAACCATAAACTTTTATTGATAAATGGGATGAAGTGGAAGACTTGTAATATAAAGGGAGTGTTAGTTGTGAATCTTGTAAACATTGTGCTGCTGACAGACTTTGTTACATGTAAAAAGAAAACAAAACAGCTTCAGAACATTTCAAATGTGTTGGCTGAACAGACATAAACGAAAAGAGATTGGCATCCTTGTCTTACATATTCACAAGGCTGTAGCCATTCATGGAAAAACATAATACCAGAGTTCATTATGTATTTGTGAAAAACAAAATTACCTATTCATAAAAATCCAAAGCAATATGTTTGCTTATATCAACGAGTAAAATTAATACAACATTTTGTATAATAGTTCATTTGCTCTGACATGATTTTGAATATCAGAACAAAATGTCAAGAAGAGTTATAAATTGGAGTACAACACAAAATTCTTCAGGTAAATTATTTTCTCTATAGAGTCATGGGAAGCAATTACTTATTATTCATGAAAATGTTGGCACTTCTAATTTCTACAGAGGGCTTTCATCTTTACTCATTGATTCACCTACAGGGCATGCTCCTATTGTAAACATCAAGGTATGTTATGATAGCTGGCACTGCCTATTAATATCTGGATATCAAAGCAGTGCTTCCAAGTGACATGCTTAATGTGCTTTTGATTAAACCAAGTCTTCCATTTTTCTTGGGTAATATTTCCTTGAATCATGATTTCGAATATCAGGAGTAACAGCCTTACTTTTCTCTCTCTATGAACTAATACATTTGTCCCCTCTCTTGTAAAAATCCCTAGGAGATGTATTGAAGCTTCAAGATAGCCAGTCTTCAGGACGTCAACTCTCCCTTCCCAACAGGCAGGGATGGGAAAGCAACTCCATACAGTGAGATAGAACCTGGGAGGATTACTCGATTTCTGAACTTACTGCTGCTTCCAGTGCTGTTAATTAGTACCAGCTATGACAGCTTGTGGCATGATTGGAGTCTTGTTCAACACAAATAATCATTAACTGCTAATGACTTTAAATCACTATGAACAAGGAAGAGATTGACCCTGTGACATAAATGCTCCAGGGGATGCTTAGAAGCTATGTGGTCTCCTATAATGGATGGTAGTCTGCATTGAGAGCTGGAAATTTTTTCTCCAGTTGTATTTTACCAGATGTAAAGTATTATGTATTTACAATTCATGCCATGAGAAAAGAAAAGCCATGAAGGAAATGCAAAAAGTGTTTCCTACAGATTTTGGTTGCATCTTTGTAAGTCTTAGAGAACATTTTATTTTTCTTTCCATATTGGTAGGGTAGGATTCTTCTCCAGAATCTCTAGCTATCTGGGTCACAAGATTGACTTGGCTGAAAGTGGAATGAACAAAAGGAGCTGTCAATGAAAAATGACTGCCTCAAAACATTTTGGAAGATAAAACAAAAATGATAGTTCAGTGATGCAGTTCTTTATATAGTGTTTTATATGTATTCAAAATTCCATATAATGGTCATTACAATTGCAATTATAACTATATCTAGATACAGACCTATAAAGAGGGACCTTAAAAGATCCACTGATATTAAATGCAACAGAAATTTGATCTAACAAGACAAAGGGGTAGCAAAAGTAATTTAAGAAATGAGAATATAAGAAATACAAAAATATGGAAATAAAGTATTAGATACCTTCCAAAGGCATTGCTAAATAACCTTATTGTAATATTACTGAATGCCTTAGCTATTAATGAAACTGCTGGAGCACATGACTTGGCAGGTTCTGCTTGCTCAGTGTCACTGGCTGGAAGTAAGAATTCTGGGTTTCATTTTTATTTTGCCCCTCACCTGTTGTTTAAAAGCATCCAGAGTAGTAGGCTACGAAGAACCCCAAACCAGTAACCCATGCAGGAACCCTCAAAGGTCGATAATTATTCTCACTCTACCAATGGTGAGACTGAGGAAACATGGTTGTCACCATACCTATCATTTGCTGATGAATATAAACACCAGACATTACACATATAGTTTCCAAAATTGAATTTTACTTTTAGATGAGCGTAATTGCTACTTTCCTTTACTAAGATTTTCTTGTAAACATGTATACATTCATTAAGAGATATTCATATATGGAATTAGTTTAACAATTATTGGTCTCAACAGGAAGAACATCTGAACAAATTAAAAAGGGGAGTACTTGGAAATTTGCCTGACTTTCTTTGAAATGAGAGTTCAGGAGGAGTTAGAGATGCTAAGTGAGAAATTTGCAGGTTTTTTAGAACTGAATTCAGTTAACTGAATTATGATATTCTTGGATGAAGGTAAGGTTTAGAATTTTTATGGTAACATTAAGTGCATGTTCTCAGCTTGAAATGTTTTCTCCTAACTGGCTCAACTAAATTGTAATTTTTTTTTTACCAACTGGGTTAATCCAGTTTATGACTAGAAGATGCTTAATATAGTAGTAAAAACTTTTATTTATTGGGTTTCTGCCATGTCCCAAGAATTCAGCTAGGTACTTTTTCACATATATTATCTCATTTTCCCAAAAACCGAGTCCAAGTTGATGGAGAAATTAAAAGCCAAATGTAAATGTATCTCAACTCTCATGAAGCATAGGGCTGTGACTTGGCAAAATTGTAGGTGTTTATCTTTAGCATTTCCAGCCTCCCTTTTCCTGCATCCTTTCCTACAATTGCCCCATAGAATACCTGCTCTAAAGAAAAGTACATGATATTGGTCATTTGCATCTCATGAATAGTTAAGCCACATCAAAGGCAAAAACCCAAGAAATTTCAATACTTGTACATAAATAAAATAGCTTATTTTAAGGTAAAGCCCTGGGTGTCCTTAATGCATGAAAATTTAGAATTCTCTAGGAGATGGACACTGAGAATCAGAGGTGCTTACAAAGACTAAAGGTTACTCCTGGACCTGGGAAAAGAAAACATAGTCTTCCAGTGATGATTAAAATGACAGAATCATGTGTCTAAAAAAAGTCTACAGATATATTTTACTATTTTTACCAGTGTATTAGGGTTCATGAGAGAAACTGAACTGACAGGATACATGTGTGTGTGTATTGTATACATTTATATATACACACATGTGTATATATAAATGTGGTAAGATTCATTTTAGGAATTGGCTCACATAATGGTAGGGATTGGCAAGTCTGAATTCTGTAGGGCAGGCCACAGATTGGAAACTTCAATGAAAGTTTCAATGAATTCCCTAGGAGAAGGTGACTGGCTGAAGTAGAGATAGAAAATCTATTTGCTGACCATCAAAACCATCAGTTCTCCCTTGAAGGCCTCAACTGATTGGATGAGATGCCTCTAGTTACTAAGGGCAATCTTCTTTGTTGATTTTAGATGTGATCAGCTGTAGATACCATCTACTGGCTAATGATTTAAATCCATCAAACTCCCTCACAGTATCAAGCAGACTTGTGCTGCTTGCTCCATAAAACAAATGGACAACATAACCTAACCACGTTGACACATGAACTTAACCATCAAAACCAGTAAATGTCTAATTTAATGGACAAAGCAAAGGGTAAAACCATCACCAGTTTTCTTTCTTCTTCCATGGAATCCAAATGTGTGTGTGTGCGCGCGCACATGTGCGTGTGTCTGTGCTTGTCATGCCCTAGCTGTGCAGCTGTGTGCACGTGCATTATTTGCAAGAAAAGGTAGAAAAAAATGCAAAAGACCGTGACAGTTGTCAGTGAGTGATATTACCCTGATGAAGCAGAATCCATAATTTTTTTAGTCTATAGCGCTTCTATGGATAAAGCTGCATCAGAGTAGAGTCATACAAGAAAACTGAAGTAAAACAGCCAAATGAACTAGGGGTTATAGAAGATGGGAAAGAAAAATAAAAAAGAACAAAAATTATCCTTAAGTTGTCAGTTTCAAGGCAGGGCATTGTGATGAGTGCCATAAAAAGTCTAACGTCGAAACAAAGCAAGGGGTTTAATTGGACAGTTGGACCCTTGATCAATCTCACTCCATGAGCTGGGTTTGGATCTTATTTTTATCTTTGAAGTGAGGACAATTTTTTAAGAGAAATGTGGGCCTTCTATCTGTGTAGACTCTTGTTCTAGATACAGCACTATACTTTCTTTTTAAACCAGGCCATGCAAAGGAAATTGGCAGAAGTTCCCCTTGTAGAAACAAAAGCAAGTTTTTATGCATCCTGTGCTGTAGGTTTGTTAGGTAATGGACTTCTGGCTTCTTGGGACAGGATGTGCTACCAGATATGTGCTAGGTTCATTACAGAGAGAGAGCTTGCAGCAGCCACCAGGCTTATAGTCAACAGTTATTAAATCCATTTCCTACTTAAGTTCTGTAAGTTTCATCATAGTCCTTCTTCCTGAAGTGACCTGGTTCTTTGGCCATGAATGTATGGTGAGACTTGCAAAGCTTCTCTCAGTGTAATAATGGTGCACTCTTTTCATTATTATATTTTTCGCTAGGGCTGGGCATTTTTCCCAGCTGGCTCTTATTTGGCTCTTGAGAAATCAAGTCTTGTCCCTGCTCTGAGTATATCACCCTTCCACTTTAGTGTTGTTTTATTATTATTTAATATTTATGGATGTGACATCATAATCAAAGTGAGCCTATTGCCAACTTCCTTAACCTCATTTTGACAGTCTGCGCCCACAGGGCTGCAGATGCTCTGTGAAAAAAAGGTGCAGCTTTCAGAGAGCTCTTCAGTGAGATGTCGTTAGCAAGTTGCTAATTAGCATATTTTCTCGGCATCATTTTGGATAGTCTCGGGCTTGCTGTCAGCTTTTCTTCAGCATGCATTATTTTTTACATCTCTGAAGAACACACCATCATCAAAATGTTACTTCATATGACTACACCTGGGAAGAAAATACCCATTCTTTTCCAGCAATTAAGTGTGGCCATTTCATTGCTGATCTACAGTCTGGTAAAATCTCAGAATTTCCTTGAATGTGAATCTAGACTCCAGCCCCCTTGAGGTGTTATCACAAATATTTAAATTTTTGTGATAGGCCTAATGAGCTCTCACGATCATTTTGGTGATACCTTATTAAAACTCCCTATTGTATAATTAAACCCCACCATCCTGCTTTTGAGGGGTAGAAAAACTGAACTGTAAAGTCAACAGCTGCAACCACTTTATGAAAATGTTAAGACAGCATAGCCAAAACAGATACAGATAACTATTATGTAAATTATAAATGTACACCCACATCTGCAGCAGATGAGACTTTGCCTTAAAATGGAGCTAGGGATAAGTGAAATTAACCACCTTTACCATCAAGTCTTTTATATATATATATATATCTTATATCTATCTATATATCTATCTATCTATCTATATATCTTATATATATCTATATCTATCTATCTATCTATCTATCTATCTATCTATCTATCTATCTATCTATCTATCTATCTATCTATCTATCTATGTATGTATATGATACCTTTCCCATCTTTCCTTCCCTTACTGTTTCCCCTGCTACACAAGTCCATGGAGAGCAACTCACTCTCAGTACTCCCACCTCTGATGATCTGTTCCTTCAGCTACTGTTTCCTTTGATATCAGATGTCCTAACCTGCCCCTACATAACTCCTAGAACTACCCTTCCCTATAACAATACATGGCTAAAAAACCTGATACAGAGAGGGTGGAGGCAGGAGAAGTTCTACCTATGCCTCAGATCACACCACCAGGCAAGGGAGCATATTTTCAGAGCACCCCTCTTAGCTCCCTCTCCAGCCTTACCAGACAGTTTGCCACTGAAGGTTCTTATCTTCTTCAGATTCCTTATCTGCCTGGTTTATCTGTCTACCAAAAGAGCCCTCCTCTGGGGCCTTGCCTCCTTTCAAGGGACAAAAAACCCACACATTTCTGGGTGGTACAGCAGTGGCTCAGTGGCAGACTTCTAGCCTACCATGACAGAGACCTGGGTTCGATCCCTGGAACGTGCCTATGCCAAAAAACAAAAATAAATAAACTAAAAAAATAAAAATAAAAAATACACATTTCTTCCTTTGTCTATTTTTCCTTTACTTTTCTGTTCCCACCCCCAATTTTAACATTATTGACCGTTATTGCTTAGTTTTGAATGGATAAAATAAAATATTACCCTAGCCATATTTTTGTTTTGTTTTTTTTAAAGAGATTTTACAGAAAAATCACACGGATACTACAGAGTCCTGATAACCCCCCAACCACACCCACACACAGTTTTCCCCATTAGTAGCACTTTGTAATAGGATGGGGCCTTTGTTAAAATTGATGAAATAATGTCATTATATTTTGCTAATAACTAGTCCATAATTTACGTTAGAATTCACTGTATTGCACAGCTCTATATTTTAAAATTATATAACATACGAAAATTTCCCATTTTGTCCACTTTCAATTATACAATTCAGTGGTGGTAATTAGTTAAAGTGTGTGATTCCATCACTACCATCATTACCAAAACTTTTCCATCAACCAAAACAGAAATTCTGTACCAATTAAGCCTTAACTTCCCATTCTTTCCCCCAACTGTGGCCACTGGTACTCTGTATATTGGTTTCTGACTTTGTAAATTTGCATCTTCTAATTATTTCATGGCAGTGAGATCATACACTATTTGTCCTTTTGTGTCTGGCTTATTTCCCTCAACATGATGTCTTAAAGGTTCATGCATGTTTTAGCATGTGTTAGAGCTTCTTTCCTTTTTATGGATGAATAATACAGTATTCCATTGTATGCGTATACTACCACATCTTGTTTATCAGTTCACTTAAGACTTTGACACTTAAGTTGCTTCCACATATTGGCAATGTTGAATTATGCCACTGTGAACATCAGTGTGCAAGTAATTGCTTGAGTCCCTGCTTTCAGTTCTTTGTGTATGGCTAGAAATGGGATTTCCAGATCATAAGTGTGCCAGTTTGAAACTGTTGTATCATGGACAGGTTTAAGTGTCACCTTGGCCAGGTGGTGGTACCTTTTGTCTGGTTGGGCAAGTGCTGGCTTGTCTTTAGCTATGAGGACATTTCACGGAATTAAATCCTGATCACGTTGGCTACATCCACAGCTGATTCCATTTGTAATCAGTCAAGGGAGTGTCTTCTGCAATGAGCAATGCTTAATCTAATCACTGGAAGCCTTTTAAGGAGGATTCAGAAAAGACAGGCTCTATTTCCTGCTTCGGCAGGGGAGCCTCTCCTATGGAGTTTGTCCAGACCCTCCATCGGAATTGTCAGCTTCACAGCCTGCCCTACAGATTTTGGCCTCTACGTTCCCACGGTTACATGAGACACTTTTATAAATTTTATATTTATGAATATTTCCTGTTGATTCTGTTTCTCTAGAGAACCCTAACTAATACATGTTTTGTGCCCCATAAAAGCCATGTTCTTTAATCCTGATTCAGTATTGTTGGTAGGATCTTTTTTATTAAGTTATTTCCATGGAGATGTGATGCAACCGTAAGTGGGTGGTTTCCATGGAGATGTGTCTCCACGCTTTCAAAGTGAGGTTGCTTACTGGAGTCCTTTAAGAGGGAATCACTTTGGAAAAAGCTTCACAGCTGACACAGATAAACACCTTTGGAGATGCAGAAGGAAAACCCTCCTGGAAAGCCTTTTGAAACAAGAAGCTGGGAGAGAAAGCTAGCAAATGTCACAATGTGCCTTCCCAGCTGACAGAAAAACGCTGAATGTCATTGGCCCTTGCTTGAGTCAGCACATCTTTATCTGATTGTCTTAGTTTGGACATTTTTTTATGGCCTTAGAACTGTAAACTTGCTTAATAAATTCCCTTTATAAAAGCCAACCCATTTCTGGTATATTGCATTCTGGCAATGTTTAACAACACAAACAATAAGGTAATTCTATGTTACTGTCTGAAGAACCACCAAACTATTTTCCACAGTGGCTTCAACATTTTACATTCCTACAAACAAGAGATGAGGACTCCTATTTCTCCTTATCCTCTCAACTCTTGTTATTTTCTTTTTTTTTCATAATAGTAGCCATTCTAGTGGGTATGAAATGGTGGTTTTGATTGCATTTCCCTAATGGCTAAGACATTGAATGTTTTTCTGTGTGCTTATTGGCCGTTTGAACATCTTTGGAGAAATGTTTATTCAAATTTTTTGCCCCTTTAAGTGGGTTGTTTGTCTTTTAGTTGAACTGTAGGAGTTTATATATATTCTGGAAATTAAACACATATCGTGTATACATATATGTATATACATACGTTTTCCAAATATTTTCTTCCATTCTGTAGGTTGTCTTATTACTTCTTTGATGAAGTCCTTTGATGCATAAAAGCCTTTACTTTTGATGAAGTCTCTTTCCCATTTACCTATTTTTTCTTTTGTTGCTTGTGCTTTTGATGTCAAGTCTAAGAAACCATCTCCTAACACAAGGGCCTGAACGTGTTGCCCCATATTTTTTATACTGTTGATTCTTATATTTACATCTTTGATTCTTTTTCAGTTACTGTTTATATATGATGCGAGGCAAGTGTCCACGTTTATTCTTTTGCATATAGATATCCAGTTTTTCCAGTACCATTTGTTGAAGAAATTTTTCTTTCTCATTGAATAGACTTGGTATTTTGGTGAAAAATCAATTGGCCATAAATGTGAGAATTTATTTCTGAACTCTCGATCTGATTCTATCAGTGTATATGATAGTTTTGTAATAAATTTTAAAATAAGAAACATAAATCCTCCAACTTTCTTCCTTTTCAAGATGATTTTGGCTATTTGGAGCTTCTTACCCTTCCCGTATGTATTTGATGATTGGCTTTTCCACTTCCTCAAACAAGACTGTTGTAATTTAGATTGGAATTACATTGTATTCGTAAATCAAAGGGTAGAATTAGCCTGTCTTCCAATCAACAAACATGGAATGTCCTCTCATTTATTTACATCTTCTTTAATTTATTTCAGCAACATTTTGTACTTTTCTGCGTGCAAGTCCTTTATATCCTTCATTCAATTTTACTCCTGGATATTTGATACTTTTAGTTACTTTTATAAAAGGAATTTTTTCTTGATTTCTCCTTCAGGTACTTCATGACTAGTGTATAGAAACTGGACTAATTTTTCATGTTGATCTTGTACTCTGCCACTGCTGAAATTGTTTATTAACTTTAGTAGCTTTGCTATGGGGTTTTCAGGATTTTCTGTATATAGGATCATGTATTCTTCAATTAGGAAAGTTTTAACTCTTCCTTTCTAACTTCGATGCCTTTTATTTCTTTTCTTTCTTTCTTTTTTTTTTTTTTTTTGCCTAATGGTTCTGCCTAGACTTTTTAGTTAGATTTTGAACAAGAATGGGACAGTGGGCCTCCTCAGTCTTTTACCATCAAGTATGATGTTAACTGTAGGATTTCTTTTACACCCTTTATCATTTTAAGAATAGTTCCTTCTATTCCTAGTTTGTCAAGTATTTTTTATCAAGAAAGCATGCTGGATTTTGTCAAATGTCTTTTCTGTGTCAATTAAGATAATCATGTGTTTTCATTTCTCCTTTGTTCTATTAACATAGCATATGACATTGATTTTCCTTATGTTGAACCACCCTTGCATACTGGAAAAATCCCTTTGATCTTGGTGTATATTTTTTAATGTGCTGTTGGATTTGGTTTGCTAGTATTTCAACGAGGATTTTTGCTTTTATATTTATAGTGATACTGGTCTGTAATTTAGTTGCTTGTGATATCTTTATCAGACTTTGGTATTAGGGTAATCTGGCTTTATAGAATGAAATAGTCTCTCTTATTGAATAATTTGGGAGAGTTTAAGCTGATTGGTGTTAATTCTCCTTGGAATGATTGGTAGAATTTCCTTGTAAAGTCATCTGGTCCTGAGCTTTTCCTTGTTGGGGGGTATTTGATGACTGATTCAATCTCTTTACTTGGAATTGGTCTGTTGAGGTCGTCTATTTTTTTCTCGAGTCAATTTAGGTAACTTGTGTGTTTCTAGGAAATTATCTGTTTTGTGTGGGGTAGCTAATTTGTTGATGTACAATGGTTCATAGTATTCTTTTTTGCTCCTTTTTATTTCTGTAAGGAGGGTTGTGATATAACACTTTCCCTTCTGATTTTAGTTATTGGTGTCTTTTTCTTTTTTTTCTTTGTCAGTGTACCTAAAAGTTTGTCAAGTTATTGATTATTTTCAAAGTATCAACTTTTGCTTTGTTTGTTCTCTCTTTTCTCTATTTCATTTATTTCCACTCTAATTTTAAATCCTTTTTTTCCTTCTGACTTTGGGTTCACTTTACTCCTCTTTTTCCAGTTTCTCAAGACATAAAATTGTTATTAATTTCAAAATTTTCCTTTCTTTTTCTTAAAAAAATGGGCATTCATAATTATAAATTTTCCTCTTAGTATTGCCTTCACTGAATCCCATAAATTTTGACACTCTGAATCTTTTTTGTTCATTTATGTCTATGTATTTTTAATTTTTCTTGTAATATCTTCTTTAACCCATTGATTATTTGAGTGTGCTATTTAATTCCCACAATTTTGTAAATTTTTAAAATTTTCCATGTGTTATTTTTATTTAGCTTCATTCCATTGTGGTCAGAGAAGTTAGCTCATATCATCAATATTTTTAAATTTACTGAGACTTCTCTTTTGCCCATCAGAGGGAGTGAGCCAAGTACACTTAACAATGAGCCAAGTACACTTAAAACATGTGTAGTCTTCAGTTGTTGGGTAAAGTGTTCTATGTAAGTCTGTTAGATCTATTTGGATAATAGTTTTTTGTTCAAGTCCTCTATTTCTCTGTTAATCTTCCTCATAGATGCTCTATCCAATATTGAAGGTGGTGTATTAAATCTACAGCAATTATTGTAGAACTATCTTTTTTCTTCTTTTAGTTCTATCAATGTTTACTTTATATATTTTGGGGCCCTGCTGTTAGGTGCATATGTGTTTATAACTGTTAAATCTTTTTGTTGAACTGACCCTTTTATTAATATAAAATGCCTTTCTTTGTTCTGATAATAGTTTTTTACTTTAAGTCTAATTTAAGTTATATTAATATAGTCATCCAGCTTTCTTTTGATTACTATTTATATAAAATATTTTTTCATTTTTTCACTTTCAACTTATTTGTGTATTTGGAGCTAAAATGGGTATCTTATGAACAGCATATTGTTGGGTCATATTTTTTCATCCCTTCTGACAATCTCTGCCTTTTGATTGGAGATTTTTACCCATTTACATTTAAGGTAATTACTGATAAGTCAAGATTGACTTCTGCCATTTTGATAATTATTTATTGTAAGTCTCATACCTTTTTCCGTCCCCCTTTTCCTCCATTGCTGCCTTCCATTTTATTTAGATTTTCTTATAATACACATTTTTAATAACCCCTCTATTTATTTTGTGTAGTTTTTAGATATTTATGTTTACCATATGTCATGGTCAGGTTCATGTGTCAACTTGGCCAAGTTGTGGTACCTGTTTGTCTGGTTGGCCAGGTGCTGGCCTGTCTGTTGCAATGATGACATTTCATAGAATTAGATCATGATCACGTCAGCTGCATCCACAGCTGATTCCATTTGTAATGACCCAAAGGGGAGTTTCTTCAGCAATGAGTGATGCTTAATCTAATCATGGGAAGCCTTTTAAGGAGGATTTAGAAGAGACAGGTTCTATTCCTGCTTTGGCTGGCGAGACACTCCTGGGGAGTTTGTCCAGACCTTCCATCAGAGTCATCGGCTTCACAGCCTGCCCTGCAGATTTTGGACCCTGTGTTCCCGTAGTCATGTGAGATACTTTTATAAATTTTATATTTGCAAGTGTTCCCTTTTGATTCTGTTTCCCTAGAGAACCGTAACTAATAAACCATGGGAATTCCATTTAACACCCTAAGTCTATTACAATTTGCTTGTGTTGATATCAACTTGACTTCAACAACATATACATACTCTATTCCCTTATCCTTCTTTCCCTCCCTTTTATGTTGTTCTCAATAGAGATTGCAATTTTATACATTGTGTGCCCAGTAACAAAAGTTTATGCTTGTTTTATATGCATCTGTATTTTAATCCATATAACATGTAGAAGACAGCATTACAAATGGAAAATGCAATAATAATGGCAATTGTATTTACCTGTATCATTACTTACACCAGAGATCTTTAATATTTCATATAGCCTTGAGTTTCTGTCTAGTGTCTAGTTTCTGTCTTGAGCATTTCCTATAAGGATAATCTAAGGATAATGAACTCCTTCATCTTTTGTTTGTCTGTAAATATCTTAATTTTTCTCTCATTTTTGAAGGACACCTTTGCTTAATATTATTCTTGGAAAACATCTTTTTTCTCTCTTTCAGCACTTTATGTCCACTTACTGCCTTCTGACCTTCATAGTTTCTTTTGAGAAATTGAATGTTAATCCTATTAATAATCCCTTAAATGCGACTCATTGTTTCTCCCTTAGTGTTTTTAAGATTTTGCCTTTATCCTTGGCATTCAACAGTTTGATTATAATATATCTCAGTGTTAATTTCTTTGGATTTATTGTGCTTGGTGTTGAGCAACTTGGATTTGCATATTCATATCTTTCATCAGATTTTGAAAGTTTCCACCCATGATTTCTTCAAATATTTTTTTCTACTCCTTTATTTTTCTTTTCTCTTTCTGGGCACCTGTGGTATATAGTCTGATATACTCATGTTGTCCCATAGACTCCTCAGGCACTGTTCATTTTTTTAAATTCTTTTTTAAATTTCTGCTTTTCAGACTGGCACTATTTTTTATTTTAGTCATTCTGATACACATGTAGTAATGTCTCATTGTGGTTTAATTTGCATATCTCTGGTGGCTACTAATGTTGAACATCTTTTTTGCCATGTATATTCTTGATCTGTTCATGCCTTTTGCCCATTTTCTAATTGCATTGTTTGATTTTGTACTGTTGAGTTTTGTGAGGTCTTTATAGATTCCAGATACTAGTCATTTGTTGGATATGTAGTTTGCAAATATTTTCTACCATTCTATTCCTTGTGCTTTTATCCTCTTTATATGGGTTTTCTCAGAGCAAAATTTTTACATTTTTGGACATTATTTTAACAGTACCACAAGGAAGGGCAGAGTGAAAACATTGGTATCTATTATTTGAAGACCATCATCAAATTTTGAAGTAAACCACAAAGTTTACAGAAAACTATAGGCCCTGTATTTAGTCAGCAAAGTTCTTTTCTTTGTACATTGATCATTATAACTGATGGTAATAGAAATTATTTGGGGGCATGTTATAACAAATGGTTCTCCATGAATTCATTTATTCATTCAATAAATATTTATGAAGTGACTGTTATGTGTAGGTTTCAGGCTGGTAATGCAATGGTGAGCTCTGATTCCCTGGAGTTTCAATCACACTCGTGAATGTATAACTGATCTGAAGTAAGAACCCTGAGGTAATGGAATCTGATACAATAAGAACTTTTAACAAAAGAACTAAAATTCTTCTTAAGAAATAATTCTTAAGTTGGGAATTGAAGGATGAGTAAGGGTTAACTAAGTGAGAGATGGAAGAGAAGTATAGTGAAGGTTGGAGGGAGGGCATTTATTCTACCCAGAGGAGGTGACACTAGTGAAAAGATGTTCTAGTGGGAAGGAGTATGGCGTGATGAAGAATTAAAACATGGGCAGTAAAATGGTGTCTAGAATGATGTGGAGAGTGATGTAAGATGGTCTTTGATCTTTATTCTGAGAATTATTCAAGGGCCTTGATAAGTTTTAATAGGGAAGAGCAGCATGATCAGACTTGCATTTTAAGAAGCATACTCAAATACAATATTGAATGTGGAATGAAGGAGCAAGAAGGGGCATAGGCAGACAAGAGAAATCTGCACTTGTCCAGGTGAAATTAATGATAGTTTGAACCAAGACGATTGCAGAACACTCTGTAGCATTGTCAAATGATTCATAGTCAACTTCAGACAAAGACATTGAAGAAAATTAGAACTGCATTTGCATGTAGAGTTGGGCAGACTGCCTTTCAGGCATAAAGTAAAAGGACTGCTTCAGGAGCAGCTTCTTCTTTGGGGAAGACAATAACCACTATTTACATGCCTTTGAATTTGAACCTAGACCCCTCGGTGCGTGGCTTCGACAGTAAGGACTAAGATGACACTATTACAATCAATTTCATGATATTTTCCCTCAATCAGACTTACAGTGTTTTAGATCTGGGGCCAGAAGCCCACTGCCCTGTGTAGATTTCCTAGGACCTAAGTCATGAAAAGGCAGTATATTGAAAAAGAAAATATAAGGAAGAAGAAAAAAAGGAAGAAGGGAAGGATGACAAGATAAACAGAGGTAGAGACAAAAAATGAGGATGGAAGGGTGGGTGCACATGGCAGGGAGTGCAACCATTATAAGTTGACATGTCCTCACCCACAGAGGCTCCCTCATGTAGATAGCTTTCTTTCTCAAGCCTAGGTCAATGGCAGGGCTGCTATTTTCATGGAAGAAATATGTAGCAACCCAAAGAGCCAAAATGGAGACATCTATGGGGGGTGTCTTGGGAACTAGAAAGGGTCTGTGAGGAAAAATCAACAATTTTATTATAGAATCCATTGGCTAGATCAGGTGAGAGTGGGTGTAGGCACATTTTTAATAAGAAACAAGGATAAGATTTTGCTCTAAATTCACAGATTCAGTTTTTAAAGTCTGCTTGAAACATTTGGTATCTTTGCTTGTTTATACTTGGCACGTCATAACTTCCTTTGTGTATGTGAGTATGTGTATTCATAAAAATCTGGAAGTGAAAAAATATACTTCCAAATAATTTTGGGTGGCAAATCAATTTAATGAAACATTTTTTAATAATTAAGTATAAATGATTAAAAACATATAGATGTAGTTTCTCAAAAAACTCAGGAGAAATAAGAAAAAATAATGTTATAAGCATAAAGATATTATCAAATCTTCCAAAATTCCAATGATTAATATGCAGAAGTTCTCCAGTCCCACTTGTGTTTACACATCTCAAGATTACAAAAAAGGAAAAGAACCTCACTATGATCCAAGAGAAAAATGAAACCTAATTTACTTTGAATACATATCAGTAAATATGTAATAAAGAGGTCAATTCAATTCTGGTGGTTTAGGCTGCTGCATGTAGTTGCATTACTCACAGAGAAACTCTGGTGACTCAGCAAGTTTATAAGGACTAATTTTTTATTTTGTTGCCTTTCAGAAAACTGCTCCCACTCCACCCCCCACCCCACTTTTCTTTCATTTTCCTTTAGGCCACCATATTCACATTTTAATTCTATTATATGGGAAAGATTGGAAGAGCTGGTAGTCTCAGCTTTGGGCTGAGGGAAAGCTAGCATCATCATAAAAAAATGCTGAAATTCTCAGGATGGCATTTAAGAAATAATTGCAGTTGCAAATGGCTGTCTCAGGCAGTATCAGTGCAAATTTGTCTCCGCGAAGATGATCTCTTCTCTTTTATATCGGAAAAATTCAAGAAGATACCTACTTTCCACCTCAAATACCTACCTTTTGCACATTTCTTTTGAAAATTCTATTGATGCAAATTCTGTTGGAAACTGTGTACTCCAAAAAGACATCCACGGACAGGTGTGGCCAAATGGTTATACATATTAGCTTTTCTAATTCCAGACATTTGTAGGACCAGATTTTCTCTTCTGTCCTATTGAATGAAGGGGAGAAAACATCTGAAGACAGGCAGGTCACTGAAAAAAGTTATACACACACATATAATTTTTTATTAGAGAAGTTGTGGTTTTTACATCACAATCATGCATAAAATGCAGGATTCCTATATACCACTTTATTATTAACATCCTGCAGTGGTATGGTGTATTAGTTATTTTTTATAATTGTACTATTAATTATAGGCCATGAGTTCATTGTATTTTTAGTGTAATTCCATGGATTTAAAACAAATTTTTCTATTACCATACATAAAACCCAACATTTCCCCTTTTAACCACATTCAGATAAAAATTTCAGTGCTGTTAATTACATTCACAGTGCTGTGCTACCATCAACACAGTCCATGACCAAAATATTTCCATTTTCCTATGGAATAAAAATAAATAATAGGGGGAACAAATGTTAAAATAAATTTGGTTTGAAATGCTAGTCATCAATGAAAGGGAAGGGTAATGGGGTATGTATGTATAATCTTTTTTTTTTTTCTGCTTTCATTTTATTTCTTTTTCTGTTGTCTTTTTCTTTCTTTTTCTGAATTGATGCAAATGTACTAAGAAGTGATCATGGTGATGAGTATGCAACTATGTGATGATATTGTGAATTACTGACTGTATATGTAGAACAGAATGATCATATGTTAAGAATGTTTATGTTCATTTGTTAAATTTTTTTAAATAAATAAAAAAAGATAAATTTAAAAAATTTCCATTGTTCAAATAGGAACTGTGTACATTTTAAGCCTTAACTCCCTATTCCTATCCCCAGCCCATCCCCTATTAACCTATATTCTAGTTTCCGACTCTATAAGTTTGCTTATTCAAATTATTTCATATCAGTGACATCATACAATATTTGTCCCTCTGTGTCTCGCTTATTTCACTCAACATGATGTCTTCAAGGTTCATCCATATTGTCGCATGTATAAGAATTTCATTCCTAATATTCCATTGTGTGCGTATATGTACCACATTTCATTTATGCATTCATCAGTGGATGGACTCTTGGGTTGCTTTCATCTTTTGGGAATTGTGAATAATGCTGTTATGAACATTGGTGTGCAGAAATTTTTTCAGGTCCCTGCTTTCAACTATTTTGGGCATATATCTAGAAGTAGGCTTGCCAGGTCATATGGTAGTTCTATATTTAACATATTAAGGAATTACCAAACTGTCTTCTACAGCAGTCACACAATTTTACAGTGCCACCAGCAATGGATGAGTGTTCCTATTTCTGCACATCCATTCCAACCTTTGTAATTTTCTGTTCTTTTAAAATAATAGCCATACTAGTTGGTGTGAAATGATATCTCACTGAGGCTTTGATTTACATTTCCCTGATCTCTAGTGATCTCGAACATCTTTTCATGTGCTTTTTGGCCATTTGTTTATCCTCATTGGAGAGATGTTTTTCAAGTCTTTTCCCATGTTTTAATTGGATTGTTTGTCTTTTTGCTGTTAAGTTAAAGATTTCTTAATTTATCCCAGATATTAAACCTTTATTGGACGTGTAGCTTCTAAATATTTTTTCCAATTGTGTAGGTTGTAGTTTCACTTTCATAATTAAGTCCTTAGAGGAACAAAAATTTTTAATTTTGATGGAGTCTCATTTTCTAATTTTTCTTTTGTTGCTTGTGCATTAAAACCACTGAGTAACACAAGCTCATGAAGATGCTTTCCTAGGTTTTGTTTCTAGGCGTTTGATAGTTCTGGCTCTTATTTTGGGTTTTTGATCCATTTTGAGCTGATTTTTATATAAGGTGTGAGGTAGGGATCCTCCTTCATTCTTTTGCCACAGAAATCCAGTTTTCCCAGCACCATTTGTTAAAGAGACTATTCCTCTCCTGTTGAGTAGTCTTTGCTACCCGTGATGGTTGTGCTCATATGTCAACTTTTCAGGGTTTTTTGTCAAGGTGTTGGTTCAGCAAGCACTGTCCTGATTATCAGTAATTTGATTGCATATATGACTGATTGGACAACAATCAACTGAGGAGATTGCCTTCAACAATTAGAGAAGTCTCATCAAATCAGTTGAAACCTTTAAAAAGAGAAGTGATGATTTCAGCAGTCAGAAGAGAGAATTTCCATTTCTCTGTCAGCCAATCAGCTTCTCCCAGGGAATTCATGAAAGACCTTCATTGGAGTTCCCAGCTTGCGACTTGCCCTGTGGAGTTTAGACTTGTCCTTCCCCATAGTCTCATGAGTCTTTTGAAAATCTCTTAAAATTTACAGATATATCCTGTTAATTCTGTTTCTCTATAGATCCCTGACTAATATAGCTTAGGTACCAAGACTGGTTCTTAAGGAACAGAGTCTTAAACATGAGATTTCTGACTTGGTTCTGGGGTTTTTGAAATTGGTTCTCTGAACTGATTAGATTTAAATACAGTAGTGACTCTATTTCCAATCATCAAGATGGTGCTGATATTTATAGCTTGAGTTGGCCATAGAGATAAGCAAATTATCACTACTAGATATAGCTACCCAAATGCTTATAAGAGAGAAGGCCCTTGGTGAGAGTGTTTTTTGACACCTTACAGAGTTTTGTAGAATTAAAAGGTATAATGACGTTGGCTGGTTGTTCCCAAATAAGCTGGATAAAGTTATAAAAAAAAAAAAAAAGCAAGGACTGCAGGGCTTCAAATTCCCAATTTAAGTGACGCTTGAAGGCTGTGAAAAGTTCTACCTTTTCCCTAAAAGAAAATATTATTATATGTAGCTGCAGACCTGAGATTTCTGAAAATCATACCCAATGTCTCAATGTATGAGTAGCCGAACTTCAATGTAAACTAAATTCCCAACCTTGCAGGGTATCTGCTGTGACAGCGTTGCCTGGAAAGGAATTGGACCCTGAAAATTGGAATGGGCTCATATGTGTTGATTAATGGTGGTAGTGGTATAGAATCCCTAGAATCTGCTTAGTCTTTGCCAGATAAACCTGTAATAGTTTTCCCTGAGGAATCAGCCTCCCAACCTCCAGTCTGCCCTGAGCAAGCTTCCATCCAGAGTCTATGTGAAGAGATTAACCCTACTCTTAGCATGTAACCACCTCCCCTGAGGAAAAACCCTCACTCTTCTGTCTGAAGATATTAATCTGCTTTACCAGATGAAACTGCAATAAAATGCCCTGAGGTAACTGGCTTGCAAGACACTTCTAATTTTTCTTATGACTGCCTCCACTAAATTCTTCCCTTCCAGACCAATAACTAGACTGAAGTACCAATGGACCCAAAAAAGTGAGGTATGAAGTGTGACCCATGAAGAGGTTTACTAGACTCCAAAACAACTGCATAATTTTTTCCAATTTTTATAGACAGAAATCAGGAGAATATGTGTGGAAATGGATGGTAAGGGTGTGGGATAATGGTAGAAGGAACATAAAGATGGATCAGGCTGAGTTTACTGATATGGGCCAACTAAGCAGAGATTCTGGATTCACTGTTGTAGCTTAAGAAGTTAGGAAAGGCTCTAACAGTTTGTTCATATGGTTGGCTGAAGCATGGATCAAAAGTTGCCCTACCTTACCTAAGGTTGAAATACCAGGACTGCCCTGGTATATTGTAGATATTTGAAAGTGGCGTGTGATAGTCCCCTACAATTAATGTGTAACTATCAATTCCTCCCTTTGAATCTGTCAGTATTTGATTTGTATATGTTGGGGCTCTCCTGTTAGGTACATATGTATTCATAATTGTTATGTCCTCTTGTTGAATTGACACCTTAGTCAGGATATAATGAGCATCTGTGTCCCTTGTTACTGCCGTCATGGACCATCCGTTTGTGTAACAGCTGGCTAAAACGATCTGTGACAAAATGGGTGAAATCAACTGGTGGCCATACAAATTGATTCTCTACATTTCCTGTCGTGTTCTGAGTGATTCAACCAATAATATCTTATGATTTCGTTTATTTGACTTGATAACTTGTGTGCCTATGAATAAATTTTTCAATCTCTGCTCTTTTCTATGCATACAGTGAGGCATGTATTTTGCATTTGTAAATAGTAAGGTGAATTAGCACTATTTTGTGGGAAAGGGGATTGTCAGGTAAATGTTACAGAAATATAAAAATATATTTTTAAAAGAAATTATAGTATACCTCTTCAAATTAGACCCAACTCAAGTTCTCTTTAGGCAAAAACCAACTCAAAATATGTCTCAAGTTTCTTACATGAAAGAAGCATACAAAGGCAGGATATTTTTGAGACCACCTAGTGATTTTTAATATCACAGGGGAAAGTTTCATTGACTTTTGGTATCCTTTTCCCTTTAGAAAAGTAGATTTTAAATCCTAATAAAGATGAGACACTGTGAAAACAGAAAAGAATTTCTTCTTTCACTTGTTCATTGCTTTTGTATAGAAACACTATTTTGGTTGTTGATCTTATACCCTGCCACTTTGTTGAATTACTTTTTTTAGCTCTAGGAGCTTTATTGTGGATTTTTTAGAATTTTCTATGTATAGAATCATGACATCTGCAAACAGAGAAAGGTTTACTTCTCTTTTTTAAATTAGGATGCCTTTTATTTCTTTTTATTACCTAATTGCTCTGGCAAGCATCTCCAGTACAATGTTGAATAACAGCAGTGACAATGGGCATCCTTGTCTTGTTACTCATCTTTGAGGGAAAGCTTTCAATTTACCACCATAGAGAAGAATGTTAGCTGTGGGGTCTTGAATATATGCCTTTTATCGTGTTGAGAGAAATCCTTCTATTCCTAGTTTTCTAAGTATTTTCGTCAAGAAGCAGTGCTGGATTTTATTAAATCCATGTTCTGCAACAATTGTGATGATCATGTGGCTTTTTCCTTTCTGTTAATGAGGTGATTTCATGAACTGATTTTCTTATGTTGAGCCAACTTTGCATACCTGGGATAAATGTTGCTTGATCTGGTATATAATTCTTTTATCATACTGTAGGATTCAGTTTGCTGTTTTTTTTTATGATGGGGATTTTTGTATCTTTATACATAGAAAATATTAGTCTGTAATTTTATTGCGTATCTTTATCTGGCTTTAGTATTAGAGTGATGGTGGCTTTGTAGGATAATTTAGGGAGTGTTTCCTCTTCTTCAATTTTTTGAAAAGTTTGAGATGAATTGGTGTTAATTCTTTTTGGACTTTTAGGTAAAATTCCCCTGTCAAATCATCTGGTCCTGGGCTTTCTTTGTTGGGAAGTTTTTGATTATTAATTTGATCTTTTTACTAGTTATTAGTTTATTGAGCTCTTCTATTTCTTCATGAATCAGTGTAGGTATATTGTGTGTTTTTAAGAATTTTCCCATTTCATCTAGATTATCGAATTTGCTGGCCTCCAGTTGTTCATCATAGTTTCTTGTATCCCTTTTTATTTCAGTTGGGTTGGTATTAATGACCCCATTTTCATTACTGATTTTATTATTTGCATCCTCTCTCTTTTTTCTTTGTTTGTCTAGCTAAAGCTTTTTCAATTGTGTTGATCATTTCAAAGAACAAACTTATAGTTTAGTTGATTCTATATATATATTTTCTTCTCTATTTCATTTATCTCCACTCCATTCTTTGCTATTTCCTTCATTCTGCTCACCTTGGGTTTAGTTTGCTTCTTTTTTTAGTTTTTCAAGTTTTGAGGTTAAGTCTTTGACTTGAAACCTTTTTGCTTTCTTACATGTAAGCATCTTAAGCTATAATATTTCCCTCCCAGCCCTGCCTTTACTGTACCCAGTAAGTTTTGGTATGCTATATTTTCATTTTCAATCACATCTAATTTTCCATGTGATTTCCTCTTTAGCCCATTTGTTGTTTAAGAGTATGTTAAATTTCCACATATCTGTGAATTTTCCATTTCTCTCTGGTGTTGTCTTCTAGGTTTATTATGTTGTGGTCAGAGAAAATACACTGTATGATTTCAGTATTTTTTAATTTACTGAGTTTTTTTTAATTTAATTCAGTATTTTACAGCTTTTTTGATTCAGTATTTTTTAATTTAATTAATTGAATTCATTTTTGAATTGTTTTGTGACTTAAGATATGATCTATCTTGAAGAATGATCCCTGCGTCTTGAGGAGAACGCATATTCTGTTACTGTTTGAAGTGTTGCACATATGTCTGTTAGACCTAATTGCTTTAGAGCATCATTCAAGTGCTCTTTATACTTATTCATTTTCTGTCTAAATGTTCTATTCATTATTGAAAGTAGTATATTGAAGTCTTGTGCTATTAATGTAGAGCCATCTATTTCTCCCTTCAAATATGCCAGTATTTGCTTCATATATTTTGAGGCTCTGCTGTTATTTGTAATTGCTACATCTCCTTGCTGAATTGACACCTTTATCAGATTATAATAACCATCTTTGTCCCTCCTAACTGTTTTTGACTTAAAGTCTATTTTATCTGATATTAGCTACCCCAGCTCTCTTTTGGTGACTACTTGCATGACGTATTTTTTTCCATCCTTTCACTTTCTACATTCTCGTATCTTTGAATTTACAGTGACTCTCTTGCAGAAGGCATCTAATTGGCTAATGATTTCTTATCCATTCTGCGAATATCTGCCTTTTGACTGAAGAGTTTAATCCATTTACACTTAAAGTCACTACAGATATTGTAGAGAATATTTCTGCCATTTTTCCATTTAACCTTTTTATATCTTACACATTTTCTTTGTCCCTCAATTCTACCATGAATGCCTACTTTTATATTTGAGTGTGTGTGTGTTACCATTTTGAGTTTGCTCTCATTTGTATATGGATATATTTTCCATCTGATTTCCTTGTAGTTATCATGGGGTTAAAATTTAATATCCTAAATATATCACAATCATATTTGGTTTGGTACCAACTTGACTATAATAGCATACACATGCACTTTCCTATATCCCTCCATCCTCTTATCTTTTACTTATTACCAATTATCATCTTTGTACATTTAATGTCTGAAACCATAGATTTGTCATTACTTTTTATGCATTTGTGTTATATCACCTGTCAAAAGTAATATGGAGTTACATACTAAAAAATACATCAAAATTATACTGGCATTTATAATTATGTTAATAGTTATCTTATACCAGAAGTCTTTATTTCTGTACACCACTTTGAACCACTGTTTAGTGCTGTTTTGGTTTGCTAAAGCTGCTGAAATGCAATATACCAGAAATGGACTGGCTTTTAACAATGGGGATTTATTACCTTATAAGTTAGAATACTAAAACCATGAAAATGTCCAAATTAAGGCATTAATAGGAGGATACCTTCTCTGAAGAAAGGCTGCTGGCATCTGGGACACCTCTTTTACATGGGAAAGTGCATGACTGATCCTTCATTCCTGAGTTTCATTGCTTTCAGCCTCTGGCTTTAGTGACTCTTTCAGCTTCTGTGGGTCCTTGCTTGCTTCTCTGGGCTTTTTCTGGGTCTTTTATCCTCTCATAAAGGACTTCAGTAAAAGGATTAAAACCCACTTGAATTGGATGGGTCCCATCTCAGTTGAAATAATCTGACCAAATGTTCCCACTCACAATAGGTCTACATGTACAGGAATGGATTAGAAAAACATGGCCTTTTCTGGGGTACATAACAGCTCCAAATTACAACAAGTTCTCTTTTCCTTTCAGTCTGAATAACTCCCTTTAGTATTGCTTGTAGGACAACTCTAGTGGTGATGTATTTCCTTAGGTATCTGGGAATGCCCTAATCTCTCCCTCATTTTTGAAAGAAAGTCTCGCCTGATACAAAATCCTCAGTTAGCAGTTGTTTTCTTTCAGCACATTAAGTCTTTCAACCCACTGTTTTCTTGCCTTCTTGGTTTTTGATGAGGAATTGGAATTTAATCTAAGTTGGAGTCCCTTGTACATAACACATTGCTTTTCTTTTGCAGCTTTCAGAACTTTCTTGTCCTTTGAACTCAAAAGTTTGATCAATATATGATGAGATGGAGTGTATTTTTCTTCATGTTTATACTGTTTATTCTTCTCTGGATTTCTTGGATGTGCATATTCCTGTCTTCTGCTAAGTTTGAGATGTTCTCTGTCATTATTTTTAAAAGTATTTTTCCCGCCCCTTTCTTTCTTCTCATTCTAGGGCTCCCATAATGCATATGTTGGTGTGCTACACAGTGTCTTTTTGCTTTTCTACACTTCTTTTTTAAATTTCTGATCCTCAGTCTGATTCATTTGTTTTTTGGTCTTCAAGTTCACTGATCCTTTCTTCTGTCAAATCCAATCTGCTGTTGTAACCCCAACCCTGGGAATTTTTCATTTTAGTTATTGTGGTCTTCAATTTCAGTAGTTTTGTTTGGTTCCTTTTTAAAATTTCTATCTCTTTAGCAAAATTCTCATACTGTTCATTCATTGTTTTACTGATATCCTTTAGTTCTTTCTCTATATTTTTCTACATCGCTTTGAGCATTTATAAGATTATTTTTCAAAAGTCTTTGTGTGGTATGTCCACATGCTAGTCATCCTTGTGGGCGTTTTCTGAATAAAATATTAACTCTGGGATCTATTCCCTGAGATATCTTTTTCTTGATTTTGTAACAGCTGGTGATATGACAGAGATTTTCTTGAATGTCAACTCTCCTATCAGGAAGGTCTGCCTAATGTGAATGCAAAGTACAGCGTTCTCCCTGCCTTTTCTTGGCCTGTATCTTGTCCTGGGCTTGTGCTTACTATTTGCTTTGGAATCCCCTGGTTACTGGAGTTTGGATGCCTCCTCTAGTTCCCAGGAGACAGACCTTCCCCCTCTCCTGAGTGGTTAAAGAAGGTCATCCTTTGCCCCAGGCCATCTGCCTCAATAGTTTCTTACAGCGCTTTTTTTTTTTTTGTCCCAAGTTGTTTTTGCCTGTAGGGCAAGTTCTGTGAGGGGCAGACACACAGAGAGTTTCCCAAGTTAATCTTTCCCAGCCAGAACAAGGCCTGGAAACCTCAAAGAGGGTGCAGACTGACTCCAAACTGCCCTGAGGAGGTTAACAGGGAGGACGCCAGGTATACTTTCTTGACATTCTCGGCAAATGAAGCCCTTCAGTTGTCCCCACAGCTCTGAGGAAGCTTAGCTTCTTCAAGTCTCCTCTGTTGCCTTTGTCTAGGGCAGGTTGGAACATCTGCAACCCTCAGAGCCAGGGTCCCAGTGATTTAAATTTGCTAATTAAAAGCCATTATAAGTGATCTGCCATGCTCACCTCCAATTTGGAGGAAGTAGATTTTTATTTCTCTTTCTGTCACCCGGGAGCTAGCCAGGGGCTGGACCCCAGGGTGGGTTGAAATGGGAGAATGGGAGATGGTTGCCAGTACCACCACTGGGAGAGAGCAATTTACTACTCTTTACCATGGTTTACCAACCTCTTTGTCTGACGCTTCCCTGGATGCTGTACGGTGTTCTACCAGACCCTGGAGTTTTAAATTATTTGTTTCAAACAACTCTTCTTGCCTGTTTAATAGTTTTTCTGAGGGAGGGAATTAATCCTGGAACTTCCAACTCCACTTTCTTCCCACATCTCTTGCACATATACACATAAGCTTTTTAAAAGTTAATTATATTTTTCTCCTTCATATCCTCCATCTCTTTAGAATAATATTAGATTTACAAATTATTTTACTGTTTTAACTCAGAATGCTTTGTCCATCATAGTGTTTTCATAATAGGAGTTTGAATCTATTTTGTAAAAAGTCATATAATTTCGAATATTTTTGTGATAGTACAGCTTCCTCTGTTTCTTGTCTGCTCCTAAATTCTGTAAAATATAATAATCATTTGTGGTGGATATTGTGATGCACTGCCCTAAGAGAAAGAAAGGTAACTTTACCTAAGGGAGAATTTATCACTATGGTAAAACTGTCCCAGGATAAAAGATCCTGAGAGTTGGTACTCTCATGTAGGTGAGATGGCTGTTCGGAGATTGAGGAAAGCAGTGGCCCACATTAAGTGAAGTAGATGCTGATACTGCTGGACAGTATGAAGGATATAAAATTCTCATTAGAAATGCTATGTAAGCCTGGAAAACCCACCCGATGACTATGTGTGAGGCAGGCCCAGAGGACAGTCTGTATGCCAAGGCAATATGGAAAGAGGGCTGCCAGTACCTTGGAGAAGTCCAAGATGGCCATGCTCTATAGGCAGGACTGATGGTAGGAGATGCCTTTATAGAGTTATGCTCACCTGCTGACAAGGACACCAAAATAACAGAGGTCATTTGGTATTACTTAAATGTCAGAAACTACTTGGGCCCATTTATTGCAATAGCAACAAGGCTGGAGTGGCAAAAGGGTGAGGGGAGCTGAAATGGAGAGATCTATGGAAAACTTTAAGAGAACATGGCATCCCTAGGGACAAGATAGATGGGCACCAACAAAGGTATTGCTCAATCAACATACTTTTGTTTGCTAACTGCTGGAATGCAATATACCAGAAATGGAATGGCTTTTAAAAAGGGGAATTTAATAAGTTGCTAGTTTGCAGTTCTAAGACCGAGAAAATGTTCCAATTCAAACAAGTCTATAGAAATGTTCAATTTAAGGCATCCAGAGAAAGATACCTTGGTTCAAGAAAGCCAATAAAGTTCAGGGTTTCTCTCTCAAGTGAGAAGGCACATGGCAAACACAGTCCCAGGTTTCTTTCTTGGGTGGAAGAGTACATGGTGAACACGGCATCATTTGCTAGCTTTCTCTCCTGGCTTCCTGTTTCATAATGCTCTCTGGGAGGTGTTTTCCTTCCTTATCTCCAAAGATCTCGTGGCTATGTTGTTCTTTTCTGCTCTCTCTGAATCTCCTGCTTTCTCCAAACTTTCCTCTTTTATAGGATTCCAGTAAAATAATCAAGACCTACCTAGAATGGGTAGAGACACATCTCTACCTAATCCAGTTTAACAACCACTCTTGATTGAGTCACATCTCCAGGGAGATGATCCAATTACAGTTTCGAACATACAGTACTGAATAGGGATTAGAAGAAATGACTGCTTTTACAAAATGAGATTAGGATTAAAACATGGCTTTTCTAGGGTACACACATCCTTTCAAACTGGCACACCACACAATCAAAATAAATCAAGGGTAGGTGATAAACAGACTGAGATAACTGTCCCAATAAAATGTGTAAAGGCTTTGACTTTTTTTCTGGATCTGAGTGAGTTTATCAATCCAGAACTCAATCACTAAAGGAGAGATAATTCCCCAGAAGAAAGGACACAGCAAAACTTCAACAACTATATATGGTAAGAATTCTGTCACTACTTCTTCAAAGAAACTTATGGACATTTACTTGGTAACTATACACTGGGAAGAGGGGAAAACATTTTGAGGAATGTTGGACACAGGGTCAGTGTTGGCATTAATACCTGTAAGCCAGCATGGCTCCTTCTTTGAGTGAAGGCCTTAGAAAATAGATAATAAATAAAGTCTTAATGCAGATTTTGCTCACAATGGGTCCAGAGCCCTGCCCTATGATTATTTCCACAGTCCCCAAAAGTATCATTGAAATGTGGTTGACAAGACCCCACTTTTGTGCCTAAACCAAAAGAGCATTCATAAAAATTATATCAAATAAAGCACTCCACTCCCATCACTACTTCCTGGGAAATGCACATTCCCCCCAGCTGCTAGGACTGTTGAAGGCGAACAATATGAACCTGAGTTCCCCATCTCCTCCATAATTGGATTATACACACTACACAAAGGAACATGCATCTAATGACTCATTGATGAGAGGAATATAAAGCCTGACCCCTTTGTTGCAATTTCAGGCAACTCTTGAACAGTTCTAACTCCAGAACTCCCTGTGAGATTGCGTGAGTCCTTTATGATGCCCAACCTCTCTCTGCCCATCCCTAATTCTTTTTACTACCACACAAATGTTGGTGCCAAAGGTACTCCCCAATAAACTTTCTACATGTAATGCTTACTCTTTTCAAAGTCTCCTTCTCAGGGACATGACCTGCAACATCATCCTTTCCCTTTTCAAAAGAAAAGAATCATGAGAATTTTGGGGAAAATAACCTTTGGGCAATCCAACTCATCAAGAGTGTTAGGTATGCAAAGTGATCATTTGTCTGTGACTTTTTTAATATAGACATTTCTTTGATTTGGTGAAAGGTAACTCAGTAAATCAATGAATGAGATGATTCTTTTGTTTGGGCTTAGCCTAGCATTTCTATCAGAGTTTAATATGACAACGTTCAATGTGTAGAGGTGCTTCTTTCTTTGGGGAGAATATGCATGCCTACCTTCTGTTTTTGGGGAGTTCAGACCTGCCTGGAGCCACATCACTGAGCAAAGAAACCTTACATACAGGATGAAGGATTTTGAAATCTTCGAAACTCGAGAAGATGTGTAGAAAAGATGTTTCTCTTTCTCATTCTCTATGGCAATTAAATTATTACATTTTTAAGATAGTAAGGCAGGGATAGTTTCACTTCTCATTTTAATATTTGGAAATTGACTTCTCTTTTAAATTTTAGAGTCTAAATTATTATCTATTGCTTTTAAAATACTTTACAACAACTATAACTAGTGTGCCACTGTACCTAGCTTGCCAGATAAATGAGAAGGAAACAATATTTACTGGGTATCTGCTATGTGTCTATAACTATGCTTGCCTGACTCATGTGCATTATTTCATTTTATCTTCACAACCATCATGTATTACAATTTTTATTCCCATTGTATATAAATTAAAATGATTAGAATCTATAGCTTCTAGCCTGAATAATCAAGTTTAGAACCCAGGTCCTCTATCCAAGTCCAGTGCTGTTCCCACAGCTAATTTAACTTTGTTCATATTTCTACTTCTTCTCTTCATTTTTGTCATGCTTTCCTAAATTTTTATGATAAAATTGAAATCACAAAATTAAATATTGTGATTTTACAGAAAAAGGGTATTAAAATGTTATCTCATTTCTCAAAAATTATGGAGAAATTTTTAGGATAATTGACAAGAGAAATCCTGCATTTTACCTCTGTAAGCAGTAAGCTATATCATGGACTCTTAAATTCTTTGTTCTGCCATTGGAAAATATTTCAGCTTGTACAGGATGAGATTTTAGCATTTAAAATATAATTTAGGGTGTCTATAGTGTGTATGTGTGTGTGTGTTTGTATTTGTGAAATGAAAGAGAGAGGGAGAGGATGTTTGTGCTTGTTTGTACATATTAACGTAATGTGTTACTTGAAAGTGAGTTACCGTCCATTAGGTGGTTTGGGAAAATCTAGTTAAAATCCGGAGAATGATTCTCTGCCCCCCTCTCCAGTAATTTTAAAGGACACCAGGGTGATGGGGCAAAACAATGGTTTCCCTAAAAGGGTATGAGACCAATGATGATGACTCTCCTAGAAAAATGAGAGTACAGGAGGAAGTGCAGCAAACTGCCTCTTCCTGTGGTTCTTTATGCGTTAAGTATGGTTGACCCTACCCCTGACTGGGTAGTAACTAAAGGAAGAACTTTATATACTCTGGCTTTATCATTTTAATTTTAAGGAAAACTTCTGAGATAGCTACCAGAGTACGATAAATAGACAGATGCATTCCTTTCGATGCAATAAATAGCTAGGAGAACATAAATAAGTAGTTCTGGAAAGTATGGAGAACTTACTGTTTTGGCAAAATCAAGGGCAGGATTTTTGTGATCAACGCACATGTCAGTTTTCTTTCAACACGGGAGAAGAAAATTTGATTTTGTAACATACTATTCAGGTCAGTACATCCAGAACAATTCTCGGTGGGTAGAAGTGTGGAGCAGTGACTGTCAGATTGGATGTTATCCATCAGATAGCACTTTTCTGCTCGGGACTAATTATTCTTTTCGGTACCTTGGGAGTCAGTGTGATTCTATGTGGGGGAAACTCTAGGATACCTAAAAGAGTCTATTTTGAGTGGAGGCTCAACAGAAGAGAAGGAGGAGTTGGGCTCTGACTCAAGAGGATACCTCTGACTCAAGAGGGTTACATAAAAATACAGTTCAGTGCACTAACAAATAGTTCATCTTATGTAACTCTGAAGTTGCTCTGTAAGTGCAAAAGCTCTGAATTAGTTACTAAAACAAACACTGCATATTATATCCAATGAAAGCCCTGATACCCTGTAGTTAAACTGCTGGAGTGATAAGAACTCTTTCTTGTGTGTTTATTTTACAATTTCTTACGTTTTCTCTTTCAATCAATTGTCTTGAGTGTTTAATATGACTAATTGCTCCTGGCTCTGGAAATGAGCGTGTTCTTTGATACATTGTTCAAGTGTTTCAGGCATATAAATTGAAAAGATTTAAATTCTTGAGTCTGCATAGCCTACAAGTGGATGGAGGGAGCTGCAATGTGTCACATTTCAACAAGCAGGTTCTTCAACAGTGTACATTTCCAGAAAGATTGGTAAACAGCTTAGACAGACTTTGGAAGGTTAAACGTTCTCTCTTGAAACCTTTCTCCCCTCTTTTAGTAGACATGAGTGAGTTATTGAACATGTAAGAAAAGCATGGAGGTTTATTTTATACATATTCAAAAATAGCCATTAAATAATATAAAGTTTTGAAGCATTTGGGAGGGCTAAGGAAAGACATTGAAATAAGTATATGTGCATAGGAAAGGGAAGACAACACTGCCACTAATTATTTTAACAACCAGGCTCACCCACTTATAGAGATATGTAGATATCTTTATAGATTAGCTTTGGTTTATCTATAAAGACAGATGTGTATCAGTTGAGTGGAATTCAGTACATCATACATTAATAAAAGCCAGATGGATGACACCACTTACGGGGAGTTTAGTGCCTGTCTATAAAGGACAGATGGGTGCTGTGTCATGGAAGGGTGTATGTTGGCTAATTGTGACTGTGTTCAGGGAGCAATGAAATGCTCTTGATTCTCCAAAGAATTTCTATACTCTTTGTCTTCAGTTGTAATTGTCTGTAGAACGTTTCAGGATTGATACTTACCAGTAAACTTGATATAATCATGTATACCCTATGCCTAAAGACAGTTGCTTCTTTGGTATTACCTAAAATCGATAAGGCTTTTGATAACCCCTAGGGCCAGAGAAAATAAACCAATCAGGTTGTAAGTTGATGTTATGCTTTTTTTCTTTTCCTTTCACTTATAAATGGTTTTTAGTCCTATAGATGTAGGTAATTTGTCAAAATGTACAGAAAACTTCCTTAATGGAAAATACCCCCAAGCTCTTTCTACCTATATTAACATGGACACTTCCGAAACCTGGTGAGAAGTGAAAATAAAGCCAATACTGAATAGAGACTGAAGTGATAGCCTGTCTCATTGCTGCCTCCTCATAAAACATTTCGATTTGTGACTTGTTCTCCTTGCTGACTTAGTGGCTGAATTGGTTATGCTTGGTTTCTTAAATTTTAAGTCTCATAAATAGTTTGCTTTTGGTATTAAGAAACTTAGATTTACAATAGAGCCTTTAGAGGGAAATACCAAGGCTATGTAAGTGTCCAAATTCATGAATATCAAAATAACAGATTATCCCCCACATAAAATTTTTTTATATTCTAAGATCCATAATGTTCTTAGGTAGTTGCACATTCTCTTTCATTTCTATCTCTCACATTGCAATTCCCTCTTTTTTTTGAAGACTGCTTTTTCCACAGGAAAATAACATTTGTATCACTTCAGGATTTTTCTTGTGAACATGGCAGCAAGTAGCACATAGTAGATCTAAGTTGAGCTGTGAATGACAAGGTCAGGCTTCACTACCAAGGAATTGGGCTTATGGCTAGTGCAACTCAACTTCTTCCCCTTCAAGTTTATCCTCTGCTGGTTGAAACCATGAATGATAAATCCATGAATGCTGAGAGTTTTCCATATTTTCTAACCCAAACATCTGTACATGCTAGAGCCCTTAAGATTTTGGGAGTAGCTGGTAATGTGACTGAGCAGAGGAAAGAAATATTTTAATTAGGGAGTGGGAAAGCATGAATCTTTCTCCATCATTGGAGTCTTCAATGCCTTTCACCTTCTCCAGATATCTCAGGATAGCTTCTCTAGAGCACAAAATTGGAGAACCTCTGAGCTAAGCAACCACTGGGTGATTCTCTCAAATTTCAGGCGTCAGGGTCCAAGGGTTCAGAGGAGACACCGCTTGAATTGTTCAGTGAGAAAGCATAGAGATAAAGGAACAGTAATGCATAGTCAAAACTACACTGCTCGGGGCCAGCACCCTAAAGAGATGGTTAATTAAATATGAGGCACAGTACCTGTGGTGGCTTGAAGTTGGGTGTACCATGTATGTAGACAGAGTGGCTCTGCTCTGGGGCTTGGAGAAGTCGGGTCTTTCTCCTTGTTGTTCAGGAAGACACTGCTCCCTGAGTGCTCTTAGAGCCTGAGTCCTGTGCCCCTGGGATTGTGAAGAGCCTGGCTGCTATCCCAGTGCTTGGGGTGGGGATGGGGGCTTCCCTCCAGTGGTTGTGGAGAGAACGGCTTCTCGGCAAGACAGAGTCTTCATGTGAAGCTGTGAAAGAAATAGGGTGGGGCCAGATGTCTGAGATTTGGGGAATCTGATATCCTTAAAAATCTTTCACAAATAGAAATAAAGCATTAGAAATTGCAATGGCCCAATATTATGGCCATTTGTTTTTTTTAAAAAAAGGATTCAGCATTATAGCAAAAAGTCTTTCAATGACTTTTATGAAGAGTTGTTATGAATTACATAAATATCTATACATTACAATTCCCATTGCTTTGGGAAATTTTCTATTTAATATTAGGTAAGTCTTTAATTGGTATGATACATTTTTTTACCCACAACATTTAATACTGATTTTAATGAGAGTCTTGTTTCTTGAACAGATTCAGATATATTTGGGTATATTCAGAGACACATAAATAAATGGTTTTAAGATGAAGACTAAAGAATGGATTATAATGACTATTTTTTAGCTTGGGGAAGATAAGTCCGTAATTGTACAAATACTTATTATTCAAATATTTAGATAAAAATGACACTGTTTGGAAACTGTCAGAATATTTTGCCCATATAACATGAAAATCTACACAATGAGAAAAATTTGTGTGCTGAAATACACAAATATTACTATAATAGTAATATTAGCAGTAGCAAGATTAACACTGGCGTACGTTTTCTTGCTCAATTTTTGATGGTCAGTCCACTTACACGTAGCTTTTACTCCTCTATACAGTCTTATGATTTTTTTTCCCTAAATGTTATTTGACCTTTACTGGCTTTAATCACACAATCAGAATGAAATTAACCAAATTTTAAGGGCTTACATTTGGGTCCAGACATTTTCTAATGTCCTAAGTAATTATTGTTTGTGTGCTTTTATTACCACAGCAGATATATACCACTGATAATGACACCAAAGAGTGTTTTGGTTTGCTCATTACAATGTTTTTGGCATCTTCAGGGCTAATACCTATATTCGAGCTAAGGCAGTGGTCTGTAAATTAGTTTCTCTTTGCAAAGGTAGGGTTGCTATGGATATTTAAACATATTTTTAAATATAAGAGAAGGCTCTCTGGCTAAATCAAAGCTTATAGCATTTTAGTAAAATCTAGATTTTCTTTCCCTTTCCAGACTCACAAATGAATTTCCTGAAGGGTTAAAGGCAGAAGATGAGAAAGCTGGGAACAATGCAGTTACTGTAAGTTAGTCATAGTCTCCTGATTTCTATAACACTGCCACCATTTCATTTCAATCTTTATTTCCAAGATCTGATTGAGATTTCTTTTGTGGTCATCTATGACTAAAAACTCAAGATGATACGAAAGAACCATAAATTGTACTCTCGATAGATGAAGAGCAGACAATTCATTTTGACTCAAGAAACTGTAGAACTTAAGGATGGAACCAAGGCAACTTCTTTTTCGCATTTTTTTTCCAAGAAGTTCTCTGGAAATTGAAAGTGATTGAGAAGTCTCAAACTACTTTGGCAGTTTATAAGGTGAGCTTGGCAAATGATCTGTGACAGAGCTAATCACTCATGCTCTCACAGATTTGGTCTGTATCATCTTGACCAGAGATAGTGTATACCAACAGCAGTTACTACTTTCTCTGGTATACCAACAGCAGTTATTACTTTCATCTTTGACTTAAAGCAGAGTGATGGCTCTGATCAAGTTAAAGTTGGTGGTGCATTTGGGAGTACTCCTTCCTCAATAAGCAGGGTGCTAGGGAGGTTGATATAAGCTAGAACATGCATTTTTGAAGGCTCCTGACCATCCACCAGCTTTCTAGAATATGTACTACATTTATTAATAGAATCTCCATCTGATTCTTTTCTTTAGATTGAAAGTGAGTATCTTGTTAGAGGTTTAATAGAACTTTACAAATGTAATTATTACAATTGATAAGAAAAAATATATGGCAGATAAAAACAGAGAAACTTTGAGTGGGTAGACCTAATTACTGGGAAGTCAGATTTCAAAGAAGAGATAAACTTGAACCATGGCAGACGAAGTTTGACATTTATAATATTCACTAGAGATGAACTTCGGAAGCATGAGTGACCCCCAGTTGTGTGCTACTAAATAAAATTATACTGCAGCAGGAGGAATCTGGATTGTAAATTCACCCCCAAGTGTATATATTGCATAAATAAAATTGGTCTGAATATTTAAAACATCCTCACCAGAACTGTTACAAGTGTATGGCTTTCTAGAGCAACCTCATGTTAACGTGGAAGAGTTAGAAAATTATTATAGTATTTTTGGTGAATTAATGCAGCTTAGGAAATATCAGTACCTCTAAGAAGAACAAAATTTATGAATCTGGATCCTAGATTTGCAGCTTTCTTCAGTTCTGGTTCCCTAGAAAACGGAGTCTGCAACAAAACTTATATGCTAAGGCCTTATTTGTAGATGCAGTCCCTGAGCAGCAGAAATGAAAGGAAAAGAAAAGGGAATACAAACTCAGAAAGGTACATTGCAAAGTTAGTATAGCTTCATAAGATGAACAACTGACTGCTTCGTTCTGCAGGACATCTTCTAGACAGATATTGCTTGTGTCTTGTGGCAGAAGTCCTCAATTTTTTTTCTGTGAAGTGCCCAGTAGTAAATATTTTAGATTCTGTAGGCCATATGGTTTCTGTTGAAGCTACTTAACTTTACTGTTTGTAACATGAATGTAGTCACAGACAAGAAGTCAATATATGGGCATAGCTGTGTTCAAATTAAACTTTATTTACAAAAATAAGCAGCCGGCCAGATTTGGGCCTTTGGCTATCTTCTACCTTAGGGGAACAGGGAAGAGAAATTTATTTGTCCTTTCTTTCCCATCTCCCCTCTCTCATTGGTCAAAGTTCATCTCATGGGGCATTAATCTGTCTGGACTTCGCTACCTACCCCCCAGGTATGTAGCAGGGAAACATCTTACCCACCACTGTATGGTGCATCATCTGCTTGGAAGTTAAAAGGAGTTATAGCCTTCATAGGTCCAGTTAGGTTGGACCTGAGTCCAAAATCCCTGTGGCTGCTACTGTAGTAGCAGGGACTGATGATTCTGTGGAGATGTGGGACCCTGATGGCAGCTTAAGCTGCCCAACTGAGCCAGCATCCACAGACTGGGGACTGAAGCTTGGGTTAGACTGATGCAAACTAGGGAAGTGAATAAACTCTATCTGGTAGTGTTCCTATTCAAATGCAGATTAAAACATTCCAGAAGGGAAATAAAAGTAAGAAGAACTGATTGAAACATCTATGGCTTTGCTTTGACATTTTTTAAATTACCACAACTGTAAAATTCTTAAAAAAATATTCTCTGTGGTGTTGCTGAAGGCATCTTCTTGATTTTTAAATGACTGACCCATAAATGGCTACTGAGAAAACTAGGATATAACCAACATTGAAAAGTGGTGTGCAGGAGGGCATTGTGCTCTCCAGGTACCACTTGGGGCTGTCATGATTAGCAGGCTAGTTGGTGAGAGGGCCACAGGAAACTGGGTCCCTTGTGTCATGGAGCATTGGACCAAACCCTGGCATTGGTTTTGCCTGGAAGTACTGTGACTCTGGGAAAGTTAACTCTGTTCTGATTCCATTTCCTTGTTTATAAAATAGGAAACTACCTATGGCTGTGCGGATTAAATGGATTGTATGTAAACTGACAAATACACAATGCCTGGCCCATGTGGACATTCAATAAATGGTAACTGTTGGCTACTTTGTGCATATGCTAATAAAGCTACTCATGTGCTGGGTATAAACCCATGAGAGGAAACTCCCTGCAGGTGAAGTAGTTGGTTGTCTTTACCCTCCTTACCGTGTACTATTTTGGTACATGTGAATGGGTGACCTTATCACTGGGAGCCTCAGTTTTCCATTTCTGGTTTTTCCATCAAAAGTGAGTGTACTTTTATATCTATCTATTAAGTTTCATTGGGATTATAAAAGGTTTAAAATATGTATGAAGTGCCTAGTATAGTGATTGGCATAGAGTAGGAGTTAACTTGATGGTAATTACTATTATTACAATTACTTATAATAATAACTATTATTACAATTACTTATAATAATAATATGTAATGTCTTGTATATATAGGAGGGTAAGCTAACAAATAAAACCAGTCATATACTTTCCTTTTGGCTTTTCTTAAAAGCGTCTTATAAAGATATAACTGATTGTGTCCAAAATGGTCAAATTTATTTAATTTTTTTAAATTTCAGCCCTCATTAGAGTTATCTGATAATATTGTTACCATCATGATCATTGTTGTGTAGTGGACTGAATAGAGCATTTTAAAATGACAAAGGCGCTGACCTTTTGAATTTTGACAAAATGCTATGATAGGAAGAAAGGAGAGAATTAAGAATGGCTCCTGTTTTTTGAGCACCAGCTAACTCCCAAATGTTATTCTGGTTTGCTGTACGTACATTTAATCATCACAATGATCCTATGGTAGGCATTCTTATTATCATCTCCAGTTTTCTGAGTCTTGGAGGTTTAATGTAACTTGCCCAAGGCTATACAGCTGGCGGTTGTCCCAGCTGAGACCCTAGTTTGTCAGATGCTAAAGCTCTTATCTTTTTGCTACTCCTCACTAAGCCCCTTGCTGCGTATAAAAGTTGCTAATTTCTGGCTCTACCTCAGCCCTAAAATCCATTTGTGATCTTGAGCAAATGACATAAATTTCCAGAACTTTGTTTCCTGATCTCTAAAATGAGGTGGTTGTATTATCTGGACTTTGGATTCACTCAAGCTAGATTCTCTGCAAATAGGGTAGAATAAATGAACGTAATGATAATGAACGGGGCTTCTGTATCTGGAAAGGGGTGGAAATCAGACAGTTCTACAGAGATAGAGAAGATACAGAGATTCCCTTCTCCTCTGTAGCTTGAGGTCCTCAGCCAGCAGACTAATGGATCCTTTTAAAACATGTTTCATTGCATCACTCCAAAATTTCACTCCAAGTGAAAGAACCTTCCAATGGTCTATAAGACTCTCCATGATCTTCCTGTTGCCTCTTTACCTTTCTGATTTCAACTGCTGCTCTTGCCTGTCTTCACTCCACTCTCCCAGGTTGGCCTCTACAGTGTTTTGGAGCTGTGTGTACCCCAGAAAAACATGTTCTTAAACCAACTCTGTTCCTGCTGGTGTGATCCCATTGTAAGGTAGGATTTTTTTGATGAGGTTACTTCAGTTAAGATGTGGCCCTCCTCAGTCAGGATGGATCTTAATCCTAGATCCTTTATAAGCAGAATGATAATTCAGAAAGGAAGAGAGAAAGCCAAAGGGATCAGCCAGAAGCTGGACATCAGTTGACACCCAGAAGAGAAGGGAGAGACCAGGAGATGCTGCTGTGTGCCTTGCCATATGTCAAGCTAAGGACCAAGGATCACCGGCAGCCAGCCCCAGAATACCACAGTCTACAGGGAAAAAAAAACCTGACCTTGATGGCGCCTTGATTTGAATGTTTTCCTAACCTTAAAGCTGCAGTGAATAAATTCCTATTTCTTAACCTGCCCCATTTCATGGTATTTGCTTGAGGAGCTGAGAAAACTAAAACAGCCCCTCTGCTATTTCTGAAACACGCCATGAACATTTCTGCCTCTGACCCTCCCACTTGCTGGATCCCTCTGCTTGTGCATCTTTCATCTCTTCTGAGTCTTTGAGGAAAAGACACCTTCTCCATGAGGTCTTCCCTGATCACCTACTTATATCACAAACCTCTCCTTCATTCTGTTTCATTGTCACCTTAGCAGCTACCACCAGCTCATGCACTACAATCTTTACTCACTTATTTTTATCAATCGCCTGAGTCTTCTGTAGGGTAATCTTTTGTGTCTCTTCTGGTTACTGCTGAATCCTTTGTTCCTTAAAGTGCTGAGCACATATTTGAATGAGTGAACAATCTGTGTTTGAAAAATATGGAACAAAGCCATATAGCATTGTATGTGTATGTGTGTATGCTTGTGTGTGTGTGTGGTTTATAGAAATAACCTAAAAGTTTATATTTGTTAGTTAATTCTGTAATATAATGTAATATTTACCTTAATTATTATCAATTTCTAATTCATAGTCCAAATTTTGGGCAAAGATGAAAAGGCTTTATAGATCATAACAAATTAAAAATTATCTGCAGATTTCAGTTTTTCTATCAATAATACTAAAAGCTAATTATAATTTAAGTGCAAGGAAGTGCTTGAAATTCAGAGTTTATAGATTCGGTGGAAGCTCTATATCATGACTATCAAAAACAATTAAAAATTTTTCAAACTAATTAACATACATTCTAGACTAACGTCATATTATTAAACAAAGAAAGTCATCGAAGTGTTTTTTGAGTTAGGTTGCATTCAAGTGATGTTGATTTGTTGCTAAAACCAGTATGGCAGTTGTTATTTTTAGCTGAGTTATGATTATTACTTTATGATAATTAGGTTCATTTCTGACTATTTGAGCTGAATTTTAATACGCATTGAAATAACCCCAGGGTCTTGTTAAAATACAGGTTCTGGTTCAGTAGGTCTGGAGTGAATCCCAAGATTTTCCATACCTAGCAGGTGCTGCTGATGTTGATGTTGATTCTCAAACCATCTGAAGAGAAGCCCAAATCCTAGGACATCTGCCTTCTCTTTTTTTTCATATGCTGTATGGTGGGGTCACATTTCATTATTTTTCCATTTGAGTATCCCATTATTACAGCACCATTTGTGGAATTTTGTTTGTTTGTTTTGCTTGTTCGTTTTTTGGGAAGTGCATGGACCAGGAATCGAACCTGGGTTTCCCACATGGTAGGTGAGAATTCTACTGCTAAACTACCCTTGCACCCCTTGCCTTCTCTTAATATTACCATCACAGAGTCAGATGAATTTCAAATAGAAGTGGGATTCCCTCCAGAAGAAGCTTTAATGATACACAGATCAACTGGTGTCCTTTAGTCTTGGAATGAAATGAAGAGAGAAGCTTGGTGGTGTGGACGTCACATGAGTGGGAGAAACAAGTGGGGGACTAGTGATTCTCAGTTTTCCCCTTCTAAGGCATTAAATGCAACTGACATTTAAAGAGCTATAATGCATCCTGACTCTTCTCCATGAGTAGAACTTGTTTTATTTGCTGTATTATTTGCCTCAAAGAGGGCTTTAGTCTTTCTAATTATGATTCCCTTATTTTTGGAAAGCACAGCAGAGAAGGAAAGAGAGGGCCCAATACTTTAATCCCTAAAACATGTAGTGAAATTGAATAAAGAATAGGGGTGGAGGTAACAGCCACAGCTTTATTTGTGACACAGTGAGCTTAGGAGTTGCACAGAAAAAGATGGAGTCCTGCCTCTTTCTGTCATTACTGTCATTCGGCAGGGCTCATAAAACATTGGGGAAGGAGGTATATTCAAATGGCCTCAAACACGTGAGGGGCTTGTTTCTGGAGTTTGGGTGTAGTTCAAGGGTGGTTAGCCACACCGCACAGTAATTCTGTGTAGTTTGTATATATAACATATATACAAAAAAGCTATAAATTTCCAAGCACAGCACCACAATTAGTTGTAGCACATATTTCAGACTTTGACATGGGTTACAATTCCACAATTTTAGGTTTTAACTTCTAGTTGCTCTAAGATACTGGAGACTAAAAGAGATATCGATTTAATTATTCAGCATTCATATTCATTTGTTAAATCTTATCTTCACTGTGTAACTCCACCATCACCTTGGATCTTTCCATCCCTCTCTTTAGGGGTGTTTGGGTTATGGCCAGTCTAAATTTTTCATATTGGAAGGGTCTGTCACTAATATGGGAATGGAACTACCTGATGTTCTGGAGAGACTGTGTCCTCTAGGTTTAAGGACTTACCTGGATCAGAAACCCATCTGGAGATTGTAGATTTCTGAAAAGTTACTCTAGTGCATGGAACTCTTGTGGAGTCTTGTATATTGCCCTATATGTTCTTTAGGATTGGCTGAAATGGTCCTGGTTGAAGTTTGGCAAGTTATGATAGGTAGCAGTGTCTACCTGCAGCTTGCGAAAGAGCAACCTCCACAGTAGCCTCTCGACTCTATTTGAACTCTCTCTGCCACTGATACTTTACTAGTTACACTTTTTTTCCCCCTTTTGGTCTGGATGGAATTGTTGATCCCACAGTACCAGAGCTGGATTCATTCCTGGGAGTCCTCTCCCACGTCATCAGGGAGACTTTTACCCCTGGATGTCATGTCCCATGTAGGGGGGAGGGCAATGATTTCACTTGCAGAGTTGAGCTTAGAGAAACTGAGACCACATCTGAGCAACAACAGACGTCCTCAGAAGTAACTCTTAGGCATGCCTATAGGTAGTCTAAGCTATCTACATAAAGCTTCACAAGAGTAAGCCTCAGGATTGAGGACATGGCCTATTGATTTGGGTATCCCTACAGTTTGACACAGTATCAGGGGATTCCCTGATGGTAAGGTTTAATAGTTTCATATTCTTTCTCCCATCCCTCAAGGGCCTTTGCCAATACTTTTCAATTATCTGCTTAATATACTCTAGGAAGTATCCAGGCATTACAATAATTTGTACAGAATTAAAGGACCTCTTTCTTATTCTGGGCTCCCTGTGTTGCAGTTGTTCAAATGAGCTATACAGATAGGTTGTGTTAGATTGTGCACTACAGAAAATTTCAGTTCCAGACCAAATAAACCTTTCTTCCATTGGTCTCAAAGAGTATGTATGGTCTTCCTTACCCCTATGTTCTGAATTACTTTTACCCCAACCTGACTGGCTTCATTCTTATCTCTAAATATCAGGTTATACATATAACTGGATGCTATATGATTTTGATACACTAAATAATACTACTACTTTTCTACAGAATTTTTCTTATTTTTGATCACATAATAATGGTAAGTAATTATGTACCAGCAATGGAAAGGATTTTCCATTTATTAACTCATTTAAACTTTAAAATTTCTCTGTAAGGCAGATACTGTTTCTCCACTTTCTAGAGGAGGAAACTGAGCCACAGAAAGGTTGAATAAATTCTCCAAAGTTATGCAGCTAGAAAGTGCTAGAATTGCATTTGAACTGCGTAACCCAGTGTCACACTCTTAATCTCTGAACTCTAATATTTTCTCACTGCTTAAAACAGATTCATGTCCTACAACTCCAAGTTTCTATTAAATTGCTTTGTGTTTTTCTTGAGTCCTATTTGGGTGCGTAATTTCTATAATTAAATGGTAATTAAGTGATTTTTCAGATACACAATGGCCTTATGTCTTTGATAAGATTACTGATGTGTACATTGCCTCGTTCCCCCCATTATTGATAATCAGTGAAAATGATTCTGTTTCTTACTTGATAAAGATTTCATAACCATAGGAATAAAAAATACAATAATCTCAAAGAGAATTTTGATTCAGTAATATCTTAGCATTTGAAAACAGGTCACATGGTATAAAAGTAGGTAAGATGTGAATAAAAGGCAATAGTTTTCTATGTCTTAGGAAGGAATGTGCATATCAGAAATCTTATTTCCCTTTTATAGGCAGGCAATGGGCACGCAAGCCTTGCATGAGATAGGAAGATGTTTGCTTAATGACTACCAGATCTAGCACCAGTTCTTTTTTATGAGCACAGCACTGTATGTTGCTGTGTAGATGATGAATTGTAGTAAATGTGTCCAAGAACATTAGATCACATCTCAAGAAATTCAGAGAAGACCTATCATACTGCATGAAAGAAAGTTGCATTTCTGGATAAGAAAAAGTGATTTTTTAAAACATGTTCAGGACTTGAGCATGGGTGTTTTACTTCATATTTCTACCCTTCAATCCTTAACTATTTGAAAATTATGCAATCAACTCTTCTATCACTAAATTAACGTTCAAATCTAAATATATTTTAGGATAAAGGTGACAATCATTAGATGGTAGCATGATTTGATTTCATTGCATAACCTTAACTTTCCTTCAATTCATTTTCAACAAAGCAACATATTAAATGAATGTATTTTATAAAGCAGTAGTTGTTGAATTTTGATATGTGCCCCTGTGTGTGTGTTACATTGGGGCCAAACTTATATTTCAGGGTGTAAGCTCGGCATTCCAAATTTCAGCCGGAGTTATTTTTTATGGCTTGGTTATAAACCCACAAAAACATGGCCTTATAATGTAAATGCTGACATAACCTTTACATATCCCCAGCTATAAATCAACATGCTATAAAACACCATATTTGAAAAGTCAAGCTAGGTAAAATATTGAGTTAATGTTTGTTTGAAAAAAGAGAAAAGTCAACTGGTTAAACACTTTCAGTTTTGAGTTTATATTTAACTCAAAACTTTTGTGTATATTCAGTAACAAGATAAAATATAAAATGGGCATCATATATATATGTGAAATGAATGTCATAAGGCACTCTTTAAATAAAAATGGCAGTTCAATTAGGGATTTATTATTTTCCAATCCATAATCAAATCTATGAATGCCATTGTGAATTATTTCCCTAAGGAATAAATTCCAGGCTCCAGTGCTTTGCTGGAAAGTCAAAGTGTTCTCAGTTTCTCACTAGCAGCTGTGGAAGACTAAAGAGTACGGGAAGTCAAATGGAATATTATGCCAGAAGAATTGGCATTGAACTCTTCATGTCATGTGTCATCTGACACTGGGCTCTCCACCAGGTCATTTCAGGATAAGGTATGACTGAAAAAGCATTACTACTCTCAGTGGGTGAACTGTGGACAAGTTTCAGGGGTTTGGTTGGCATTCCAAAGTTTATTTGAGTTACTCTTCATTCTCATTGGTCTGCAAAGCTCAGTGAAAACTGGATTTTCAGTGAGCACTTTCATTGCTTCCTGATTGTATTAGTATCAGAAACACCACAAGAAAAGGGCTTGAGAGAGAGATTTTTATAGGAATAATTTTCCTCAGGTAAGAAAGAACATCCTGTTGAAAGGTACAAAGACTATCTGTTTATTGTTAATTTGGAACACAGGGCAACAGCAGGAAGTGGTATTTACCAAAACCAGTCCAATTGGTATGCTGATGACTTGTTCCTGGGGATTGTTTGGAATTTACACTTTCCACACTAGGCTCCAAAGAATTCTCATTGATTGATTAAGTAGATAGAAGTTACAAAAAATAAAATCTATTTTGTAGTAGCAGGGTGGATCTGTAGAAATTTTAGTTGTATTTTTAAACTCAATAGATAACAATTAAGCTGAGAAAGTATTAGGTTAAATTAAAAAAATGCTGTATTTACCTGAATCCTAAATGTAGGAACTTGGGTTTAAACTTGGGTTTAAAATGTTATAAATTATACAGTAATTCTCAGATTTTCTTAAAATCTATGTTACCACTTGGTATGAAAAAAATCTAGATTCTCTACTGAGGATAATGTTCATAAGTTCATAAAATTCTGTTTGGGCTTTACTAATAGGTATGGAAGACCAGGTTCCATTTAAAGCACTCTGTATTAGTATATCTCTCATTGAGAAATTATTTGTGAAAGTTTGGTTGAGTTTTGTTTGGTCTTTTGTTTGTACATAAGAAAAATAATAGCCGAATGAGAAAGGAGGAACTGACTGTGCCAATAGCAGGACAAATAGCAACATACCTATTGTTGGGCTTTGTTAAAAAAACAGATCTGTTAACACATTTTAATTCTGGAAGCCTTGAAGGGGACTAGCTTCCTTTCTTGGGAGCCTCAAAGCCTCAGAATCCTTAGGCATGGTGGAAAAGGCCAATCTGCAACAGTCCCAGAGGAAAAGGAAAAAGACAACGAGGAAGAGCACACTTCCCACCAGTGTCTGCTCAGCCTAGGTGAGATCAGAGAGCCGTGTGTGTTGAGAGGGGAAGGGGGATGGGCCCTGACTCTCTGACATATTACCCCCCCCCCCCAATTAATAAGTGCAGAAAGAACTGCTTTGAGTGAGAATAGAAAGTGAAAGAAGGCAACAAACATGTCCATGTGCTTCTTGAGAAGAGGCTACCTTCTATTAAAATGTAGCAGCAAAGGTACTGGTTGTAGACCAATCAATTGGAATATAGAGGGCAGGAGGAGAAGCTAAACCTTGGGCTAAACCTCTATGAGCAGAGGGAATGTGGAGAGAAGGGAAGAAGTTCTTCTTCCTTAGAACCACACTTCCTTTCTGAAATTGGAATTCTTTGCGTAGTTTCCACGTCACGCGTCCATGCAGAAATTGCTTGAACACCTCTACAAACTGGACATTAACCACTCTTAGTCCATTATGATTCAGGATACTGGTAGGAAGTTTTTCTATGGAACCAAATCTGCCCCATAACTTCCACCGTGTACTTCGGTGTCATCCATGGAGCAGCAAAGAGCAAGATTAATCACAAAACTGTCATTATGTGACTTCCAGATATTTGAGACAGTTACCCCTCTCCAGCACCCTACACAAACATCATGGAAAATACCCCTGTGTCTCCCTATCCGTACAATCCAGTGTACTTGCAAGAGAGAGGGCAGTTGGAAGTACTTTCTGAAAATGTTAGGAAAGGGATACTTAAAATCAGCTTCCTCTTAGGAGCAGTTGTGCCCATCATCATATTGTGGGATGGGAAGTTCAGGTGAGGGGTTCTATGAAAAGTGGCTTTGATTGGCAGGGCAGCCCAGCAGCTCTGTGGCCAATGCAGTGCCTCTTCTCTCCTCTCACTAAGCAGCAGTGAAGACTCTTGTCCCTTTTGCCTCTTCTCCCAATAGTGAAATTCTGCACAGTCTGGAGGACTGGTGCAGAGTTAAGTCATGTAAAGCCAAGAAAATAAAGAGTCAGATGTCCCAGCAGCTTTCAGTGCGTCCTAATTCTCACCACCCCCAGAGCAGCCATGAAAGTAGGAGGGACCAGATGAAGACATTTAAAAATTGGTTCTGCTCTGCAATGATCCGGAGCAAGCTGGGGTTTTGAGATGGCTTGAGAGGCTCCTCTGAAGGTCAAGGGGTTAACACAGTAGTTCTGCCCCTTTGCAGCCCCTGAGACTCACCCCAGCCTTGAGGTAGGAAGAATGAATCTTTTTTTTTTTAAAAAAAAAAACATATTTAGCTTAACATATAATCTAATGGAACCAAATTCCATGGAAATCCATCAGAAGATATATTCAGCCTAGGCACGGCCAACTTCTGGTCTTTAGCACAGATCTGTAACTGAGGGAAGTATGTGGGTGTTTGTGTGGGCTCCATGCCATTCATTAGGTCTACAGTGAGATCTGTGTGAGTTAAGAATTCCATTTACTCCATGCGTTATGAGGGGAGAAAGGAAGTACGCTTATGTGTGGTGTTAAAAACACACAAAATAAAACACAAACTTCTACAATGTAAAGGCCCACACTTTTTAAAACTGTGTACAAGCTGCTAGGAAATGGATTTTATAAGATAAAGTAAACTTACTCTTTAGCCACCTGCGTATGACTTGGCAAAACATGAGACTCTATAATTGCCTTGTAGGAATCTAAGTTCATCCAAGTTCTTTGGTAACCTTGGGATTTCATTAAGAATGTCAGGGTCTGTCACAAGGAAAGTGTTGAGTGGTAAAGCCGAAAGAGAGGAAGATTAGACTTCTTTCATTTCTTTCTCATTGCATCACACAAATGACTATGTTCCCATCAGATACATTTAAAAAAAATAAATAAAAGAGGAAAGTCTAAATAATGATTCAGATTTTTGCTGACATTTGCTGTCTTATATGACATATAAAAATGAAGTAGCATAACTTAAAACATGTGAGCGTGCATGTATGCACACACACACACACACACACACACACACACACACACACACTTACACACACAAAATCCTCAAACCACACCAGAAAAAGTAAATGTGTATTTCCTCCTTCAGAGCAATCATCCTGGAACGCTATCACTTAACCCAATCATTTTGGAATTATTCAGAGATATTTTTGTTCTGTCTCTCTGAAATGTCTACACTTTCAGGCACATCACTCTGAATGCCTTAGAGCTTGCCTTGGGCTTACAGTCTGGCACATGCATCATGTCTAGCACCCTCGCTTTATGGAGAAACTTGATCTAGAAAGATCAAGTGATTTGTCCAAAGTCACAGAGAGCTGGGACCAGAACCAAGATCTGTTTTCCAGGATAGCATTTTTTTTTTTTTTGCCTTAACATCTTTCTGCCTTTTTCCTTTTGTGGGCGGATTTAATTTTTTGAAGAAAAAATAATCAAAACTGTAAGTTATTCAGAGCCAAGTCTAGTGAATAAAATGGATAATCAATTCAGGACAATGCAGCCATCCTTCACTGAGCACCTACTATGCATGAGGCATCCTGAGAAGGGCCACACTGGGTGCAGGGGATCAGGAGGCATGGGTTGTGATCTTAAGTACACCGTGACTGATAGATCAAAAAAAAAAAAAAAGAAACATGTTTACAGTATAATTGTGATGCTTTCCTTCAACTCTTCATTCTTTATTATATCCCTTCAATCAATAGGTTTGATTTTATAAAACCTTCAGAAAGCATGAACTTTAGTTAAGTACCTATTTGTTGTACCCTTTTCCAAATTAACAATGACAGATCGGAAGGAATGAACAGAATAATGAGATGCATTATGAATCTTTAAATGAAACTGAGACTTAACACTTTAGGCTAGGGTACAATTGTTATTTCCTGTGAAATGGTTAGAACTTTTAGGGTATTTGTGTACTGCCATGTTGCTACGTGGATACCTTCAGGAAAACTTAATCAACACATCCAATCTATGGTGACACATCTTTAATCAATCTCGTGCTATTCTAAAGCCATTCGAATATGGTTGGCTCTTAAATCTGCTGCTCTTTTAATCCTGAAATAAAGACAATAAATACTTCGTTACTCTAGCCTGACCTAATAGGTCCCTTTCAATTAATTTGTGTAATGGTGACATAACTTCCCTAGAAACACAAGTTCATTGTCTGACTTTTCCAACCTTTTGTGTAATAAGATAAATATATTTCTATAAAACTACATTTTAGTTGGCCTACGATAGAATTTTGAGTTAGTTTTCTAGTGATAGTGTTCACTTAGGAGAGTAACAGTTATTGAACACATATTAGATGTCTGGCATATTTTATAAACTGTTAATCATTTCATTTATATATTTAACCCTCATGTCTCCTTGAGGCTTGAAGAGGTTAAATAAATCACTTAATGTCACAGAATGAGGAAGTAGCCAACTTGGGAATTTAAACCCAGATGGGTGAGGCTGTTAAGTCATGTTCTTTTTACTAGATTATCTCTATATACAGCTTTAAATCAGATTTCTCTGTGGCCTTTCCCTGTTGTAACAAGAGCATACACTGCATGGTGCTTGGCCTCGGGAGAGAAGAGAGTAAGGAATAAAAATGTAGTTTTATGTTCTCAATAAATATTTGAGAAAATAGGAAAATGTTTTGAGAATAGTTAGTTGACAGTAGAATAAATCCTTCAAGAAAATAAGAAATGGTGATTAGTTGGGTGGCCTAGGAACTCCCAAATCTATGCATTGGCATACTACACTGCCATTAAAGATCTTTGAGGGGTCTATGTGCATAGAAGGTAATAGTTGGGAAATATAAGCACTTTATTAACATTGATATCTTTGATCACGAACTTCTGTACATTTTTTGGGATGCTAAGCTTGTGTAGACTCCCAAACTCTTGCTTAGAAAGAAGCTGTTCATGTTGCCTCCTTTTCTCACTGCCTCTCTGTGGTTCTCACTTGACTTTTTAGGGGTTGCAAAAGAGGTGGGTGCTTTTATTTTTAAATGGGAGAAAGGATCGGATCTTGTTTTACCTTGCAGGGAGCAAACAAATCGAAGAGACAGCTGACTGGGTTCCTTCAATGAGAGATCAAATCCCAGAGCCCCACATCCCCCAACTCTTAGCTGCAGTGCATTTAATTTTAACTCTGATCTTTGATCTTGTGAAAATGATTAGCCCATTAGCTGAAAACACTTTCCTGACTCTGGGTACATTCATAGTAGATGGGCTGAGGATAGTGGAAATGGGGATAGGAGAGTAGAGGGAGATAGGGAAACTGTGGGCTTCCCTTAGCTGTCAGAGAGTGGTTTATGTTTTTTTGGTGGATTTCCAACTCATGATACTGTCCATATTCATCTTGTGCTCTGATCTTCTGAGTTAGGTTGCCTAGATCTATTTTAAGGTTAGGCAAAATCATTTCAACAGAGATAAGGGTTCAAAAATGCAAAGGAATCACTTTGACCCTATCTTTTATACATTTTTGGAGGAAATAATTTGATATGCAATTTGGAATGGAATGCTTTCAGAGGAGAGAGAGTCACTCAGAATAACACCTGAAACAAGCAATTTTGGTGGGGCCAATAGACTTAGCTAATGGATATAAAAATAATAGGAGTTTCAACTCTTTTTTTCTAAACCTATCACCAATTCTACGCCAAACTTCTGAACACATTTGTCACATCAAACTTAGCCCGTATAGTTTTCAATCTATATCTTATAAACTGAGGATTTATATGTGTATAGTTCTTTAAAATTAGACCCGTCTTTTCCATATATAAGGACTGAAGTTCATTTATTGTCCTAGTGAGAATAAATGAATAAGAATAGAGAAGTAGGGCGGGCCATGGTGGCTCAGCAGGTAAGAATGCTTGCCTGCCAAGCCCGAGGACCTGGGTTCGATTCCTGGTGCCTGCCCATGTTAAAAAAAAAAAATAAAAGAATAGAGAAGTAGTTTTAAAGATGTTTTAATGATTGAGATGATGCTGGAGTAAAAATTCCTATTTGGGTTCTAATAGATGCATAATCTTCCTTGCTCCTTATTTCTTGCTTCATGTTAGTAAACTATTAAAAAACATGTTTAATATCTATGTTTTGTAAAATCTCATGGAGTGTGGCAGATACGATTATTTGCCTTTCAAGAAGCAATGGTTTCTTTCTTGGCTAACAAAATCCCAAGTATGTTTGGGTAGACCATGTATTAGCTCCAGAAGATGACATTATTGAACAAATTATACCAATCCTTTCCGCTTCATCAGTTACTTGCTTTTCCAGCCTTCATTGTAATGTAGGATGGGCATGTGACTCAGTTCTAGGTAATGAGTCACGAGAGGAAGTCTACAAGGGAACTTACTTTTCCCTCTGATAAAAAAACAATAGCCCTTGGGCAGTGCGATGGTGGCTCAGTGGCAGAGTTCTTGCCTGCCATGCCTGATACCTAGGTGCGATTTCTGGTGCATGCCCATGCAAAATAATAGTAATAATAATAATAATAATAATAATCCTTTCCACATGCTGCTTTCTTCCTTCTTGCTTAAGATACTGAAATGAGGGCTTTGCTTTGGAGCAAAGGTGGTATAGCTTACATAACATGGATGGCAGAGCAAAAGGATGTCTGAGCTGCTGCACCTAACATGGAGCCAAAACCCTAATCCAACATGGAGCCACAACCCTAGAGAATAAGATATCATCCCTGTTTGTGAGCCTGGAGATATAAACACAGCAATACACTTACCTATGCCAGGAAAGAGGAGGCCTAAGGGGCCAGGACAGCATGAATGAAGGACACCCATGTCAGAATTCCAAAAGATGGTATAGGCAGATCAGAAATTATTCAGGCCAGAGTGGGTAGAAAAATCCTACAGGGAAAGGAATCTAAACAGAGATATCAGCATGTGCAAGGCAGGATGATGAGAGAGAACTTTGCCTAATTGCTGAGTTTCTGGAATTTCGTTTAGGAAAGATGGAGCATCGATTTACAGATGAAGTCAGAGAGGGGGACCTCTTCTCCCTAAAAGGACTTGTATAACACACTCAGGATTCTGTACTTTATTCCTCTGATGAAGGTCTGTGATTGAGAGAGTTTAAGGAAGGAACTGAATGATTAGATTTTTCGAAAGATTATTGGCAACAAACACCGAAGTAAATATATTTGATAAAGCAACTCCAGAAATTGATGGATGAAGCATTTTGAGTATTTCAGGCTAAAACTGAAGGAAGTTTGACTTAAAGCTGTGGTTTGAAGAGAATGTGAAGGGGATTGATTCATGCATAAACATACATATGGAGTTACATATTATACACAGCATAATATATTTTGATATCACATGCTATATTACTATATTAAACATGTTATTAGATATATTCTAGAACTGACAGAATTTGCAGGTAATGAGGTATGTTGCAGTGAAGGAGAGCATGGAGAATGTAATGGTTGTTTGATACTCTAAAGGATGCACAGACATTGTCTATTTCTTACTTAGGGCCACTGATGACCTGGGAACATCGATACCTGCTGCTATCAATGGAAAGTTTTCATACATAAAGATGAGGGAATCATGTCTTTGCGTATGAAACCGATGATGTAGATTTTTAAGCTAAGGTATCCACACTAGGAAGGAACAGAAACTTCCCTGAAGAATAGCAGCTTCCCTCTAAAACCAGTAAAGTCTTATAATGTGTGACAGGCATCTAACCAAGAGGATTTGTGACTCCTTTTGGGTTCTGATTATGTGTTCTCAAGGGCCTTGATGAGCAGGAATAGTATATATAAGGATGTCTTCTGACAACAGTGAAGTAGGCTGCTGCATTTTTGATGTGTGGCTTGATGCCTCACCATCTACTGCCAAGTGAAGAAAAAGAGTCAAGTTGGTCAAATATGAAGTTTTCCCAATAATTTGGGCTGGCATTTCTTAGGGAATATATTAGTTTGTTAAATGTTGCCAGAATGTAATATACTAGAAATGAAACAGTCTTTAAAAATGGAATCTGTTAAGTTACAAGTTTATAGTTCTAAAGCCTTAAAAATGTCCAAACTAAGGCATCCCTAGAAAGATACCTTGGCTCAGAAAAGGCCAGTGTCTGCCACACTGGCTTGCTTAGCATCTCATGGAAAGGCATATGGCAACGTCTGTTGGGCCCTGCGTATCCAAATGTCTGTGTCTCTGTCAGCTCTGAAGCAACTGTTCTCCAAGCACCTGAGCCTCCTCCAAAATGTGTCCCTTCTAAAAGACTCCAGTAAACTAATCAAGACCCACTTTGAATAGGCATAGTCACATCTACATCTAATCAAAAGGTCACACTGACAATGGGATGTGTTACATCTCCATGAAACAATCCAATCAAAAGGTCACACCCACAATTGAGTCAATCTCCATGGCAACAATCCAATCAAAAGTTTCCATCCTACAATATTGAATCAGGATTAAAGAACATGGCTTTTTGGGGGGTATACAACACTTTCAAACCAGCACAGAGAGTAAGTATGTGGCATGTATCTGTGCTTGTGTACATGTGTGTGTGTGTGTTTGTGTGTGTGAGAGAGAGATAGAGACAGAGAGACAGAGAGAGAACTAAGTTGCAGATCTTGTTAATAGGTTCCTGGCATTCCCTGCCTCCAAGAATTATGAGGAGCTGAGAATGCCACTTTACTGTTTGACCAAACAGTAAATCAGAGGCAGAGTCTGCCAGAGGCCTGCCTATGCCTTTGGGTACTTTCACTCTAGCTGCCTGTTGTGGCCAAGTGGCTCAAAATGCAAACTGGTCCGCCCATGATCTCTAACCACCACTCCATGTTCTTTGCTGGCCATTTCTCTAAAATAAGCTTTGTATAGTTCCATGAGCACATGCCTGCTTTAACCACATGCTGTCCAGTTTTCCTGGGGTATCTTTCTTTCTTGATCTATTTATCCTTAAGATCAACTCAGGCATTACCATCTGCATGCTCCACGGGTAAGTGATCACTATGTCTCCTCTAGGTTCCTTTTTTTTTTTTTTTACCTTAAACCTTTCCTCCAACATACTAGGTCCTTATAAACATTTTTATGAGCCTCTCTCTTGCATTAGACTGGACCACGAATTCTTGTTTTTAGGAACATATCTTATTTAAGCTTGTATCCTCAGTACCTGGCATTCAGTATTGTATGTTTCATATAATTTCCTAGTGAAAATTAAAGAATAAATGCATTTTGGGGGAAAATAAGAGGTTATTTTGAAAAGGCCCTATGAACATTTTTGGGTGGGTTTATAGATATGAATATAATTGGTAAGAATTTCTGTAGAAAAAATATAGAATTAATACTACCCCAGCCATTATACAAGGTTAACATAAATGGTGATAGGTTATGTTTCTCGCGTGTACCCAGGACAAGATATGATGAGAATGGCGCTTCACCCTTGTGATCTTTCTCCCTAAAATCCATAACTCAAATCGAATCATGAAAACACATCAAAAAAATTCCAGCTGAGAGACATTATACAAAATTTTATCCTTAAAGCTGTCAGTCATCAAAAACAAGGAAAGTCCCAGAAACTATCAAAACCAAGAAGAATCATGACTAAATGAGATACAGAGACATGATGACTAAATGTAATTTAGTATCTTGGATGGTTAAGATCCTGCAACAGAAAAAGTACATTAGGTAAAACTAAGGAAATAGGAATAAAGAATGGACTTAAGTTAATCATAATGTTTCAATATTGGTTCATTATTTTAATGAATGTCCCATATTATGTAAGGTACTGGTGTAGGGGAAACTATTGAGTGCCGGGTCTATGGAACTCTCTGTACTATCTTGAAACTTTTCTGTAAATCTAAAGCTATTCATAAAAACAACAAGTTTCTATCCCTGCAAAGGATAGGCTAAGCCTACTTAAAATTGGCCTGAGTCACTCCCAGAGAACCTCTTTTATTGCTCAGATGTGGCCTCTTTTTCTCTAAGTCAATATGGCAGATAAACTCACTGCCCTCCCCCACTATGTGGGACACGATTCCCAGGGGTGTAAACTTCCCTGGCAATGTGGGACAGAAATCCTGGGATGAGTTGGGACTCGGCATCAAGGGATTGAGAAAATCATCTGAACCTAAAGAAGAAAGAGAGAAATGTAAAAAAACAAAGGGTCAGTGGCTGAGAGATTTCAAACAGGGTTGAGAGGCTATCCTGGAGGTTATTCTTATGCATTATACAGATGTCCCCTTTTTTATGGTGTATTTGAGAGGCTAGAGGAAAGTGCCTGAACACACTCTAGAGCTGTGTTCCAGTAGCCTTGTTTCTTGAAGATGATAGTATAATAGTATAGCTTTTACAGTGTGACTGTGTGATTGTGAAAAATTTGTGTCTGATGCTCTTTTTATCTAGGGTGTGCACAGATGAGTAAGAAATGAAAAAAGAACAGGTGGAACAAAGGTTAAAGTAAATTGAGTATACTGAAATCATAGTGGTCAATGAGAGGGTGAGGGGTAAGGGGTGTGGTTTGTATGAGGTCTTTTTGTTTGTTTCTTTATTTCTTTTGCTGGACAGATGCAAATGTTCAAAAAAATGATTATGGTGATGAATTCACAACTATGTGATGATACTGTGAGCCCTTTATTGTATACCATGAATAGAATGTTTGTATTTCACAAATGTTTGTATGTTTGTGTGTTAAGGTTTGACAATAAAAATATTAAAAAAATAAAACACAAGTTTCAAGTGTTGCTAAAACTATTAGGGCACAAAAAAGATCAGAGAAGCTTAAGTACAGAAAATTTTTATTTTTAATGCAAAGATTTTGGATAATTAACTCCAGCTTAAGTTTCTTCAAAGGAAATGAATTTCCACCATCTTCCTCGTTAGTCTCTCACTGTCTGTCTCTGTGCGTGTCCCTCTCTTTCTTACACACACACATATACAACAGAACTTCCACATTCACATTTGTCTACAAAGTATGTATAAGAGAGAGTTCCATCGACATCCAGGGATGAAAACAACAATTGAGGGAGAGGATAGAAAGCAGAATGTGGAGTGAGGTGAGCTAAATATATTAAGTTGCTGACTCATCCTCTTCCAGCTAGAATGGATAGATATATCTAGGTTAGTATCCTGACCTGATTTAATCTCTTTTTTTTTTTTCAAAATGTAAAAAGACATAAATTCATATTTGGATAAGATCTTTTCAAGTGACAAGGGATAGGATACATTTCCTTTGGCCTTGTTGATTCCATTATGGTAGAAGCTTATTGAAATCAGAGACCTTTCTCGTCTATTACTATAACCTTAATATTTGGGACAAGGCCAATGCCCAGCCTATTGTAGGTACTCAGTGTTTGCCAGTGAATGAATATACTATATATATAGCCAATGGCAAGGAACTCCCTTATATTGCTTTATTTGTGCCTCTTACTCAGCCTTGAGGATTCTCAATGTCATAGAACTAATAAACTTGAACCCAGCTCTACTTGAGTGCAAATGTCATATTCTTTCAGGGCTGGCATAGTGCTTTAATCCTTTTGAGGTTCTTAGTACCTGCCCAGTAATAGGTGTTCCACAAACATTTATTAAAGTGAATATTTTCTTTGCACATATGTTGTATTTCTGAGAAATCAGCGGGTAATTTGTTTTAGACTTTGCCCCAGCCCCAGGAAGCTAATATTTATAGCTATGATATATTTAAGTATTTGCTCATAACCATAAATGGTTAGGCTTGAGTTAAAGGCAACACTGAGCTTAATGAACGGTTTTGGCCATATGATTATTTTTTCATGTCAAATGAAGACATTTATTATTTTTTTCTAATTACCATCCCCAGGCCCTGCTTTATTATATGATACTTAGCATGTGTCCAGGCTGAGCTTTCACTGGGCTTCCATACCTGACTTTGCAAGGCTGGTGGGTAGGGATTGCTTTGGGAGATGATAAGATTATGTGTTGGTTTTGACCTTTTATGCTCAAGTTCAAAGGATGAGATTTATGCATATAAGGCAATAGATGGAGCTGGACTGGGGTTTATCCTCTTGTGGGGCCACTTTGAGAAAGGAGAGGAACTAGCAGGTGGCAGCCAAACTTTGAGAAGAGACTGTTAGTGTCTTGCTTCAGTCCCCTCAGCACAGAATTCAGTGGGGGACACTCACCCTGTGGCTCTGATGCCTCAAGGGCAGCGGTTCTGGAATCAATGAGTGCCCTTGTCAAAGACCTTGCTGTCTCCTCAGAAGGCATCAGAAGTAAGCTGTGTCAAAATGCTTTGAAGAGGGAGTGGGATCAGAGGAACACGAATAAATGTAATCGTGAGAACTCTGGTGAACACAACACGGGATGCCTAGAAATAACTGGAAGCTATGTTGAGGGAATGCTGAGGTCCTACCGTCATGAGGATGGAGGCAAAGAGCTGCTGTAGTTTGGTGAGTGTTACTAAGACTTCACCTCTCATAGGTTGTAAGGAGGCCTGGAGTATAGGTTACAGAGATAGTTATCAAACAGTGATTAATGTATACAAGTTTGGATATTAAAATGAGTACCACCAGGAAATGCCTAAGTAGGAAAAACAGAACAAAAGTAAACAACCTGAGGTTTCTTTGACGCTAGGAGAAACTGATATTTAGTGACAAGTGAGTCACTGTCTTGGTTGGTTTTGGCTTGCAGAAAGTTAAAGGGATTGAATGAACGCCATCACTTAATTTTCTTGAGAATTAGTTGATAACTGGTATTAGCAAGTCCATTTTGCAAAAACAAAGACCATTTTTGTGCACACCGCTATTTAAAAATAGCAATGGTGTCTTGTGGTTGGGAGTACTAGCAAATTTTAGATTGCCGTAATTGTTACCCAAACATGTATCTCTTCCTTTGAGTTGGTCAGGGGCAAAGTCATCTTGAATTTGTTTTTTTTCTAAGACCTTTCAAGGAGTGGCAATGGAATTGACTGGTGGTGGCTTTACAGACTGGACCAAAGAGTCTGAAAGAAGCAGTTTTTGATGGGAGACCAGAGCCAAAAGGAAATTAAAATACAAATAAATAAACAAGCACATGCAATACATTAAAGAAATGATTTCTTGTCACTTTTTAAATCCTTTCTGAATTAAAAGTATGATATATAGGCTGAGATTGAGGAAAATAGTCTTCAAATTATGGTTTCCTTAGGCTTTAAATTCAGCAATGAAAATTTCAGACAATTTGAACTAAGTTGATTCAATTACCACCAAACTAATAGTATAACTTTTAAAATTTTTCCAATTAAACATTATTTTCAGAAGCTTTGTTTCTATAATATATTTCCTTTATGGTTCCCACTGACATTTCCCCTCCTAGGCTGAAGTATTTTATAATAAAGATCTTTGTCTGCCTTATTTTTATTTGTTTCACATTACTCCATACTTTAGCAGGAACTTGGGGTGCATATCTGCTTCATCCTCATAAATCTCACATGGTTTGCACATAGTAGAAACTCCATAGCTAATGGAATGGCTGAGAAAGTGGCAGTGCTTGCATTGTAGACTACAAAATTCTGTTATAGTTGTCTCTTTCCTTTTTAGTATCTGATATTTGTGTACATTCAAAATAAATTGAATTTTTTTCTGTACAAATCCCAGGAGACAATGAACAAATTTTACAATCACTGAAGTTTAATTGTTGAATAAGCCATAAGAAATGGACGTGAAAATCAAGAATACTTTTTCTGTCATGCCACTTCCAGGACAGGCTAAAGCAGCCTCCTTAAACTTTTCTTTTTCCCAGGGATATAAAGGGACTAAAATTAGGGAGAAAAAGCAGGTAATATGGACCACCTCCATTACTATTTATCCAAGGAAATTGGATACTGTCCTGAAAAAAACCTCATCCAAGGTTTTTAAGAAATGTATGTTGACATTGTTTTATGATCCTCAGCACTGTTTTCCCAGCTCTCTTGCATGCAGTGCATTGCTGAGAACATCTTCTTCTTAATCTTTATTTCACTCTGAAGATAGTCCTGGAAACAAGTTAATCACTATTTTTGGGAGAAATTGAAATTAATATTACTCTTGAGGATCAAGAAAGAGCAGATGAAAACCAGAAATTTTAATGTGCTTCATATGATTGGGGAACCAATACCAAACCAATTATGTTTTGGCATCTCAGATTAAACCTTATTGTTTCTATTTATAATAGTATTTTCTCTCCAATCCTACTTTGAGCTTTGAATGAATAAGGGTGCTCACAGCTGAACTGATTGCCATGGTTATAGGAAGTCAGTGTATTACATCTCCTGGAAGCTGGAAAAAAAAAGAAAAAAAAGAGGGTAGTTTAAGGTAAGCATTGCCCTTCTCACATAGAGAAAAATCTTCTCACCCCTAACTGATGCTCCCATTGAAACTCGTGAGGAACCCATTAAGATGCAGATTCCAGCCCACTCTCCAGACCCACTCACAAATGTATACCCTACATCTCCAGTGCTCTTTTCCTCTCCAGAGGGCCAGCTAACTCTAGCTTCTAGAGTTTGGGGGCTGGGAGTGGGTCTTAAGCTGCAGGCTCAAAGAAAACTGTGAGACATGTAAAGCTGTATTTATTATTATAACATATTTCATAAGCACTGGAATTGTCATTGGCACTAGACAATTGAGCCCTGATACTTCCAGTGTTGCAATAGATAACACCACAGTGCTGATACTAACAGTGGGGCTATGCCTCTCCTTGGCCATGGAGATAAGCTCTTCAAGTGCTCCAGTTAAAAGATTGGTCTACATTCAATCTTTTTTAGCTTGGTTCATTTTGCATGCATGTCTTAAGTACCTATTGCACACCAGGTGCTGAACTAAGTTCTGGGAATACAGGGAGGAATAAGTCTTTTCTTTCTTGGGGAGTTGAAAAGCATATTATTCTAGTTATCTATCCATCTATCTATCTATCCATTTATCCACCTATCTGTCTGGCCATCCATCCGTCTGTCTGTCTGTCTGTCTGTCTGTCTGTCTGTCTATCTATCTATCTATCTATCTATCTATTATCTATCTATCTATCTATCTATCTATCTATCTATCTATCTATCTATCTATCTATCTATCCTCCTACCTACCTATATATCTATCCATTTTCTAAACATTTGAGAATAAGTTATATGCAGCAGGCTCCTTGAACACTTAAGTACATTTCCTAGGAAAAGATACTCATTTATGTAACCACCTTAAGTACAGTTATCAAGTCCAAGAAATTTACATTGTTATAAAGCTTTCAGTCTATATTCCAATTTTTTTAAATGTCCCAGTAATGTCCTTTGGGAATTTTATTCTCTATTATTAGATCCATTCTAGAGTCATGTATGAGAACAGCCATTTGTTTGTTCAAGAAAATGTGGCAGGTGTGAGAGACCATGACTGAGTAGCTGTTTCATTGATACTGGAGGCTAGAACTAAAATCCTCTCTATTTCTTTTCTATATATTTTTCTGTATATTTTACTCCATAGTACATGTTTCTTTTTGTCTCCTCTAGTTTACTCTATATTATATTCTCATTTTGCCCCATTCAATAATATATTTACGCATGACTTTTAACCCTCTTTTTCTCTCCCTCTCTTATTTCGGATAATTCCCTTGGTAACTGCAGTTCTATTGAAATTGGAATTGAAATAAGGAAGTTAATGTTGTAATGTATTACCAATGAGTTCATACTTTTCTTTGCATAAGAAAAATACAACTGGCATGAACTAAACTGACTGGTTTGCTCTCTGGAAGGAAGAGGTTTTATTTCTTGGTTACAGATCCAGCTTTTAGGCAAGGGTTGCTATTTTGTACAAAGCACATTTCAAGCCTGATTGTGTTGTCGTACAGGAAGAGATCCAAGGAAAACTCAATGTTTTAGGCAAACTGGTCAGTTCCAGATCTTGACTGAAATGTATTCATTCTCTTACAGTTGGTTTGGAGAAGTCTAGGCTGTCTTTTAACAAAATGTCAAACTCCAGACATGAATATGAGCAGAAAATTTTGCTGTAGTGTCAGTGCAGGAAGAGAAGCCATCTAGAACTTCACACACACTCCAACAATTTAATGTGCATTTCAGGAGTCACAGAATTTTAAAGAGATATCTGGGAGAATTTTAATACTGATATGGGAATTTTCAACAAGCTTGACATTCATACCAGTTGTTTTGTCAAAATGGGATATATCTACAATTTTTCCCAAATTACAAATTTTCCAGTATTTAGACTATTCAGATAGCCTTGCCTTCCCGATTTCAGAAGGGTCCTTTTGCTTTCAGTTCTTCTGGATATCATTTAGATTATTTTCCTTTTCAGTAGGATTTGAAAAAAGAAAGTACGATGAAAAATTGGTACTGCCTTTTTTTGTCCTTTTAGACCACAGCGAACAATAGCTCCTGTGTTTGCTTGTGACAGCAGTGTACCTACTAACTTAATACTGGATATGAGCCAGGCTATAAATGAGGTATGCCCCTCACGGAACGGAGAAATCTCTGAATAGCAAGATACATGCAAAATACTCGGAAGCTTCTTAGATGGCAACTTAATGTGAAATATTCTCCTTGCAGACCACATGAGCAGAATATAATTGGCATGGATTCACTTCCATAGAAACTATAAGGATATTTGGCTTTCTGAAGGGAAATTTTTTCAGGAAGCTTTGTGGAAACAGCCGAAGATTAGGCATGTCTGGATAGGTTTAGATTTACCTGTGAGGAGACATTTAATGTAAAATGAATAATAACGTAGCATTTAACAAGCACCAAATATCCGCACAGGAGTAATTTATATTTAGAACCTTATTTGTTTTATTAGGGCTTCCCAAAGTGGGCTCTTAAACCATGTCCTAGCTATATTTTAAAATTAAAACAGAAATAATGCATCTTTTCTTCATTACTTCATTGCTTAAGCCAAGAGGGCTTAGATGCCTTCCCTGAATATCGAATTCTTTCCAACACTCGAACAACAAATTGAAAGAGATTATGGGTTTGGTGAGCATGCTGGCCAACCAGCTGCATCCTTTGCAAGTTCTGTTAAATATTTTATTTTCTCCAGAGATTTTATTTCTGACTCTCAATTTATAATGTGGACATTGGCTAGGTATCCCAAGATTTAATGTAGGTAGCTGAATTCTAAAACGGGTAAACATGAAAAGAGGCCTGAGCTGTTTTGTTTGTTGGTTGGAATGGAGATTGTTTTAGGTTTTCCACCAGACACTTCCTTACTCTCACTCTACATTCCCTGTTCCCCAGGGTAACTAAGAAGAATTTTTTTTTTTCTACTAACTCCAATTTTTTTTCTTAAAACATGCCTTAAAACACGAACTAGGACTTACATTCCCGTTTTACATACTTCTTTAGCGTTTCTTTTCGTTTTTCGCTTCACTTACCTCTATGATCACTTATAAAATCAGATTTCCAATCAATTATTAATGGTAGCATTTTGACAAAAGGAAAGAGCCCTACTTTTCGTGTAGCTATTCTTAAGGATAGAGACTAGAGACTAGTTTTCATATTCATGGACATAGAAGAAGCATGGTGCTCCTAGGTGCTCATTATAGGACTGAAACTGCCATTAAATATCCGACAGGAGAGTTTATTTCCTAGTCCTCGGTTTACTCAATCTGATACATGCAAATGTTGTGATAGATGTTTTCCCATTTTTTAATCCTAATATTCTATGATTCGGAAATTTATAATCCACAGATGTTGATTCTTATTAATGAAATCCTGTGCCCTTGACCAAAGTATTCTCTTTATGTTCTCCAAGATGTAAAAAGCATACCTTTATGAGAGTAGTAGTTTAATTTGGTTAAACTAAAGTTGTCAAGCACTCCACATTTAATATTTCATATTGTAAGAGCTGTTCACTCTAACTATAAGGAAGACATGACTAGAACGGACTCTGGCAGTAGTATTTGGCATTTGCGGACATCTGAAATGAAACCAGTTTACCTTTTCATTCTCTTCTTCTGTCCCCAGGAACCCAAAGCCAACCTCTTTACATTCATTTTTCTGGATTATAAATATAGAAGTAGGGTTTGCACTCATTAATCCCACAGTCTCAAGACTCTTGAAGTAGTGGATGTAATGAAAAAGGCACTGTATTAGAAAACAGTATTTTAATAAAGGACCATAGAGTTTTTTTTAAAAAGAGAGGTATCTAAAATAAGATAATATTGCTAAAGGAATCTTAAAAGGATGATATTAAAAGAAATTTTCTATGTTTGCTAGAAAAAATTCCTTGAGTAATTATAATATCTGGGAAGAAGAAAATCTAAGTTAGTTAAAAGTTCATACTCAAATTCAAAAAGTGTTGACTGGGAAACTACCATGTTCCAGGCACTCTGGATGATGCTTTAATGTCTTCATCTATTTAGTTCTCACTGTTATAGTGTAAAAAAAAAGTATAATTATTCTCTTTTCAGATGATGAAAATGAGCATAAGTAAAGAACTTGCCCAAGAATTTAAACCAGGTCTTTTGGCTCCTGTATGAAGTATAAAGTATGCTGGATAAACACCGTCTGAATTTTTTTTCCCTCAAGGTTCTCACAATTATTAGTAACATGCTATGCAAGTGTTTTCTAAGGGAAACCTTAAACTAAAAAAACAAATGATTTGAAAGTAGTATATCAAAACAGGGTCTGCTTTTTTTTGTTTTTGTTTTTTTTGTAATTACATAATTTGTAAATGAATAGATGCACTTAGGTAAGCAATCCTTTATGAGTTTGACCAGGCCAAAGTAATTTGCTTAGCTAGCCTCTTTTTTTTTCAAGAGATAGTGCAAAGGTAAACATTAACCTATGTCTCAACAATTACCAGATTAACAGAATCCATATCAATTTGGATTTATCTTATAGCCTTATGGGAATATACTACAATTATTATGACTCTATTCTAAGTAGCTCATTTTGTCTTGTGTATTGAAGGTTGTATAATATTAAATCTTTGAAAATGGTCAAGTTGTTACAGACAGCATGTTATGCCACTTTTCAAAGCTCAAAATAATGAAGAATTTTGGATGATTTATATCAAAAGTTGGTAAGACTTTTCAATATCTAATGTCTTTTAATATTCAAGGAAAAGAATTCAGCAATCAGTGCCAAAGTTCCCATTTTCGCATCTGAAAATGTCAGAAAGAATGGGACCCAGATTGGTTTGAAAATCAAGTCACGTGCTGTGCTGCTCTTTCAGCCTGTGTATTACTCAATGAAACATTGTCAAAGGGAGAAATGTCTTGCCGTGTGGTTTTTTGGGGCCCTGCCTGGAAGAAACAAACCTTGGAGGGAAGGGATAACTGGGAAGAAAGATGATGATTTTCATCAGCACCATTCCTGCGATTTCAGCACCTTTTTTTCTCATGGGTAGGCACGGGGAATTGAACCTAGGTCTCTGTCATGGCAGGCAGGAATTCTGCCACTGAGCCACTGTTGCACCACCTTTCAGCCCCTTTTTGAATCTGCTGGGGCCCACGTGCTGGGAAGGCCTAGGAGCTCAGTGGGGACATGCAATGCCATATGCATAGTGTCAGGCCACAGGAGGAGGGTTCTTTTCCTCTATCCTCATGCAGAGAGGCAGGAACCAGGGTACTGGGGGAAAAAAAAGCAAGTTCCAATTTATAAAGCACAAACAGAAACAGACACTTTAATCGTGATTTCCTGAAAACAAACTCATGTTTACCATCACATCATAATTGTAGCTCATTTGCCTGCCAGGCAGAACTCTGACCTCTGGCCTCTGAAGAAGACCAGGTTTACTCTTATCTTTGGCTGACCATGACCTGGATTGAGGTAAAACACATTCAAATAAAAAAGACCCAGCTCAGAGGCTTATCCTTCTATGTTCCCAAATATCTTTCAGCTGCCCAAGGAATGTCTTCTTAATAAGAACACACATTTCTCTGCTCCCAAAGAACTGTGGTTAATAAGAAAGAACGAAGACAACTCTTCACTTCCTAGAGAGGAAATCTTTGAGTGGACGGTATTCTTTCAGGTTCTCTTCAAGGGAACCAATTAAACACACACACACACACACACACACACACACACAACCCATTGCCCTAGGTAAATTCTTCCTCCAGTTCAGTTCTCTGAGAATGCCCTCGCCATCTCTCCTATTCCCCAGGAAGCACCTGTCTCTCCAATCGTCCTTTGTTGGTTAATGACAGTGCGTCAAGGGGAAATAGCATTTCCTCTATGTTAGATGTTCCTTTGTTAGAGCTGTATCACATTCAGGCATTTTTCTTTCCTTTCCTTTGATGGAGAAAAAATGCAGGTTGATGAGAAAGCCCTGACTTACATCACCAGATTACCTTTGAATTTCTAAAGCCATTTCATTCGGATCAGTAGGGCTTGAATATGCTTAGACTCAGAGTATATAATTGAGAGTTTTCTCTTGTAGGTCCATTTTCTTCTGAAGGGTTGCAGAATTGGAGCTAATAGATAAAGGGCCATCAAGAGCATTACAGTTAATTTGGTAGGATTATCCATTTTGTAATATTCGTAAATTTCTGTCAGCCTCTTTACATGCACCTCTTCTGTTAGTGTTTCAATTACTATTTGGGGGTGGGAGGGAGGAGGCAGATAAGTCCATCATCAAATATACTTTCTTCCTCCTGTGATATTTCTTCCATTTTGGAGTTTTAGGGAATTGTGCTCATTTTTGTTTTCAAAGTACGTAATCTATGGCTCTTTGGTAGCAATACATATGACTACTTTTTAGTGTAGTGAAACTTTGATAGTGCCTCCCAAAGAACTCTTGAGGGAATGCAAAAGTAAAAATTTATAACCAGTAATTTCCCTCCCATGCCATGCCTTTGTTTCCCCCACTTGTGGTTATAGCTGAAGCTCCCCTGCTTCTATTTGGCAATCAAATTGCTGATGGCATGTCCTTCCAGCTATCCTCACAATGCTGGAAATTCTGTGGTCATTTTTATCCCATAGCCTGGAATCAGGATTTTTGTGACATGAAGCAGTAACTTGGGGTAGCGCCAAGGGGATGAAAAAAACAAAGGGAAAAATAATGTACGTAGGCCAACACAATGTACCAAGCAGTTAAAGCATAAAACGTCAAGACAAAAATAATTTATGTTCCTCTAGAACAAATTGAGGCAGATGGGAAATAGGGTAAAAATACAGAATTCATGGGTTGGCCTGAAAAGAACAAAGACTGACCTAAACATATTTACTGCATGAATCTCTGTTAATTGATTAATTCATTAAGCAATTATATATTGAATTCCGGCACTACACTAAATTGTACTAGAAATATCAGTAGACTAGACCTAATCCCTGCCCTTGTGGAATATATAGTCTAATGAGGAGAACATATCTTATTAAAATATATACCTATATACAAATGTGGTAAGTGCTACAAATGAAATCCATATTTTGAAGTCAGAGATCCATTTATTACATCCCACAGGCCAAGTACATCCCACAGCCTGTTTTGCATAGCTGTGAGCTAAGAATAGTTTTTACAGTTTTAAATAATAGAAAAAAAAATCAAAAGAAGAATAATGTTATGACCTGTAAAAGCAATATAAAAACTTCAAATTGGAGTATCCATAAATAAAGTTTTATTGGAACACAGCCATGTTTATTGCTTGCCTATTGCCTCTGTACTACAATGGTAGAGTTGAATGGTGGTGACAGAAGCCACCCTTTGACCTTCATGCCTTGCCTGACTATGGAAAAAGTTTGCTGACTCTTGCTCTAAGGGAGTGAGTTTAAAGTTGTTTTTGCCTCCTTGGTAAAGGAAAACATTGGTTGCAATACTTCTAAAAATGAAGTCACTACCAGTCACAGATCTCACTTCGATGGAAACCCCAATTACTACTGGAACCAAATGGAAACACAAGGAAATTAAGGGAGTTTTGCAGGAAATCTGGTTTAGTCAGGGGAGATGCCAAGGCTATATAGTTATATAATTTTAGTCAACTTTCACTTTCCATTTCCTCTGAAACCACTCATTTTTATCCTACTTAATATATATTGTATTGTATTTCATTAAGGCTAATTCAGACTTTTTATTTCTTGCATATCAGACTCAATTCATTGTAGATGAAAGTCATCAGGAACTGGTAGATATTACCAGCCTCACCGAAAACTTGTTTCATTTAAAGATGATGATGTTGGGCGGGCCAAGGTGGCTCAGCAGGCAAGAATGCTTGCCTGTCGAGCAAGAGGACCTGGGTTCGATTCCCAGTGCCTGCCCATGTAAAAAAAAAAAAAAAGATGAAGATGTTTATCTGTGTGTTGGTTTTAATGAGGGGAAACTAAGGAATTGGAGAAAATGCTGCAGAAATAGGGGAATCAGAGGTGAAGACTCAGATTTTTGGATTCCTGGGCTTAAGTAACCTTGAGCCAAGTAAACTCTTGGCTCTAAAACAGTATATTAGAATCTCATATTGTCATGAGTGTTAGATTAGATAATGATCTAAAGTGTTTGGCACAGTGCCCAGTACATAGACATACATCTTTAATGACCCTTTAATTGACATTATTATCTCTAAGCTACTTGAAGTAGGGACCATGTCATATTTATCTTATTTTTCTAGCATGTAGCAAGTGCTCAAATGTGTTTTATGAATAATGTGTATATATCACATTTTAAAACATCTATAAAATAATACATTTTTTCTTCTTTTAAAAAATTAGTGTTTGAAGTTTTTAATGCAGTATTTTCTTTAGTTCATGGCAATATCTGCAGAGAAATAATACATTGGAGAGGTTGCTAGAATGTGGTAACAATTGCAATCCTTACCTGAGTCATGTAAATGCACAATTGATGCTGAGAAAATCAAATCAGTGATGCAGAGAAAATTGCAAGAAGTTCCTGAAATGCATATTTTATGCAAAGAAATGAAAATGCTGATATCAAGATGATAAATTCGGAGGCCAGAAAATAAGAGAGCCAACCTACACTAATAGATAATCCCAGAAGGAGAGAACAAGACAAATGGAAATGAAACACTAATCAAAGATATACTGAAAGAAAGTTTTCTGAGTTAGAGAAATACCTGATTAGCTTGCTTGTCTCTATTTTCTAGTTCTTCTTGTAACAATCATATCTTTCTTGTACAATTACCTAAAAGTACCTTATGGTGGATTATTGGCTATGCAAGAAAAAATAGACTCTTCATAATTTGGCAATAGTCAATATGCATATTAACTTTCTTTCTGTCAAAATTAAGCAGTTTGAATACAGAGATGACAAAAACCTCCTCTTGCGACTCATACAAATTTGAATTAAAGCACTAACTGAAGCATTAATCTACTACACGTGGATAGCATCAATAAAATTGCTTATCTCCTACAGGCATCCAAAATCTCACCCATGGATTTTATTAATTATTTAAGTTTAGCCACATGTATAATATTAATTATATATATATATATATAGACAGTGTATATATACATGTATTATATATTTTATAATATATATTAACAACATATATATTAACAATGTATATAAGCGAAATATTCCTCCTGGCTTGGGACAAAGTAGCCTGTAAAGGTGAATATCACAAAATCCTTGTCATCAAATACACTGATAATTGGGCTAGGAAGAAAAATGTGTGCAGATAAAATACAGGAATGAGCAAAGAAATGGTCATGAAAAGTGCAAAATGAGGTTTGGATAAAGAATCAAGAAGCTTCTAAATTGAACATTTGGACATGGGTTACACGAAATTGGCAATTTCAAAGCATGTGACAGAGTTGATTGTGGTGGAAAAATTCTTCTGGTTCTGATATTGGAGATCACTTTGCTGTAAGGAGCTGTTTTAGTATTGTCACAGAAGGGCAGTTGTTTTGGGATTGTTCCAGATCTTGGGAATGGAGCCATTTGATCGATGTTTCCTGTACACATTCTCCTCTGTGTCCCAGCTCCTTCCTCATCCTCACAGTAAAAGTTTTTTATTGAGACTGTTCTATAACAACAGCTAATATTTGTAAAGTATAAATTCTGTGTGGGGCATTATCCCAAGTGTATTATTTAATAATCAACATGTATTACTCAACAATCTGCTTAACAACCTTAAAAGGGAGGTACTATTTTTATTGTCATTTGATGGATGGAGAAACTGAACTAAAGAGAGTTTAAATAACTTCCTAAGGTGACACTGTATAAATGGTAGACTGGGATTTGAACCCAGACAACATGTCTTTTTAACCATTATGCTGCGCCACCTATGGCCAAGCCCTGTAATTGGTGCTATAGTATTCTTCGCAAAAAGTGACAAGATAGAGATTATCTTCATAGTCATTACATGACCAAAGTCACAGCAGTAGAAAGTGACAAAGCTAGAATTCAAATTCTTTAACCATTGCTGCCTTTTAGTGAATTTTAGACAATATCCTCTAAGCAAAGAATTTCCTTTAAGCAAGAATTTCAATCTTAAGAAAAATGAAGAATTTCCTCTAAGCAAGAATTTCAACCTGAAGAAAAATGTCATATACTGTGACTATGTAATATATTTTTAGAAAGGTGATTTTTCTTTTAGGAGATCTCTTTTGATACAGATTTTCAAGAGAACTTTGTTTTTTGTTTTAATTTTTTTTGGATAGTACTACATTTAATCCTTGGTAACAAAGTTTTTTATTTATAAATACAGGATTGAAAAATTCATGCATTTCTTAGCTTCCTTCCCAAAGGGGCATGTTGACAACAACTAAGATAAGAGTCACCTCAGTATGTTAGACCACACTCAAGCTACAGTAATTTCACAGCGAAGGAACTTATATACTTATTATGTTTAAACTCTGTTATCTGATATTAGAAAACTCTTTTGTGCTTATTGCATGTACAGATAAAAGTGGAATTGGCATTTAAATAACTTTACCAGTCTAACAAAAAGTATTTTCTATTAGGAATGGTTTCCTTGAAAGAAAGTTGGACCAGTATTCTTGAATGTTTAGTAGATGATGCTGAGAAGAATCCTTCATGCAAACTTGAAACTCATGACCCAGTTAGACATGTGTCTGAGTTTTTCCAGTGAGAGCGAAGATTTTGAGGGGTTTCTGGTGTCATGGACTATCCATGGCATTAAGTTATTTGTGGCAAAATGGGTGAAACCAATTTGTTGCCATACAAATTGATCCTCTAATCACCTGTCATTATGTTCTAACTGACTGATTCAACCAAAAATATCTTCTTATTTGGTTTATTTACCTTGACTACTTGTGTACCTTTAAATACATTTTTCAACCTTGGCTCTTTTCTACATACACAGTGAAGAAAGCAACTATTACTTCCATACTAAGTCCTTAAATAGTAAGTTGAATTAATACAATTTTGAGGAAGAGGGGATTGTCAGGTAAAAGTGTTACAAAAAGAAGTTTTTAAAAAGGAACTACAGTTTGTCTGTTCAAATTTGACCCAACTCAAGTTCTCTTTGGGTAAAAGCCAACTCAAAGTATGTCTCAAGTTTCTGGCATGAGAGAAGCATATAATGGTAGGAAATTTCAGACCACCTAGTGATTTTAAATATCACAGGAAAAAGTTTGGTTGAGTTTTAATATCTTTTTCCTTTTAGAAAAATAGATTTTAAATGCTAATAAAGATGAATCTCTTTGAAAATGAGAAAGGAAATGGGGGCATGCTGTTCATTTAATGATGGACATATAAAAATGACAGCATAGTAGGAAGCAAGAGCAATGATGTAAATCTTTTAAAATGAGGATATTAAAGACTTTTTCTGGAATGCTAAAGGCAATGTGTTAAAGGGGATAATTGTAATCCTACCATTACCAGGGTAAAAAGCTGAAATGGTTTGTGGGAATAAGTATTTTGTGGTTGTATCTTTTGTTTGATTTTTCTGATGGTATGCAAATAAATGATTAATTGAATATATGTCAATATTGTTTTTTGGAAAAAAAAGAAAACATATATCTTTATCAAGTGGCTATTCTTGAAGGGATTAAATGTGTCTATCCTTAATGGAAATGTTTGTTTTGTCTCCTTTCTTCTCTTTCTAGTTTGATCACTGTCCTTATTACTCGGTCATCCTTCAGCCATTTCATGTGTGGCTGATGCAGAGAGTACTGAACCCTGTTAAACACAACGTGCACAGACCTAAACCAGAGCTTCACATGCTCATAAGTCCTTTCCTAAAACATTTGAATATTTCTGAATATACTTTTGGGTAGGAGCTCTGAAAGCAGTGCCTATAAGAGCTTATGGAGAAGCTCTCATAATGCTAAAGAGGTTCATACAAGTGGAGAGGAAAAGTAAATTAAATCTTACCTCTCTATTGAGTGGGGATAAAAGCTTTTACTGCCTCAAGTTCTATGTAGTAGATTTCTTTTTTGAAAGTTGTCCTTAATTTCATAGCACCTAAAGATTTTTTCCAGATCAACTGGTAGTGGTAAACTTTAATTAAAATAAATGAGCTAGACGATGACATCATCTCTCTTTAAAAAAAAAAAGAGAAGAGATTATTGAAGACAAAATTATTGGCATATTTTCCATGCAAAATCTTAGTTTCTCTTTGTCTCATAATATGTGCCATAGCTGTCCTTGAGTTGAAATATTCACAGTTTTAGGTGGCGTCTAAAACTGACACATGAAGTAGTAACGTTGACAAATGAGTTTGAAACCACACTTCAGAATTGGATGATGGGTTCATATAAATCTATTTATGTAGGGGTGAGAGGAAACAGAGAAGAAACTTTCCCATCGGGGATGGTACTCAACTAACTTACTCTTGTGCAAACCCCCAATCTGTAATTGGTGGCATGGCCTGACTTGGGAAGGGCTGACAATTGCCCTCCCAACCCCTCCTTATACAGCAAAATTTTTTGTAGGCTTAAACGTTCATTACATTATAGCTGTATTAATTGTTCACTCTACCTGAATAGAGGACTGCTTGACTCAGGGATAATCACAGTATTAGAGGGGAGAAAAAAAAAAAGCATCATCATTCTTTCTATTTATGTAGGTATAATAATCACAGAACTTCTAGGGACAATTGGATAGAACATTAATACATTCCTTTATGAGTTCTTTTCAATTGTATTACCTTGCATCTTTTGCATCTTTGGAAAATTCAGTGTGCCATTGCTTTTAATGCTTAGCTTTCTTTTGGGAAGCAGTCATGGGTTATTTGAACATCAAAGTTTTTGAGTTGAAGGAAGTCATTAAGTAAACTCAACCATGTAAGTATTCACTTTCACTAAATGTCTGAAAAGTGATCAGTCATCTTTAATACCAAGTCTCATGTTTAAAATATTATCAATAAGTATTCATACATTAGCCAGAGAGATTCTTTCTGGCAAGATACTCTTGCCAGAGTCTTCAGAGTAAAAAAGAGCACATTATTTTGTATTCTGTCTGCTAGGGATGAGTCTGAGCCATACCCTCGAAACTGATGTTTTCAGAGGCAGGGAGCCAATGCAAAAATTTAACCTGTAAAAGTTCTTCCTTCTTAGTATGAATAAAATATTGACAGTGTGTAATATGGATGGTTTTTAATTTCAAGACCTGGCCATAAAGTTCTAATAAATGAGCTAGGATTATACTAGCTAATTTAGAACATAATTCTTCGATGAGTTTTGAACTCCCCAGGGCTCTGCCTTTGGAGAGACTTTTGATAATATTCAGTATTTCCCAAATGAGACTCTTGAGTTGTACAACCTGGGTAACTTTGTGTTAGGATGTTTCCTTTCATTAAAACATTCCTTTTGCTTATTAGCATTCCCAAGCTTTTCTAGTGGCTATGCAATGGGATGGGATTAATAAAAAGGTTTTCTAGGAAACTGCAAAATTCATTTAGTGGGATTTTTATCACCAAAATTAGCATCTAAAATTTTACATTTTGAAGCAGTTTGAAGTGATGAATGAGTTAAACAGAGTATGCATTTTTAAACTCATTTTGGTTAAGGTTCTGAAGTTTTCATTTCTTCATCAAATCCAGTTCAAGAACCACTGTTTTTTCTAAGTATATCCACATGATCACTGCTCTTAGATCTCTCTCCTCATTTAGAATTTTGGTAGTCTTTACTGATTACCATATAACATTTGCCAGGCAAATAAAAGCTATCTATAAATGTGTCTTTTTTTTTCTTGGAGTATAATAAGCTTCTTAAGGGCAGGAACTCTGTCTTATTCACACACAGGGCATAGTATATGCTCCACAGAATGTTTGTTGAAAAAGAAAGGAAGGAAGGAAAGATGGGGGCGTGGGGAGGGAGGGACAGAAAGGAGAGAGAAAGATTTATCTCTCGTCTAATCAATGAAATGTAAATTTTTGAAAGATAAGAACCATGACTTTGTACTAAAGTACAAGAATATATATTACAAAATTGCAGACGCTCAAACATTCATTTATTCGGTAAGTATTGAGCAAGTTACTCTATTTCTGAGTGAATGAGGAATTTTTACTCTTTGTAATCACAGGAAGCACATCCCTGCTCTTAACCACATTATTACAAAATTTGGGAGAGCAACATAGTCTTTTTTCACTAAGTGTTTGAGAATACCTCCTGACTGTGTTATCCATTTGTATGGCTGAACTAAAATGAACGTCCTCATTTAATTACTTTTCAAGAAATATGTATTTAATTAAGATTTGAAATATGAATTTCCAACTCAAATCATTTTCTGAAGATTTCTCATCTATAGGTACATATATATTTTAAAGGATTGCATATATAATATAAAATCTCTTTTTAGAAATTGATTTTTAAATGTATATGGATGTGTGCAAATATTCATAAGAAGATTCAGAAAAATGTATGCATTTGTTTAAAATACATGTTTATTTAGGATATATGCAGTGGTGTGCTGGTAAATGTTTAACAATCAGCTCTTGGCAAATCCTATTTTGCAGCATTTGCTGCCACATCCACCACGAATAGGTGATTTCAAGCTACCAATGTGATATTACTTAGGGCAGAATTGGGGGGGAGGTATGCAAAATTGGTTCTCACAAGTTGGTATGAGCTGATTCCTGTGTACCACTGAGTATTTATTTATATTTATATATGTGTTCATATTCATAGAAGAGGATTTGGAAATGTCTCTGGGTGTATATTTATTTTAAAACCTCTTAAAATAAAACAAAAAATGTATACATTATACCTCAATTTTGAACTAAGAAAAATCCAACTCCAAGCCTCTAGTGACAATGTTTAGAAACTAGGATGGGTTCTTAGTTTAAACATGCAAACCAGTATTCCCCCAGTGATTGCTGATATGGCCTTGTTAAAATGAGAATATGGAATAGAAAAGCCTCAAAATAATCTTAATCTTTCTGTCATGATAAGCACCTACCTTTCCAGTGCCAGCAATAGCAATCTCGATTTTACTGAAATATAGTTATAAGGGATATGTATTCTTACCTTAGTGGGCTGGTTATCTGTTTGTCTTTATTTTACACATGTTCTTCCTCTTCCTTGACCAATGCACAAGTTTAGCAAAGCAGAACATATATTCACCTTTCTGTTTAATGTTATCCATTATCAGTGAGGTGATGGATTTTCTAGGCAACTCTGGCTATAAAAAAAAAATTGGGCAGAGATTTGGTAGATTGCTTTTTTCTTTTCCACATGGGCAGGCACGGGGAGTTGAAACTGCGTATCCTGCAACTGAGCCACCATTGCACCACCCTTGATAAATTGCTTTTCAATAAACCTGTATACCATGTCATATCAGTTAGAATCCTCTCAACAGAATGTAACCAAAAACCCAAATAAAAATGGCTTGACCAATATGGTGGTTCCAGGTTGATTAGTTTAGAAACTCAGTGATGCCATGAGGGACAGTGCTTCTTTCCATTTGTCTGCTCCACCATGCCATCCATGTTAGAGTCTCCTCTCCATGTAGAAAGATGGTTGCTAAAGCTCCAAGCATCAGTTCCTATTTATCAGTGTAGAGAAAGATAAAGAACAACTTCTTCCTTTGGCATTCCTTGTAGTTAAGTTTAGGTGTCAACTTGGCTGGGTGAAAGTACGCTGTTGTTGTGTTGCTATGGACTTAAATCATTTGCATTTGAAATTCATCTATGGCTGAGCACATCTGTGGTTGGCTAAGGAGACTGCCTTCTGCAATGAGTGAGGCTTAAAAGGAGAGGTCAGAAGAAAGAGATAAAGCTCAGTAGAGCTCAAAAGAGCTCAGCCCAGCCCAGCACAATGCAGCTCAGAGCTCAGGGCCAGCTCAGACCCAGATTTTTGGAGACGCGGAAAGGAATCACCCCAGGGAAAGCCCTTTGAACCCAGAAGCCAGGAGGGATCCCCAGCAGACCTCACCATATGCCTTCCCAAATGGGTAAATTTGTAACCAAATATATTCCCTTTATAAAAGCCAATCCATCTCAGGTGTATTACATCCTGGCAGCTTTAGCAAACTAAAACAGCATTCTTAAATGTTTTAAATGAAGAATCTTTCCCCAAAGTCCTTTAACATACATCTCTTCATAGGTCCTATTCTTTTTTTTTCCTTCCCCAATTAGAATCTAGGATTCATGAGGCAGAGATATTTCTGTTTCACTGCTGTTTCCCCAGCACTTCATGCCTGACATGTCTTTGGTACTCAATAAATACCTGTGGAATGAATAAATGCATGAATAAATGTCTTATTGGCCAAAACTGATCGCATGCCCTATCTCCAAGCCAGTCATAGACAAGGAAGATGTAACTACTATTTTTGGCTTTGATCTTTCAGCATTTGTGTCCACTGGGGACAAGTAGACCCCAGAATAAATGTTGTACCTTGACAGCATGAAAAAAGGAGCAAGCTATTAGGTTGGCACTTCATAGTGTTTGAGTAAATAAATTCCTGTTTTTAAGCCAACCCATTGTACAGTATTTGTTTAGGAGCCAGGAAACCGAGACAGTTAATAAAGAAAGAAGAGAGCATTAGCTAAAGAATTTTTCCAGCCTAGGAAACAAATGAAACAACATTAGATGCCAGTAAGGTGACTATCATGCAGCTTGAATTTGCCTAACTATTCTTTGTCTTTATGTATTCTTTTCCTCAAGGCTTATACATGCCCAATATTGTATTAGCTATTTAATTAAACTTCCTGATAGAACTTGGTTTTGTCTATTCATTTTCTTTTCAGATAGTATCAGGAATGTTCAATGATGCCAATAGGAAATATTATCCAAAGTTGCTTGGGGAAGTGAGCCTTTGGATATTTTACTTTTATTTATTGACATTAAGTTTTATCTGCCCAGGTTTAGGCCTGAACATCTATAGTAAACTGCTTGACTTCTGATTCTGTTACCCACTGTATTTGCTATAACTTGCTATTAGGAACTTTCATTTTGAACACAGACTCAATTAATCAACACTCTTAGTTTTGATTGTTCAATTGATTTACCCTTTACCAAACTGCATGCAATTGATCTTGTAGTTCTCTGTATTGAATATCTCTATCATAGAAGATCTTGTTAAATACTTTCATGTAAAATGATAGAGTCTTCAGCTATGCAATTCTATCTAGAGATTTTTGTTCTGCTTTCAAATAAATGATAATTATAATTTTCAGCCCTAGAACCTTGCTCATGTTTGCTATATACCCGTACTACAAATTTTGAACCTCAAAGGTATAGTTGTCTTTTTCCTATTATGCATTTATTTCATTCTCCATGATTTCTCAAAGATTTCAAACATGACTCAACAGTCTTGCTGGTGTTCTTTTAGAGCTTTTGAAGGGCTAGTTCATCTGCCTTACTTTAGACTTTATAGTCTCTTCATCAGCATTTATTCTGCTTGTGACAACCTGAGGATTGCACTTCCTGGCAACTAATAAAGAAATTAATGGAGTTTGAGTACTTTTACTCTCTCATAGTCATGAATTAATAGGGCTCCATTACTCTGAGTGGCAAACGTCTTCCTTGAACATTCAGAATAAAATGAATGATGTTCTGTACTGATTAGATATGTGGGCTTTAGGATGGGCATGCCTGAATTTGAACCCTGGTTCTGCCACTTATCAGCAGTGTGACCTTGGCCCCATTTGTTTGCAGTGAGTTCTCTTTCTGCATAATGGGAGCAAGTAATAACAGCATCGACTTCAAAGCATTGTTGTGGAAATTAAATGCTATAATGTTCAAAAGGTATTTGACATAGTGCTGGGCACATTGTACATGCATAAAAATTGTAGCTAGCTTTCTTGTTAATTTAAAAGATATGGTATTGGGCTGGCAACAGTGGCTCAGTGGCAGAGTTCTCGCCTGCCATGCTGGAGACATGGGTTCATTTCCCGATGCCTACACATGTAAAAAAAAAACGATATGGTATTGAAGAGAGGAGAAATATAGTTTGGGGGGAACAAATCCAATATAAGCTAGAAATGGCACGGTGCTAGGAGATTGAGTACACTGCTGGTGATGAAGGTGTTACTTCCATGTTACATTGCACATTGGCTATTTTTGTGTCTGATATTTGCTAGTAGATTTCACTACAGCAGTTTGACAATCATGACAAGCAATGATTACAGCAATTTAGAGGGTGTGTAACTCCTAAAGAGCCAGCAAACTTAGTAAAACTCATCTGAGCTTTGACCTTTGCTTTCTGAAAGCACCCGGGAAGTGTCAGAGTTTTATTCTGAATCTTGCCTCAGATGCCCTTTGGTGTGTTTGACATTTCAGACACTGCACTTTGAGACTTTCATTTTAACCCCTCCCATTCTCCCCTCCCTTTGTAAACACGACCTGTGGAGTCCAGCCTGTGTCTAAATGGGCTCTCTGATTGGTGAAAATATGTTACAATACATTGATGTTCACAGCCCTGAAGTCATCTGTAGCCCACTGTATTAAAGTCCACGTGTTTCGGTCCTCTGTGTGACCTTGCATATCTGTGAATGCCACAGCTTAACCTTGGATATAGACAGGGAAGTCTTCCTGTAGTTCCAGATTGTGGGTTTGCCAGACTTTTCAGGGTAAATGGCAAAAATAAACATGCCATAATATATGTACAAGGATGTTCATTGCAACACTATTTGTAATGGTGAAAAATTCAAAACAGAATAAATGTTTATCAAGCAGAGAGCAGTTAAATAAATTATGGCACTTGCATATGATGGAATACTAAGTAGACATTAAAATGAATGAAGCAGATCTGCACGTAGAAACATAGACATTTTCCCATAATATATTTTTGGTTGGAAAAAAACAATTTTATGTATGGGATGTATGAATTTTATGTATACAGAATATTATGTATAAAATAAACTTGTACTTATATATTTGAACACATATGCATACACAAAAACATAAAATTCTACAAGTCTAGTAATTAAATTATTAATAGCAGTTGAGGGCATATGGGGACAGAAACTTCCACTTTTTTTTTTTTTTTTTTTTTTTTTTTTTTTTTAAAGGAAAGACAGAGAGAAGGAAGGAAGGATAGAAGGAAGGAAGGAAGGAAGAAAGGGAAACATTTTTAAACGTTTTCTTGTTTTATTGTATTCTGTTTCTCCGTTTTTTTGTTACATGGGCTGGGGCCGGGAATCGAACCGAGGTCCTCCGGCATAGCAGGCAAGCACTTTGCCCGCTGAGCCACCGCGGCCCGCCCCCCACTTTTATCTTTAATGTTTCTATAATCTTTGAGTGATTCACAATGACCATAAATTCTTATAATTAAAATATAAAGCTTATCATCAAGCTAAAGCTAACTTTTCACTTAATCTATGTTAATTGCCAGTGATTTATTGATTGTTTTTAAAAGTCAAAAAAGGAAAAAATGTCTCATCCTGGATTCTGGTGATAAACATTAAATTTAAGCCCCTGTAATCACCAATTTGATCTCAATTAATCTTTTAGATAATGGGCCAAAATAATAACTTAATAATTTAAAACTGATATTATCAATTCAGTTTATTTTAAAGAAAAATTATGGAAAACAAGAAAAAAGCTTTTGTTGCCCTATTTCTATATGTAAAGTTTAAAGCAATATTCTTTGGCAGGGAGAATAGCTCAGAAACCAATAGGAAAAAAGCACAGAATTCAGCTTGCAAGTAAAATGAATATTAGGATAGTGTACCTATGAAAACCCAGCTCCTGCCATATTGATGCCAGTCTCATAGGTGTGTTTTGTTGTTCCTCCTGTCATTATTTTGATAAATTTAATTATGGATTGCCAGGCGTTGCTAAAATGCAAGCTATTCTAAGTGTGTGTGTGTGTATGTGTGCTTGTGTGAATGAGATAAAGGAAAGAGGGAGGTGGGAAGAGAGAGAGAGCCGTCCGTACTTCTTTGTGTTGACTCCTTGTTCTTGCCCTAGGATCCTGGTGTATGGTTAAAGAAGGTGAACTTTGAAAAAAACCCAGAACTCTGAAAATGATAAAAATCTTAAAAATGTAAGGACCTTGAGGCCAAAAAGAAAATGAGTTAGTCATTTATTTTTATTTGAAGGGGAGATAATGGAAAAGCATCCTGAATTATACAGGTTCAAAAAAAATCAGAGAGGTGCAAGGGAGCTTTCCAGTCTTCAAATCCAAACTTTCATCCATTACAAAATCATTCTGTTGCATTTTCGGTCATCACATTTCTGCGTAAACATCGACTGCAGCAGGGAGCCTGTTCTTTTATTTTCAGACAGAATTTTACAGGTCAGGGATGGGGTCCTGGAATAAAAGTGGTGTCTACGCCAATCTCTGATATCAACTAGCAGAATGAATTCTAGTAAGTCATTTAAACTCTCTGGTCCTTATTTTCTTTGTCTCTAGGGTAAGGCCATTGAGTTCAGACTCCACCACAGTCATGTATAATTTTAAAAGGCTATTTAAGCTCCAGTCTGTGGTTGTTCATTTGGGGTGGAGAGGTGCTGCAGTAGAATCAGTATGGTTTTTAGAAGAAATGAACTGGGTGTGAATATTGACTAACATTACCTGGTTATGTGACTTTAGACAGATCACCTGATCTCTCAGTCTAACTTCCTTAAAATAGAAATAACAATATGTACCTTGGAGAGTTGTTCTGAGTATTGACTGAAATGATGCTTTGAAAGCACTTAGCATTCTGTCTGGCATACCGTAGGTATTCAACAAATGTCTCAATCCCTCTTCCCTCCCCTCCAGTTGAAACAGGAAACATGTGAATTAATAGTAATTAATAGTAATGGTAATAGAATTAATAGTAATAGTAATTAATGAAGCAATAGTTTCTCCTTATTTGAGATAGAGAAATTTTATGAATTTAACTGCTGATATTAACTGAGTAAAATTTGCTCAAAGTAGTTTGCATAATTCTGCTTGAATCCAGAAAGACTAGATTATGTTGGAGATGTTTTTCGGTTCTCTAATTTACCATTATTTCAATAGAGAATATTAAAAAATAATACAGTTCATTTAAACATATTGAACACTTACTGGTATTGAGTTGGATCATTGTAATGTAAAGCGCTTAATGGTCTATTGAACTGTTCTTTTCTTTGTGTCCATTTCTCAATAAAGTTCTTCAGGAATGGGCTCCCAACTCATCTTTGCATCCCTAGCACCAGACAAATACCAGGGATCAATAAGCAGCTGTTATTCTAAGTGAGTAAGGATTAAATGCAAGCTTGCATCTCCGAAAACTTTAGAGGGAACAACTACTCCATACTTAAGTCCATAGACAGAACATATGAATTATTATTTCAGATCAGCAATCTGCAGCCCAAAAAAGGAAAAAATGTTAAAAAGTTAAAGCCAAAATTAAAAACAAACAATGTTTTTATAACAAAATGAAGCACGGCAACACCGCAATCGACCGACTACTCATCTTTTCCTCTCCCTTCCAGCTCCTTTAGTCTAGAACACTAAACCCAACACAAAGGAAAAAAAAAAAGAAAAAAAAGAAAGGGAATTCGAATGGAAGCCACACAGAGAAAAACTGTAACATAGATATACTTTTTTTTTAGATTTACTTTTAATAAAGAGACAAGACAAGTAAACAAAAAGAGCTGAGACATAGCAAGGAGAAATAGAAGAGAGAAAAGTACTTGAGATTGACATTTTGTGGACTGAATTATAAAAACAGTGTGGATTGAGTCAAGGAACAAAGAAGCAATGCTCAGGAATACAAAAAGGAGAAAAATATATAGGAAAAACATGTAAAAGAAAGGAAAGGACTCACTGCTTTCTGGGAAGCAAAGAAGCATTCAGAGTAAAATGCCCTGGCCATTTCCATATACCATGGAACTCGCTGAGAACTTTCCTCTAGGGTCGTGCAGCACTATACTGAGCCTGGAATTTGCTCAGAGATTCCAGACCTCTGAGATATGCTTTTGAACCTATGTCACATTTGTACATTGCTTGTCAAAATTCTTCCATAGGTGGTGAAGAATGAGACTGTAGAGCCAGGGTATGCGCTCATCCTGAAAAAGATGTTTCAGCTCAACAGTCAGAATCAAAGGAAACTATGTTGGCAAATGAAAAAAAAAATGAACCTCTTTAAAATTAGGAAACTTGGCTGCCTTGAAGAAAAATGGTAAGAATTAACTTTCTGAGAATTTCTGTAGGACTAGGTTGAGAGTTGTGCCCTTTGTGGAGATATTGCAGATTTAATTCTTTGGTCAGCAATCTTTAAGTCCTCACTGAGGAAGGAATAAGTTCCTAGTCATTGAAAAAGAGGAAATAAATGTGGGAAGTAGTAAGTTTTTGGGGGATAATTACCACTTTTTCATATTAAAAGATTTCAAGATTATCCAGATGTTTGCACAGTTCCCCAGAGAAAACGAAAGGTCATTTCCTGCCAGGATGGAATGAATTATATAGTGTACATGTAACATTTATTTTGTCATTACCAAAAAAAAAAAAAAAAAAAAAATCCCATAAATTTATTCAAAAAAACAAAGAAGCATTGTTAGTTCTTTGAAGATAGGATAAGCCACCTGGAGCCTTTGGTAGTTCATTTATTTTACATAGGAGACTCTTTGCACATCTTATCTGACTTCTCTGTAAGGCCCTTTTATGCCCCTCAGGGCAACTTTATCTGGATGGGACTACAGTTGACCTGATCCAACCAGCCTGCACCCACTGTGAGAACTTGATTCAGGTATAAACTGGAGTCTACATTAGAGCACGGTGGTGAGGTCAGAAGGAAAATATAGGTGACGTACAAAGAAGGAACTCAAATTTCACCCCAGGAAGTCTTTTTCTTTAAATAAGTTTAGGATACGTTTATTTAAAAGACCTTATTTTAAAACACTGCTACCAGCTATGTATATAGAGTGGATTTAAAGGCCGACACCTGACTCCTTTTTCCCTTGTCACCTCATTAGACTTTAGAAAATCTCATTAGACTTTAACAGGAGGAAAAGATTGCACCACATTTTGAGACCAGGTCTGTTATTCAAAAATCCTGTGTGAGTAAGAACTGGAATTGGAATTTGCATAGAAGAGTTTATTCCTTAAAAATAAAAACAATATATGAATGTAATTAACATCTCTGAGTTGCGTATTTGAAAGTGGTTAAGAAGTGCAATTTCAAGTTGTGTGTATGTAACCAGAATAAAAAATCAAAAACATACACTGAATAGCACGATGCACCCTAATGTAAACTATGGTTCATAGTACAATTATGATACTATTACTTCATCAAGTGTAACAGAAGTACAAAACTAATGTGAAGTGTTAATAATAGGGAAAACTGTGTTTATGAGGGCATTATATGCAAACTCTGTACTTTCTGTATGAATTTTCTGCAGACCTACAGCTTCCTTAATAAAGAGAGGGAGGGAGGGAAGGAAGAAGAAAAAGAGAGAGAGAGCAAGAGCGAGGAGGAAAAAAATACATATAATCAAAATAATATGACTTTTACAACACAAATGGGGCAGGAGTAAGTCTGAGTGAGGGAAAGGAACATTTTAGAGTAGATAAAGTTCTGAATACATGCAACCACATACATACACATACATATTAATACATATATATTCCTAGTTAAAATATGTTTTAAAAATATTGGTCAAGGAAACTTTTGTAAAGAGTGAAATGAAAGAAGCATGAGTTACATATTCTTGATGAGAGGGTGAAATTGTCCCATGTTTATCAAGTTAAATCATGTTTTTTTTTAATATTTACACCAAATATTTTATAGCTTAAATATTATCATTTTGAAAGTCGTTTCTCAAATTCATGTAAGCTAATCTTATATAATATAATAACCCTGTCAGAAAAAAATAATGTTAAATCATAGATAATATAAAAATCAATGTGAATAGGTGGGGACAATCTCACGAGATAAGGCAACCTACCCAAGCTCACACAGCTCGTCATTTGTGAAACTCAACACCACAATGATACCTGACAAAGAGGTGTATTTACTCTCTTGTTTATTTAGAGAAATTTTCAATATACATTGGCATTTTCTGTAATTCTTTCCACAGAGCCTTGTATATAATAGTGTGTTTGACAACCATTTGTTGAAAAAAAGTAATGCGACCCATGGGTCCCTGCAGGACTAAATGGAGTGGGCTTCGGCGAGGCTAGAGGAGTGCGTCAGTGCAGTGGCGGTGGTGGAGACTGCAGTGGGATGGCAGTTGCCGGCCTCTGGACAACAACACCATTTGTTAGTTCTTACCTCGAGCTGGATCAGGTTTTGTTGTGTTGCAGTTATTCCATTTGGTCATTTAGTGCTCTTACGAGAACTCCGTGAAATAAGTTTGTCACCTTCATTTTTAAAGATAAGGATGGAAGGCAAATGGGTGGGTCTGAGATTGTAGAGCGGGTATCCCTGTAATGAAAACCTAGGCTCTTTCTCCTGAGACCTGTGGTTTCCCTCAAAGGGAGGTACTGAAGCTGAATGAAAGGGGAGTTAAATGGGAAAATAGAGAGAAAATTATTCAGAATGCCAGCATATGCAATCTATAGCCCCTCCCCATTGAATGTAAGTTCTGCCCCCAATCTATTAGCAGGCTTCTCCTGTGTGTTCCAGTTTGAAATTGAGTATCAGATGGGGAAAATGTAAGAAAGATAAGAACAGATGTGCACCCATTCACAAATGGGGAAGAAGGAAAAAAGCTGAATATGATTGAAGGTTTTCCCTACCTTACTGTAAGTGGGAGGGATTAAAGGAATCATTTCTGGTCTGTTAGATGCCATTGATTACCTTCATAGCTGTGAGTGCTTAGCCTCAGTTTCTGTCACCATTAAAACAAAAGGAAATAATATTCTTCACATTCATAAATAGTATAAATTATGACCGAAAAATTATACTAATGATATGTAATAATTCTTGATTACACAAAATAAACTCAGTGTCTTCTGGTATGTAAATATCTGTGTTTGAATAGAGAAAAAAAAAGAAAATGAAAGGTAATGTTTGTAGAGTCAAAGAAAGTCATTAAAATATGAGTTATTTAATCTATATTTATCTTAGCCTATAAAATCTGGAGGTTAGGAGTGGGCAGGCAGGCGGGCAGGGGGAATTGCTCCTGGAACACAAAATAAGAAAAACCAAATCATTTAGTGGTTTGCCTGATCTTGACCTCCTTCACAAAATAGAAGCTTCTAAATACAGTAGAATGAAGTTACATTTTTCAGACAGAATAAAATTGTAGAATAGCTCCACCAGCATTTGATCCCACAAACTTTAATTTGCTCAGAAAGTTTGATTTCAGTACCTTACAATCCTATTGGGTATTGAAATCATATTAATTATCTTGACTCTCAAAAACAAAGCATAGTAACCATATTGATCATAATTAGAATGTAAACAAGTTGAGAAAGACCCGTTTTTTTTATGTATAGACGAGCTTGATGCCTACCAGAGGACACCTCTGATAAAAACATCAACAACCAGCCCTCTAAGGCTTAAAAAATCGAACCGGGGACCTGGGTTCAATTTCCAAAGCCTGCCCATGCCAAAAAAAAAAAAAAAAAAAAAATCCAGGGCAGATGCCACTCTAGTGTCAGGTAGAGGCAGATTGACACCTGTGGCTGTGACTCCCAGCTCCAGTGCCCATGCTGTGCCTGAGATTTGCAATCTCCCTGTGCTGCAACCAGGACCTTCACCTTTGAATGTCTTGTGTGCTCTTGACCCGGTTATTGCATATTGGTTGTATTGGCAGCTTTCACTTAAGCAAGAAAGTAAGCATCCTTACTTACTTTCTTAAGTAAAGATCCTTAAGCATCCAAACTTTAGTCCTGCCAAATCTGCTTTTGGTTTGTGATCATTTTTCAGGCCACTATGAACATTTCACACCATATACATGACAAGATCCCTCTAATTCTGCCTTTGGATCCTCACCTTTCCCCTCCTCGGATTCAAGGGGTGCCATGTCAGTGTGTAGCAGAGGCAAATGAGGACTGGAAATTTGGGAATCCTACATGAATAAGCTATCAGGCTACTTCAATACAAACCCAGGTGCAATATTATTGAAATGTGAAGTTTTTTCTTAATGTATTTGTGAAATCAAGCAATATATAGCATCATGCTAGTTTTATTTTTATTACTTCTTATTTTTGAAACCCAAGATGTGGAAACCATCAGTGCAATATTAATTTATATGATAACTTTAAAACAGATCTGTAGAATGCATTTATATATATATATTTTAAATGCTTCAAGAGATGATTCAATCATGAGAAGACAGAATAATGTTTTTCATTATTTCAGTGCTGTTTTTATTTTCATAGGAATATGCATTACATTTGATACTCTGGTATATGATTACATTGCTGAATAACATTTTAAAGCAAATGTTACATCAGGATATGTATATTATTACATAATCACATATTATACCAATGTTTTAGTTATTCTTTCATTCTACCATTCTAAAAGCAAAAATATATAATTGATTAAAACTGTATGAAAATATTATATCTTTTAGTTAATTCTTATGTTATTGAAAAAGAAAGTTCACTATAGGGTCTAAGACATTATTGTCATTTGGCTTCCTGTTTGATGCGTGAAACTACTTATTCCCTCTCTATGATGCCAAAAAATGTCCCTGGGATGTTACTCATTGGATGTTTATTTCATGGGACTAAAGACTTTACAGGTTGAAAACTCATACAGGGTTTCCTTAGTAGCTGTTTCAATAGACTGAATCATGATGACTCATTTTGGCAGTATTTGCCTGTAATATGCAATTCCATGGGAATCCTAATGTACTTTAGTAATAATTAAAGTCCACTAAGCAGAAAAATATTCTGACAACTTCTAAACACAGAGGTTAGCTGTCCAACATGGGTATATAAAAATTGTGATGTAAAAATGCAGAGAAAGCATCTGTGTAGAAGACCTTAGAATTAGAAGAACACAGTCTCTTGTCAGAGGCTTAATGAGTTGATTTCAACTTATATTAATAGCAATCACAGCTACCATTTATCAACTAAGCTCTATGGACCTATGTGCTTTACTGAATTATCTCACTAAGTTTTTGGAGCAGCTAGGAAATAAAATTATTATGGTGCTCAGTTTATAAAAGATAAGGAAATGATGTCTGGAGAGGTAAATCAATTTGCCCATAGTCATATTTTTAGTGAGAGGCAGAACTGACATTCCAAAACCAAGGTTTCTGACTCCAAAGTCTTCCTCTGTACCAAGCAACTATACTTCCATCAAAGACCATGATTTGCTGGAGTACATCTTATTCTCATTCAGAAAAGTCTATGTTTATAAATGCCTTGGGACATTTCTTTATGACTAATATAGTTACTCTGATTCAAAGATGGGTTCCATTAAGGTTGGCTGACTGGTACACACAAGATGTTGCCTTAGAGTAAGAACCTAGAAGCACCAAAAAATCCAGAAGAAATGTGCTCATATGTCTCCATCAAGGCTGAACACAACCCTAACTATAGTTCTTCACTTCCTACTAAAAATGCAAATTTTCTTTGCAGGATTTGGGGAGCGGGGGAATGCCGCTGAGAGGTAAGGACAGGGGAGGTGGGGGATTGGAGAAGTGAAATGGAGCCCAAGGCTTTAAGCCTGATGCCATTTGATCATGCCTTATTCTGGGTCTCCAGCATCTAACCAAAGCCTGACAAGTTGCTGTTGGCCCATTACTGTTTGCTGAGTTGAATAAGATGAGTTTGCAGGTCTTTTTCTGAGAACAGATTTTGGGAAGGGAAATAAGAAGGCAATTGGAAAAACACACACACATCCTTGCAAGAACAAGAAAACAAACCAGACCAGGCCTGAACAGCAGATTCTGACCCACCATGGGAATCAAAAGCATGGAAACCAACACCCAAAAACAGTCAGGAAATTGATTTCAAATCAATATTTCTCAAAGAGGATGTTGTATTTCCCCAGGGATATCCTGAGGGAGTCACAGGACCAGAGCTGAGATCCTCCTAACATCTATTAGGTAAGGGCAGCTTTAGGTTTGCAGCAAAACTGTTTTTCCTCTGCATCAGCCCATTCTCTTTTTTCTCTAACAATGAAGCCTGCCCATCCTGCATTCCCTTTACTTCCCTCATTCCCTTGGGTATGTTCCTCCCTTCTTCAGTATCAGGAAAAGTAAAAACATCACCTGCATCTCCTCCCAACAGCTGAATTATTCTTCAAACTTTTATTCTGATAGCAAAGTGGTTTAAGGTATGTGTGAGGGTTGTGGAAACCCTCAAAGGGATTACAGAACAAAAAAAGTTTGGAGAATTGTGCTCTAAATAAAGAATTGGAGATAAAAACCTGTCATAATGAAAAATTAAACTAGACTACCTCAAATAACACAAAGGCGCAACCAAGCTTGCCTTGGCGAGCAAGAAGAGGAATTCATATAATGTTGGACTGGTAATGAGGCAGCTTCTTGCCAATGTCTGTCTCTTTCTCCCTGGCATGTGCTAAGGAAATATGAGAGAAGAATTTGCAACAATGCAATAGCAACATGCAAAATCTGAAGGTAAGAGCTTGAGTATAAGTTTATTCTTATATTTGGAATTTATTTTCAGTAACTTTTACCAGTCTAAATTAACCTACATGAATGTATGGGTGCTCAGTAGACTGTAAAGCCAGGTTTTCTCCTTATGGTGAGGGTTTTTTGAAGTTTGTATTTCTCAAATAATCCATATAGCACAGTAGTGAAGTACCCGGGACAAAATCATCTTCATTTACTAATTATGGTCCCCTGGAAATGTTAGTCATTCTCTCTAAGGAATGGTTTATTTGTTAAATGATGTCTGGAGAGGTAAATCAATTTGCCCATAGTCATATTTTTAGTGAGAGGCAGAACTGACATTCCAAAACCAAGGTTTCTGACTCCAAAGTTTTCCTCGCTACCAAGCAACTGGAGATAATAATATCTGCATCATAGAGAGGTGAGGATTAAGTAAGATAAATAATTACTTTTTTAGTGCTTTCTATATCTTAGGTAGTGTACTAAGTATTTTCACTCTCTAGCTTATTAATCCCTGCAACTACCCTCTAACAAACTAGATGAATGACTGGCTGGATGAATGGATGAATGGAAGGAAAGAAGGAAGAAATTATTAACCCCCATTTTAGAGAGGAGAAACCAAGCTTTAGATTCCAACTCCAACCAAAGCTCTTGTTCTCTATATTATACTATTATTTGTACCCCACAGTTCTAATTTTTTTATTCTCTCCAACCCCCAATCTTATAAGTCCTACAAGCTGACTCCCATCTCCAGCTCAAGCACTTAGAATTTTCCAATTGCCTTCTTATTTCCCTTCCCAAAATCTGTTCTCAGAAAAAGACCTGCAAACTCATCTTATTCAACTCAGCAAACAGTAATGGGCCAACAGCAACTTGTCAGGCTTTGGTTAGATGCTGGAGACCCAGAATAAGGCATGATCCAATGGCATCAAATGGCATCTGGGTCTCCAGCATCTACCTTCCATCTCAAAAATCTTCTCTTTCCACCATTCACTCCACCCCTTGATCCTTTCTTCCCTCTAGTCTCAATCCACTTCTCGTCCTAATCTCCCCACTCCCATTTGGATGAAGTCAGCGATGAAATCTAGTTTTCTCAAGTAGCCCCCTTAGCCACCCCATTGCTTCATAGAGCCAACCTGGCTCTCTGACACAGGGGCCTCCATTCTGAACTCAGCTTTTGCTTTCCATACTGATATAAAGAATTACCCTGGGATGTTTCTCTTTTCTTGGTGTGCAAAATTTAGCTCCCAGTAAATCCGAGCTGCCTTTCTCTTTAACTTGCTCTCTTTTTTCCTACCTGGCTTTCCCGAATTCATCAAGTTGCAGCTGTTTTCCTAACTTCCCCCTTCAGCTTCAGCTGACTTAAAGGGCTTCCTGATTAAAGTGGCTGGCTGTAGAGTGATGTTATCCTGCAGGAGAAGCTTAACTCTAGAGTTAGAGGAAGTGAACTCTCAGCATTGTTTGCCTATTGGGTAATTTTTTTTTCCCTTGCGGCAATGGACTTAAGTTGACTTTCAAGGGCATTAGGAGTGTGTTTTGCCCCCATATAAAGATTGTATGTGGTCATTGAGGGCTTAACTGCCACCAAAGTACTTGTGTTTGCAACTGACTCCTGCCTCTTGTTGATTCCTGTATCCTCCTGAGGTCAGGTTCTCATCCGGTCCTCCCCAAGGCCATTTGTACTGTGATACATTCCTGAGGGTTCTACCATCACATACTGTATGGTTTTCTATTCTAGCTGTAGCTACAGACTCATGTTCATTGACTACATCATTATGAATCAATATTCATTCAACTTTGCTGTCTTTCTATGTGTTTACACAACTTGAAATTGCTCTTCTTGCTGAATTCCAAAACTCTCTTGTGGATTTGTTGTGTCCTTTATTTCAGTCTTCTTATACTGACTACTTAAATATTGTCATTTCCTTTACCACTCTCTTCCTCATTGTATAGCTAGAATATTATATATGTCTCTCAGTCTTCCATTTAAGTTTGTCTATCCTCTTTTTCTCTACTGGGAACCAAGACCAAAGTTATTTCCTCTGCTTAACACTTAACTTTGATCCTTTGGGGACAAAGGGAGTGCATGATGTGAGGATCTTCTTATACCTTGCTCAACAGGTAATCTCATTTCATTCCTCTTCATTTTCTCATATTTCTGTTTCTATTCCTTCTTCCTTCAAAATAACTCTGCCAATCAAGTTCTGCTTTATATGTGGAGATTAATCTATCTGATGTAATGTAGTACCTAATATAGTTCATTTTATTACATGTGTAATTTAAACATTGATTTTTTTAGCAACCAATGCTCGGAAATTCAATATTGATTGCCTAAATACAAAAATCTAAATTAGCTTTAAAAAATAAGGACACAATTTTCCATCTGATAAATTATTTCCATTCATTTTCCAGTCACTGAGGTATCCTTAAAAATGATCAATATGCCACGATTCTAGCCGACTAGCTTGGCATAAACTATTATTTGGGTAGATGGATGATATTTTTTTCCACAATACCAAACCAATACATTATCAAATGTACGTGGATGTTCTTTAACAAATTGCTTCAGTTGTAGAATATACAAATCACTCATTTCCCTGTTCCTTCCTGAGATGATATAGATCCTTATTTCTGTCCTTTTAAGATTATACTGAATGTGATGCTTACTGTATCACCACAAAAGGGTTTTTCTGCCAATGCTAATTTGTGAGGATTCAGTGATCTTTCCATAACATCTGAAGTGGTAGCAGAAACAGTGGAGCAAGAATAAGCAAATAAGCATGTTTGCATTTCTCCATGATAGCTGGCTTTAAAATATAGGAAGCAAAGAAAAAGAAGCTCTGAATTTCTACAGTTTTATTTACCTTCCTAACAGTTTTACCCCACTGTTATTCTGAATCCGCTTTGTTGTGGCCTTAATCATTTCTCAAAAGTAGTGATCACGTTGGAGAAGAAGTGTGTGGAATGGGAAAGAGTTGGGCTTTGACGTCAGAGAGAGACAGGTGACCAACCTACATCTGTGTCTGCAGGTGTGACTTGACCTCTCTGGACCTCACTTTCTCATTTGCAAAATGGAGGTAACAATTCTTGACTTTCTGTCAGAGTTATGGGATTGAAGATATGGTGCTTGGAGGCTGTTGTGTACTCCAGAGAAGACATGTTCTTTTTCTCAGTCCAATCTTGTGGGGACAAACTTAATGTTTGTGTGGGATCTTTTGGATTAAGTTGTTTCATGGAGATGTGATCCACCCACTTGTGAGTGGAACTTTCTGAATAGGTGGTTTCCATGGTGTTGCGTCTCTGCCCATTCAAAGTGGGTCTTAATCTGCTTACTAGGGTCCTTTAAGAGGAAACTATTTTGAAGACAGGTCAGAGGTGTTACAGACAGACATTTGGAGATGCAGAAAGAAAATCTCCCTGGGGAAGCCAAAGGACCAGCATATGCCAGGCACTTGCCTTCCTAACTGACAGAGCTGTTCCAGATGCCATCAGCCTTTCTTGAGTTGGGGTACCTTTTTCTGTATGCCTTAGTTTGTACATTTTTATGGCCTTAGAACTGCAAACTTGAAACTTAATAAATCCCCTTTATAAAAGCCAGCCTATTTCTGGTATATTACATTCTGGAAGCATTAGCATACTGAAACAAATTTTGGTACTAGAGAAATGGGGTGCTGCAGTTTGCAAATATCAAATATGTTGGAACTGCTTTTTAAATGGATAAGGGGAAGGTTCTGGAAGAATTGTGATATGCTTGATAGAAAAAGCCTGGATTTCTTTGCAGAGACAGTTGATAGAAATATGGACACTAATAGTACTTCTGAGGCTTTAGACAGAAATGATTAATATGTCATTGAAAATAGGAAGGAAGGTAATCCTTGTTTTAAAATGGCACAGAATTTGGCAAAATTGTGTCCTGGTATTAGATGGAAGATAGAATTTGAAAGTGATGGGCAGTGATACTTAGCTGAAGAGATTTCCAAATGAAATATGGGAAATGTAGCCTGGCTACTACAATGTGACAGGAAAGAGGTAAGTTGAGAACTGAACTCGTGGGTACAAAGAAACCCAAAATTGATGGTCTGGAAAATTCTGGGCTTCCAGAAAGGGAGGTACCACTGACTAGCCCACCACATGAGGACTTAACCAAACATGGGGACATGCAGCCATTTCAGAAAAGAGTCAGAATTGGAGATAGAGTTATCCAGAAAGAAATTTGTGGAAAATTCTATTGTTTGATGGCTGTGATCCCTATATACTGCATGGAAAACCAAGAAATTTTTTGTAAGATCTATATGAATGAAAACACTGCCAGTCTGGACTAGAAGGGACAGATTGAAGGGAAAATGACTTCAAAGGCAGAATCATGAAGGCTAAGGTGTGAAGCCAAGAAATCTCTGGCCAGGAAAGCAGACTCACCCATTCATGTGGAAAATGTGAATTTACCCTAGAGGCAGAGGGTGGGTGAAGTATGTTGCCACCTCAGGCCTCAAAGAGATTTGAGCCAATTCCCTGGGGATTATGGGGAGCTTGGTAATCACCGCATTGTTTTGAGGGGGTTGACCATGTTCCCTGATGATGGAGGAGAGTCTGGGAGAGGGTAGAGCCAAGAAAAAGATGGTCTTTCAAAGTTTCCCAAGTTTTCAACCCTCCCAAAGTTTGGAGAGAACAGGGCTGCTGCATAAGCCCTTCAAGAGAATGGGGCTTACTCACCTCAATAGCAATTTAGCTGTTGAATCTTCTACATATGACACTGCTCCTAAACTTTTGTGCATCTCAGCATTCAAGTATTGAAAATACTACATTGCAATGAGTAAGCTTTCCACTTTGTTAAGGTTCTTGATTATGTACTGCCAGAGTGTGGCTTATTAGCCCTGTCTGTAATCCACCCCTGTATAGGGAAGGCAGTCCTCAAGGTGACAGGACATTTCTGTTTCAGACCTTTTATTGCAATAGAGCATTATATGCAGCACACGATTGCTTTTCTGAGGGGCTATATCTTAATTCTGCCCCTTTCCATAATTGTGACCAGAACCCTAGAGGTACTCATTTAGAATGTTTCCTCTGCCACAAACTCCACCCAAAGCCAATGTTAGCACTAGCTACATCAATTCACAGGGTAAATCAGGATTTGCCACCCCTCAGTGCTTGTGTCTGTGCTGTTTTTGCTTTTTCAAAAGCAGCCGGCTTGGGGTCATCCCATTCCCAAGTATGACCTTTCCTCACTAATATATACAATGGCTTTAATAATTGAGTCAAATGGGAAATGAAAGGTCTCCAATATCATAGTAGTCCTGAAAGTCCATTAATTACTTTGGTGTATGAAGCTTAGGAAAACATTGTACCTTATTTTACTGCAGAAGGGATAATTTTTGTCTTACCTGACCATACAACATCCAAGAATTTTACAGAGCAACCAGGGTCTTGCAGCTTGTTGCAAATGGCTGCCCATCCTGGCTCTCAAGATGGGCTATTAGCATTTCTGACACCTTTTTTTAAGTTCTGAAAAAGAATTGGTGGTTAACATAATATTATGAATATAATAAAATAAAGTCACAGATTTCGGTTTCTCCCAGTTGGCCAAGTCTTTTGTTACTAGGCCATGGCAAATGGTTGGACTAGGTAAATAGCCTTGTGGGAGCATGGTGAAAGTCCTTTGTCACCCTTCCCAAGCAAAGGTGAAAGCAGGTTGATTGGCCTTATCTAAGGGAATACTAAAGAGAGCATTAGTTAAATTTATAACAAAATGATAATGACATCTTGTAGTAAAGAGGCAACGTTTGGAACTGCTGCATACAAAGGTGATATAACTTTATTTAGTTCACGGTAACCCACTATCATGCACCAGGTTCCAACAGGTTTCCATGCTACATGTGGCTATTAAAGGGTCTAGAGTTAGTATTAATATTCATTAATGACAATATTCATTAATGACATAATGACAATAGTCATTAATGATTGCAAAAATCTCTTGATGTCCCCCAGGAGCTTATACTGCTTAGAGGCTACAATATTCCTAGGTTGTGGTACTTTTATAGGGGACCATTTTGCCTGCCCCTTTAAGACATTTTCACTACCCTACACCAGAGGCAGAATTATCCTATTGTAATGTGGAATTTAAGAGAAGATAAGTTCCTAATATATATTCAGATATTGGGGAAACATATATGGTCTATTCCTGGGGTGGGGGCAATCTCCCAATTTGAAAGATCAAATTGTGCTGTTAGGTTCTGATTGTCTTTCCTCCATAGCCATCTATGGCCAACATGGGACCATTGAATTTTTTTTCTTCACGTAATTTGCTCCACAATTTAAATAAAACAGCATTTGTTTGTTTTTCTACGGTTTTTAATTGATCATCCACATGACACAAGTGCTCAGTTAAGGCATCTTTCATGTCTGCTTGAGTGAGCCATGTGTCCCTCCCTAATTTTAATTCTTCCTCTAAATGGCAAGCTGTTGTTTTTGCAGCCTATTCTGCCTCTGTGGATTTTACAAGACTCCTAAAAGGGGCCCGTGCTACTTGGCATTCTCTTTTCCTTTTGTTAAGATTTGGTTATTCTGCTACCTGTTAAAAACAGTTAGCAACCCTGCCAGAGTTTTTAGGACATCCCTTATATTTTCAGGACAGTCCCCATCCATCCAGGAGGGCAGCCACCTCTCCCCACATGGATGATATAGGCCAATTTGGGATTTTCCCCACAGATTCTCCCTTCTCTCTACCTGTGCCTACTGCTGATAGTGATGTCTTAGTCTTCTGACTGGCTCACCAATTGTTCAGGCCCAGACAGAGCTCATACAGAGCCTGCAAGGGTGAGGCTGCTAGACTGAAAAACACAGGTGCAAAAGCAGACGTGGATTTATTAGGGCTTTTGAACAGGAGAAGTTGTCTGGTGACAGCCAACTGTATATTAGCATTCCACAAGGCAATACATGATTTCAGAACAAAAACATTCCATATAATATGAGGATATTGGATTTTTAGTATAATCATTAAAGGAGCCTAAGACCTGATGTTTTACTAAGATTAGTATTTAAGATAAGACACAATCAATGCCAATTTTTACATCCATAATTATATTCTTCCCACTCTGGGGAGATTGTTTACTTTCTCAAATTTTGTCCTTGGTAGGTTTATTATGAGCTTTTAGGAAGGGGACAAGGCATTGACCCACCAGAAGTTTACTATTTTAATGACTTTCAGGTCTACTTTTCAGTGGTGTTGATTACATTCACAATGTTGTGCTGTCATCACTACCATCCATCACTCAAACTTTTCCATTCCACCAAACAGAAACCCTGTATCAATTGAGCATTAAGACCCGCTTTTAAAAAAAAATGTGAATTTGTGATATCTATTGGTTCATTTGCAACATTCTGTTCAAGGACATAAAATTTTAATAATAACTAAAAGATTCTAAGACCAAACCAGCTATCATCAGTACAAGGGAGAGAATGTTGAATTTTTATTATTCTAATAGTACTTGTATTTCATAAATAAACTTCTTGTTCTCTATTCTTCATTTCTAAAAGTAAGAGAATCATAACAGGAGCTTCAGGAAATTCTTGATCATAACTAAGTCAAGTAAGTAATTGTTGTCGAGTGTTTACAATATATAATGCAGCTTTATATGTGTCATGGTGGTTGGGTATGTGTTGTTATGACTGGTTCCATTTCCAGATGAGCAACAAAGGGTTAGGACTGAGTGATTTACCCAAGTTACATGCAGATTTAAATGTAAAGCCAGAACTTACCCAGGGCTTTAATGCTAAAATTTGCCTATCTTCCACAAGTTTGTTGTTCTAGTTTGAAGCTGCCAGAATGCAACATACCAGAACTGGAGTGGCTTTTAAAAGGGAAATTTAATAAGTGGCAACTTTACAGTTCTAAGCCTATAAAAATATTCCAACTAAGGTATCCAGGGAAAAATACCTTAATTCAAGGAATGTCAGTGGGTACAAAACACCTCTGTCAGTTCGGGAGTCACAAGCTGACATCCAGTGGTCCCTTGCTCCTGGGTTTCTAAGCTTTCAGCCTCTGTCCATGTGGAGGTTCCTCACTTTACTTCTCCAGGGCTGGCTTTCATCTCTTGGCTTCCCTTGGCTCTCTCCAGGTTCTGGCTTGTTAAACATCTCATGGAAGTGTCTGCTGGGCTCCAAGCATCTCCAAACATCCATGTCTCTGTTCACCCAGTGTTGGCATCCATGCCAGCTCTGTGCTGAAATTTCTGTCATCTCTGTCCTTTCTGAAGTTTCAGTTATTTCTGCCTCTCTCCATAATGTTTCCTTTTTTAAAAGGATTCTAGTAAACTAATCAAGACCCACTTGGAGTTGGTGGTGTCACATCTCCATCCAGGCAGAAGGTCACACCCACAATTGAGTGTGTCACATCTCCGTGGAGATAATCTAATCAAAAGTTTCCACCCTCCAGTACTGACTCAGTGTTAAAAGAAACGGCTGCCCCCACAAGATTGAATCAGGATTAAAATATGGCTTTTCTGGGGTACATAATACTTTCAAATGGGCACATTTATTATTTTGAATTTTATTTGATAGGTGTTCAGCTGCAACTTCGTATATATATATATTTTTTACTTAAGCTATATTCACGGCCCTTTAGTGATTATATTGCCTAGAAAGCCCCAGTTCTGAAGAGATGGTTGCCTCCAGGTCTCCTTAATTTTTGGAATTATCAGGATAAATTCCTAATTTATCAGGAATCAGAATGTGCTAATGTGATCCTGCAGTCCAGTTCATCTTGGGATAGTCTTTGTTTATGCTTTTGCCCTTGAGTAATTAACAGTTCCCCCTTCACTCTCAGGAGGGTCTCAATGTGGACGGTACATTATGTGGTTGGAACAAAGCACTAATGTATCAAACTCCTTTTCTTTATTTTGCATAAGGTGAGTTATTTGTTGGTGGTGTCTTCCTTCCATCCACAGTTTCCATACTCCCTCTGTTTCCTACCAGGTTGTTCTTAGCTGAGATTTGCATTTGCAGGGCATCTAGAATAATGGTGTTAATAGTAATAATTAACATTCATGAATCATTGGTTTATCTAAGCACCAGGCTGTGTAATATATGCTTTCTGTCTCATTTAATACTTATAAAACTTTGTGAAGTGGGCACTACTACAAAACCTCACTTGACAGATGAGGAAACTGAAATATAGAGATAACTTGCCATGAGCTCATAAGCAGAAAATGCCCTAGTCAGGAGTTTAACCTACATCTGACTTCCAAGTCTGTTTTCCAAATCATTACACTGAAATCTACAACCCTTTCCTTTTTAATCATTCTACTAGAACAGGCTTCTTACACAGCCAAGGAGCAGAAGTTCTTATCCCTGATAATGTGTCAGATGAGACAGTGTGTAAAAGAGTATGAGAAAAGGAAAACGTCATTCTCTGCATCCTGCTGGAAACTTCAAATCTCCATTTATAATTATATCTACTACCTGCAGGAACATCTGTAGAGAAAATATTGAAGATTAAAATCTCAATGTTTTTCCTAGTGTAGACTAAATATCCAGAAGATTAATTGTATTCTTACTCTTCATCCAACTGTTTATAAATTGCCTGAATTTTTAAAAATCAGTAATTTGGTCAGCAAATTTCATAACTTAAAACATTTTGAGTTAATTGAGCCTGGTCCTATCTTTTTTTATTCATATGAATTTTCTGAAGAAAGGGACTCAGTCTAAATGCATTCTCTCAGCAAGGCAGTAGGGTTTAACGCACCGTTTGGCCAAATGTTTATTATAAGGCTGAAACATTGTAGGTATACAAAAATACAGTCAAGAGATCAAACTTTTATCAAACTATTTGCTATTGGGCAAAAGTGCCAGAAACTAACATTTGACCATTGGTCATAGGAAAAAAGTACCTCTGAAACTCGCTCTCAGAAGTATCCCACATGAGAAAGAAAATCAAAATAGTGTGGCCCCAACATTACAGTAAATCCAAGTAGAGTTATTTGGTCCTCAGGCGGACTACAGGCTTATGTGGTATTAGGAATTTATTTACCCTCAGGGAGGGCAGCGTGGTAGTGACTATAAAAAAGGAAATCAAATAAATGTGTTGTTGACCATTTTGCAAGGTTGGAGACAGTATTTTGGAGGGAGAGCAGTTGAGAACCCTTGCTGAAGGCATAGTTTTGAACAACAAATGAAAGGATGGGGGGCTTTGTGGATCAAATGAAGATCCTATTTGGTACTTGGGTGACTTAAGGAAGAGCTGAAATGATAGAGGGTCGTCTGTATACCAGTGGCCAGAGGAAAGCATTTGGGACTGGGCACGTGAAGGGGATATAGTGGTATAGTGGGAGGGAAGTCTCAATTAGTAAAGTTATTTAAGTCCAGCACTGAAGACTGAGTAATAACAGGGGAAATGGTTCTGGCTGTATGATGTGAAAAGATGTGGAAGGGGTCAGAAACCAAAGCAAAGACATAACTTGAACAGGCTTAGATCAATACATTTTGTAGAGAGCGTTTCAGAGGAAGAATGTAGAATAAAGATGAAAATGGAAGTATCTGAGATTAAGGAATAAAGCTGAGATATAGACTTATATAAGCTAGCACAAATCTAAGTCTTCGTTTTACAGGAGTGAAATAGGAAGCAGATTTCTTCCATTCAGCCAAACCAAATACTAATAAAATTGGCCAGCATGAATGTAGAAATAAATCATCCCAAACATGATTAATGCGTATATGTAACACAGTATCTGAAAACAGGTACAAAGTATATTTTTCCCACCATCACATAAACTCTATGACATTCCATGCTTTGGGAGTTTAGAGTAAGAAAAAAAAAATTCTAAATGTTGACTTCTCTGAAGAGCAGTTACTATAGTTATATTTGGCAAGAAAAAAATTAAAACAGGTCAGTTGGAAGTGGAAAAGAGCAATTTTTGAATTTTTTCTTGTTTTTTTTTTATTGTGAGAATGTAATAGGCTTATAATAATAAAATTTGTGCTTATTAAAATACATGCTACAGTGTTTTCTTATGTGTATGAAAGGTTGCGCTAATAGCTATAATGGTTATAAAAGGCCCACTGAGGTGTCTGAAAACTTATCCAGCAAAGGAAAGCCACAGAAGACCGTGCCAAACTGTAAGGAAGGTTAAATTTGCCTTTGGTGTACCTTCACCTCTTTGTGTTCTATCTTCTCTTCCTTCCACCCTCAACTTGCTTCCCTCCCCATGTCAGGAATGGTCTTTAAGACTGTTCCCCCAATATCCTAATGGCCTTCTTGGGCCATGGACTCTTGCTGACTTCCAACCTTCTCTCTCTCTAAAACTGAACTTCCTTGCCCATTTCCAATTCCCTCAGGGATTTATATAATTTCCTGCGGAGACAATGATGAATGAATACATTTAATGTGTGTGCAGACAATATTGCTACTTTGCCCAGATTCCTTACAATTGTTCCAATTTGTTGGGGGCTTTTGGAGGTTGAACTGTGTCCCCCCCCCCCCAAAAGATACACTCAAGTGCTAAGTCCTGGTCCCTGTGGCTTATTGGAAATAGGGTCTTTGCAGCTGTACTTAGTTATGATGACGTCGTACTGGATTAGGGCAGACTTTAATCCAATATGACTGATGTCCTTACAGGAAGAGGGGAATTTGGACACAGGCTCACAGAAACAGGGTAGTCCATGTGAGGGCCGAGGCAGAGATTGGGGTGATGCATAGGCACACCAAGGTGCACTGGGGGCTACCAGGAGCTGGAAGAGCCAAGGAAGGAGCCTCCCCAAGAGGTGGCAAAGGGAACATGGCCCTGCCAACAGCTCATTTTTTTTACTTCTGGCCTCCAGCCTGTGAGGTTAGATTTTGTTGCTTTAACCACCCGGTTTCTGGGACTTTGTTATGGCAGTCTCTGGGCAGCTTAGACAGGGGTCCTACTGATTTTGTGTGCTTTCACTTTTCTTTTTTTTTTGAATGGGCAGGCACTGGGAATCAAACCAGGGTCTCCGGCATGGCAGGTGAGAACTCTGCCTTCTGAGCCACTGTGGCCCGCCCTGTTTTCACTTTTAATAGCCACGGTCTGTTGCCTCAAGAGCCTCTTTGTCCACAAGGGCCCAGGAGTTCCCATCCCTCTGGAGAGGTTCTGAACGAACAACTCAGCAGGATTGGCTCATGGAAGCCCGGCTGTCTCATCTTGGGTCAGGGACAACTCTCAGGCAAAACTTAGTTATGCTTTCAGGGTTCTGCTGTGGAATCAGGCTGAACTTGGCTTGGCTTCTTCCCCACCCCTGCCCTACTTCCCCTTTTCCCTTACTGCTCCCTGCTGGGAGTATATACATCTTTCCACATAAATTCTAGTCTAAGGGTCTGCTTTCTGGCAACCTGACCTATGACAATGTGTTACCTGTTTTCAAATTGTTCATATTTTAACTACCAAAGACATAATCACCCTCTAAGAATGGAATAGCATGCCTGTGTAAGTCAGACAGTGTATAGGGTAAAATTGAATAAAATTGGTGTAAGGACATGTGCCTAGTGTCCTTACACGGTTGATGGCCATCTAATTGCCTCTGCATGAGGCACGCTTTTGTTATAGGCATGGACTAGACTATTGTCAGCTCCAAATTACTGTTTTTCTCATCTATAAAATGGGAACAGTCTCTTAGTTGACTTCCTCATGGGGTTGTTGTGAAGTTCAAATAAGATAATAAAATTATTTACTGCTTAGCCTGTGCTAATTCTTGCAGAGTGTGCTGCATACTCAGCTTTAAACATAAGTGAATGGCTTTAAAATATGTGAAACAAATTCATTCAAATTATAATTTCTGTCTTTATTAAGTTGTAACTTTGGGTAAACGCTTTACTTTTTCTAAATGCCTTAGTTTCCCTGTCTATAGAATGAAAGCTCCCAAATCAGGCAAATTCAATTTGAAATAGACCAATGAGAGAACTGTAAGTAGCAGATTTGCAGCAAGATGTAAATTAATTTTGTTCAAGGATTGAGGTCTTGAAATTAATGACATACAAAATGCGGAAATTACTATTGGTTAATCTCCATGCACATTGCATGATACCTCTTGATAAAGTTAAGAGCTACTGGTTATATATTAGAAGCATTGACACTGCCTTTTATTGGTTTTCTGTTCTAGCAGAGTTGTTTAGTTTAGTAATATGGACGGTAATGAGACTAAGTTTATCTGTTTGATCTCTGTGTGGGCCAGTGAGCTTTGCTCTGTTTCGTGGTCACAGACTAATCCTTGTTAGCCATTATGTAGATTTACAATGCTCAAAATGAGAACACTAATGAAACTGGTCAGTATGGGCACACAAGTACAACTCTCCAGAGGCCAGCAATATGCATGTGTGTGCATGTGTATAATATAGTTCATCAAAATAGATCTGGTGGATTCAAGGGATTAGATAAAAACCAAGACATTAGTACAGCTATGGAATATACTATAAGCTCACGGAAATAACCAAGGGAAGACACTAAAAGTCCATATATAGTTGTCAGGGAGAAAAACAGTATTTTCTGAAAGGATGGACAGCATGAGTTTTAGTGCACTTCCTTGGGCCTTGTTTCTATGTTTATCATAAGTAAGGGCGGGTATACCTTTTTCTCATATACTAAATCACAAATCTGTATTAAGAGAAATGGAGATAAGATGTTTTGGACTCTTTAGAAGACAGTCACCATATTCAGCTAAATGGATCTATTATTTTATGACCTTTTTCAGAAAACCTTTAAAAATAGATTGAATGTTAGAATAACTAAAATATATTTTGTCCTGGGATAGAAAACCACAGAGATAATTAAAGTTGATTTGAGAGTTGCCAAACATAGCTACAAAAGAGCCAAGTAACTCCTTGTTGACTAAATAGGACGGGATTAGAGGAACTCGAAGTACCATTCTCGCCCCACAATTCTATGATTCTGTGGTGTCACACACATGGAGTGCTATGTTAAGTTGCCCTAATTAGGCTCCTCTTCTATGAGTGAGTCCATTTTTCCTCCCTGCCAAATTCTAATTAAATTCATTCTTGCACTTGATGGTCAGCTTCTTCTATGGGTTCTTTTGAGAAGGATTTATAACTTTTCCTGTGTTTCAAAAACTTTTCAAACCAAAATGGCTCATTTACTAGTAACCGGGGAGTTATCTTCCTTTGTAAAAGTGTTGCACTGTCGACTGCCCAGTGCATTTCTTCCATGCTCAGTTTTGCTTGCCAGCGACTCCTGACACTATGGGAAATCTGAAATTTCATTAGGGAGAAGATCATAAACAATTAGAGAATAGATTTGTTGTCTTCCTAACTTTCAAAAATATGGGGGCACAAGAATGATCAGGAAAAAATAAGAGAGATTGGAAGATCAGACGGTGTTTGGTGTTGCTTCTGGTCAAGGCCAAGAAGTCCAAATGGGGCACATCTGTCAGGGGGAGTGAAGGAATTGACAGTTCACAGGCTGCAGGATTCTTCTTGTACTTTCACTTGCTGTGTAAGTAAATGACACTTTGCTTAATGACTGAATCTCCTGGGATAATATTCAGCTGAATCTTGCCTCAAAATAGCTACGATTTTTAAAAGACAGTTGGTCTTACACTGGGCTTGGCTAGAGCCTTGAGGAATAGAGTTTTTTGAAAGACAAAGCTAGTAGATTCTCCATTGCTTCCTAGATCAAAGTTTACTATTTTAAAAAATTTAATTTAGTGATAGAAACTTGCCTTCTTAGTTCAAAGATATTTCACTGGTCACAGCATTAACCACAATTGCCAAGTAGCCGGAGGAAATGTTTCTTAAATAGAGGGGGATGTCATTAATTCCCAAGATAGAAATGTGGTAAAGTCAATGGAATTAGTTTGTGGATTTGACTTGGTAATGAACCACTGAGGAAGTAAAGGTGCCATAAATTTCCTCTAAATCAATAGCTAACATTGGAAATGCCATGACAGTTTCACAGAACACTTTTAGGTAGCTAGTGGGAATAATACTAGTCAATTATATTAAAGAACATGACAAAGCTGCAACTATTGAGTTTTGAAAATATAGACTTGGAATATAAGCTCATAGAAGATAAGGAAAAATCCTCATAAAAGTTGAAAAACAAGGACCTTTTGTGATTTGTCTGGAGAATGTAAATATTAAGGGGGAAATAATCCATGAATTCCAATTTATAGCCCATATTTTCTCAGCCCATATCCTAGTTCTTATCTGCAATATCCAGTAACCAGGAAGGAGGAATCTTACTTTACTAATGAGAATGAAAAGAGAGGCGAGCTTAGGATAAGAAAAGAGCTAGTAGAAAAAGAAACAGGTGTAAGAGATATGTGTACCCTTAAACTAATAGAGCTCTTTAAAGAGAAGTACAGAGGGGAAAAAATGTCCATAAATATGCATTTCACGAAAATTACTGCCTTGTACTTAACACAAAATAGTGAAGGTCAGGATAATTTTTTTATTGAAATAAAATGTTAAAATGTAAACTTACAAGTAAAATTGATTCAGCAGAGCAATTGAGACTTATGGTATAAAAAGTAAAGATTTATGGACTGTAAGCTATTATAGTTGAAAAACTGAGACTTACACCTATATCCCACCACCTTACCTTTTATGAATTAAAAAGCCCCGCCCCCCCTTCTCTTTTCCTTCTTTATTATTTATTACCTAATGAAATGTGACATCTTCATTTGGTGTTCACTCAGAGTTCTTTGGTGTCATAAAACCTTCTTTGTAGAGCTGAAAGAAAATGCAGCCTCTGTTCTCATTGCAGATAAACAAATGTACAGTAGTAATTTTTCCTGTGGGTGATCTTCTTTGGTGATGACAGCTAAGATTTCTTGCTTGTGTTAGCTTGTTACAAGTATATATGTCATTGCCATTCTAGTAAACAAGGGAAGTCATTGTAGAGATATAGAATTTAAGCTGCACTCTGCAGCAAGAAGAGAAATTGGGTGGGAAGCACTTGAGATGAGGAGCGCATGGCTTTGGTTCACGTGTAGACTTGGAAGGAAAAGCAGCCTTAAGGCTGACCTACATAGAACTGGAAGACAAGGAGAAGAGAGAGAGTATTCTTAGGCCACATAGATTGCTGCCACGTTATACTCTTAAAGCATTTTAAGACAAGAGGACGTTTGATTTCAAAGGCTCAAAGGAACACTTTTCTGTTGGTCTCTTGCCCATTTAGCAGTGTGGGGTTGCTGTCTGCATGCTAGATAAATTGTGGAATTGAAAGTTCCTTTTATATTTGACTGTTTTATGTTTGGTCACTAAGGTAAATGTTTAATAGGAAATCACAGGTCAATTACAGGGAACTGTTTCTTTTTCATATGGGTATACTTTTGAGCAGCTCTGTGGAATGAACAAAGCATATGCAAAAGGTTTCAAAAGGAGTTACATTGCTTCATTAAAGTTTTTACAGCCTTTTCTTCCAACACTACTAACTGAATGAAATAAAAGAAATGGACTTCAAAGAAGGCTTATGTTTTCTTTAGGTATCTAATTCTTGTTATATATTCATTTTTCTTCAGAAGCTAGAGTCTCTTATTTTTTTAATATGTATTGTTCGATAGCTCTTAGTTGAACTGGATTAAGCTAAGGGGTTATTTTGCCCTGGAATAAAAACAAAACAAAACAAAAATGAAACAAGTGAACTTTCTGGATTTTCAGTTCCCATGCCCAACCCTTTTTCTGATAAACAAAGGATGGCATTTTCTCTTAAACATGTTGGTATGTTTTTCTTTAAGCTTTTGCCCTTTATTTCCCTTAATTAACCACATTGTCTGGCACTTATATAATGTGGTTAGTTACTGAATGAATTTGGATTTTCTCTATATTTTTCTACCAATGAAGTCTACTTTTTATTAAAAAGAGGTTCTAGGCAATTTTCACTTCCAGCCACACCAAGTTATGAGTCAGTTTTTTCTACTTTAGAAATGGGCAGTGATAAATCAACTCCTATCAAATTGCTGAAGCAAGATGCTTGTGACCTTGATTTTGTAATGAACACTGTATATTGCCTGTCTGAAATGTGGACTCCATCGCTTTCCCTGGGCTGTTGCACTACCGTGCAAATGTTTATGTTTTGTTTCCTTTGTTTTCATGTTCTTCCTCATTAAGGTCAAGTTCTTTCTATGAAGCGCCCCATTGTGGAACCCTAGAACGCTAAGACAGACCTAAAGCAAGAGTCAACCAAGCCCTAAACAACTGTGTATTCCTCTCACTCTGAACTATAAACACACAGATGTGAGGTATACACAATACATATCGATAAACACACACATGCTAAAGAGTATGTAAGTATATTTTTTGGCCTACCTATTCATTCATCTGTCTATCTATCTATCATCTATGTATCTCTCATCTATTGAGCTATCAAGCTAGCTCTCTATGGAGCTATTGTGCTATCTATCTAGCCATCTAATCTATCCATCCATCCATCCTTCCTTCCTTCCTTTCTCTTTCTTTCTATCTCTCCTCTTCCTTCCTTCCTTCTTTCTTTCACCTGCCTTCTAATAATCTATCATCTAATCTATGCAAACTATCTATCTGTCTGTCTGTCTGTCTATCTATCTATCTATCTATCTATCTATCTATCTATCTATCTATCTATCTACGTACCTTTGCATCTATTTACCATGTAATCTAGGCACTATCTAATGTATTTATTTATATCTACCTGTCATTCATATATATCTTCAGATAAGGAAACTGAAGCTTATTAACAGCTTTCATTCATCTCTGCAGGAAAGAAAACTTTGCTTTTGGTGTAGAGGATGTTGTAAATCCAAAACAAACCTTTCGTTTTTTTCCTAACCTTAACCAATCCCTCAAGCACCCTTCTGAGGAGTGTTGCAAGGCTCTGGCTCATGTTGTTCAGTGAGTGCTCACTGAGGGGCAGCTCCTCCTGGTGCTTAGGGATAGCCATCATGCCAATGGTCATGAGCGTGTCCAGGTTTCCGCCTGGATGGAAGGAGGCAGGACAGCAGTTCCCTGTTACATGTGTCGGGGGAGAGTCATGGGGTCAGGAACAACCTGCTGGCCACTCATGATCAGCTGCTGACTACCTAGGCAGAGTCTGCCCTCAGGCTGCAAACCTCTTTTCTAAACCTGAATGCACAACTTCAGAAGAAGAGGAAGAAAGTGGATTAGCCCCAGGCGGGTGCCTTGTTCTCATCCATGATGTTTGCATTTTTCAGTCCCTTTCTGGGAGCAAGTTAATTCAAATAGTTATTTGTTGCTACTCATACCCATGCCACATCAGCTGGTCGATATGCCTAGAAACATCTTGGCAATAAATAATGGGGGAGACTAGTCAGATACACTAATGCATTCCAGTAAGATGCAGGTTCTTAGAATAATAGGAACACTCGAGTTTCTGAGCTAAAAGTGTCCAGCTTGTGCTCTGAGGCAACAGAGATTTTGGATTCTAAATTTCTTCAGGTTGAGCCTGGTCTTTCCTAGTACCTTCACCAAGTCTGCTGTGATTGTGGTGATGCTAATAGTGAACATTCATTAATTTCCTGTGTGCCAAGTGTGATCTGTGTGCTTTACACATATTAGTTTGCTTAATCCTCATGATAAACCTTGAGATGGATTCTGCATTGATCCGTTTTGCAGGTGGCAAAACTTAGGCAATAACTTGCCTAAAGTTGTAGCGAAAGTAAATGCAGAGATAGGATTTGAATCAGGTGGTCTGGTTTCAGACACCATGTCCTTAGCTGTGCTGAGGGAAAGGGGAGTAGGGAGCATGACTATTCTGGGAACTTGCCTTCTTTCATCATCTATCAAGGCTCTCTTGGATAAGGATGGGCTTTCAAAGTGGCTCTTGGGCTCCTGAAGATACCCCACGGATAAGGGCGAATACTGGCTCCAGCACACTAAGTCTCTAGCACACTAAATCTAGGATGTAAGACCCATAAATTCATTTCTTCCTGGGTGACTGGCACATTCACCAAGTGATCTGAAACAGATTGAATGCATGACAGTGGAAATCCTTGAGTAGAATATACTTCGTCCATGTGTGCATGACTTTTGTGAGTGCAGGCAGGCATGGTTGAAAACTGGAGTGAGACTATTTGAGGATAGCGGCACAGCCTTAATTTGTGGATACGATATATTTGTGCTCATGTGCTTAAGGTGTGCCTAGCTACTGGAAAGTGATGCGGCATATTTTGTAGGACAGGTGAAAACTTACTAAGATTCTGAGGGAAAAATTGAATATATACAAAGTACTGGGCCTACAAATCTAGAAGTTTGATTTCTTCAAAAGCAAACTACTAGAAGGAGAGCTAAAATAATAGTTAATTTGTATTTGTCAGTAAACTATTTGGGAGTTTCACATTATTTCCCTTAATCTTTTTTTTTATACCTGAGGAAACTGGACCTTTGAGAGATTGAGTAATTTCCCCAAGGTTATGAATGTAATAAGGGAAGAACTAGATTTGAAATCAAGTTGATTTATGCCAAAGTTTTTGACCTTTACACATCACTTTGTGTGTGTGTGTGTGTAGGTGCTGAATAGAATAAAACAAAGGCATAAAATGTGTTTCATCTTATAGTTCCAACAAAGTCTAACTGATGTCAGTTCTATACATACATTCTAGAAGTCATTTAGTTAACAAATTTATTGAGGAAAGCTATGTGACCTATAAAGCTAAGAACATTACAGGGGTGGACGTAGAAGAGTCCATCGTTGTCTCCCAGGAAGTACAGTCTCCTCAGGGATATGAAATGTGCCCAGGGACCCCCTTATAAAGAGTCACTCTCACCCCCTCAAAGGTTAGCCTCACCTTCCGCTGCTGTGGTTGGAAATGTCTGACTCAGTATTTCTAGCTGACTCATTCATTTCCTTTTCAAGGCTTCCTTCTGCTTTTTCTTTGACTTTCAGCTCACTTCATTCCATCTTGCAATTCTTTGTCTTCCAAATGCAAGTGAAAATGGGCCCAGGCCAGAGAGTTCTTGGTAGGAACTGCAGGGCAGAAAACAATTGAGGAAACTTTAGAAAGAAGAAGGGAGGCATAGTTATTCAGGACATGAGGATGTGGGGCTTGAAGGATGCAATGGTTTCAACAGAGGAAGTGTCCCTATTCCCAGCTCCTATAGAAACACTATTATAAACAATGCAAAAGGCCCTGCTGCTACTGGGACTAATGATCAAAGTCATGATCACCAAGCTGTCCTTCAGAGAGGGAGAAGAGATTATCAGGCCTCCGACAGGGTCATTGCTATGAAATATGTTTCCAGGGGACAATGAATTTGTGTTGATTCTCACTGTGCTATGACTATGAGGTTTAGGTCTCACCCTGTGGCCATGGAGAATAATCAGGCTAACTGCAGGTTGATGTAGTGTTGGAATCTAAGATTTTTCCTCACTCACTTGGGGCATCCACTAGAAGAGCCACACAGTCACGTGTCACCGAGGACCTATATCGTTAGGAAAGGGAGTGCTCACTTTTCTTACCTCTCCCCACCCTTTCCCACACACATACCACACCCTTATTTAGTTCAAGAGTGCTTAATCAGGGAATAACTATATTGGGAGTAATAAGTCATATTATCAATGTGATAGGGCGGCGATAAGCACACACGGAGTGTTCAATAAATCTCAACAGCCTATCCATAAAAATAGGAGGGGCAGGAATTGAGATGAATCTTCACCACAAAGCAGTAGCCTGAGAAAGGGAAAGGTAGTAAAGATCTATGCTGCCCCCAGGAGCCAGTCAAGTCTTCCTGTTTCTTGGAACTCCAATACTTCCCCCCATAAGAAATGCCATGATATTAAGCAGACACAGACTTTGGGGATGGCGAATGGTAGTAATTACCCAAACTAAGATGCTTAGAGCTTCACAGCAGCCGAAAATGGAAAGTAAGAGGAAGAAACCATAGCAAGCCTGCTAGGTGGGCTTCAAGTTCTTGAGAAGTCGATGACGATGAATGAATGAAGAAGGAATGCCTGAAGGAGGAAGACTGAGACTCAGGAGGCTGTTATCTTTCTCAGAGAGACTTGGGCTCTAGGCCTAATTTCAGTTCCTTTATCTGTAAAAGGAGTGGCATCAACTATAGCAGTGATAAGATTCCTTCCTGTTTTCTAAGCTAAGGTCATCTCAGAATCTGCACACAATAGACACCTATTCTAAGCAACCTATTGTTACTGGGAAGCATAGTAGTTTCTTTTCAAGGATGCTCTTTTGGGGAGTAACTTATATTTTGATATATTTGAGATCTCTCTCTCTCTGCTTAAGGAAATCTCTTTCAGCTCTGTTGCCTTGCTCCTACCTTAGAGTGCTATGACATTGTATTCAGTGAGTGCTCAGAGTGCCTGTGAGGAGTTTAAAATGGCATAGCCCCAACTGGAACAAGAGCAGAAGAGTTGAAAGAGAGCCTCAATTCTCTCTTATCTCCCCAGCCGCTTCCCCAGCTGTGGGCAGCCTCTGCTTAGTACTTAATGAGGACCGTGATTGCTTTGGAGGGGCTCTCTCAGTTCCCCAATTCTCCTTTCAGTATCCAGCTGGTGCCTGTGCTTAAGAGTTCTCTCTCAGTCTTCTTGCTCTGCTCATAATCTTCTCCTGAGCAGTTGGTGGAGGCCTATGGAGAAGATTTTTTAAGTAAGTGCACAGTTTCTTTGTTCCTGGAGCTTCCTGTGATTCTAAACATCAAAGCAACTGTCATTTGGTCTTTAAATATCCTTTAAAGTTCAGTTGTTTTCTTTTTAACACCATCAGCAGTAGCTTCTTCTTTCTTCTACTGCCCTATGAAAGATGATGGAAGTCATTAGGCTTTACTCTCCTAGGAGGGTCTTGCCACTTTCCACATTTTAGTTGATTTCTTTGCATCTGTAGGTATCTGATGGGTTTCAACAAAACCATGACTTCGTAGGTAATCTGAATTGTTTCTATCACTGGATTAGAAGAGGAAGCAGAAATTAGGCTCTGGAGTCGTATTGACCTGTTCCTATCATGCCTGGATTACTTCCTTACTTTCTGAAAATTGAGCTATTCCAGGATCGTCTTGTACTATCCCTGCCCCAGCTCTGGGATCAGCTTTTCCCATGCAGCTCTGGTACGTGTTAGTGGAGAAGCCACTATTTTTTAGGAGCTAAATCTGGGTCCTAGTATACTCAGTGAAATTGGTATGTCACTGATTCTAGGGCTTCTCAATTAGACAGAGCTAGGGAACTATATATATAGTCTCCATTCATCCATCTATCTATTAAAAACTCTCGAGTTCATTCTAATGTCTCGAATTTCAATCTAACACCACAGGGTACATTCTAGTCCTCCCTTTCCCATAACTGCAGTGCTGCTTTCTAACAGTGAGAAATTTGGATCTCATTAAACCTTAATATATTTACTCATTTGCTCAAGTGCTCAAGATTAAAATAAACAGAAAGTAGTTTCAGAGTTGCTAACCCATATCATTGACAAAAAGGATGCCTACTAACTAGCTTCAATATTTTCTTCTGTTTTTGGGGTAAAATTTACATAGAGGAAAATAAACAAAATTTAGTCTGCAATTTGAGGAGTTTTTATATAGTCATACACTAATCTAATCAGCACCCCTATAAAGATACTAGATGTATCTGTTGCCCCAGAAAGCTCTCCTAATCAGTCGCTTTTTTAAGACAATTAGTGAACTAATATTTTTCATCATAGATTGATTTTGTCTAGAGCTTCATATAATGGAAAAATACATTATGTACTCTGTTCTGTTGGTACTTTCTCTCATACAGTCTGTGAGATTCATATGTGCTAAGCATGTAAGTAGTTCTTTTTTTTTGCTGAGAAGTATTCATATGTATTCAGTATATGTATGTATTCAGTAATTTGTTTATATGTTCTTCTATTGATGGTCATTTGGGATGTTTCTAGTTTTTGGCTATTATGAATAAAGCTGCTATCAACATTCTTGAAAAGTCTTTCTGAAGACATATGTTTTCGTTTCACTTGGATATATACTCAAGAATGGAATTGCTGTGCAATGGGTAGGTAAATGTATAACTTTACACGATATTGCTGAAACTTTTTTCAAAGGGTTCATACTTCATGTGTTTTTAAAAAAATCATTTTAGCACATTCTTTTGTAACTAGTATGGGGCGTTATGACCTCTCTAATGACATGACTTTCCCCAGACTGAGTGTCCTTTCTAAAAAGGGCTCTAGCACTGGGTTGGTTTGAAGGAACACAGGGAGCTCTGAATGATCTGGAATAGGCTGGGTAAGTTTCTACCTGGGTTTAAGTGAAGAGGTAATAGGTCTGTATTCTCATTCCTGAGAGTCCCTGGTATACTGTAAATACTCCTTCCTATCTCCAGCCATTCAGCCAGTCCATTTTTAGCATCACAGTTGTCATACTTCAATTGCAGATGGATTTGGTATGCGTAAGGGGGCATTATTTCCTCTCCAAGAGGTCCCTATGACTTTGTAAATTCAGAGCTTGATCTTGCCCTCTGTAAGCCATGAATGGCTGTGATGCTGAGGAGTGCGTGGGTGAGCAGGGACTCTCCATTAGCTGACTTGATGCCTGTGTTCTTCCAGTCAACTTTTGGTGGAACGGTTGGCGGCCACCTCATGGCTGAATCTGGCTCTAGTCATCGTAGTATCTGGACTTCACAAGCTCTGTGTTTATCTAAGCCTTGTCAGAAACAAAATAACTATGGTACTTGAAACAATGCAGTGGTCATAAATACAGTAAAGCATCTACACCCCAAAATAGCACATGCACAGTACCTAGAGTGTACATTTCCTTTCTTTTTCTATCTGTGGACACTGTCATTGGATTCTCTTTATCTTTTAACTCATCCCTTTCTTTCAGTGCAGTATGTGCTGCAGTTTTATTTTTTGTTTTCCTGTGTGTGTGTTTTCTTTTTTTAACAGATCCAGACACTTCTTCCTAGCAAACTCCCATCCTTCAGTTCCAGTCTTAATCTTCATTTTCAGGTTTATTGTTGTTGTAGGGAATTTTGATCTATTATTGCTTGCCTGTATCTCCTTAAGTGCAGGAGACACTAATCCCTTGTAATTACAGTACTAGCCTTGCGATGGACTTTTGTGATTAACATATTCTTTCATCTGTGGTTGTCTTGCATGATTTCTTTTTTTTAATGTGGCTGCTGCAATGAACTATTATACTGTAAACAGGGCTGTGCTACTTGTCTAAACAGAGCAGTAAAAATACATTTCCTGATGAGTCAGTTCGTTTTAAGTAGCAAACCAGGTCCTGGGTTATGGTGCATGTAGCAGAGATGATAGATTCAAGGAATCTATGTCCCAAGAAAATGTCTGTTGATGTTGATAGCAGCCAGGCGCTTTACTTTGGGGTAACAGGGGCTCTATCAAGAGTCCCGGTTCTCTACAAAGAGAGGGATTGTTGCCACCATGAATTTGAACTCTACCTTCTTGCTACTTCCTGAAACATTTCCTTCTTTTCAGGGAAATCTGGAGTCCCCTGTTGATTTTTCTAGCCCCACCCAAACTGCTCTTTAACCCTTCTTGCCTTTGGCATGTTCTTCCTTGATAATCCAACCAGGAACAAGTTTGAATAACACTTTAAACCACAAAATATCCATCTTTCCATTTACCCATCTAGCCTTCCATTCATCCAAGTATCAAGCATTTATTGAACAGTCCTTAATGAGCACTATAAATATATTAGGTACCGTGGATAATCTAAATGTGAATAAGACATGGCCCTCTTTTCTAAGAGGTGGTCATTTCAAAAGGAAGTGAAGATGAATGATGCTTATATTAAAATGACCATTGTAGAAAGGGAAAAGTAATGAATTCTACAGGAGAGATATGTCAGGTCAGAACAGTGGTCCTCAAACTTTTTGATTGTGCATCCCAATAGTAAAACTTTTGAACACCTATGTACAATATGGAGTATTTATATATAACTTATATATATGTACTCTGTACTAATATATTACATACATTATAACCATATGCAAAAATAGAAATTAAAAAGATCATGTAAAGATGACATAGGCAGTGCTTTTGGGAATTATTTTAATTGAGCAGTACAAAACTCTTCTTGCTCTACCTCTTAAATATATTACCAATAACCATTTTCGTAAAAGCAATGTGATTTATATGTCCCAGCTAATTCACCAGTCGTCGTTTCTGTATATAAAGTGGGTGATGAAAAGCTCTATTGAGAGAGGGGGTTCACCTCTGCCATTTAATTTTTGTTTGCTGGTACTTCCATTATTACTGTTATTTTTAAATTTTGGATTCTTTGTAGGAAAAAAAATGAGCATGTTGATTAAAAACTAGATAAGATGATTAATTTACCTATATGAACTATAATATCACAATATGCTGAAAATAGGAACAGTTAAGTTACCATAGAAAAACATCTCCCTATTGTGGATCTCCTGACCTTTAAAAGCTTCTTTCCACAGCATCCATGGCCTCAGTGTCAATTTGTATATTAAATAGTAGTAACCCTTAATTTTCTTTTTTAAAATAACTATAGATAGGTGTTCATATATTTTCTTCCATGATGCCAATAAATCATCTCTCCTCTACTATGATATGTGTATTACAGTTTGAAGATGCATGGGCTGGAACATATTTACAAAAAACTTTACATAGGATCTTATCTTGACGGATGGGCAGGACTTGAAGGACAGTGAGCACTACAAAGAAAGTTAATGGTGTACTTACTTCCACAGTAGCGTGGGTGCGCTTATTGAACAATGGAATATCGTTCCCCTGGAGCTTTAAAGGAGAATTATGAGAATATTGTATCAAGAACATGAAAAGCTTTGAATACTTGGGTAAGAATTCTGATCCTTATTTATCAGAATAAAAGCATTATAAATAAACATATACACACACATTTAGGAAATATATAGTAAATAAATAAATAAAAATAAGTATATATAATATATAAATATATATATATGATTTTTTAAACTTGGAAGTATTTAATTAAGATTATTAACCCTTCCCTTTCTTTTAACATCTCTCATCTTTAACAACAAGAAAGTGCCCTTTCCCTTATCTGCATTCCCTTCTGAACTCAGCTTCTTATTGGAAATTCTTGTAGCAGCATATATGGGTGAGGAAGAGTTGGAGGGTGTGCTGGTTTGAAAGGAAGTATGCCCCCTAGAAAAACCATGTTTTGATCAAAATCCCATTTCATAAAGGTGTAGTAATCCCTATTCAATACTGTATGTTTGAAATTGTAATCAGATCATCTCCCTGGATGATGTGATTTAGTCAAGAGTGGCTGTTAAACTGGATTAGGTGATAACATGTCTCCACCCATTTGGGTGGGTCTTGATTGGTTTATTGGAGTCCTATAAAACAGGAAATGTTTTGGAGAATGGGAGATTCAGAGAGAGCAGTGAATGCTGTGGCACCACAAAGCAAAGAGTCCACCAGCCAGTGACCTTTGGAGATGAAGAAGGAAAATGCCTCCCAGGGAGCTTCATGAAACCTGAAGCCAGGAGAAGAAGCTAGCAGATGACACCATATTTGCCATGTGCCCTTCCAGCTGATAGAGAAGCCCTGACCATGTTCACCATGTGCCTTTCCAGATGAGAGAGAAACTCTAACTGTGTTCACCATGTGCCTTCTCACTTGAGAGGGAAATCCTGAACTTCATTGGCCTTCTTGAATCAAGGTATCTTTCCCTGGATGCCTTAGAGTGGACATTTCTATAGACTTGTACTTGGGGCATTTTCTTGGCCTTAGAATTGTAAACTAGCAACTTATTAAATTCCCCTTTTTAAAAGCCATTCTGTTTCTGGTATGTTGCATTCTGGCAGCTAGCAAACTAGAACAGAGGGAAATTTACAAATTAAGACGCTTGCTACATGAGGAGTGAATGGTTTAAGTCAGACACATTGAAGGCTTGATAGAGCATGATGGTGGTTGAAATGGTGGCACAACTGAAAATTGTATAGGGAAAGAAGAGAAAAGCCACACCTATGTTTACAAAGTTTGCAGCCTGGGTCACTAGGAGAAGATCAAGAGAAGCATAGAAAGCAGTAGAAGGAGAGGATCTGAAGAGGTCACTAAGGATGTGGCAGGATATTTAGCTAGAGATGCCCAAAATAAAGCTGAGAACTTGGGTATGGAAGATCCAAGAGAACATAATCTACACAGAGGGGGTATTTAGAGGAATTAATACAATTAATGAAGGGTGCTGGAAGGAGAAGAGGATGAAAGAGAGTGGAGAAATGTCTCCAAACATTTCAACCCAGCAGTTCCAATTGGGTCATAGGAATCTTGGCTCTCAGCCTCTTAATTCAATTAATTATGCATGTCCTTGGTGACTGCAGCTACTTCTAGCTTCTGTTTTATCAGTTCAGTAAAGTTCATACGTTTCCACAAACAGATTTCAATAGTCTTAGGAAGCTGGTTTACAAAAAATTCCAACAATTCCATACTAAGGACGTTTAAGAAGAAAGGCAGTCCAAGGAGCTAAGCATACTTTTAGAAAGTAATTAAAAAACATAATAAAAGGTGGAGGAAAAATAGAAGTTCCTGAACACAGAACTACATAAAAATGAAAGTATTTAAGTATACTATCAAGGAGATATTTAAGGCTACTGGGTCAAGTGATTTTGACAATAAAGACCAATCAACTTTACTAAACAGGTAATTTAATGTTTCCCATTGCATTGCCTACTTTGACTCAATTGATGGGCTACTTTGGTGTCATAAAAAAAAAAAATCAAAAGCAGATTTTTAAGAAGTACAGAGAAATCATGAAACTTTCAAAATCAACAAAAAATCCTAGGTCAGGGCATGGGAAGTAATTTGGTAGGAAAAAAATAAAGCAAGGCAGAAGCATTTCTGGCAAATTGGCAACAATTTTATACTTAGTAGAAGGAAGATAGTAATAGGTAAGTATGATTTTTTTTTGGTATGCTGTATTTCTTTGTTTTTCCATATGAGTATCCCATTATTGCAGCACCATTTGTTGACTTTTTATTTGTTCGTTTTGGGGGAAGTACACAGGCTGGGAATCAAACCTGGGTCTCCCCCCTGGCAGGTGAGAATTCTACCACTGAACTACCCTCACACCCCCAGTATGAATTTTTAAAGTAAAAAAATGATGACCTTAATTATGGCCTTGTTAAAAAAATTGGATTGATTGCTGAACACTCACGAAGAAAAAAAACCATGTCAGACATATTCATTATGACCATGAAGGTAGGTTTGTAAACTTGTAAAACACTCCATTTTGACTTCTATGTGTTTTAAATTATATTCCACAGGAAACACTCATCAGCCAATCAAAGAATCAAAATACAGCCATCTATATAAGTTATGACAGTTAACTTGGAGGAGAGATGGCCTAGACAAAGTGGCCTGGAATCTGGGGAAAAAAAACAAAACAAAACAGCAGCATACATATTAAATTTGCTGCTAATAATGGTGTAGCTCCTAGAGGTAGGATCAGAAATACAACTGTAGATTCCTTAATAATGTAGACAAATGGTAAGAAACTCAGAGAATTTCAGTTAAAAGTGAGTCAGGTACTTGGGGAAGGGCAATACTTACTAAAAGGAAACCCTGGCTCTGTGATTTGCGTTAGTCTTGCTGCTGGATATTTTAGGGGTCATTACTGAGCAATGCATCAAGAAGGCAGCCTGGGAAGTGAGAGGAGGCACCATATCCAGAGACAAGAATAGAAGCGCAGAAATCAGGAACCATGAGGTCAGTTTCCAGTTATGCCTACCACTGGCCAGACATTCCCTGGGCCCCATTTTTAAGCTTTGGACTCCACCAAAAGACTGTAGAGGATTTAGAAAGAGTTTACTTGTGAAGATAGAAATAATTAGGAAATAAGATCTATGCGTATAGGGTAAAACAACTATTCAAATAAACGAGAGAGGTCTGGGGTTATTTAAAGGTACTTTCTTTTAAAAGAATGACCTAGTCATAAAAGATGATAATCAACTGCTATCCATTTACACAGCAGGAGTCAAACAAGAGGAAATGGGCCTGAACTGCCTTGTGTGGGATTTAGATTAAACATAAGGAAGAACTGGCTGAGTGGGATGAATTACTATGGAAGGATATGGAATTTCCTACTTGGGAGGTCTTTTAAAATAGTCTCTCCTATGTCAAGGCTAATTTAAAAATTAAATCCTGTCTGAATAATGGAGATGGAAACTGGTGAATCGCAAGATGTGAGGAACAGCACAAACACTGGAAAGAACTTCTAATCTTAAAATACAATGATTATCTTAAAAATAATGCTAGTTATAATGTACAGTATTAGAAAATTGCTGGCAGCTAATGTATGTGTTGCGATTTATTTTTATTACTTTATCTTTCTTCCCCTGTTAATCTGGGCAGCAGTTTGGGCATTTGCCAAGCTTGTTGTAATTATCTATTATTGAGATTTAAATCTCTTGATTATGTAACAAGCATGCAGAAAGACTGGATAGAGATGTTGGAAAATTTCTACATCGAGGAACGGTGAAACCACAGATTCTGCTGTTCCTCAGGTTTATCAGATGATAGGTTTTTATTCTTCATGTAACTTCTAGATGCTCACTAACTGATGTAGATGCTGTGGGAATATAGAAAGCACATGGATTTTATCCTTTGAAAGCACAACTGAGAAGTTAGGATTTAAGGGATGATGATAATTATTGAATTAGTATATAGATATATCTATTTTTTCCTTTCTGGTATATTAGAGTAGATAGAGGGAAATACCTGCAATCTCTAAACTGTAATCCAACTGCCTTGATCTCTGACCATGGTTATATATCCTTTATCTTGTGCCCTGGTGATTGTAAACATTTTGTGATTGACCTTCACTTACACCAATTTTGTCTAATTTTTCAACTTTAGAGTCTTAGGATCACTAAAGACAGCCCCTAATGTTTATTAATGAAGGGCTTTGGGTCAGCCCAGAACCAACCCACCCCAAGTCCAAAGTTATCTTGATAACCTAAGCTGGATCTAAACAAATGGGCCCACCTGACATGCACAGTATCTTAGAATTTAACCTATGATGGAATTATACCTCATTATAACACTAAAAATCAAGCCCATCATCATATTAAGGCCAGTTTCTTACAAAAGTTCTGTGACTAAGCATGCTAATAATCTGTACATGCTCAATAATTAGATCACATCTTATTACATCGTCCTGAGTGGTTTCACTCATTATCCTAAAACTTGCCCATCTTTTGATACTATGAAACAATCAGAATTACTGCAGTTTGGGGAGACAGATTTTTGGGCTGTTGAGCTACCTGATTTCCTGCTTTGCACCTAGCAATAAACTCTTTTTTCTTTGAAACCCCAGTATCTTAAGAATTTGTCATTGGAGTGCATTGAGTAGAGACTCCACTGCTTTTGTCCAGTATCAAGAGTGTGAGACCTATATGGAGTAATTGAACACATACATGGGAAACATCAGCAAACTTTAGCAGATAGGATGATTGGATTATGTAGCATGGGCTAATTGTGCTGGAAAATTTGAATAGTGTGGTGTATGGGCTGGAAGTTTCACAGAGGAGATAAGTCTTAAAGGGTGGGAAAAATTCAAGAGGAGAGGGGTAGAAAGGTAATTTCTGGGGAGGGCAATGTTAGCAGAGGGAAAGAAATGAGAATATATATGCTTGTGCCATGCTTTTGTTATGCTGAAGAGCCTTGCATAATTTTAGCCTTTAAAATAAATTCACCCTTGTCTGTATGTCATACAAAGCCTCTATGATTTGCGGTTGCTGACATCTGTGACCTTATCTCATCCTACCTCTGAGCAACTACACTCCCTTTTCTTTGTCACAGCCCTGAGTCTGTGCTTTAGTTCAAATTTCAGTTCTGCCACTCCATAAGTCTATGACCTTGAATTCTGGTTGCTTCATTTATGAATTGAGGCTAATATTAGAACCTACTTCAAAGGGTGATGGTGAGGATTAAATAAGTGGAGTGGCAAAGTGCTTAGAATAACACAAGCACATTTTAAGTAACAGTAAAATGTTGTTATTTTCATTATTTCTTTAAGCTGCCAAGTAAAGATTAGGTGTTACCATTTTCTGGAAGCCTGTCTTTTCCTAAGCATTCTGCATCACCTTCATTCCATGTGCTTGCCTGTGCCTCGTGCTTACCTCTGTGACAGCAATCTCTGCATCATAATCCTAAACTTGCGTGTTTGCTTCTCTTCCTGGATTGTGGGATCTGGAGACAGCTATGTCTTATCCATTTTTGTATCCCCAGAATCCAAGGGCAACCAATCAATGTTTGTTGAAAAACTAAAGAATGAATGAATAATAATTGATAGAAGGACATATAACTATGTATTCACATTTACCCTCCATCCACACCCACTGCATTCACTCAATCCAGACAGTTAATTTATTAACAGACAGACATCATCAGGACGCCCCAAATCATGAGCATATGTAATAAAGATTTATTAATTGATACCACTTAAGAACTCTTTACAAAATGAGCTTGCATGCATATTTAAAATTTAAAGGCTACCCCTAAACTATATATCCTTGGCTGTCATCCTGCACTTTGTCAATCCATTCAGATATTGAAGACATGAGATATATACCGTAGCTAATTAGTATAAAATGTGCTTTCTGTTTTTAACGTTTTCCTCATAGATTCCTAGCCTGCAGAGGAATACAGAAACAGAAATCAGGAGCGATGACAGTTCATTCTCTGGGCTTTAGCTCCACTCCTGTGAGGGAGTGTTTGGACTAAAGGCCTCTAAAATGCCTCTCTTTGTGGCTGGACTCTCTCTGCTTGGTGAATCTATGATGTCATTGGGATCGTAATCTAGCTTTCCTGAATGTAGACAAATGGTCTTTCCATTAAAACTATGTAGTTTTATTTATCACATGATTAGTCACTCCTTTTAGTTGTTTATTAATACAATTGTTTTATTTGAGCCGAGCCCTAAGAACATTTAGAACTATAGCAATGGAGACTGCCAATGTCTTCATGAAAAATAGGGTGATAGAACTAGGATGTTTTATTTGAAAGTAATAGGTAAGATCCTATAAACTATTAGTAAATAACAGCAAATCATTCTTGTTAGTTATCAGTGTGACAGTTCACAGGACTCTAGGGTACAAAGTGTCTATTTTAAATGCAATTTATCATATTATAACATATTCTTCATCTTTTGCAGATAAAAGATGAAGAATGTGTTTATTTCAGATAAAGAATCCATGTATTAGAAAATACACATATTTAAAAAGTCGGATTGGACTGTTGTATTTGCTTTTATCTCAGGGCTGAGTCTTTCAAAGGAAGAGACATCTGAAGGCCATTTTTGTGTTACTGAAATAGCTGGACCATCATAAACAGGATTCTTGGTGTCTTAAGAACCAAGTGAGTTAGCTGCATGGTGGATCAGATCAATTGCTAAACACTCAACAGGCAAGGATGAAATTAGCCATGGCACATTCAGTCTGCTATTTACTCTCATCTGTTAATTGGGCTGGTTAGTGACTGACCTGAATCACCATTTAGCAATCTGAGTTAATTAACAGCCAGCCTGACTGTAGTAAGCTCTGGTTAATTGATATATAGACAAGGTTCAGTTGTCCTAGTTTAGAATGATGGTAAAAATAGGATGATGAACCACCTACTAGAAGACACTAAGCAGGTAAAATGATCAAATCCCCAAATATGCATTTCAGCTTTAGCATAAACACTCTAAGGAAAAATATTTCCATTCTTCTTTTCCAGGGTCACTTGAAAAGTTAGCATTATTTATTCTAGAAATCTGGAAAACATACTTTTCCTATATCCTTACAATAAAACCTCCTATCTTTGTTGATTAGGCAGTAAGGTGCTGATATTCTGGTGGCATAACATAGTGACCAAAAGTTTTAGAATTAACCCAGGATAAGGCTGAGCTCTGCCACTCACTTGCTGCATTAACATTCCTCTTCTCTACAATGTGCATTATAATACTTTCTGAGGCGTTGGGGATTTAAAAAATGATAAAAATGAAGAGCTTAGCATGTGGGGAATGAGGCATGGTAAATGATTGATTAATGTTCCCTCGTATTATTGAGTGGTGATGGATGATAGAAGCCAAAAGTAGATAGTCGTTTTTTTCCACTATCATTGGATGGAAAGTTTTTACTCAGCTTTTACTAGGATGCTTGGTTGCCTGGACCAGAAAATGATAACCCTGGAGGAGAGGCAACCTAGGGAACTGAGACTTAATAATATGATTTAGAATCACCATAATTTATTTTCCTCTTTCATTGTCTAATTATCAAGTGGTACCAGTGAAAGAGAAAACAGCCAAAATTATAGTCAGATAAATGAAATATTGTCCTTAGGGATACATCTTGTTACTTGAAATATAGTTTATTTAAACACTGATGTACCATGGAATTAAATTGGGTTCTGATGTTCTGACAAATGCCTTTATTGTGAAGTACAGAGTAATAGATACATTGGAGGCGGAGAAGGGATACACTGAATTGGAAGAGCTCACCCAGCTCTGGTTTCTGCTGCTCAGGGGGAATAAAGGAAACCTGTGGAAGGTTTAGGGAAAAGTCACAAAGTGCCAAGATACCGAAGAGCGAAGCCTGGGAGGAAACGCTAATGTGATTGTGCTTATAAAGCCTAGAGAGAATGTTGTACAATAATGATATTAAAGTCAAAAAAAGAATTGAAAATCAGCTGTGCAGTCTGATGGACTTATGTGCTAAGAAGAGCAAGGCCAGGCTATGAGAAAGTATTTCAGTTTGCTAAAGCTGCCAGAATGCAATACACCAGAAATGGATCAGCTTTTATAAAGGGGATTTATTAAGTTACAAGTTTAGAGATCTAAGGTTGTAAAAATGTCCAAACGAAGGCATCCAGACAAAGTTTGACTTGCCTGGTATCTGTCACATGGGAAGGCCCATGGCTGGCATCTGCTGGTCCTTGGTCCTGGTTCCACTGCCTTTAGCTTCTGATTCCAGTGGCTTTCTCTTTAGGCATCTGTGGGTCCTGACTTAGCTCCCCCAGGGCAAAACTCTTCAGTTTCAGCTCTTATCTTAGCATCTCACGGAAAGGCACATTGCAGCATCTTCTGGGCTCTGGTTCCTGTCTAGCTTCTGTCAGCCTTCTCAGCTCCTGGCGTCTCCTGGGGCTTTTGCATTTCCAAATGTCTGCATCTAAACTTCCTCCTAAATATATCCCTGGGTCAAATCTTTTAAAGATGCCGGTAAACTGATTAAGACCCACCTGGAATAGGTGGAGTCACATCTAATCAAAAGGCACACTCACAATTGGGTGTGTCACATCTCCAGGGAAACAACTTAATCAAAAGGTCCCACCCTACAATATTGAATCAGGATTAGAAGAACAAGGCTTTTCTCGGGTACGTAACAGTTTCAAACCAATACAGAAGGTGAGACAGGGCCCCGATCTTTTCTTTTAATTCTGCTCTCCCACACACCTGTCTTCTGTTCACTTTCTTTCATTCTTTTTTTTCTTCCTTTTTTTTCTCTTTCCTTCTTTCCTCCCTCCCCACTTCCTTCCTTTATTTTCTCCTCGAACATTTTATTTTGAAATAATTTCAAACTTATAGGAAAGTTACAAAAACAACACAAAACCCAGACAGAGAACTCCAATCTACCTTCCCCCCCATATACCCAGATCCACCCATTTTGCCACATTTGCTGTGTCATTCTTTCTATATATGTCTCTGTGTGTATCTATTTATCTCTCTATCCATCTGTCATCTATCTCTCACTATTTTCTAAACATTTCAGAGTAGATTGTATAAATCATGCTCCATGAACATGCTTTCATGTACATTTCCTATGAACAAGTATATTCACTTATGCGATCCCATTAAATGCAGTTATCAAGTTCAAGAAATTTAGTAGTCTATAGTTCTACTTTCTTCATATGTCCCAATAATGGCCTTTTGTACCTTTTCTCCTCCGAGATTAAATTCAGTCCAGGATCATGTATTGCATTCAATTGTCATTGTCTTTTTAGTTTCTTTAAAAAAATATTGTGGGAACATATACAACATAAACTTTCCCATCTCAACTACTTTCAAGCATAGCGTTCGGTAGGATTGATGGCATTCGTAATGTTGTGCCACCATCACCATTATCCTAACCAGAACATTCCCATCGCCCCAAACAGAAACCCTATAGCCATTATGGATTAACTCTGCTTTCTTTCTTATCCTCCACGCCACCTTTGCTTCTTCTTGTCAGCATTTCCTGGTGGAAATAATATGATTCTTAGAGCTAGAAGATCTGAATATGAAGTGTCACCTAGATGTGTGAACTTGAACCAATTTTTCTTTGCTCTGGGTTTCATTTAAAGAAAAATTCCTAATTTGAAAAGGGGAGTTAATATCTGCCACAGAGTGAGGTTAAAATAAATTAGCACTATAAACATCACTGTAATAAGTAAATATGGATTTGAATTTTTAGTATTATCAATATATTTCCTCCTTGTTTAACTCTTCCCTCTGCCCTTTGGAAATCTAAGTAGCAGAAGGTGGAGAAAAGAGAAAATTGCCCCTTCTTACTTTTCTTTACAAGGTAGCATCTTATCTTTCAGAAGAGGCTTAGTACTAGGGGAATGGTTCCTAGGTTCTGTCTGACTTATTTCAGTCTTAGGATTTTTCTTTTTTCTTTTCTTTTTTTGCATGGACAGGCCCTGGAATTGAACCCAGGACTCCGGCATGGCAGGTGAGGACTCTGCCGCTGAGCCCCCATAGCCCCCAGTCTTATGATTTGATGACGAATAATCCTCTACGTATTTTCTCCGTGGGGCTGTTTATTGCATTTATTCATGTCCCAAAAAAATCACTATTCTTCTTTTCTAAATTTATACTTTGAGACCCTTAAAATTTTCTAAAGAGAAGACTAAGAAAAGGGACAATAGCAGAAGCGTGATAATATCGCCCTGGATTGTTCTGTAAGCCCATCCCAGACTTACCAACACTGAACGTTGTTCAGCTTAGGCCAAAGAGAGCCAAAATCCAGGTTTCCTCTGCTCTGATGACAGTAACAGTTTCCATGGTGATATGAACAGAGACCAGACCTCTGCTTTCATTGCTGTTTGAACTGTGTTATCTGAAAGACTCAAGGGTTGAGCCCTAGTGGCATTCTCATAACTCTACTTTACTAAAATCACAAAAAGCAATGATTTATCTCTAACCACTTAGTGTATCCCAACCTCTCCTGCTTTGCCATGGACCACATTCCTTCAGAGCAGGGCTTATGATCTGCTGAGAGGCAAGTGCCATTTTCTGCAGTTGCCTCATAGTTAAACCCCGAGTTTCATATAAAGGTAGATACTTATATGTGTTTGGTCCTTCATCCATTTCTGTCATTAAGAAAAAACTCTCAAATATATATTTCGATGAACATTTTTTGAACTCTCAAAATGTGTAAAACATGCTTCTGGGCACCCTGGACAATGAGGGGATATGTAAGTTATGAATGGTCCCTGCCTTTTAAAAATTTATCTTTTAGTTAGAAGTCAACCCTGCATGTAAGAAAAGTTAAACAGGTATATGGAAAGAATCTGGCCAAAATTAAGAGTTGATTTGTAGCTTTTATTTTTAAGCCAGAGAAAAATCTTTGTTATTTTAGATGAGAGCCCTTCCTGCCCCCACCCCCCCAAAAAGGCATATTTGCTCTGGCTCAAAAGAGGCTGGGCACTGAAAGCCCCTTTTGCCCCTTTCTTTTCATAGCAGCCATTAAGGCATCAAGAGAGAAATGTAATTCAATTACAACTACAAGGAACTATTTTTTCTGGAATGGCAGAGGTGAGGAGAGGGGATGCTCCTGAATGGAGCACACAGTATGAAAGCAAAAATTTGGAGACAGGGATGTAGAAATGGTCTTGAGAAACTAAAGATGTGAGCTTTTTTTGGAGAATGGCAGAGGCACATAGAGAAAAGAAATCAGCATCCAACTGATCAGAGTCAACAGATGAAGGATTCCCATCATAGCTTGACCAAGTTCAGATCCTTGTTAGAAATTTCAATAACCAGAAGCTTTGCAGGCCTCCTATATATTAAGTCATCTTAGATCCTTGCCTGTCCCTGTCATTACTTTATTGTTCCTAGTCCCTAATGCCTATTTTTTCTTAGAAGGCTGGCATAGAAACAATCTTAGAGTTTGGAGGGATTTTATAGATTTGTCTCCACTTCTGTATTGCATAATGTAGGAAATCAAAACAAAAGATTTTACCTATAATTTTATGTCATTAATATAAAGTTGTGAGTTTGACCAGGATCCCAGGATCTGGTGACAGAATTATGGAAAAGAGCATTTTTTTTTTTTTAAGTTTTTAACATGTACTAAGTACTTTCTAGGACCTTAGATATAATATTGAATTTCATCATTACATAGTCCCAAGAAAGAGATGTTACTATTCCCACTTTACAGATGAGGAATTTAGAGTTCACGTAGATTAAAGCTATTTACCCAAGGGTGATGGCCATTAAATTCAAGAGACAGAATCTGAACCTAGAACTGTTCAACAAAATATCTGTTTTTTTTCCAAAATTATTTTCCAAAGGTAATGGAGCCAATATGAGGTCAAAGCCTGAGGTCAAATCCTAGATCAGAAATGACAAAATGTAATAAGAATAGAAGGTTTGTGATCTTGGAAAGCCTGACTCAAGACCATTCAATGTAAGTTGGGATTTCTTTAAAAACCATGGTACAACTACATCTTTATTCAAGCTCTGCCTTGGATAGCCATTGTTGGCTTGGTGGATGAATTTTCCTACTCTGAAATGCACTCCAAGTAGGAGTCTCTTCCACGTTGTCTCATCAGTAATCCCATGAAATGGAATGGTCTTCCTATGTTTCCATCTTTTCCTTCAGTCTGTTGCTCCCTGTGATACTGTTCCATTCATGCTTATCCTCATTTAAAACATATACTGTACTTTAGTTTTGTACACAATATTTTTTTAAACTTTTTGTTTTGAAGTAATTTCAAATTTACAGGAAAGTCATAAAAATAATACAAAATCAATGCAAAAAATTCCATTATACCTCCTACCCAGATACCCAGATTTTCCAACATTTTGCCACATTTGGCATCTCACTTTCTCCCTTCTTTCCTTTTTATTTCTTTTTCTTCTTTAATCTATCTATATACTTATCTATCCATCTATCTATATCTATCTACCTATCTACATATATTTGAGAGTGGATTTCTCTTTAAAACTTAATAAATCCATGTACATTTCCTAAGACCAAAGATATTCATTTATGTAGCCATATTAGGTACAGTTGTCAAGTTCAAGAAATTTAACATTTATATAAAGCATGAATTACACCATTAACTGTAGTACCTAGTTTATATTAGGTTTGACAGTGTTGTGTAGTGCTATTTAGAAACTTTTTTAAATTCTAGGAATATATACAACATAAAATTATTCTTCATAACCACATTGAAATATATAATTCAGAGGAGTTAATTACCTTCAAAATGTTTTGCTACCATCACCACCATCCATTTTAACAATTTTTCTATCACCCCAAACTGAAACTCTGTGCCAGTCAAATATTAGATCCCCATTCCCTACTCCTACCCAACCCCCTGGTAACCTGTATTCTAATTTCTGACTCTTCAAATTTGCTTATTCCAATGATATTAGTAAGATGGTGCAATAATTTTCCTTCTGTGTTTGGCTCATTTCACTCAACATGATGTCTTCAAGGCTCTTCCATGTTGTCCCATGTATCAGAACTTCAGTTCTTTTAATGATGAGTAATATTTCATTGTCATCTATGTCTGTCTGTCTATCTAGCTAGCTAGCTAGCTAGCTAGGTATCTATCTAAACACATTCTGTTTTTCCATTATCTGTTGATGGACATGGGTTATTTACATCTTTTGGCAATCATGAGCAATGCTGCTGTGAAGAGAAGTGTGCAACTATCTGTTCAAGTCTATGCTTTCAATTCTTTTGGGTATATACGTAGAAATGGGGTTACTAGTTCATATGGCAATTCTATACTGAACTTTCTGAGGAACTGCCAAACTAAGTTCCACTGTGGCTTTGCCATTTTACGTTCCATCAGTGATGAATTAGTGTTCCTATATCTCCGGGTCCTCTCTAATACTTATAATTTTCTGTTTTTTGAATAGTTGCCATCCTAGAGGGAATGTAGTGGTTAGGTTCAGCTGTCAAATTGGCCAGGGAATGATGGTCAGTTGTTTTGCTGATGTGGAATTAAATCATCAGCATGTGAAATTTATCTATGGCTGATTACATGTGTGGTCAGCTAAGGGGACAGAGGGGAGTGATTTCTGTGATGAGTGATGTTTAATTAGCTTCAGGCTTAAAAGATAGAGGTCAGAAGAGAGCAGCTCAGACCCAGATATTTGGAAATGCAGAAAGGACATGCTCTGGATAAAGTCATGAGAACCCCAAAGCCAGGAGAGAGCCACAATGTGCCTTCTCATGGGACAGAGTAACTCGGATAAAAGCTAGCTGCCTTTCCTTCAAGGATCTGTAAATCTGTAACTAAATAAATCCCCTTATTAAAAGCCAATCTATGTCTGGTGTGTTGAATTAGCAAACTAAAATAGGGAGTAAATAATATCTTATTGTGGTTCTGATTTGTATTTCCATAATAGCTAATGACGTTGGGCATGTTTTCATATATTTAGTGGTCATTTGTATTTCTCTCTCTCTTCTTTGGACAAATGTCTATTCAAATCCTTTGTCCATTTTTAAAAATTGAGTTGTTTGTCTTCTTATTGCTGAGTTGTAGGATTTCTTTTTATATATTATGCCCATATCAGATACGTGATTCTCAGTTTCTCTCATTCTGTACATTGTCTTTTTCTTTCATGACAAGATCCTTTGATGCACAAAGTTTTTAATTTTGATGCAGTCCAATTTATCTATATTTTATCTGGTTGTTCATGCTTTTGGTTTAAAGTCTAAAAACCCATTGCCTTACATTAGATCCTGAAGATCCTTCTCAAAGTTTTCTTCCCAGGGTCTTATAGCTTTGAGTTGTTTATTTAGGTCATTGATCCATTTTTAGTTAATTTACGTATATGGTGTGAAGTGAAGTAGGGATTCATGTCCATTCTTGTATACATGGATATCCAGTTATTCCAGTACCATTTGTTGATGAGATTGTTCTTTTCCCATTGAATAGACTTGGCATCTTTGTCAAAAATCAATTGGCCATAGATGTGTGGGTTTATTTATGAACTGTTAATTCAATTCCATCAGTATATATATCTGTCCTTGTCAAAATTTCTGTCCCATTATTAATATTCTCATATTGTCCATTCTTTGGTTTCCTGTTACTCTTTAGAACTCTCTATCTCTCTTTGTTTTCCTTCATCTTTTAGCTTATTGGGGATCTTTTTTTTATTTTTTGAAAATCTTTGTTACCTATGCCCAAAGTCTAGCCTTCATTACTTCTTTCTAAATTTATACCTTATTTCTTAGGATGAAGGTATCTGCTATTTGTTTGTTTTGTAATCTTTTGTTGCACTCTGTACATATTAATACTTTAAAGTGCTATCTCTGGGATTTAGTCCCTGAGCTGTCTATTCTGTTAGTCTGTAATCAACTGGTGATATGACATCAGTTTCCTTGAGTGACAGGAGCCAACATAAACAAACAAATCAATACAGAAAAATACCTTTCACAGTTTGCAAAATGACTCTACATTTTCTGGTGCTCTTCTTCACAGTTTATTCCTCCTCTCAAGAAGATCAGCCTGAGGAGTAGAATATGAAGTACAGTGTCCTCCCTTTTCTGAGCCTGTATCTTGTCATGGGCTTATGTTTGCTTATGGTTTTAGGAATATCCTCATTTGCAGAAATTCAAATGCCTCCTCTACCCATTATGAAAAAGATTTTCTCCAACTCCAGGGTGCTCTATTGTATGACTTTAAGCAGCTAATCCTTGGCCCCAGGCTGATTTAGTTTAATTGTTTCTTACACTGCTTAGGCTGTCTGCAAGCTTCTGATTGCAGCGTAAATTCTGGGAGGTTGAGCCAGAGAGGGGTTTCTTATTCACTCTTTTAGGCTACCATTACAGAGACTAGAATGCACATAGAGACCGCACTTTATGTGGTCTCTTTAGAACACTACCAGAGATCCCCAATGAGAGTGCAGAGCTGGCTCCATACTACACCAGAGAGGGGTAGAGATAAGGGCCAGCACAGTGCCAGTTATGTTTTCTTGATTTGACCCTTGCCCAATTACAGCAACCCTTTAACTGTTTTCTGGACTTCTGAGGATGACAGCTCTGCCAGTTTTTGCTAGATCTTCAAAGATTCTGTGGGGGAATGGCAGCCTGGAGCATCTTATGCCACCATCTTTGTCTACTGAAACACCGTTAATTGTTTTTTTTTTGCTTATTTGTTTTTGTGTGCATGGTTAGGGAATCAAACCCGGGTCTCGCACATGAAAGATGAGCATTCTATCACTGAACCACCCGTGTACCCCACCATTAATTTTTGATCTCCCAAAGTGAATAGGAAAGTTAAAAGGCATTATTTCATTTTCCACCCTGATATTTAGAGAAAACTATATGTGTGTGTGTGCTTAAAAACTTAAAGGTGAATACAAATGGACAGAAATTATACTTTTCAAAAGATTGGTTAAAATTTAAGTTGCACCAGCAAAATACAGAAGTTTTAAAAAGGTCAAATATAAAATATGAAAGCAAGTAAAAAAATAAATTTAACAGTAAATTACATTTTCTAACCTACCTATTAAAATCTGGAGATACACAGATTAGGTTAAGAATTAAACAGTATGCTACTTCAGTGAAATAAAACAAACAAAATGAAAAAAATAATATTTACCATGATCTATAATAATGGTTCTCAAACTTTTTGGTCCCAAGACCCTCTCACCATCTCTCTTAATAGCATTGATGACTCCACAGCATTTGTATTTATGTGAATTATATCTATCAATATAGATTGATTGCATTAAAATATAAAACAAAAAAATTTTTGTCAGTGTCATTGATTTATATGTAGTAAAATTCACACTTTAGGTGCACAATCCTTTGAATTTTGAGAAATCCTTTGTGTGAAACCATCACTACAGAATATTTCCATGTTCCTTTGAAATAAAAACAAACAAACAAAAAATTCAGCAAATGGTGCTGCAATAACAGGATATTCACATGGAAAAAGAATAAAATGTGACCCCATCCTACAGCATACAACCACCCCCCCATAAACTTTATGTTTGGTAACACTGAACATTTACTGAACATTTAGTAATATTGGTATGCAAAGTCTCAGTGTAACAATGTATACAGGTCACATCCTTTGTGTATACTTCACATTCACATTCTTTGAATAAATACAATAAAATTAGAAATTAACCAAACAAATTGAATAATAAGCAAAATAAATTTACAAAACATTCTTTTAAATAATTGTTGACCATAAAATAAACCATACTATGTTATTAAAAGATTTGGAAGATACAAATAAGAAAATATTACGTGCCACAATTTTAAGAAGGCTGCCAAAGTCTTACTTAAAAGCAAATTCATTACGTTAAACTTTATATTAATTAACTAGTCAAGAGGAAATATAATAAACTTTTCAGCATTCAAGACAAGAAAAGAATAACTAAGGAAAGTAGGGATAAATAAAAAGAGCAATAAAATAATAGAAAAATATATAATCCCCCCAAAAACCCTCTGAAAAATCCAGTGAAGGAAAGAAGAAGAGAAAACACAAATACAACACTGTAGACAAAAATCAACATAGCAAGAAGGGATAAAGGTATTTTTGAAAACCTTAAGTAGATGTATATAATTTTGCTATTAGTTTGGAAATCTTAATGAAGTAGATACTTTAAAAAATAATTTCCCGAATGATTTATGAAGAATAGAAAACTGAAATGTACCAATAACCATAAAATAAATTGAAAAATTAATAAAATGATGGGCTAAGTGATTTATAGGAGCAAATTATATGATTTCCATTAAACCATTTTAAAGATCAGAAGGAGATAGGAAGTGATGAAATTATTCTGTGAAGCTAACATAAGACTTCTGGTAAATATAGAACAAAGAAAACTGTATATCCCTACCCTTTTCAACTTATGAAATAGAATACTTGAGAGGGTGATAGCTATTTTATACAGAAAGCATTCCATATATTTAGCCAAATATATTTAATAAACCAGAGGTTAAACAAATCTTAGATTTCCTTAGTGCAAGGCATCCTAGAATTTAGGATTTATAATATGCTAGTAGGCATGTTAAATCTCTATAATTTGTTTGAGCATAGGAACCCCCTTCCCTTAATTTCTTCACCACACAGTACACCTATTAATTGCTTACAAAGTTCAGTCCCCAGGAAACCATACATTGATGTGCTCTAGTATTCTCAGCTGCTGGAGAGACTATCAGAGACCAATCTCTCTAATTAACATCCTAAAGGAAATCAATTTGATTCATTCACAGAATCATTCCTCATCATCTTCTAGTTTCCTTTTTTTCTTTCTTTTTTTTTTTTTAAGGGCATAATCTGGGAATCGAACCCAGGTCTCCTGCATGAAAGGTGAGCATTCTACCACTGAAACACCCAGACACCCCATTTTGTACCTTTTTATCCTAAGAATGCAGAATTGATTTACTACTGTGAAATATATTGATATAAACATTTTAACAAATTAGATTTTAAAAGCATGAGAGTTTAAACTTATGGCAAAAAGGGCTCCAATAAAACAAAAGACAAATCTACAATTTGAAATAAAATTGGCAAGCATGAAGAAAAAAGCCAGATAGATAGATAAAAAGCCAGTGAGATTTTCTATAAGGTAGACTATCTCGGGTTGCTTGACACAATCTTTCTGGTGGGTAACGTGGTATTTACTATGTTACAATTCTTTAAAGATTCACCATCTAAGCTTAGATTCTAAGATGCATGATTAAAAGGGAAAAAAGAGAGGGGCTAAGAGAGAGATGAGAGAGAAATAGGGAGAAAAAGTGAGAGAGAGAGAGAGAGAGAAAAAAAAAAGAGAGGTTTTGGGTAGAAAGTGGCTGTAATTTATAAACTTGCTCCAGCTTTTTAAAGCAAGCCATCCTCTATTCTCCTTTTCCCAGGAGACTTTAGTGTTAAAAAAATGAAATTAAGTCTCTAAGTAAAAATCATTATGTGCCCAAGTACATGGCACGTGTACGTTTATCAAATTGCAGGTTAAAGTATTACTGAGGTCCTTAAGCCCATATCAGAAAGACGATCTTTGGCTCAGTGTGCTGGGCTGAAGTACTAAGGTTTTCCTTGAACAATAATAACTTGAATTGCTCTATTACCCACATTCCTGAGAACTGAAATCGCCTGTGGGAGAGAGGCCAGTTTACCAGCAGCTTCCTTGAAAGTCCAGAGGGACACCGTAAAGGGACAACTAGAGTTCTTCAATCTTTTGGGATTCTTTATGCTAATGTGGTTTTGGAAATTTTAAAACATATTTTGTTATCAGTGGGCGCCCTCCTCCAGAGTGTCAGCTAAAGCTGCAAGGCAATGATATCCAAGAAGCAGGGTTTTGGTTCCAGGGCAGTCCTGTAGCCATGGCGGCATGCTAATGCATCTCCGGCCAGACAGGAAGGGCCCCAATGTCTTTTACACCTGTTTGCTACCTTCAAGGTCAGTGAGGATGCACCTTGGAAATACAGAGGTTGGAACCGAAATCCCACTACTCACAAAAAGAACTCTGATTAGGTTATTTTGAATAAAAGATGGTTTATCAGTTGCTTATTTGCCCTCGCATATGACAGATTTCTGATAGCAACAGCAATGAAGCCACTGAGAAATATTTCATTTGTATTGAGAAGAAGAATGTTGGAGAAATATGAAATGTCAAAACACCACAAGCTCGTGTGTGCATTTTAGCTATGTATATAGTTCCATGGAAACACATGGAGATGCGATTGAACAATTAGCAAAGTTTGACAAATTGTTTTTATGAACGCTTTGCCATTTTGAAATTTACCAGGATCTGTGCTGAATTAGGTTTCTCCTCCTCCTCCTTCCACCTCATGTTTAGAAAATTAGACATATACCAATTTAATATTAATTTAATGTTTAGGCTTGTAGTCAATTAAATACTAAAAACCACTCCAAAGTGACGACTATAGCAATTGTGATTAATTTTTCAATTGACTCTCCTTTAAAGGCTTAGAGCAAATATTTTGCATTTTATGAGAAAGAGTAAGTGAGTAGGGAAAGACTTTAAAAATAAAACAAAAGATTCTGAAGCACATGATTTAAAGAATGTAATTTTATACTTCCAGTACAATTTAATAATGTCACCATATACTAGGCATGATGGAATAGCAACGTCAGAATAATGGCACACACTAGAAAGTCATTAAGCTAAATATTAAAAATGTTATTTTATACTTTTAGGTCTATAAATAATTGATAGGTTATAACTGACAAGCTAGATGAGAAGCAGGGAACGGCTGTGAAAAATCTCCAGCCAGTGCAAATGTAAGTCTGAGCGCCTTTAATGTATAGTCTTGAGATTAATTCACGACATCTTGAATAGAATAATGAAAAAGGAGGTTCAGCAAAAATTCACCATATTCACTTAGGTCAGCCACTTATCCATTCTGTTACTCAATATTGTAATCTGTAAAATGGGGTCATGTGGATGATGGAATGAGAAAAGAAAGAAATGCAAAGACAGTTTGAGAGTGACTTTGTTATTAATGAGACCAAAGTTGGAGGTTAGATTTAAAAATAAATTGTATTTTTACAAAGCACTTAGAGCAACATGCATCCCCTGCTCTCTGCATGTCGGTTCCATTCTTCTCTCTTACTTGATCTTTTTTCCTTACTAATTTTTGTTGTGTGTGTGTTTCAATAAAACTTTATTTGTAGAAACGGGCACAGGTTGTGGGCATAAATTGTTCATCTCTGGCTTTGACAGTTCTTGAAGTCTCTTTTCTTACTAGTAACTTTTGTCCCTGTATAATTTTGGCTTGTGTAGCAAAACATGTCAGTTTTGATTCTCATTTCTGTCAGAATCATTTTCTCAGTTCGAATTTCTGAGAAAGGAAAATGATTGGTCCAGTTTACCTTTCAAGGCCAAGTAAGAGGTCTAGTAACTAACTAGTATGTAGTTAGTTAACAGGCAGATTGTTACTGTAGTAGGTGCCATGCCTGGCTTAATTAGCTTTGGCCAAGGTGGGATATAAGGTTCTAAAGATGCAAAATATTGCTACCAGGCAGCAATAGACCACAGGCTGGACAGGTTATTAATAGGGGGCTATTGACAAGTAGAAGCTGCTGGGTCTCTCCTGTTCATCCACTGGTTTATTCAGCTTTTCTAAAAGTGAAATGATCTTTCTTCTGTGCCTTTGTACATGCAGATTTTTCCTTTCTGATCCATTTCAGTAGTGGCTCTCAAACTTGGCTCAGTGAATGAGTTTGTTCCCTTGATTTGAACCTATAATGTCCCTTGAATATGGAACTCTGTCTTGGATCTCACTCAAAGCAGCTTGACCACGCCTTCTTTCAATGGACTGTGTGGTCACAGAAAGAGCCTGGGCTTCATTTATTCACCAGTGGAAAAAAAGAAAAAACAAAAAACAAACAAAAAAAAAACATGGGTTTGATGTCTGAAGGTTTGAAGAGTGAATTAAATCTAGTCATATGATCTTAGGCAAATGTATTTATTCATTTGTTCATTCACCTGCCAAATATATAATGAGTATTTGTTTTGGACCCCAAACTGTGCTAAATGCTAAGCATAAATAATGAACAAAACAGTGTAACCCAGGTTCTCCTGAAGTCTACAGTCACCTTGTATTTTAAATATGAGTAAAGTTTTCTCATTTTTTCAGATTGAGAAAAGTATGATTAAGTAGTCTAATTATTCCCCCGAATTAAAAGAGTTGCTGTGAGGTTAGAGACTTTACATAAGGAACCTAGGATAGCTGCCTAACACGTTGTAAATATTAATATAAGTAGTATTTATTATTTCCTCTGTGTTTTCTTGAATATTTAGTCTGGAATTATGGTGGTATCTATAATAATTAAATTGATATTAAGAATATAATTAACTGAGTTTTTTATAGTTCTTTAAGTCAGAAAGATAAGGGTGTGATACAATTTGTGCTGCATATAAGAAGAATGATTTTTTCCCGGTTGTTCGTATACGCCATACATTCTTTTGTGGGAGTCAATAAAAAATAAATGATCAATATATAACATTCATTGTTCTAATAAAGGCTTTAGGAAAAACAGGCTTTTGTGAGCTGTTCAAGCGAAGGGAGCTGGAAACGTAACTGCATTTAGACAGGGAAGATGTTCTGAGTTTAGAGGCAGCTTGGTAGAAAGCTTGGCTGTGGGTGGGACTGGAATGAAAATAAGAAGGCTGTTTGCACATGTGTTCAGAGAAGCAGACATAGCTCTGCAAAGGAATACAGGGGAATAAAGGATAAAGGGTTTTGATCAGTTATGAAATAAATTAGCGCTTATCCAATGTGTAATGGATAATTCAAGTATGAAATAGTATAACACATTGTTGAAACAGTGGGTACCAGTGGAGGGAAGGCCACTCCTAGGGTCAGACACTGTCCTCGCGGATGGTGAGATGAGCACTGCTTCCACGAGATTTAAGAGAAGGCATAATATGGGACTCTGTAAACGGCAGGAAATCCCCGTTCTTAGAAATGCTGCCAGGGATTACAGCATTTTACTTGCTCTTTCTAAACTCTTGCAAGAAATATAGCTTTAGTCAGAGAAGATATTGTGTTCAGATGCAGTGAGTATCAGTTTTCTTACTGAAAAACAAGGGACCTAGATTTCTAACCAAGCTGTAGGAATTGGGGAATAGAAGGCAGGATGAGGGGATGGACAGAAAACAAGTTTATGCAGGGAACAAGTAATATGGATCAAGCTTGAGAAATAGATAGAATCTAGAAATATTAACAGAGGCCACCAGACAAAGGGAATGTGAGCTTTTTATAGTGTGTGACCTCCATGGAGCAAATAGGAACTCGCATTGGGGCCAGTCTAGTTCGGACGTTGATATTGGGCAAGGAGTCTGAAGACCAGACGTTTAAAATAGGCCATTTATCAGAGTTTTACCAGGGCAGTGGCTAATAAATATTATTAATAGTAATTAGTATTAAGAAGAAGATTTGGAAAATGTATCAACTACCTAAGAATATTAGACAGATTACTATTAGGAATAGCTGAGAATCATTTTGTGCTTTTTGAAAACTCATGTAAGTCTCTATATCTTTTTTTATTTGAATGTAGTATATAAAGAAGTGACATAAAAAACATGGTCACATTTTCCTGATCTCAGTTAAGGTGTGTTTAGGGGCAATCTAAAATTATTCGGTTGTACATGGAAGTACAACTGTAGCTATTCATAGATACTGGGTAATTTTTACAAGTATATCATGGAGTGCTGGCTGTAATTATTTGAAATATGTAAGTAACTTGATACAGAAGCTGACACAATGTCACAGTTCTTCAAGGTCTCTTCCAGAATCCCAGTACCTTAAGCTGTGAGTAGATTACATGATCATTTCTAGTATTTTCAAAATAATTTATTCTTATTTTCATCCTAACAACATTTATGACGTTTCTACCTTATGCCAGATAATGTTCTAGGTGTTGGGAATATAAAAGTGAATAAAATAGGTGAACTTTTGGCTCTTGTAGAGTTCATGTTCCATTGATATTGGGCATAGAGAAGGAAATAAGAAAAAATAAAATCATTAATCAAAGAGGTCATTGTAGGTTGTGGTATGTGCGATACAGAAAATTAAATGGGTTGATGGAATAATTCAAGGTGATGGAATGAGGTGGACTTGGGTGCTCACAAAGGAGCCTACCGAGGTGGTGACATTTGTGCTGAATCCAGAAAGACAAGAAGTCAGCTATGGGGTGGGATGGGACTACAGCAGGAACAAGTGCAAAAGCCAAAAGCAGAAATGAATTTGAGACCAGCTGGAAATGTGGTGAGAGAAGGGAGAGTGGAAGGAGATAAAGTTGGAGAGAAAGACTCAGCCTGATCATGTACACTGTGGCAGGGAATTTGAATTTTATTCATAGCTTATGGGGAAGCAACTTGCCGCAGAACAACTTTTTTATTTTTTTTGAAGACTAAAATATCTACTTTATTACTGATAAAATTGATATTGGGGAATGTGACCAATATATCAACTTTATTACTGATAAAACTGATATTCATTGGGATGTGACAAAAATATCAACTTTATTATTAATAATATGAGTATTGGAGGGTGTGGGTTATGTCCGTGGACAGCTGGGACACCAAACACTCTACCCCAAAATGAGACAGAATCCTCCCCAGTCACAGGCAGCATTGCATCCCTTCTCCCCCACAGGAAGACCTCCCCTGTAAGTCTGACAAGGTGGCAGAGCAAAGCAGAGAAGTCCTTCTAGTAGCTAATCTACCCCAAAGAGCTCCCTGGAGGAGTTTTAAATTGGAAGTGACACCATTTAATTTTAGGTGTACAGAGAAAGGTCTCTATTCCCAGAAACTTCCCCATTCCAATTATGACCTGATATTCCACAATTACAGCATTTTTCTGCCTTCTTCCTCATTTCCTGTATCAGACATTCATTGAGAATTGACTCTGTGTTGCTCACAGTTCTGGGTGCTTACAAATCAAGCATGAGTACCAGCCCTCATGGGTCTTCCTACTTGCTGATAGAGACAACAAATTAACTAATGCTGCTGGAGATTTGAGCCAGCAGAATTTCTTTTAGGTGATAAGAATTCATGTTTAGGAAAGTACTTCATGGGCCATTTTAAATTATAAAACTCAAGGTGTCTAATGGGTAGTATGGTGGAAGAGACTTGAACAGAAGAGCGAAACTTGTCTGTATAAGAAAATGTCTAAATAAAATATGGAGTTTTCATGTTGGACCTTGGGACTTGGAATAAAGTAGAGGATTGGAAAGGATTCTGGAGGGAGAGGGGCCCAACTTGGCAGTAAGACAGAAGCTGGGCCCTCAGGAGAAACAGGTTCCTTGAACAGCCCCTGTGATGTATTTCATGGAACACAGAATTTGAAGTTATTTCCTGCCCTGGATTGCAATAATCCCTTATTATTTATGACATGCTTCTGTCAAAGTCTGTTATGTTTAACAGCCTTTATTCCTGGTGAGTTAGAAGAATGCCTTAGAAAGAGAAATGTCTATCATGGGGAAAACACAGTTCAAACCCACATATGCCACTCTCTGGACCTCAGAAATCTATATTCTTTAATCCTGGTTGAATATTGCAGGGGTGGGGGGTTCTTTTTGATTAAGTTGTTTCCATGGAGATGTGACCCACCCAAACTGTTGGTAGGACCTTTTGATTAAGTAGTTTTCATGGAGAAGTGCTGCTACCCATTCAAGGTGGGGTTGCTTACTGGAGTCTTTGAAGAGGCAACCATCTTGGAAAAAGCTCCAGAGCTCATGCAGCCAAATGCTGAAAGGAAACACCTTTCAGGAAGCTGTTTGAAAGGAGAAGCCAGGAGAGAAGGCTAGCAGACATGGCCATGTGCCTTCCCAGCTGACAGAGAAGCCCCAGATGTCATTTGCCCTTTCTTGAGTCAAGGTATCTTCTTTTGAATGCCTTAATTTGGTCATTTATGGCCTTAGAACTGTAAACTTGCAACTGAATAAATTCCCTTTATAAAAGCCAACCCATTTCTGGTATATTGCCTGTGGCAGCATTAACAAACCAAAACAGGAGGGCTGGGGCTTTAAGTGGTTATGAAAAGCTATGAAGTCTGTGCAATCTCCCGTGGCTATTCCCATCTTCTTACCTCCTGTTGTCACCTTTGCTCATCCCAGACTTCAAGGCTCCAGACCCCATCCGTGGGGCCAAGATATCTCCGTTCCCATCAAGGCCTCCCATGAATGCAGCCAGCTCCTCCTGCTTTCTTCTTTTCCTTATCAGAACTTATTGATCTTAATTCTCATAGTCTCAAGTCCTCATTCTCTGAGAGCTAGTTAGGCATGTTCTTCTGAAGGGTATCTTCTCCCAAGGGCTGAGGGGAGGGGAATTTGAGCTCTCCTGTGCTGCTTTATACCTGGAGATAGTATTAGATGAATGAAAACATCTAACTAATCATCCCAATTATTCTATCTCATTCAGTTGTGAGATAACAAAAATCAAGCTCAGGCATATTATTACATTTGTCCAGGATCCCATACCTGCTGAGTGACCCAGTGAGGAGCTAAGCTCTGCCTGCAAAGCTCAGGCTTTTGTCACTTGGTATGCTATATTATGTACAGAGATATAACTAATATGAAATTCAAAAATGAAGTGAGCAGCTTCTATCATAATTACCTTGTGGAAATAATGGAGAAATATAATGTCTAGGATAATTGAATGGCACATAACTTGTTGAACAACCATACATAAAGGCACCGATTGATTGATGTGGGTTTGGAGCAAAATGTCTAGTGGCTAAGCCAGTGATAAGTCTTCAATCACGCCCTCCTCTTCAGTAATTTTGTTTATGACTTGAATGAAGACATATAGGTAATATTTATTGGATTTTTAGGTGACATGAATGCTGGAAGGATAGCCCAGATGACAGATTCACAATTCAAAGTGATCCTAAGCTAAAATATTAAGTTGGATTTTTCCCAACTTTTTAATAAGAAAAATTTCATGCATACAAAAAGGTTGAAAGAATACTACATGAAGACTCACACACCAAATACCAAGATTAAACAATTGTTAACATTTTAGCAATTGTCTTCACCTATCTCTCTAAATATGTATGTTTTTAACCAAATAAGTTAAAATAAGTTGCAGACCTCATAACATTTCACTGCTAAATTACTCCAGTATGTCCTCAAAATAAATTATCTTATATAACTATAATTATGGTGTCACATCTAAGAAAATTAACAACAATTCTCTGAGCTCATAATAGCCAAACCGTATTCAAATTTCTTCAATTTTTGATTCACTCAATTGAAGGAGATGAAATGTTGTAAGGACAGTATGTAGGATCTCGTACTTGAATCTAAAACCCAGCTTTGTAAGCACTAGACTGAGGCAATGACACTTATCTGCAGCGTGTGTGAAAAAGGATTAGGGATATTTAGCCACCAGTCAGGTCAGTTGTGAATGTCAAAAAGTGAATACAAACCTAGGTTGAAGTGCAGTGGAATCAGAGTGGAGAGAATACTGCTATTTTCTGCAATGCTCAAACCTGCTTAGAGTATTGTGTCCAGTTCTGGGCTTCACAACATTGAGCAGCTAGAAAACTGTTATCAGAAAGGTGATGGCACATAAAAAAGACATCATCTGATGGTGTATACTTATGAATGAAGACTGTACAGCTACAGAAAGGAACAACGTCATGAGGCATGCAATGATGTGAATGAACATGTGGGACGTTTGGCGAGACAAAATAAGCCAGAAACAAAAACAACCATGGGATGGTCACCTTTAGAAAATGCTTATAAGAAAACAGGGGCCTAGATTTTGTAAGTTTTAAAGCAGACACATTAAGTCCAGAGTGGTGATTAATATTTCTGGATTCTGAGAGGCTGTTTTATGTACATAACCTGATATTTGGAGATAAGAATGAAGCTGAACAGGTTGGGTTTAAAGAAATTCAGAACATAGGAGTAAGAAAGACAGTGTCTATATTTTAGAACCACCCATACTCTTTGAGACCAATGGAAGAAAGGTTTATTTGATCTGGAACTGAAATTTTCTGCACTGCATAATCTAATTCAACCTATCTGTATCGTTCATTTGAACAACTGAAACACAGAGAGCACAGAATGAGAAAGAGGTCCTTTAATCCTGTATTGATTATTGTGATGCCTGGATACATCCTAGAGTATATTAAGCAGATAATCAAAAAGTATTGGCAAAGTTCCCTGAGGACAAGGAGAAAGACTATGGAACTATTAAGCCTTACCATCAGGGAATCCCTAATACTGTGTCAAACTTTAGGGACACCCAAATCAATAGGCCATGTCCTTGATCCTGAGGCTTACTCTTGTGAAGCTTATGTAGGTAGCAGAGAAGCTTAGACTACCTATAGGCATGCCTAAGAGTTATTTCTGGAGGACTTCTGTTGTTGCTCAGATGTGGCCTCACTCTTTCTAACTAAGCCCAATTCTGTAAGTGAAATCATTGCCCTCCCCCCCCACATGGGACATGACATCCAGGGTGAAAGTCTCCCTGGCAATGTGGGAGAGGACTCCCAGGAATGAATCCAGACCTGGCACCGTGGAATCAACAATTACATCCTGACCAAATGGGGGAAAAGGAGCGTAATTAATAAAGTATCAGTGGCAGAGAGAGTTCGAATAGAATCGAGAGGGTCCTCTGGAGGTTGCTCTTATGCAAGCTTCAGGTAGACCTTGCTACCTATCATAACCTGCCAACCCCTAACCAGGACCATTCCAGCCAATCCTAAAGAACACCTAGGGCAATTCATAAGATTCCACAAGGGTTCTAGGCACTAGAGTAACTTGCCAGAAACCTACAAGTTCCAGGTGGGTCCTTGGTCCAGATAAGTCCTGAAACCTAGCACAGCCTCTCCAGAACATCAGATAGTTCCATCTCCCTACCCCATATTAGTGACATATCCTTCCAATATGATAAATTTAGAATAGCCATAGCACAAACAACCCTAAAGAGAGGTATGGAAAGATCAAAGATGATGGTGGAATTATACATAGAAGATAGAACTTAACAAATGGATATGAATGCTGAATCACTAAATTAATTTCTCTTTTAGTCTCCAGGATTTTAGAGCAGCTAGAAGTAAAAACCTAAAATTGTGAAATTGTAACCCATGTCAAAGTCTGAAATGTGTTCTACAACTAATTGTGGTGCTGTGTTTGGAAATTTATAGCTTTTTTTAAAATATATTATTGTTCACAAAAAAGGAAAAAAAAGTTGATTGTGATGATAAAAAAGTATTTAAGCCCTCTTGCCTCCTATATTCTGCAGCAGCTAGAAGGAAAAATATGAGAGGATTGTATGGTAGCCCATGACAAACTCTGGGATTTGTCCTGTAGCCACTTGTTAAAGAGTACTTTGAAAACTATTGCTTTTTTATTTCTTTGCTTTGTATATATGTTATACTATACAATAAAAAAAGTTAAAAAAGAAAAGACATCATCTGAGAAAAAGAGGAAGACATTGGGAATGCTGGGCTTGGACAAAATAAAAGCTAATATATCAGGTTATCCTGCTAACTACTTAGAAATATTTAAAAAACTGTCATTTGGAAGGTATGCTTGTTTTGTTCAAGGGGTAGCTCATGGACCAATAAGAGGAAACTGCCATAGGAAAAACTTCAACTCAGTATAATAACTTAATAATAATGGCTAGAGTTATTTGGAAATGTTGCTTTAGGAAAGAATTGGTTCTCTGTTACATTCTCTGTTAGTACTTGACAGTGGAAATCCAAGCATTGATTGGCTTTTTAGAACTTTTTTGGTTCCAATTGACAGAAACCCAAATGATACCTTCTCAGACAAAAGGGCAATTAATTGAAAGCATGCTTGAGCTATTGCATATTATCAGTATCAGGGTAAGCATCAAAATTAGAGGAGGGCTGAGCCCCCTTTTTCTCTCTCACTCCTTCCCTCTTTCTCTATTTCTCTCACGTCCTGTTTTGTGCTCTCTGCATCTCACTCTCTTTCTCCCTCTTGCCTCGCTTTCTCTCGAACACTGATCTCTGATTCTCTCATTGATTTGGCTGCAACCTGGTCAGAAGAAGACTGCTGAATGTTTCTGAATCTTATACCTGATTGATAAATCCTGCAGAAAGACTGTGTTGCCGATCAACTTTGGTCAGGATAAAATGATGGTGAATGAATTTGCTGGAGTCATTAAACTGTGAGCTGTCTCAGGAAACAAGGGACCCTATGATGGGAGACTCAAATGCTGCAAGGACAGGGGTGAGAGCTACGGCCATATCCTGCCTTAATGACATAGATGGCCAATCCTAAAGGAGAATCATTCTCTGTGGAATCATTCATGGCAACCTCTAGCCACCTTGAAGGACAGCGTGCTTGAAGACCACCTGGAAATGCCACATGAAATGTTGGAGCATAGTTGGGGGTGACTGAGAAATCTCTGCAACCCACAAGCTGGCCAGGAATGTGGCAAATAAAATAAGACTTTTCTGAGACAGTATGGCAAAACTGTGAGACAAGGGCAGTGATGCATACCAGCTTAGGCTCTGCAAACATTTACATTGTGGCTGCGAACCAAGGGTAAGACCTGGAACCATGGGGTTGTGGATGAGATTCTAGTGTTTTAGTAGAAAAGTTCATTCTTCATTTTACAAATGGGAAGACTGAGATCTTCAACTGGTCCTTAACATGAGAGTTCCTCGGCTCCCCAAACCATTTCTTTCCTGTGTACCAACCTGCCTTTGAGAAATCACCTTATCTCTACAAAGGATCCACATGGCGTTCTAGGCATTCATGGTCTGAGAAGAATCTGGGCTTGGTTCTGCAGAGGGGGGCAAAAGTCTCTAAGCACCATTTCATGGAGTTGCTGCAAGGACACCAGTTGGGAGATTATTTAAATTTTTGCACCAAGTTATTTTTAAATGTGCTGAGTGTCATGTGCATGCACACTAATTTTGCTATGAAATTATTCATTTCTGGGGGAAATTCTACGAGTTCTAGCAGGGACTTGGGAGAAAGAACACATACACATTACAAGTCCCTGGCTGCAGTGCTGCCATCTCCTAACTTTCCAAGCCCTGTTGATGCTTTTCTCCTTCCCTTTAAGGCTATTAGGAACTAGGGCAGTTCCATGGGTAAATGAGACAGGAATCAGAATGAATGTATGGCTGTTAGTACAGCCGATCTGGCGTATGTATAATCCTCTGAGGAAGTAGAAGTACAATAATGACAGTACAAATGTGACGATGATGGCAATGGAGACTAAGACTAAGACAATGATGAAAATAGGTTGCTCCTGCCAAACAGTAAGTTCAGGTATATCTGCTTTGTGATTCTGCCAACACTATTAGAGTGCTGGGGTAATTAGTGAAATGAAAGCTAAAGCATGTGCACACTATGGCTTCACTGAAAACCCATAAGTAGCATGTCAAATGTTTGAATCTTTCATTATTTTATATTTCATAAGATGCTGAAGAGTATGGAAAGTATAAAAAAGTAATGGCTAAAAAACGGAGGAGCAGGAGTGATGAGTCCTGGAATTTAAAATAACCATCATCCTTGGGTAATACACTGTAACATCCTTGGGAGGGAAAAGGGCAATGACAGAAAAAATGTAGCCTTGATGAGTGAATCTAATTAGGTCTAGAAAGAAACAATTAGGACAAATGAGATACAACCTTAGTTCCTTTTCCCACACACTAATGCAAAAACAGAGATGCATGCCATTTGAAAGAATTCACTACAAAATAGAACAGTGGAAGCAGGCACAACAAAAATGCTTTTCTGTGAGAGCCATCTCCTAGTAGCCTGAAAAAATAATAGTGTCTACCTGTATGAATATCTATTCTAGAAGGTAGGCTTTTAGAGAATGGCAATGTGTCTTCTTAATCTGATCAGCAAAATATCCTTTAGATGGCTGCTTGAAAGTTGAAACTAGAGCAAACCATTTATAAAACTTTTGGAAGACCTTTTTTGTTTCCATGACGTGCGCTTTAAGTACCAAAGGCTATTTGTTGGACAATTTGACCACCGTTTGTGGGTAGAACATGGTCTTAGTTACTCCAAGAAGAATAAAATGGAGACTGAAAATATGGCCTCGATTTCCCGGGAGTGTGCAATCTACTAAGGCAGTGTCTTTCACATTTCTTTGACTGTGAGTCACACAATATATTTTACCCTGAGATGCATTATACGTTCTCTCATTTTTTTTTTCAATTGGGTGCGTGGTCCAGGAATGGAACTCAGGTCTCCTGCATGAAAGGTGAGCATTCTATCACTGAACCACCTGCGCACCCTGTTCTCTCATTCTTATGCAACACACAAGCACACACATACACGAGAAGCAAAGTTCTTGTAAAACTGTATTTATCTTGGCTATATGCAGTGTTCACTAATATTTTTTCATCCCATTTCATTCCATTCTTCTGTTCTATTCCATTCCATCCTTCAACGTTTTTTTTTTGTTATATATTAAATTTGTTGTGGCTTGCCGTTTGAAAAACTCTTTATTATAGGACGTAAATAGACAAACCTTCTGTGCTCCATCCAACAGACTGGCTGTAGAGCTCTGGGAGGGTAGAGGTATCCCCAGTGCCTAGCAAAGGGTGATAGAACATTATAAGTACTAAATGAATGTTAGTCATTAATTATGTGACCCTGGCCAAGTTATTCAATCCATCTGTGCCTCAGTTTTCTTGTCTGTAAAAATATACTAATAATACTTCTTGGCATGAGTGAGGGAATGAAAGCATTTAGAACAATACTTGCCACATAGCTAACATTTTTGTGGTTAATGTTCTAATTGAAGACTCATTGGAAAATGATGTAAAGTACAGCCAATCTATTTGGCCGCTCAGTCATTTCTGGAGCACCTTCTAAGTTCCTTAAACATTGTTAAATATTTTATGTATGTTAATTTTGTCATCTTCTCAACAACTCTATGAGGCACTGACTATTAGTCCCAGTTTACAGATGAAACTTAGGTGAGTTGGTTGCCTAACCTAATACCTCTAGTCCGTGCAATTAGATGTTTATGACTTCAAAGTGTAAAGTCTGAGCTTTTATATTGTGGAAAGTGGGGTGTGATAGAGTAAATTTTAGGCAGATGGATTGCAACTCAGTAGTTTGGGGGCAGAATCCTAACAGTATTTCATATATATTGTTTCTCTGTCTCATCTTTGTAAATACTGTGAATTGGATAAGCTTAAGGAAGATGGGTAAGATCCATATATATTCAGATGTTAAGAAAGGAATAAGGGATGTGTGGGTCTACTTTTGAGGTCCCAGTGGACAGATTGGAATCAGCCAGAAGGGATTAAAGTGCCAGAGCTGATAAAAGTCAAGGAAATGAGGCAAGAGAATGTCCACCCCAAGAGCAGGAACAAAAGAGAGCCAGGGTCAAATGGACAAATCAGGGAGAATGGAGGACCAAGTAAAATGGGCCATATTAATGGGTAAGGTTCTGTAACTACTGATGTAGGGGGATGAAGACTGGAATGTCCATTACTAAAGTCGTACGGTGAGTGTTGTTTGCACAAGTACCATTTTCGAAGGGCTGGGGCTGTCCATCTTGGTTCAAATCTTCAATTTTGGAACACAGTTTCTGAAAAGGGTGATCATTATAGCCATCAATTTCAGGGGCTGATAGCTCTTTCTTCACACAAAATTCTACTCCTTTTTGACTGTAACTTGCCTGTTTAATGCAGATTTCTTTTCCAAGTTATATTATCCCTGTAGTGAAGTGAGGTGACTATTAGCCACCTTCATTGTACTTCTTCTCTTGCTTTCCTTGATGAGACTTGAGAAAGAACTCATTCTTGCTTGTCTTGGAGGAGACTGGGACTTTTTACCTACTGATTGATCATCTAATTTGGTGTCATAGTGTTGGAGAGAAAGCTGTACTTGAAAGAAAATAAACACTCACTTGATTGTGGGGAAGAAGATAATTTATTTATAATCTTGCAAGAATGGGTGTGTGACCAAAATGTGGTGGCTTGTGGGCCAAGTGGCAAAATGCCACAGATTTCATCCACTAAGTTTAACATGCAGGTCCCTCCCCTGTCTCTGCTGATTAGATACTCCAGAGGTTACAGTCTATCTGAGTAGTCTAACAAATTCAAATTTCCTGCCATGAGTTCCTGCTTTGGATTATGTTTTACATCCCAGTGACCTGGTCATTACTTGTTTAAACTTGTTTCTACCTGTATAAGGATCTGACGCGAATTCTAGGCTTACATCAGAGACCCTCTCCTCCGACCCGTCTGTGAGACTGCTTTGAGCTGGTTTTGCAGCCTTTTGTTTAGTAAGTTTCATTTCTCCCATTCTGCGCCATTTTGTGTGAAAGCTAAATTTAATGCTATTCTTAACAGTAGGAAAAGAAATTGTACTTAAATCCACATGGCCTGCTTCTTGTGGGAAAATAGCAGGATATTTTCTTTTTAGGGACATTCCTAGTACAACCTTTTCACCCTAATCTAGCTATTCCGTAGATTTTACCGGTCTTCATCTTTGATGCATCCTTGCCTTACATTATGTTTGTCTTTACATGGAAACCTATGATAAAAGCCAAAATCCTTTGAAATGAATACGTTCCATAATCTAATGCCTCCTCTACACTGGAGAGCTCAGGCACTATTTACCCTCCACTTTCCATTTCCTGGACTGCTCTCAGTCAGCCTCTCACCATTTCCGCCAAACCTCCAAACACACATATACACACATACGTGTTTACATATTCAAAATATTTAACCTGGACATGGATACTGACATTAACCAATGTATTTTTTTACATTAGTTGAACTCATCAGTACTTCTTGTCTCCATTCTATTAATATCCCAAATAAGCTTTTCCTTCTCTTCTAAGGGTCACCTTCTTCACAAATACCTGCGGAAAATGATAGTTTTTAGAAGAAAATATGAGAGGGGTATTTCCTGTTGGTTAGGAGTGGGAAAATTGGAACCATAAATCCTGGATTGTCCTTTGAATCATAAATTCAGCCATAACACATTCCTTCCTGCTGGCGACATGCTCTCACATGGCTCAGAACTCAAGAACTACCTACCCACTGCACTGCAAAGTCTTTTCACACTGCTCGCTTCTTCCCGTACCTGTTTTACTCTGTTAGTTTCTCTGAGCTGACATTTTTACCTGCAAAATGTCCTCTGGTTCTTTTCTGCCCCCCTTTTTTTTCTGCTAGCCTCTAGAATATCTCCAAATGTAGTTGTATGGGAATATGTAAGTCAACTGAAGCGTGTGAGAAAGTTAAGTTAACGGCAATGACTTAGGAAGCATATGTGCAATTCTTCTTTAAGTGTGACATTAGCCACAACGCCATATATTTTCTAAGGGCAAAACACCCCAAAGTTAAATCGTTCAGAAGGAGTTCTCTCTATCTAGGGTTTTGTGGTGCTATTGACATTTGGGACCAGATAATTTCTTTGTTGTGGGGTTTGTTCTGTGTAGTGTGAGATGTTTAGCAGAATCCCTGATCTCTACTCTCGAGTGTCTCAAGACATTGCCAACTATCCCCTTGGGGGGACTGAATCGCCTCTGATTGAGAACCGCTGCCCTCTAGAGTCTTACTGTTCAAAATGTGGCTTGAAATCCAGCAGCAGCATTACGTAGAGGCTCATTAGAAATGCATTATCTCAAACTCCCCCAGACCTACTGAATTAGAATCTGCATCTTAACCAGCTCTCAAGGTGATTTATATGCAGCTTAGAAGTTTTAACATCCTGAGCTCTAGGATGCCTCCCATTTTCTTCCTTTTCTCCTCCGTTATCAGACCCACCCTCCCCTCCTCTCTGTCTCCCTTCTTCCTACCCTCTCCCCCACCACAATTTCCTTCTAATATTTTCTCCCTTAATAGCCACCTTTTTTGGAATGCCCTACACTGCTCACAGGTGTTGGTGTTGATTCAAATGCCATCACCTTTCCCCTTTCTCCCAACAATAATTTTCCTCAGTTCTGAGTTATTCAGAATACAATAATACTCCAGAGGCTCTAGAGTGATAATCTAGAAGAGCCTGGTCAGAAAGAGGAATGGAAATTTGGGTCTTCAAATCTCTAGGAATAGCTCAGAATAGGTACTGACACTCCAAATCTGCCCACTTTGAAGTTTCCTTACTTGAGTTATTTGAATTAAAGCAAGGCTGATTCTGCAGCTAAGAATCATGGGCCATCATCATTACACCTGGCAATGCATGAAATTTAGAATCTATGAATTGACATGGGAAGCTTTGGAAGTTAGTCAATTTGATGCCGATGACTCAATGCATTTCCAGTTCTGTTAGGTGTTAGATTCCAATGTCATTGCTGTCCTAGATTGAATTCTATGCCCCCCAAACAGGCATGTTCCTAATCTTAATCTGTGTTTGTGTGGGTTTGAACCCATTTGTAAACAGGACCTCTTGAAGACGATATGAGTAGTTGAGGTGTAGATAACTGAATCAGGGTGAGCCTTCGTCCACATTACTGGAGGCCTCATGAAGAGGAAACCATTAAGAAGAGCCAGAAGCCAGAAATCAGTGGAAACTAGAAGAGCAGATACAAGGAGAAGAGATCGCCATGTGACAGGAGGCAGAGATGCAAGCTGAGGAAACGACAGATGGAAACAAGCTAGAATGCTGCAAACTTTAGGGAGAAAGCATAGCCTTGCTGGCACCTTGGTTTTTGGATATCTAACCTTACAAACAGTGAGCCAGTAAATTCTTGTTGAACCAGCACCATATGTGATATTTGTCATAGCAGTCTGGCAAACTAAGACAACTGCTTAACATTCCTTCTCTGGCAATGTATGGATTAGAAGCCCTATATTCATGCTCAGCAGGGCTTGGAATAGAATAAGGCAAGCAATGTATCTCAACACAAAATTTAGGGAGGCACCTATTTCTCTGTAAGTGCAAACCCTAGTCCTTGGCTTGAGACCTAATACTTGCAGTCATCTTCTGGCATGCCTTCCACCAGGGCCATGTCTCTATAGCTAAAGTCATACATAACAACTAATTTCTCTATTCTTTCAAGACATACACTGCATTTTTGTTCTCTCTACTGTCTTTCTAGTTTCAATCCACACTTTTATGAAATTAGGTCATCTTAGACTCCTGTTACCAATGTAGCATGAAGATTAGGAAAGGCATGAGTCAGAAGACCAAATCTGGGATTTGACCTCCCAGATATATTACCTCCATGAGCCAATTATCAAGTGGTTGCTTTTCGGCTCCAAACCCATCCTTGTCTTGCTTTGTGATACTGGATTTAGACCCAGTAAACATTTCCCCTTTGCCAGCTTGCACCAAATTAAGCTTTGTCAGTAGAGGATAGTGGGACAACGCTGCAGGAGAAAGTCTTCTCTTCCTGGTTCTGATGTCTTTTTTTAGCTTCTATGGTGCAGTGGCTAGCAGGCACCTTCAAGTGGGAAACCAATTGGTAAACAATCTCCAACAAGTTAAATTTACACTCCAGCCAGCAGTTTCTAAGTATGTTTTTTCCAGTACACCAACAGGTAGCTTCACCAGCATCTAGCAGGCAATTTTTTTGACAGTGAAATGAGGGATACCCAGTCATACCCACCCTGAGCAAGTTTCTCTGGCACCATAGCAGGTTTTTGCTTGCTCACCAGTGCCAGTCTATGTCACGTCGGTGAACTTAAATGTCATCCAATGGACCACAGCTGCTCTCTTTCCAACAAGGCCTAAATCTCACTCAGGCTTGATGAGGGGCTTGTAAGTTTGTTTCTTCCTTGAATATTCTCCCTCATTTCTAGAGGTAGTAACCATTTTGTATATCTGGCCTTCTTATTTTCCTTAGGGTTCTTGTTATCCCTTTTAGTAGTTAGTAGACTTTTATACAGACTTTATCCATTTTCTTTGCGAATAGATTAAAGATGTCTTTTCCATGTGTAGAACTTCTCAGAGTAATGAGATGCTCATTAAAAGGTGCCATTTTAAATCTTTGTTAATTCAACTTGTCTTTCCTTGCCTTGTCTCCTTTTTATTCTAATCACAGCCCAAATCTGTTTGGATCTTATCTGCCTCAGTTTCAACTTTACACATTCCCTGACATATGCATATATATATATATATATTTACGAAAATCAGTATTTTCTTTGTGGAATTCACAGATTGTCATATTTTTGTTAGTTTTAGTTTTATTTTGTTTTTAACAATTCTGAGTCACTTGAAATTGCCTTTGTCCATTATTTTCTGCTTTCAACACAGGATCTTTCTGAATAAGTGCTTACTTAGATTCAGTATTAATGTCTCTGAGACTAAACATTCTGAGATTCATAGCAGCCATATTGGTTATGAGGCTTTCTGGAGAGATGAAATGTTTATTGTATTCCTCATCTTTCATTTGCCTGCCACTTGGTCAAGGCACCATCCAACTTATATGAAGAGTAGTTGAATACTAACTTCCACAGGATTTTAAGTAACTGACTGGTGTGAAAATAAGCATTGGCTCTGCCATGCCCTTAATTCTGAGTTTGGATCCAGCTGAAAGAGGGGACACTAATGTATGCTAGTTTGTATGTTTAGAAGTAGGTCTCTTACACTCAGTAAGCATATTCATTAAAAATAAATTACTTAAACAGCATTTGAGACAATGGTCTTGGCCCAAAGTTAAGGCAGTAAAATACCACAACACAATTTCTGATTAATATACTCTACAAATAGCCCCCATGGCTCCTAATGGGTTCTTGATAAGCATATAATTATTTCATTTTCCTGTTAATAATTGGCATAAAATTATGTTTTGTCTTGGTTCATTTATGGACTGCATGTATATAAAATGCAAAATATTATTACAAATAATAGACATACTGAGCTCTGAGTGTTGACAACTATCTAAACTTGCATACTAAGTTTAGCACAGCTGGTCACATAAATGTTTGATTTAATAAAGTGGTTTTCATAATCTATTGAAGTTCTCATTGTAAACTTTTCCATGAGTAGTATCCCAGTTTGAAACTGTTGTATCCCCCAGAATAGCCATATTTTTTTATCTGATCCAATCTCATGGGGGCAGCCATATTCTGTTACTCCTGATTCAATGTTGTAGAGTGGGATCTCTTGATTAGATTGTTTCCATGGAGATTGATTCACTGGATTGTGGGTGTGAACCTTTTGATTAGATTACTTCCATGGAGATGTAACATGCCTAATTGTGAGTGTGGCCGTTTGATTAGATGGAGACATGACTCCACCCATTCAAGATGGGTCTTGGGTAGTTTACTGGAGTCCTTTAAAAAGGGAAATATTTTGGGGGAAGCTCAGAGCTGACAGAGATACAGATATTTAGAAATTCTTGGAGTGCTGACTGGGAAAGCAGATGTCTAGACACAGATGTTTGGAGATGCAGAGGCTAGCAGATGTCATCATGTGCCTTCCCAAGAGGTGCTGAGCAAGCTAGAACCCAGAGTTGTATTTGGGAGGAACTAAGTGAAGGCTCATAGATGCTTAGAGAGGAAGCCACTGGCATCAGAAGTTGTAAGCAATGGAACTGGAAATAAGGATCAGCAGATACCAGTCATGTGCCTTCCAACGTGACAGATGTTGGCCTTTCTTGACTCCAGTTGGCCTTTCTTGCCAGTCATGTGCCTTCCAATCAACAGATGTTGGACATCATCTTTATCTGGATGCCCTAGTTTGGACATTTTTATGAACTTAGAACGGTAAACTTGTAACTTAATAAATCCCTTTTTAAAATCAGTTCCATTTCTGATATATTGCATTCTGGTAGCATTTTAGCAGACTAATTCAAGTAGTCTCATTTGTATCTTGAAGGCACTGGATGTCAGAATCTTACAGTCTCCTACATTGTCTATTATGGCTCTGTTATCTCTGGAAAAGATAAATGGTCTATATAGATTTGTTTAATACAGATATCGTAATATTTTTAAGAAATGGCATGTCAATTTTAGATAGTAAACATGTAAATAGAGGCTGAATATTTTTTTCACCCCCACAGTCACAGCTTTATTCACTGATTTTGTATCTTAGTTCTACTTTAGTGAAGAACAGCAATAAAATGCTCCATGTCAAATAAAAATAGTCTGAAAAATGATGTCTTCTTACTGATGGCATTAGTGATATTATGAGCATTATATCTGTATTTTTAAAAACAGTGGAGTTTTTATAAAATTGAGTTTCCCCAGAGAGTGCCATGTGATTGTAGGTTATTCATTATACAGTTTTATTGTTATCTTTTGTTCAGAACAATAGAGCTCCTGAGGTCCTGTGGAATTTTCTCCCATGAGATCATGTCAGGTTTTGATTAAGCATCATTATATACAGTTCATTAACAATGTATCTTAAAATGAGTTTTTGATTGAACATTTTTATTGGTCATTTACTATAATTGATGGATTCTGTTGAAATTTCACATAGAAAGCTTGCCAGGATAGTTATGATATTTTTCATTATATATCATTATATATTTTTTTCCCTAAACGAACTTAAGTTTCTCTTAAAAAAAATTAGCTTTCAAAAATTAGATATTGATCTATTGCCAAAGTAGTAGAGCTTTCCATAGCTCACTTAGGAGAGAAACAGAAGTTGCTAACACTGAATATGAATAAGAAAAATTGGGGAAATTAAGTAATCCAATTAAATTAGCCCATTTCCCTCTAGTGCCCACATCACATTTTAGAGAAGTAAATTAACTCTTTCACATTAGTAGGGTCCTCTAGATGCATTACTAAATCTGATCTGTTAGTTGGATTCTCAAAAATTATAATATGAATCACTGATTACCACTTCTGTTCTTACTCTAATTAGAGGGTTGAGATTGATCTGGTAATGAGTCAACTTATCACTTTCTATAATTCCCTTATATTTAAAAAAAAGTTAGAAATTTCTTAGAAAAGTAATTTAATACATTAATAAAAACTGCCTTGGAATCTTTTGATAGGAAATTTATTGCCACTGGAAATGTTTAAGTAAGAGTAGGAAGTACTTATTGAGGAGGAAATAGTAAGGTAGATCATCTTTAATATTTCTTCCAATTCCATCTTTGGCAAATGACTCATAGTAATATCATGAGACAGTACAAAAATAAAAAAAGAACTGGAGGAGGATTTGGAAGACTGATACTGTCTGCCCTTAGGCAACTTACTTGACTTCTCTGGATTTCAGTTTTCTTATCTATGATAATGAGGAAGTTGGATTAGATGTTCTGAGCATTCCATGATTCTCTATTTTGCTAATGGCTATAGGAGGAAAGTCTACCAAAAGCTTATTTTTCAAGCAGGAAATACCAGATACTCCAGGCAAAAGAGCCCGTAGACAAATATTATCAACTATTTAAAATTCCTATGAATTTAGTTTTTTGTATCTATTGTATTAACGTGTCATCTCACCTCATCTAACTTTTTGTACTTTTTGTCTATGGCAATGAGTAGATCACACTTTCTCATTAATCTGTACTGTCAATTTATTGATTGTTAACAGAGGTGGTGATCAGTAGAACACTTTCTCCCTCCACTATACATCTTCTTGCCTTTATCCTCTTGTAATTTAAGGATGCAAAAACTCATGGGAACACATAGCATGAAGAAAATGAATACGCTGTGTTCCTGGGTCAAATTTAATTCTATATTTGAAGTCCATTCACATCATACTTTTATTTACTTTTTTCTCTGAGGTGAATAATTGAAGTATCTGTCTTAGAGTTTGCCATTTTAAACCATATGGAGGAGAATCACTGCTTATGCTTAGTATAAAACAAGAAGATAATGCTACTGGACACAGACAATGGGTTGTTTTGATGTGCTGATCTGATGTGCTCAAATGACTGATTTCTGAGACACTGGGGTTGCAAAGAGAGTAAAAGTTTATTGCTAGACACAAAGCAGGAGATCAGATGGCCTATCAGTTCAAAAAGCTATCTATCTGAACTACAGTAATTCTGATAGTTTTTGTTTTGTTTTTTTACATGGGCAGGCACCAGGAATCGAACCCAGGTCTCCAGCATGGCAGGTGAGAACTCTGCCTGCTGAGCCACCATGGCCCACCCTGATAGTTTTATTGTATCAAAAAATGGGCAGGTTTTAGGATAATGAACACAACATTTCTGGATGATATAACTATAAGAGATTAAGACTCAGAATAAGCAAAAACCTAATGAACTTTTATCAGATTGGCTACTGCAATTATGGGCTATTGGTACAGATGGTATACTGCTTTCAGGGCTTGAGATGAGTAAATTGTCCTCTCTCACCATCCATCCTTCTCTGCATCAATGCACATATTCACTAGCCACCAAAATGAAAATGGAATTTGCTACTTAATTGGCTCCTATTCTAGTGTAAGGAGGTGTGGCCCAATAAGGGGGATTTGCCCCATCAAACCTTATTGGAACACCACTGAAGAACTACAAGACGTATTAAGGGGGCTAGGGATAAAGCATGTGATTTACATGTCTAATGCCATTGGACCAGATAGTGTAACTTTCACCATAGGGATTAATAAGACAATTCTACCTACTGCTTCCAATCAGTGTTATGGGCATTTGGTGCCCATTCTCAGCCCACTTATAGTACATTCCATCATACAGGTTGCCCAGATGATTGCACACTTGGGAGAGACAGATTGCCTGAGGTGAAAAGGAGCTGGAGTCAGAGCTATGGATTACATCCTAAGAGGACATGACGGTACAAACTGGGTGTCACACGGACAAATGTGGAAAGATTTAATGGCTGTTGGAGCTGAAATTGAGGATACTGATGGGCAGCAAATGCAGTGTTAGTTAAACTGTGGGGCAAGCTGCCCAAGGAGCAGAGATTTACTAAGTTTTGAAACCAGATCACTAGTGGAGGAGAACATCAATTCTGGCTGAAAAGCATAGCTGACACCACGTAGAGTCTTCTGCTCCCCTAGCTGAGGAGTCTGGGGGGCCCCCTTTCCCCTAGCACAAGGGATAGGTTGACATCCCTAAAGAAGAACAGTATATAGGGACACTGGGGATCAGAGGCCACATATAGAAATAACTATCTTTTGGTCCCCCACTAATGAACATAGGGTTTGGCCTTAGTAGACACTGGAGGAGAATGCACCTTAATATATGGGAAATGGATGCAAACTAAGGACCCCATGCTAACCATTGCTGGATATGGGGGCCAAGGCATTAAAGCGACATGGCAGTAATGCAAATTCACAGATTGCTACCTCAAACATATACAGTATTGTGCTGGTTTGAAAGGAAGCATGCCCCCGAAGAAAAGCCATGTTTTAATAGAAATCCCATTTCATACAGGTAGAATAATCTCTGTTCAATACTATATGTTTGAAACTGTAATGAGATCATCTCCTTGGATGATATGATTTAGTCAAGAATGGTTGTTAAATGGGATTAGGTGATGACATCTCCACCCATTTGGGTGGGTCTTGATTGGTTTATTGGAGTCCTATAAAAGGGGACTAAGAGATTCAGAGAGGGCAGAGAATGCTGTAGCACCACGAAGCAGAGAGTCCACGAGCCAGCGACCCTTGGAGATGAAGAAGGAAAATGCCTCCTGGGGAGCTTCATGAAACAGGAAGCCAGGAGAGAAAGTAGCAGATGATGCCTTGCTTGCCATGTGCCCTTCCAGCTGAGAGAGAAACTGTGGCTGTGTTCGCCATGTGCCTTCTCACTTGAGAAAGAAAACCTGAACTTCATCGGCCTTCTTGAACCAAAGTATCTTTCCCTGGATGTCTTTGATTGGACATTTCTATAGACTTGTTTTAACTGGGACATTTTCTCGGCCTTAGAACTGTAAACTAGCAACTCATTAAATTCCCCCTTGTTAAAAGCTGTTCCGCTTCTGGTATAATGCATTCCAGCAGCTAGCAAACGAGAACAAGTATATATATATATGCATATATGTATATATATATATATATCTCCTATCCTGGAACATATATTAAGAATTGGCATCTTGCAAACTATTACCTTAGAAACTACCATAAGTAAATTCTGCCTCTGGTGCCAAGTGGTCCAAGCTGTCCTGAGAGGACGTGCTAAGCAGTCACCAGTGAAAGTACCTTTCCACATATGCACTATGGCAGTACGACAGTATAAGTTGCCAGGGGTACATCAAGAAATCACCACCACTATTAAGGAATTAGAAAGAGTGGGTATTATCACTCCCACTCACAGCCCTTTTAATAGCCCTGTCTCTTGCCAGTAAAGAGACCTGATGGAACTTGGTGGATGATGATTAACTATGGCAAACTAAATAAAGTAACTCCTCCCTTATTTGCAGCTGTCCCAAACATTGATACTTAGTTCCAAGATATAAGTACTCATTTGGGCCAATTTCATTTTGTATTAGAACTTGCTAATGCCTTCTTCAGTATTTCTTTAGATCCCTCCAGCTTACCTGGAGTGGTCATGTGGGTAGGACAAAAATGGACATTTACTGTTTCCCCAAGGTTATCTTCATAGTCTCACTATTTGTCATGGCTTAGTTGCTCGAGACCTGAAAACATGGAACCCCCCCAAAGATGTAACTCTTTTCTATTATATTGATGATGAGAGCTAACCAGTAATTCTCTATACAACTAGAAACCCTAACCTGGTGGTGACCCACCTTGAAAGCCAGGGATGAGTGGTAAATCAAGACAACTTACAGGGGCCTGGATTCTCTGTCGAACTTCTCAGTGTTGTCTGGTTGGGTAAGACTAAAACCATCCCTTTTGCTGTCATCAACAAAGGACAGAATCACTCCTACTCCATCCTCTCCAAAGCAGCTAATGGCTTTCTTAGTTCATTGGGCTATTGGAGGTCATTTATATCCCATATGGCTTAAATTTTAAAATCTTTGTATATTCTGATTCACAAGAGGAAGCCTTGGGAGTGGGATAGCCCATGACAGGCTACTTTTGAAAAGTCCAAGCAAGCTATAGCACAAGCACAAGCTTTAAGTGTGCATGTGTGTGTGTGTGTGTGGGGGGGTGTAGACCTAGACATGCCTCATGATTGGATCTGGCCAGTACCAGTATTGGCTTTGGGTGGGGTTTGAGGCAAAGGCAACAGGCAAAACATACACCTATCGACTTCTGGTCTCAGCTATGGAAAGGGGCAGAACTAAGATACAGGCTCCTGGAAAAGCAGTTATGTGCAGCTTATAATGCTTTGTTACAAGTTGAAGGGCTGACTCAGAAGTGTCCTGTGACTTTATGAACAGCCATCCCCATACAGGGGTGGGTACATGACACTGCTAACAAATCCCACTTGGGGAGTACTCAGCTTAGACTACTGACAAGGTGGAAAGCTTACCTCCTGCAATTCAGCATCTTTAACAACAGCCCTCTATGTGCAGAAATACATGACGTTTTGGGAAAGCTTTTTATGTAGAAAAGCAATGTTTGCCCTTCCCTGCTGACCCTTCCAAGGTGGTTAACTCTATGTCTGCTGTGGATGGATGTGGAAGTGCACCTGACTCCACGTGGCATACTGATGGACAGCACATGGGCAACCCACTACTTGTATGGCTATGGCCATCCAACCTAGCACTGACCCCATCTGGTTGGAAACTGGACTATGCAGATCAGTCCAGTGAGCTGAATTAAGGACTGTGTGAATGGTTGTTGTTCATGAACCAGGAGATGCATTAACTATTTGTACTGACAATTGGGTAGTGTACTGGGGCCTGGCACTGTGGATGGCCATATGGAAGCAAGAGCAATGGACTGTTGTGTCACCCCTTATAGGGAAAAGAAATGCGGAGGGCATCCGGCTGGACTGCTTGTCACTGGTGAAAGGTAACTGTGTTTCATGTCTTTGCCCATAACACTGATTCTTTTCCTGGCAATATTGAAGCACATGCTTTAGCCAAAATTCATAACCTATAGCCAGCATTGCACAACATTTTTGAATGATTATATAGAAAGACAGGACACTGAGGGTACCAGACTCCATGAAGACTGGAAGAATTTCAACTGTCCATCACTGGACAACAACTGAAAGAAGTCATGGATGCCTGCCCCTTCTGTTTGCTGTGATACCCAAAGATGCTTCCTCATCAAGCTTGTCACATAGGCCATGAGCAGATTCCGGTTACCAAGTGGCAGGTGAATTATATTGGACCCCTTCCCTTATCTAGAGGTGCAAAATATGCCTTTACACCCACAGATACAGCCACTGGACTGTTGCGGCCTCCCCAAGGGAAAGCTAACCAAAGAGCTACAATACATAACTTAGAAAAGCGAAGTACATTTTACAGGGTACCCACACATATGAACAGTGATAAGGGAACCCCCTTTGATGGACAACTAACGCAAGCCTGGGCTCCTGAACATGCATCTTAAGGACATTTCATTTTCCTTACAACCCCACCACAGCAGGGTTAATTGAAAAGATGAATGGGCTTTTAAAGAGCAGTTAAAAGAGCTTGGCCCCAAGCAGCTGCTCCTACCCCTGCTGATCTGGTAACAGTAGGAACCATGCAAGTGTTGTGAATTCAGGTAAAAGGACAGTAACACTGCAGCCACACAAGGTAATAAAAAGAACTTGCTCTTGCTTGTGCCACAAGAATTAGAAATTGGGGAAAATAAGGTTGATGGGTTGTGGTCCTGGCCAATGCAGGCACATTGGTTGGGAATCCTAAGCCTATGGGGTATCAGGGTTGCCCCAAATTTGAGTATTAGACACAGTTTATACAGAAAATGCCAAACATTGTATATGTAACCAACTCGGGACCTACCCACCACTCCCCCACCCCCCATACCACCCCCACCCCACCACCACTTGCCCATACCTCAAGGCACAGTATATATGACTCTGTGGATACTTATGCCCAGGTTAACTGTGGATTTGACTCCAGAAGGCTCCTTGCAATTGCAGAGGGAAAAGAGGTGGCATGTAAAACCCCCTCATAGCACTTCTATATGTTGCACTCCAGGAATACTTCTGTCTTCTAGTGGAAATTTAGCTTGTATTCTATTAGAGAAACAAGATTTGCCTCTCCTAGTTCCCCATAAACATCTTTCTTTCCACTCTTAGCATCATAGTAAATACCTTTCCGCAATAGGCCACTGCTATGGTCAGGTGCCATTGGCTTGTCTTGGACTGTGACACTTGTCAATTAGACTATGTGGAATAGCCTGCTGGCATGGCAGAATTCAGCACATTGGAAAGTCTGGAAAAGTATTCTCATTTAAGACTGGAATCATAGATTTTATCAGTAAAATGGCTTAATTCCCTTTCTTGGCCATGGTGGCCTTCCTTTGTGGAATTATCTGTGTGCACCCGGGGATGGGGTGAGGGGGCGGGGACACAGACTTCTTATGTTCTATTGTCTCTTATACTCTTAATGAATGCAATTTGTGTTCTATCATCAATGTATTCTACTGAGTGGGGGTGGATTTTAAGGACCCAGGGCCAGGCCCTGCTCTCTCCTCCATTTGGTGAGCAAGTCACTACACACAGCTGCCTACATGACTAGGGACAGACTTAAAAAGTCAAAGAATGTAAAACTCTGCCCCCTAAACACAGTTGGAAACCACATCTCATGAGAGTCTGCTGAAACCCCACTGCAACCAAATCTTGCGAGACTGTTAAACTTTATATGCTGCCCTCTTGACATACCACTTCCCTTTTTGGTTTTTGGCATGGAGTGCTGACCTTCACGTCTGCACTGGCTGCCACTGGAAGATTTTCGACCTGTTAGTAAGTCCCAAATTAAACTTATGGGGAACTTTTTGTTTGGTGTGTTCTTTGCTCTTGGGATTGATCTGGGCCTGGACAGTCATAAAACATGATAAAATGGACAGAAGTGAGGGCCAATCCCTAGGTTTTTATAATCACAAGGGCACAAGATAAAGGGTATGCAGTCATTATCAGAGATCAAAGCTGTTGGATTACAGTTCAAAGATTTCAGGTATTTCCCTCTGTCTACTCCAATATACCAGAAAGCAAAAAGGAATATCTATATTATGATTCAGCAGCCATAACCATTCCTTAAATCCTAATTTCTCAGTTACAACTCCTCCCTCTCATTTGATAGTATCTCTCAACCTACAACTCTTCTATGTTTTCATGCTGAAAAGGGAGAGAAGGATGAAACTGGCTGTTCTTTTTCTTGGAGAGCCTGGAACTTCTGGGTTTCAGAGCTTAACTGGCATTGGAATAATCTGGGGATTTTACATTTCTGAGAAGCAAACTTAATAATTAAAACTTTTATAGATCCCAGGGCATCCCTCAGGGTTTAGACTTGTCATATTGTGGCAGTTTGCAATATTTGGCTGAAACTTGCATAAGAATAATCTTAAAATCACTCAATTTGAAATGTTTTAGCCATTGAAACTCTATTTATTTTCCCTGTTTTGGTAAGCCAACCCATAATGCCAGGGCCAGCCTCAGCCCTGGGAGTCATGTGCCATGTGTCAGGGCCAGGCTTATTCCTGGGAGTCATGTCCCACATTGCCAGGGAGACTTATACCCCTGGAAGTCATACCCCACAGAGCAAGGGAGGTTAGAGTTTGGCTTAGAGAGAGACCACATCTGAATGACAAAAGACATTCCCTGGGGATGACTTAGGCATTAATTATAAGTAGGCTCAGCTTTGTCATTACAGAAATGTTTCATTAGGGCAAGATTCAAAATCGAGGTCTTGCCTTATTGAGAGCTATTACTGCTTAAGAGAACATCAGGAATTTCCACGGTGGGGAAGTTTAGTAGTTATAGTTTTTCTCCAGTCCCTCAAGGGACTTTGTAAATACTTTTTCATTTTTTGCCCAAAATTCTTTGAAATCTATCAGCGTATAACATTAACTTGTACAGAATATCAGGATTTTATTCCTTATTCTAGGTTCCAGTTCAAATAAAGCTAAATTAGGCAGTTTAAATAAACTGACTAGACAAGCTAAATTAGATAATGTGCCATGGAAAATTTAAATTTTGGGCAAAATAAACATTTCTTCTTTTAGTCTCACACAAAAGTGAAGGTTTTAAAATACAGACAATACTATCTTTTACTCTGTATTTTGGTTTAACCAGATCTGTTTCAGTCACATCTCTAATCCAAGTCTGATCTCTTTTATGGTTTTTTAAGAGTTGCTGTAAGGAGTAACACTGACTTTCGGAGCTAGAGAACTAATTCTGAGTTTCAGGTGTCACACAGATATTTAAAGTTCCAGGGAACTACCAGATTATACAAAGGAAAAAGCATTTCAGAATTTAGAAATAACAGTTAAAGCTCAAGAGTAGGCATGACTGCTGTAAGAGCTTACAATCTAAGCCCTAATTTTCTTATACATATTTTCAAATGAAGCTACTTTCAGAAATAAAACTATTTGACAGTTGTCTTATCTTGACAAACCATAGCAGAAGTTTTGTTCTGTGTTACCTTTCCACGTTTCCTAAAGTTATGTTAATTAAAAGATAAAATATAATTTATGTATTTATCTTTCCTCTTCTCTTAAGTGTCTCCTTGTTGCAGATGAAACTCTGATCTGGAGCTGATGGCACATACTTTTAGAGAAGCATTAGCGTAAAGCAGTGCAACTGATGAGCAAATTTGGCTGTTTCTATGATCTGTAGCCTTTTTCTATGTATAACTAAAACCATGAGTGGTAACGTCATACCATTGTTTAACATCATACAGACTACTGTCAGGATATAATGGGGACAGTGGGAGCGTCGTCAAGCCTTTAGGAATTTTTATACAATCTTAAAGATATAAATAATATTTTATACATATAAGTTTCACTAACAGCAGGATTGAAAATCCCCCTTAACTACTATAATACCTCCCAAACACTACCTATGCAATATGTTAAACCATTTTAGCATCTCATTTTACAAGATACAAATTCTTTGCAATGGCTTTTCCTTTAAAAGTGAGAAGACTCGTCTCCTGAAATAAAGGACGATAATGCCAACATAAACATTAACAACAATATTATTTTGATGTAGAATCATCGTCTTCTAGACCGAGTACTTGGACATTAAGAAAACCAGTTTTACAACTTTTCATTAAGAGCAGACCAACAATCTACACAGTTTTAATATTTTAATAGACAGAAAACTAAACTTTGATTTTATGTGAATACATGATTTGACACTAAGTCTTTTTTAAAAAAAATATGAACAGGCTATTAAATTTTTGGTCAGCATGTCTGACTGTCACAGAACTCACTTTTATAAACCTTCTATAACTTTCTATATTCATTCAGGGCTTGTAGTCATCATACACACAAAGTCCACTTTAATCAGAGAATATGATCATCTTAGTATGGAAAATAATAAAATACTATCTCTCCCACCTATAGTCTTTATTTATCCAGACTGCATATAATCAGAAATATATTTGATAAAAAATTCACAAAGACTTTTTGAACATGCATACTTCTTTCCAATAACAGTATGCATGAAGGGGAGAAGAGACAGAGATACTACAAAATAATGGAAGAAGGAAGAAATTTGTGCTTGGGTTTGGAACGCAGCCAGACATTCACATACTTTATACTCACAACACACAAATGATTAGTTTACAATACGCCTAAAATCTCTCAGTCCAATCCAGAATTACCTTAAAGGTCAGAAAAGTCCCAAGTTTGAAAATAATCAGCTTTTCAGTATTCAAGGAATTTATAAACAGAAAAAATTCAAATTTTTCTCAACATTATTCCCAAATGCTGAATAATACCAGTTAATATGTTAGTTCAGAAAATTAGGCTATGGCTCCTAAAAAACCTAGTTTCAGAGCTCTATTCAAATGCTACTTTCTTATTTAAAAGTCTTATAGGTGTCATCTTGTCTATGGGGTCTTAGGTTGTTCATTTATCTGCTTTTAAAAGTTCTTCCAGCATTTTATTCCTTTATCACTACTGTCTCATCCTATGCCCTAGTACATGTATATTCTAACTAGAAAATGAGCTCTTTGAAGCTAAGAATTATGTCTTCCCCATTCATGACAGCACTTACTAACAAAAATATACTGATTGACATTAACAAAGCTACTACAAATTCAGATCCTTCCACATACTGGGGTAACAAATGGCAAAGTAATTAAAAAGCCAGATTCTTTGAAATCCTGGTAATCAAGGCTACGAAAATCTCATTTATATTTCTTACTAAACTTAACTGATTTCTTAAATAGTATATATTGAAGCATCAGCATGTTTGTATTTTATTATATTATTTAAATGTAATTTTGAAACTGTACCTATAATATTGGCTTATGTTATCAGTAAGTTTGTATAAATTTAGGGAGAACATACTCAAGAAAAATAAAATCGCGTTTGTTTAATTCATAAACTTCTTTCTATTGAGGTTGAAAAAATCTCTTTGTTTTCATAATATCCTAAAATGATGAACAACTTCAAGGATACGACTATCAATTTCTGGAAAACATATTGCAGCTGTTTAATTTGTCCCAAGCCTACATCCAGGAAAACTTTTCCATATCTTTCAAAGAGCTTTCATTTTACTTACTAAAATTTAGTAATTAGATTTTATTCAGTTACTCATATCCTAAGGCTATTCATATTTTAATAATGATCTGATTGCCATGGTTACCATCGCAAAGGTGTTACTGGGAAAAAATAATTTTAACAAACATGGTCTATTCTGCAGCATTTTTTTTATGTCTATCATCTCTAATCTTCAGGCCCAGTAGAAAAGTTTTAAATGAGGGCAGTGGGATTTACCTACTCTTTCTTTTAACGTTTTCAATTATTAGATCTATTTCACTTGAAGCTGTCACCGAGACAATTGGAAAATGTCTTTACCTATTCCCTGAGGCAGCCTCTGGAAGCCCTCTGCCACCTTTAGGAAAATTCTAGGGGTAGCGTCTTTCTAATGTCCAGGTTCGTTTACAGTAATTATGAGAACTAAGATTTTGAACCCTGCTGCACAGAGAGTTTTTTCTTCTGGGACTCCAGGAGTACTAATTTATATATATATATATATATATATGTGTGTGTATATATATATATACACTTATTCATTTTAAAGCAATTCAAATAGAGCTCTTTAAGGATTTTTTGTTAATTTGCTATTATCATCAGGAGGTCTGAGAACATACATTGAGCAGGCAAAGAGACACAAAATAGAAAATCACAAGAAACAGAAACACAAGTACTTTTGAGAGGGACAGATAAAGAATTGAATATGCATTATCTTATCCCATTTCTGCCCTTTTGCAGAACAGTTATGGAAACACTTTCAGGCCATTTCTTCCTTGATCTTAAATCATATTGAGGCCAGATTGTATTACAGAAATAAACCTTTTTCTCATAGGCTCATAATTAAAATCTTTCCAATTTTCAATACAGCTCAAAGATTCCCATTTTAAAATATATAAAAAAAATTTTTTTTTTTTTGCAATCAGTAACCAGTTAGGAACTAAGCAATACAAATGCAGGAATATGCCAATTAACAAATTTAAACAGACCCTTAATACTTATTTTATTCAAGGAACAAACCAATTAATAACTGAACCAAACTTACCCACTAACAATTGAACAGGCATTAAACACTTAACACACCTATTAACAAACACGCATCCAACCATCCAACACTTCCTTTACCTAAGTAACACACCTGCTAACAGTTACACAGGCCTGCTTAATTTCATTTAATATCAATTAATTGCTGGATTACTTATTTTCCTGAAGTATACTCAGCACAAACTTGGACCAGGGTTTCAAACCCCATACAGAATGGTACCTAGAAAACAGAAAGGTACAGAAATCAGAGTAAAGGGATGATTCTGGAAGCAGGACCAGACCTCAAAGCCAGGTCCAGGGGACCCATGCTGCCATATTAACTCCCTGATTCACTTTTACCCAGAAGATCCACTCACCCCGTCAGAGTCCGGATTTGGAGCTGGGAACAGTTTCTCTCTTTGAAGGTTTTTGAGGTGCCAAAAGAGTCTAGACCCTGGCAGAACAGAGAAAAACCCGATTGCCAAACCTCTAGATAAATAGAGTCAAGTTGCCACAAAAGGCTCAGTTACTGTGCATACCTGTTCTGCTGGGGTTCTAGAGCTTCAGACAGCATCTTTTTTGGGATCACCAAATAGTTATGGGACAAAGGTGGTGAATTCTTTTGCCTGATGTGCTCAAATGACCAATTCCTGAGACACTGGGGTTTCAAAGAGAGAAAAGTTTATTGCTAGACACAAAGCAGGAGATAAGCTGGCCCATCAGGCCAAATGTCTGTCTCTCCGAATTGTAGTAATTCTGATATTTTACAGTATAAAAAAATGAGCAGGTTTTAAGATAATGAGTACAATGGTTCTGGATAATGTCATTAGAGATGATCCCATTATTGAGCATGTGCAGATGGATTACAAACTTAGTCACAGAACATAGGCAAGAGAATGGCAGCCTTGCTGTGATGATGGTGTGATTTTTAGTATTATAATGAGGTATAGGTGAATTATCGGTTAAAGTCTAAGCTACTGTGCGTGTCAGAGATGCCCATTTTGGTGGGATCCAGCTTAGATTATCAAGATAACTTTGGACATGGAGTGGGTTAGTTCTAGGCTGACTCAAAACCCTTCAGTAATAAACATTTGGGACTGTCTTCAGTAATCCTAAGACTCCAAAATAAAAAAAACCTGGATAAAATGAGTACAACTGAGGGTCAGTCACAAGGTTCTTATACTCACAATCGTTATCAGTGATCAAGGCAGATGGATTGCAGTTCAAAGATTTCAGATATTTCCCTCTGTCTGTTCCAATATATCAGAAGGCGAAAAGGAATATGTATATAATGATTCAGCAACCATAATGATGTCTTAAATCATAACTTCTTGGTTACAACAAGATACCTTTTTTTTTTGCCCATTTTCTTATTGGATTATACCTGCGAAAATAATAGGAATCTCCTACCCGGTAGTTTACCTCTATATTTTGGGGTGAAGGGAAATTGTTTTAGAGTCAAAATGGCAACTTGAACCCCAACGAGTCATCCTACTAATTGGTGGTCTTGGCCAGAAGTGGGGATATATGTAGTGTGACTATATGCATTATCAATGCTTAACATTGGGAAAACAACCTACCCTACATACTAGATTTGAGTTAATACTGTCAACTTTATGTAGAGAAAAAAGAATATGAGAACAGGTTCCAATTATCCAACCTGGGATAACGATGGGAAGACCAGGATGCCACATCTTCATGCCGGCAATTGGGCATTCTGGAAAAAGGTATAGAATTTAGCAAGTTAATATCTCTGTCTTGACTTGGGACAAATTCATTCATCTCAGATTTAGTTGCTTAATCAGCTTATAGGATAGTTATGACAAATAATTGAGACACTTGGAAAATCCCAAGCAGCATGTGTTGCACACTGAGGATGCATGTGAAATTGCAACAGATTCTGCATCTTCTTTGGTTTCCTCATCCATGACGTGAGGAATTTAATTTACAATACAACATTTGTAAAATTTTTTTAAAGCAATAAACCCCGTTTGAACAACAACAGCAAAACTGTACATGAAATCCCAATAAATTAAACCAATAAAAGCTAAGCTGTTCTGATTGAAGTGGACATAGAAAGCCAAGAGTTACTTCACTAGTCATTTTTGCTTATTATGCCAAAGGTCTGACATTTACTTAAGCTTTCAGTCAGCACACACACACATATACGCACTCACACACATCTTTCAGCAAATTTAAATTATTAACTCTTTCTTGTACCAATACATATCTATGTGGGTTATACTTGACTATGGGCTCCAGCAGTGCCCACCTCCCATTTCCTGAAAGTAATTCCCCTGACAAGTCATAATTAAAGGGTGGCGAGACTGATATGGTGAAATATAAACACCCTTTGAATTTGTGTTGGAGATCACACTTTTATAAGAGTGGCATACCCAGCTGCTAACCAGCCTTATTCAGGCAGAATGCTATAATGGATGGCATCTATTTTTAACAGCATGCAAAGAGGTTTTTTTTTTTTTTTTTTAATTCATGACTATATAAAGACAAAAGCAACTTTTGGTTTAGACTAAATCAGGCCATGATAATAAATGTATATATGTTACTAAATATTTAACTTACTTATACAGTAACTACACTTAGCAACATAGCTTGGTCGGAAGAGGCTTCAGAGTCAGGCTAAACTAATTTCAAATCCCAGCTCTTCCACTTACAAGCTCTGTGACCTTGAGCAACTATGCTATTCTTGATAAACCACCATACCCTCATTAGGGAAATGGAAATGAAAATTCATTCTTCACTTGGGTGGCTGTGAGATATAAAAGGAGAAACAGCTAGCATTTTCTGGAGGCTAGGCTTGTGCCCAGCATTTAGAAGATGCTCAATAACTATTAAATCACTTTTGCTTAATATGTGGCATGGTGCACATGTTCACTCCTCAACTGAGCACTGATGAGCCTTTTGGCTAGGTCTGGCTAGGAGATGCCTAGTCCAGCTGGGATTTTATCTTCTTTCTCTTTTATTTTTCTATCTCTCTGTCTTTATAGATCATCTCCAGAGTCTTGAACTGACTAATCAGACAGATTCTCAGGTTCTATCTTTTCAGTTGGTCAGTGTGAACACACAATGGTGAATTAAATGTCTTTATCGACTGTGCACTTACAATGCTATCTCTATCAGCTACAAATAGCTACTGCACAGATTTATACAAAGTTGGAACAAGAGAAAAGTCAGCTCGCTTTCAGAATGTGCTCTACAAACTGCCTGTTAATGTCATCAGTTAACTTGGCAATGTGCATTTTCTCTCTTTCTTCCTCTTTATTGTGCCTTGAACCTACCTTTTCTGCAATCTCTGATCTAAGCTGATAATGACGTTTTTTTCTATAGCCATGATTAAATTTTAGTAGGTAGTAATAATGACTCCAAGTTGAGATAGCACATGAAAATTTTTGCTCTTCTGTACATTACCTGGAGAATGGTGCTGCTCACAGATTTAATGAGCCTACAAAACACCTGGAGATCGCTGTTAAAATGCAGATTTTGATTCAGTAGATTTGGGATGGGGCATGAGATTCTACATTGCTAACAAGCTGACCCTGCTACTGGTCTGCAGATCATAGTTTGAGTAGCAAGGCTCGAGGGAACATTCCAGATCACCTTGTAACTCATTCATCATTGCCCCTCTTACCATCTCTTTTGTGCATCCACTTAGAATAATCAGATTGTTTTGTTTACTTGACTATTTATGTATTGCATGCCAGCCATGATTTAAGTACAAACAGACCTGAGAAAACCCCATTTGCAACTTGGATGTTTTTAGCTGTTTATCTCTGAAAAGTTATCTTCCAAAAGAGAAAAGAGCAAACAAAAACAAACCTACAACTTTCTGCCAACTTAAAATGATGGCTAATTTTATATGATGGCCTTCTTTAATCTTTTTTGACCTTCTTAACAGATTGCTTTTCTAACCAGAAACAAAGCAAAAATCTTTCAGGGAAAAAAAAACAACACACTTATAACTTTGAAAATTATTGAAAGAGCGTAGGCATGTGACTGAGACCAGCCCCCGCCAGGACCAGCCTTCACAGTAACGTGTGCCTTTCCTTCACAACATCCCTTAAACAGGGATCCTCTGTAAAGCTCTGCTGGGTCCATGAGAATGATGGAGAAGTGAACTAGATCTCTCTTTATTTATTCATTCATCAGTAACCACTTTAAAGGGATCTCTGGTCACCTGTTGGGCTCCCCCACCTCCCTCCCTCAAATCCTACAACTTGGGGGTATTCAGAAATGTTATCATAAGCTCCATTATTTTAAGAGCTGTTTCTTAAGAAAATTCTGGGCCAGTCTTTCCGGAATATATTATCGCTTCAAACACAGATTTTCATTGACAACATTTTGTGGGCATCCATTTAATATTAATAGTAAGCCAAGGAAATAATGGTCCTTGTTTCTTCCCTTTAAAATGACAGGAATAGTGGGTACTTGTTTCTCCTGAAAAACAGGAAATGTCTAAGCCAGCAGTATTCACACTGGTGTCATTACTTGCATTACTTCAGTTATCGATTGAACCTTGCCAAATTCTCCATGATGCATCTGTCAACCAGCGACGGAGAGGCTTTTGGGAGAGATTGACTTGTAAAGGCTATCTCAGGATCAAACATTAGGTGGATCGCAGCCTTTTCAAAAATCTTAAAATGTGGGGAACCAGATAATCATCGAGGCAAGGAAAATGGGGTTCCTGGCTGTAATTTTCTGAAATCAGTCATGCAACGTTTTAATGTATTTGGTGCAAAACTTGGAATTAACACTTAGCAGTCCTGTTTTCAGTCACCTTGAAATGACTAAAGCCAAAGTATTTTCAAAAGTTACATCTTGGGGGGTCCTCAGGAGCTGTAATTCCCAGAATCCTTGAGGGCCTTGCCTGCCAGATGGTTTGCAGGGTAGCAAGAGGGCAGAGCAAGGCAAGCCACATAGCAGCAGGGCCAAGGACTTGGAAGAGTTTATCCCCAGATCTCAGGGAGACGTCTTGTTGGTCCTTTGGCCAACCATCACGTGTGTTGCCTTTTTTTGTCCCTTATGTTGAATCAAGACTGATAATTCCTCCAAAATATCTTGCCCTGGGATCTGCACATTTATAAACGCAAGGAAAGGAATTGCTGAGGCTTCAGTTTATCCTATTGATTTGGAGAGTGCTACAGGGAGTTCCAAGATCAATAAAGTACGGGCTTTTTTCCCTTTACCACCTCCTTACCAGTTTCCATCACCCCAATTTTGCCTCTTTCCTTTTCTGCTTTGCTTTTGGGGATCAGCGCCATATGTGTTTGATCTCTCTCCTTATCTCACAGTCTGAAAAAATAATCCTCAATACTGAAGGATTATATTTTGAGAGTTTACCCATAATACATCTCAAGGTAGAGGAACGGAGTCCCCAAACTCATATGGTTATGTCCAGATCTACCTATTCTTATGTCTGTCTTTACCTGAAATTTGGTATAGATGTGCAGAACTTCAGACTACACTTGGACAAGTGTAGCTCTTGTTTTTCTAATCTGGGCAGATGCTTGAGGAGATATTAGCCCTCATGGTGTGAGCATATGTCCAACGTATTCCTTTCTCTGTCCTTGTGCTCCCTCCCCTCCAATTTGCATCTGTGTACAAGTGAATGTGCACACATGTGTAAGCAAATATACACACACACACACATACACACAATGAGCAGCATCTATACGAAAGAGAGGAGGATTTTTTTGAAAGGTCAAAATGGAGATGATAGGACACCCAGTGTGGATGAAATAGAAGTCCAGCCTTAGGCTAACACTGCAGCACTGATAACCAGGCTCTACCCAAGATCATTGTCTCCGGGACAAGTCATTCTTTAGAGCAATAGCAAGACAACCAGTAGGTTACAGAAGCATTCTCTGAACAAGGTAGGTATCCTGAATGAACTGCCTTTCTCTAAGATTAGGGATGAGTTTCCTGGATTCATCCTACTGCAGGAAGAAAACGGGACCCAACTATAAGAATGAAGTTTCTAGGATGCAGCTCTTCATGCCACTGAAGATGTTCTTAGCTTCCCCCAAATCTTTCTCTTTCCCTTATCCCCAGAATTAACATGTAAAAGCAAAGAAGTGAAAAATCCAAGGTCAAAGGGAAGGTAATTTGGGGAAAAAGGGCCAAGAGTTTTCTTCCTATGTAAGAGAAAGGGAACACCTTTTTATTTCCACCACTACAAACCATCCCTGCCCCTCATTAGTAAATTACCATTGCTGACCTTAGCTACAGCTTCCAGAATTTGTTCTGAGAACAATTATGAATCACTTGTAGGGGGAACCCTCTCCTTTGAACCTCTGTGCCTCCTTTCCTGACTCTGGTTTCACCTCAGGGGACTGACTATGTCCCTTCCACCTGGAGAGGGAGGCAGTCAGTCTCAGCACCCACTGGCAGAGGACATGTACATTAGAAGCAGTATTTCTTCAATGATCAATGGCCTAGCCAATGATCAAAGGATGAGGGCTAGAAGAGAGGCACAGTGAACAGGGTAGTTCCAATCTGGTTGTTCATTTCCCTCTATTTTTTTTCTTCTAAAGAAAATTCCAGCAGTCTTTCAGATGGATCCTAGCCAAGAACTCTCTGGAAGTGAAATAGATATGGAGTTGCTCCATTTTAACCTTTGGTATTAGACTCATATAAGGCGTGCTCCTTGATCCACACTCCACACTGAGTCTCATGCTCACCCCTCCCCTCCATGACTGACAGTCCCTATCCTGTACCGAGGAACCATCTGTCTCAACAGCTCGCCCACACAAGGATGGCTTCGTCGTCGATGTGGCAGCCAGGACTGCAGCAACAGGCGCCAAAGCCAGACAACCCAGGTGGTAGAGAGCATTGAGAGTCACCAAGGAGACTTGGGAGAAGACCAGCATTCTGTGATGAGGATAGAAGGCATCTGAAGACATCACAATCTTGTCCTGGTTGCAGGATACCTGAAACAAACGATGGACACTGAATTCCAGGAAGGGTCCATCCAACCTCTGACCCATAGAGATGTTAGCAAGTACAATAGCAGTGCCATCCACTGAAAACTTACTGCGAGCCACTGTTCTATGAACTTTATATGAGTCATTAGTTTAATCCACACAGGAACCCTATGGAGAAGCTCTCTTATTATTAATGACTTGCCCAAGATCACACTGCTAGTGACGGGTGAGTCAGGATTTGCACCTGGGTGGACAGCTCCTGGGTCCACCAGACCACTGTGCTTCTACTACTAAAACGGGTGGAAGGACATGTCTACTGGCAGCCTAATCTCTAACTCCAGGGTTCACAGTGTAATTAACAAAAGATATGGAATATTTCAAACATTTTCTCCCAAGAGGACATGCTTAAGCTCATTAGATGGCCATGCAGATGCCAAAAACTATTCCCACTTGCCTACATTAAACCATCTCAGGCAACTGAATCTATTTTGTACTTCTTTCTTTTATCAAAAAATGAAGAGAACCACCTTTATTGTTTCTAAGAGAAGTCAAATAATATATGGCAGTAATAAAATATTAGAACAAAAATTTAATAATTCATCTTTTTTCCACAATGATGACCAAAACTCTGATGAAGAAACTCATCATAATCCTTATCCTTCATTTTTTTTCAATCTAATATATATCTCCAGTGAAGTCCTAATGCTTCTTTTGTATCCCCCTCCTTCTCTTTATTTCCACTGATATGGTTTTAGTTTCATCATGTCCCCCTTTAATATATTAACAGAATCTTAACCTGGATCCTTGTCTCCAGTCTCTTCTAACACTGCCACCAGAGGGATTGCTCAGTAACAGAAATCTCATCACTTCCTCTCATTCGCTCCTTTTTTATTTTTTTCCCTAACATTTATCACCCTGAAATACGAAATATAGTTTTCTTATTCACTTTTCTTATTGTCTGTTACTGCTCATTAGACTGTCTTGAGAAGAGGCATTCTTTCTGTTTTCTCCACTGCTATGGATCCTTAGTCTAGAACAGTGCCTGGCACATTCTAGGTACTAAATAAATATCTTTGAATGCTTGACATCCTTACTCAAGCATCTGTATTACCCTTCTGTTTCTTCCAAGATGAAGTCTGAATTCTTTGACATTGGATTTAAGAGACTTCACAATCTTATTTCAGCCTGACTTTCTATGTTATATCCTCTCATCTTCCTCTGCACAAACCTTCTGCTCAAGTAACCTGAATATTTTGCCATTCCTTAATCTTGCCATGTTTTTCATCTATCCCTGCATTTGCAAATTTGGTTCACTTTCTCTGGAAAAAGACTGCCTGAAACACTGCAGGCATTAAATGAACGTCTCTTCAGTCAACCAAACACTTCCTTCCTTCATTCATTCGTTCCACATTGGGGTTGGATACATTTTTTTTTTGGTGTTCTCATAGCACTTTATATATAACTGTATTTTGGTTCCTATCACACTGAGTTGTGATTTATCTTCTATGCCTCCGTCTTCCTCCCCTGGTCTAAGAGATAATCCAAGGCTATAGAATGAGTCATTTATCTTCTTGATCCCAGTATATTTTATAGTGCCTGGCAAATAATAAGTACTCAATAAATGCATACCGAAGAGGTGAATAACTAAGCTATCTGAAATAGATAGATGTCTTGAAAAGAAGAGGTAATTGCTCTGAATTGAGAATTTAGAAAATAAACTCCACAGTATTCCATTCAGATACCATAAAACCTCAAGAGCCGCCTCGATACTTACATGAAATGCATACTTAATTTTTACTAAAATAATAATTTACAACATGTGAAATTCATAGAATGAAACCAAGTAACAGAAAAATCTTAAAGCTGAAGGCCAAGTAATATAATAGTGAGTCATATATACTGAGAAATGGATAATGCAGCCCACAGAAAAAATGTTTAGGGCTTCTCAGATCTCAATCATCTGTATAAAATTCTTTGTGAAGTCAGTGAGAATGATGAATGGCTGTGCAGGACGTTTGGTCTCTAAAGCAGGAAAGTTAACCATTTCAAAATAGAAAATTTTATACAAATCTGATGATTATTCTAATCATTTTTGAAAATAATGAATGTGCCAAAAAGTGACTTACTTAAATGAGCTGCCCGGACATTATGTTTTCCAATCTCTCATTCATTCTTTACCTCTTCCTATGTCAATGATTTGTTTTTTGCTTTATTTTGTTTTGTTTTTTTTAACCTACAGCTTCCTACAGAGAAAGCAAAATAGAATTTTGAAGGACATTGTGAATGGACAAACAGCAGGGCTTTCCCCAAGAGTGTGTATTTCTTAAATGAAGTGACAGTTTTCTTCATTGGTACAAATGAAAAGCTTACATAGAAATATCCTCCCAGCTTTCATTTTCGTTGTTTTATAAGAATGGAAACAAGTTTTGACAAATTTCAGGACTGAGGATTCTGAGCTAATTGCTGACTCTGGGATGTTCACCTATTTATCAGTCTTCCATCTGCTCATAATATAGATATCACATTGCTCATTTAGGAATCCCTGTTGTTGTTCAAATGTCTATTACAAAATAGGATATCTTAGTCCTCTGGGGTAACTGGCCATGGCACCAATCAACACAGATGGTGGATGAATGAATTAATATGCTCTGTTCCTGGTGAAAAATGCACAAAAATCATACATTTCGATCGAGCAAACTTTGGTATAAGCTTCAGTTGGCAAAGCACTTTGCCCCTCCAACTCACTACTGTATGTCTTGTACCTTATTATCGAATGCTTTAAATGGCTACTTTGGTTTGTGTCTGTAAGTTAAGGCCTTGGATGTGGTTTAATTATTTGTCAATAAAAGGAATAAAACTTTTCTGCTGATAAGAAAAAAAAAATCATACATATTCACTTGAAAGCATGTCTTCACATCTTTGTCTACAGAATTTTTGAGGTCGTGTCTATATGCCTAAAATGAACCAGAGTTATGGTAGTTCTCTGAATAATATTGGTGGTGGTAGCAGAATTACAAGCTTTTTTCAAGGAACAATGATTAATTTTCATCCCAATTTACCAAGCTCGTAGACTTTCCTGATGGATTTCACCAGACTTATTCTTTAATGTACACTGTCACTTCTCCTGTATATTCTGAGCCATAGTGGACTTGGGTGCTCAAAATGCTGGCTCTGTTCTGCCCATGAGAAGAAAAGGGGCAAACATGACGATATTTCACTATGACTCAATTATAATTTATAATTAAAACTCTTAAGTTTTGTTTGGAAAATGGAAGCACAGTGCTCGCCCTCCCATAATGACAGTGTGATCACAAAAGCAGTTTGGAAATGGCCACACCTTTTACAAATGTAATGCCTTCAGTTGTGTTTGGAGATGGATAAAGAAGGAATAACAGTGGATAGCTCAAGAGATCTTGATATATATTTGAAATTTTCAGCTTGAAAGAAATTCTGTATTTTACAAAATAAAATGCAGACACTCACCAGGTCATTTGGCTATATTATGCAAGTGCTATATACAGACAAGAATCTCTGGTCCGTATTCTCTCGAACTGAGTTCTCGGGCATTGGCTGGTCTTATATAGGGAAGGCCATGCTTGTGGCAGATAGTATGTGCTTCCCTTCTGTCCGTTGACTCTTAACCACCCTTATTTCTTGCTTTCTTCTTTGTTGCTGCTTCTCCTACCAACTTCTAGTGTAATTTCTTTGTTTGTTTCTTTTATCAAATTTCCATTAAAATTTTTAAGAATAACCTATGTTTTCTGCAACTAGGGAAACAATGTAAATACAGACATACCTCAGAGATATTGTGGGTTCGGTTCCAGGCCACTGTAACAAAGCAAATATCACAGCAAAGCATGTCACACAATTTTTTTGGTTTCCCAGTCCATATAAAAGTCATGTGTACTATACTATAGTCTATTAAGTTTGCAAAAATAGCATAATGTCTTGAAAAACAGTGTACAGACCTTAACTAAAATACTTTATTGCTAAAAAGCTAGCCATCACCTGAGCCCTTCAGTGAGTCATTCTCTTTTTTATTGATGGTGGGTCTTTTCACTATGTTGATAGTTACTGACTGATCAGAATGGTGGCTGCTGTTTGAAGGTTGGGGTGGCTGTGGCAATTTTTTTAAGCAAGACAACAGTGAAGATCTGCTGCATCTATTGACCCTTCCTTTTATGAAAGATTTCTCTGTAGCATGTGATGCTGTTTGATAGCATTTAACTTACTGTAGAACTTCTTTCAAAATTGGAGTCAATCCTCTCAAACCCTGCTGCTGCCTTATCAACTAAGTTTATGTAATATTCTAAATCCTTTGTTTTCACATTTCAACAATGTTCGCAGCATCTTCACCAGGAGTAGATAGTGAAACCATTACTTTGCTCATCCGTAAGAAGCAACTTTTCATCCCTTCAAGTTATATCCTGAGGTTGCAACAATTCATTCACATCTTTTGGCTCCACTTCTTTTTTGGTGGGTGTATGTCCGGGAATCGAACCCAGGTCTCCTGCATGAAAGACGAGCATTCTACCACTGAACCACCCTTGTACCCTTAGGCTCCACTTCTAATTCCAGTTTTCTTGTCTGTTCTACCACATCTACAGTTACTTGCTCCACTGACGTCTTGAACCCCACAAAGTCATCCATGAGGGCTGGAATCTTCTTCCAAAATCCTGTTCATGTTTATATTTTAATCTCCTTCATGAATTATGAATGTTTTTTAATGGCATCTAGAATGGTGAATCCTTTCTAGAAGATTTTTAATTTACTTTGCCAAGATCCATCAGAGGAATCACTATCTATGGCAGCTATAGTTTCATGAAGACTCTTCCTTTCACTTGAATACTTAGAGGCCATTGTAGGATTATTAATTGGCCTAAATTCAATATTGTTGTGTCTTAAGGAAAAGGTAGGTGTGAGGAAAGAGAGAGAAATGGGGCAATGGCTGGCCCGTCAGCGGTGGAGTCAGAACACACGCAACGTTTATCAATTAAGTTCTCTGTCTTATGGTCACAGTTCATGGTGCCCTAAAACAATTACAAAAGTAAACATCAAAGACCACAGGTCACCATAATGAATATAATAATAATAATAATAATGATATTTTAAATGTTTTGGGAATTATCAAAATGTGACACAGAGACATGAAGTGAGTACATGTTGTTGGAAAAGTGGCACCCAATAGACTTGCTTGATGCAGGATTGCCACAAACCTTCAATTTGTAAAAAATACAATAGCTGTGAAATGCAATAAAGTGAAGCACAATAAAAGGAGGTATGCTTGTGTATATATAGAGAAAAATAATTAAGAATCTTCTCCCCCGAGCTCTTTCTTTGTAACCTCTGCTCTTTATAGCCACACACCCTCAACTTCAGGTAGACGACAAGTGCTAACAGCCTGGCATACCTCTTTTCATGCTTTTCTCCATGCTACACACCTATATTTATATTAAAATATATATGCATATATATATTTGTACATTTCGGTTGTTTTTTTTCTTTTATAAAACTTAGATTATACTGAATATATGACTCTGCAATTTACTTTTTTCACTCGAACAATTATTACGGACAGTCCTCTTTCATAATATCCTGTGGTAACACACTGCTATTTATTCAACCTATTGTGTTATTTCAGCTTATTTCCATGGTGTTGTTTTGTTTTCTTTTTGCCAGTAGGAAAATAGGCCGTAATTAACAGATTTGTCATATACATTTATGTACTAGCTTATACACACACACACACACACACACACACACACACAACACGGTACATTAATACAGTAGAAAAAATGACATAACTAGGTCAAAGAATATGTATACTTTTAATTTTAATACATGTTACCAATAAAGTTACCATGGTTCATAGCAATTTACATTCCTACCAACAATGGCAGAGAGTGCCTTTTCCCCTCATCCATCATCAACACGGGATTTAATCAGTCATTTAATTATTTTGCCAATTATCACATTAAAAATGGGACCTCATTCTGTTTTATATTTGCGTTTCTCTGACATTTAGTAACGTTCAGCATCTTTTCGTCCCTCTCCTATTTTTCCTAATTGTTCACATGCGTTTTCTGTTTTTCTTTTTTAAGTTGGAGGAGCTCTCTGTATGGTGGGGATGTTCATCTTTTTCATGCTATACATATTATATACTTTTTTCAGTCTCTTGTTTGTGTTTTGACATTGTTTATACTGTGAATTTTAAAGCCACATTAGATATCCTGGAACAGTATTGGAGAGTCACCTGATAAAAAGCTGCAAAATATTCTGATACTAGATAAGAGTGTTTCTGCACCCATCTTCTCTCATGCACAACGTATCTAACACTGTGTCCTCATGAGAGATGGAAGATTCTGGAACAAGGCCTCTCGTGCCACCTGTGGGCGTATTTAATGAAATACAAAGCTGGAAAAGGCAAAAAAACCAGCCCTTTCAGCACTACCAATTGGAAATAAGAGTGGGAATGACTGTCAAATGAAGAGAGAGGATGTCTTTTAAGATCATTAAAATGAGCAGTAAACATCATAAATAAATAAAAAAATAAATGGATCCTAAAAATAAGTTTGGTTTCTCTGTATAATGGACTGATTGCTATTTTTTCACTGAATAATTTTATTTCATCTATATGGTATTCAGGTTCCAAAAGAACTTCAAAAATAAAAAGTCAGGATGGGCCACAGTGGCTCAGTGGCAGAGCTCTTACCTGTCATGCTAGAGACCTGGGTTCGATTCCTGGTGCCTGCCTATGCAAAAAATAAAATAAAATAAAAATAAAAGGTCAAACCAAGCATTTATATTTACGATAACCACAAATTGTACTGTCTTTAGAATTGAGTCACTCTGAGTTGAAACTTATAAAGCAGCACTCCTGTGCACATAGGCCTTCAATAAAGATTGGTTGGATGAATAAATAAACATATCTTTAAATATATAGTTTTAGAAATCGGGGAGGTCACTTTATGAAGCCCCATTCCCTCCCTTTACATGTGAAGAACCTGCGCCCAAGGGTTTGTTTGTCAGAATGAAGACAGATCCTTCACTTTTGAAGTCTCCACCCAGCACCCTTGCAGCTCATATAAAGACAATAAAACTTCCCCATCTGGCTATCTAATGGGGTGTTGGACAAGTGGTGGAAAGAAGCTTTGCTGTTTAATGTGAGGAGCATACCCTGCCTCTGGGATGGTTTCTTTGATAATAAAGAAGGCACTTCTATAGATCTTCCTAGCAGCTTAACTTCAAAGAAGAGGACAGCTGGTCTGTGGAAGGCTAAGATGGGCTCTTCAGTTAGGGGCAGAGTTGTGACTTGAGTGCCCATTTGTGACTCTTAAACCATGCACACACGGCCGCCTCAGAATAAAGGTGTTTAAGGAAAATTTGGCATCTCGATTATTGCTTTCATTTTGTAGTAATACCACTTGTCATGCTTTATGAATTGCATAGATTTCTGCCATGGATGCTGACCATGGTTACCCTCCATTTCTGCCTCAGGAAGCAGGGTCGAGTGCCTTTATCTGATGTGAAGCTCGTGGTGGCCTACACCAACCAGAACATTGAACTGAAACTATTTCTGGGTCAATAAAGATTTTATTCATCTTATAAAATATATGTGTTCCCTCTTTTGCTGGTACCAGTCCTGTCATGGCTCAGGTGCCTTCTTACAGCTCCTGTTCTCCATGACCAAAGTAGTCCTGGATTTCCTTGGCCACACTCAGAGCTCCTTAGAAACTTAGAGTCCCATGTGAGGAGATGCAACCGTAAGCAATTCTATTTCAGTTCTTTAAAAAACCTACAATTTAAGTCACTTCTTTGTATTGTATTTATGTACTTAGAATTAGCAATACTTTCATATAGTTCAAGGACGTTCAACATTATATAAAGGTAAGTAGGGAAAAAAAATCTCCCTCCTACCTTATTTTTCCTTGTCACTCAGTTCCTCTCCCATGGGAAAAGGTTTTAGTTTCTTATGTTTGCCTCTAGGATTATTTTATATATGTGCAAATACACGCACAGGCATCCCTCCTTTCATACATGCTGTTCTGCATTTTGCCTTTTTTTCACTTTAAGATAAATCTTGGAAATCTTTGCTTAAAAGTACATAGAGAACTACCTTATTCTTTTTCTGGCTGCAGATTACTCCATTGTGTGGCTATATCAACAATTGTTTAACCAGTCTCCTATTGATGAGCATTTAAATACTATTTTAAGCATTTGTTATTTAAAAAATTGGTAAAGAATAACTTTCTACATTGGTCATTTCATCCATATGTGAAAACAACACACTTTTATAGGGTAAATTTCTAGAAATGAAATTGCTAAGTCATAGCATAATGTGTATAATTTTGATTAATATTACCAAATGTCCCGAAATATGAATGTTACTTGACTGACTTTTATACAAAACCTGCTTTCTTTTTTAAATGATCCCGTGAATTTGAATGCATGTACTTTTGTTCTTTTGGATTTAGGAAGAACTCTTTTATGAAGTCAGGGAAGGGTAACATAATAGTGATACCACTAACAAATATTTTCCTTACATTAGTGTGTGCCAAGCATTGCTATAAGAGCTTTACATTGATTTATGGTTAAATATTTCACCCATATCTTCCTTTGCCTCCTAAACAAGGACTTCAGATCCTCTAAATTCTCCTCATTCAGTCTAAGATGTTTTCCGGTGATGTGGTCATTGGGGAGAAATTTCTTTCAGCATTTTGTCTTTAACTCTTGTCTCACTGTGATCCATTGAAAGCAGATTTCCTTCCTCATGCTAACCTGCCACCTATTTCGCTCCTAACCTTGCTATCAGATGGACACTTCTCAGAAAACCACCATGGCACATTGCTGTGAGGGAGGAGCAGCTTCTAATAGGGTTTTCATAAGTATCTCTTTCCTATTTCCACATAAAATGTGGGATGGGCTTGCTCTTTTATGCTGCTGCCGATTTTTGTGTTCCTGTCTTTAGTTTATCCAATATTTCATTTTTACTCATCAAGAATGTGTCATTTTTCCTCCCAGGGATTGAGAATGGCTTCTTGACCAAAAGGAGGAAAAGAAATGAAACAAAATAAGGTTTCATGGCTAAGAGATTTCATATAGAGCCGAGAGGTCATTCTGGAGGTTACTCTCATGCAAGCTTCAACTAGACATTGCAAATTGCCCCAGTATGCCAATCCCCAACCAATAATATTCCTGAAAACCCTAAAGAATACCTTGGGTTTTATCCAAGACTCTATAAATGTTTTACTTACTAAGTTTATCTTTTCAGAAACTTAAGGCCTCTAGATTGTTCCTATACCAGATAAGCCCTGAAACCCAGAGGTACCAGGCTCTCTAAGAACACCAACCAGTTTCATTCCTCCACCCCATGAGGTCAACACCCCTTTTCAGCATGAAAAAGTTAGAATTGTCATTGCCCAAATATCCTTGAAGATTGAGAGAATGATCAAATGAGAGGGAGGAGGCATAACTGAAAAATTAGGATTTATAAAATGTTTATGATTACTGACTCATTATACAGATATTCCTTTTTAGTCTCTTGTGTATCAGAATAGCCAGAAGGAAATACTGAAACTGTTGAACTGTAATCCAGGAACCCTGATCTTTGATAATGACTGTATAACTATATAGCTTTTATCATGTGACCATGTGATTGTAAAACTATGTGACTGACACTCGCTTTATCCAGTGTATGGGTAGATGGGTACTAAAATAAAGACATGCATGAAAAAAGAATAGATCAGGTATATGGGGACAAATACTGCTATGCAAATTATGAACAATAGTTATAGTACTACTTTAATAATCTTTCATCAATTGTCACAAATATATTAACTGTTTAAAAAAATAGAATCATAAAAAAAGTGTTATCATCGATTGTAACAGATTTTCCACACCAATACAAGTGTTGGTGGTGGAGAGGTGTGTGGCAATCCTGAATTTTATGCATGATTATTGTGTAAACCCATAATTTCTGTAATAAAGGTTTTTTTAAAAAAGAATGTCATTTTCCTAATCTTTCTTTTTTATTTTCTTTTATTATCAGCATTGTCAGTTGACTTTCTATTCAGAGCTTGTGTTCTCATTGAAACAGAGCTATGATCTGGCCATGGTTCACTGCGGAGCGATGAGCAGATTTGAGCAATAATAGCAAACACTTGGAGGGTGCTTCTCATGTGCCAGCCTCTATTCTGAGTGCTTTGCATACTGTACTTGCGGCCTTCTCAGATTTCCTCAACCACCTCTCTCTCTTTCCACATTCGACTTGCACAGTCATCTCTCCACTTTGTGACCTTGTTGAGACACGGGATCTGGCTTCCAAAGTGCTTGCCAAGGGGCCAGATGCTGCGGCTGGAAGTACAGTGGCGTCAGCTCTCTGCAGGGTGAATTTTGACCAGTGGAATTCAAGAGGCACAAAGGAGCCAGACCAGTGAATCTCCTCTCCTCTTTTCTCTCTCCTGTGGGCTATTGTGAAGTACACCTACTCTTTGCAAAGCATGCACAGAAATCCTTCTAGAGTCCTGTGTGTTGCAAGAACACATACTGTGTCTTCCTGACTCTCTGTGAAGTAGATGCTACGGTGAGACTATACCACAGTGCATTGCATCTTGCCTTTCCTCATTTCTTTTTACCTTCATCATCACACACTTTAGGCTTACAACTCCTACATGAAGTATAATAGCCATTATCTTTGCCTGGGGATCTGCATTCCAAAAGACCCTGACTAAGAGCCATCCATCCACTAACTTAATCCTTGTGAGAACTCAACCAGGTGGATACCACTATTTCCCCATTTCATTGATGATGAAACTGAGACACAGGGGATTAATTAATTACTGAATGGTACTTAATGATATTATTAAATTTCAACATAGTCTGGCTCCAGAAGCTATGCTCTTAAACGTTGTTCTTTGCTGCCTCCATATATAAAGCCTCCTGGAGCTGGGATGTGCAGCAATCACTAGACATTCTCACTAATTTAGTGACTTGCTCACCCAATTATTTCTTTGCATCGAAGCATTCAAATTCGCATCTCAGCAAAATGATGATTTGCTATATGCCATGGACCTTCGGAGGTTATCTGGGAAACGTAGAAACTAACTGTTGAAACAGAACTCCAAAGATTTGTTGTGAATGTGGTAAGTCTCACATTTACTTTTCTAAAAAAAAGGAAATATGTTGACACACACATACATCCGCCATGTGATAATCATATCTACTGGTATAAACATTAGGATGCATGAACTGACGCATGCTTCGATGCCTCAAACCCTCTCCTATGCTGGAAGAAAAGGTGACCTAGGAAATGTGAAACATATGGCTTCAGCAGATACAGAATATATTTTATAGGTAAGTGGACATGGGGAAAAGACAGAAGGAATTTTTACTGTGCTTTTTATCAGAATGAGCTTGGCTTTCCCCCCATTTGACCTTCAACTCCCAGGAAACCTGGGCTTAACTGCTTTGATTTATCCCCATAATAAGGTGATCGATTAACGGGAGAGGCTGGCTTTATGAGGCCTGTGCTCAAATGGTGTTGGAGACACCGTAGTGAGAGAGTTATACTGCCACTACTCTAAAAAAGGTCACTGGAAAAGAATCAAAGACAGCATAAATGATGGTTTACACACCAAAAACCTCTCTGTAGAACAGACAGAGAATGGCGAACATAATACCTTTTGACGTTTGGTGCACATGTTATACCAGTAAATAAATATAGTTTGATTTGTTGTTGTATAGGTTCTTTTGCTGTCAAAAATTACGTTCTCTAGGGCTTAGCTCTGAGGTGTTGTCCTTGAGAGTAAATGCGCAGGCCCCGGAGAAGCCTCAAATGTTACTGAGTACAATCCATAGCACTGTGATTAGAGTCTGTAATTGCTGTATCATCATCCTGAATGATCAGTTCCTGGGATCAAAGTTCAACGTGACAGTTCTTTTTCCAGAACCAGACACACGGAAGGAAAGAGATCAAAATTAAAGTGGATCTCAGAGAGAATCTTGACTCCATGGTCCCTGCCTCCTCTGACCACTGAGGACAGAAAGGCTGCTGTGTGCGGCTGGGTTTGTCAGGCCTGAGAGAAGCCTATTTGTTGTTGGGTTTCTAAGCATAATATTCTGTGGGCATACAAGAGACTCTCTGGCTATCTGAGAACAGGTGTTGGATTTCTAAAGCCAGTGGCTCTCCTGATATCCAAGTTCCTCTCGGGCTCTGTGAGCTTGCCAGGGCCATTATTTGTCATTTGTTTAGTTTTCATCTTTCTGAGAAACTACGGCAAAGCACAAGACCACGGCTGTGCTTCCTCTCAAATCCTTTCAGATTTTGACTCAGTTTTTCTCTGATGAAGAGAAATTCACCATAAAACATGCTGTCTTCTGGATTTGGCTGTAGAGCCAAAGAGGATGGCAATATCACCTGGCTTTTAAGTAGGCTTAGATACTGAAAGGCCAGTTTGCAAGCCTCACATATTTTGTCGCTGACACCAAGCTGGAAAAGCAGCTAAAATATTTTGATTGCCGGGCATGGGTATTTGTGGCAGATGGTCTCTTTAGCAGTATTCTTTTTTCTTTTTTTTGAGCAGGGGACAGTCAGTGGAAAGAGGAGGGTATCAAAGTACAGTATATAAAGTCAAAGAGATAGAAACTTGGCCTCATCTTACAAGGCTGTGGGCCAAACCTTGGAACACCCATGCACCTCCAGTCAAGCAGAGAGAGGTTTCCATTCTGAGCTGTGTGAAAGGGATGACAGTTCATTCAAGCAGTCTGCCGGGAGGATTGGCTGGGTTGGAAACCCAGGACCCGGGGAACCTGCATAGGCTGGAAAAACGTATCTGCCCATCCCACTGGTCATGAAGTGGTGGGCTTCCAGATGGGCTCGCATAAATTCTTAGTAGGAAGAACGTTGTCAGAGGCAGATGCCTAGGTAACAGGCTTTGAGAAATGCAGCCAAGGAAAGAGCTGAATCATCGGACTTCACCTTAGGTGACTTTGCATGGCACCGAAATCCTGGGCACAGCTCTGGGTCTTAAGACCTGATTGGTGCCTGGCCACTGGCTGGCAGGTGTCCAGAGACTGAGTTGCCTTAAAGATTAGACCGCACCCTTACTCTCACCAAACATGCATTATAATAATGCAAATGCATTCTAAAAGAGCTTAGGGCACTGTAAACTACCAAGTAGAGCTGGGGCTCTTTGAGGTCACAGGACTCTGCCAATTCCATCTCACTTGGTTTTCCTGTCTTGTTTTTATTTATTTATTTGCCTGGAAGCAGTAGCTTTCCTGTGAAGACTCTTGGGCAGAAGCAAGCAAATAATTTTCACCCAAGGGCCTATTAGGAATAAACATTGATTTAGAGGGCTGTTCAGACAATGACATCAGTACCATTGTAATGGACCACCATTACCCACTGATCTTTCTGGTTGACAGCTGGTCAGCTTCACTCACAGGTGGATTTGGACGAGCCTTTTTTTTTTTTGGCTTTGAAAAGGGGGAATTTATTCAGTTGCTAGTTTACAGTTCCAAGGCTGAGAAAATGTCCCAATTAAAACAAGTCTATAGAAATGTCCAATCAGAGGCATCCAGCGAAAGATACGTTGGTTCAAGGCCGATGAAGTTCAGGGTTTCTCTCTCACGTGAGAAGGCACATGGTGAACACAGTTAGGGCTTCTCTCTCAGCTGGAAGGGCACATGGCGAATACGGTGTCATCTGCTAGTTTTCTCTCCTAGCTTCTGGTTTCATGAAGCTCCCCGGGAGGCATTTTCCTTCTTCATCTCCAAAGGTCACTGGCTCATGGACTCTCTGCTTTGTGGTGCTGCCTGGACTAGCCTTTTTTGTGTGTGTCTTACAGGGAGAGGCCAGGAAGAGTGAGGGCACTGGACAAGCTTGTGAGCACATCAAAGCCCATCTGATGACCACCTTAGGTGATAATATTTTCTGAGCCATGGCTACATACTAAGTCTTGTCTCACTCTTAAGGGAGGAAACTGTTGATCTAGGGACATACTGTTTATAAGTTATAAAAAGTATTTGCTTCTTTTACTCTTGACATAAAAAGACAAATAAAGCCCTCAGGTAATTATCCAAAGCCCATAGTTTAGGACACCTGATTTGCAGTGCTATTCCCCTTAACTGTACATAAAAAAGTCATAGTAAGAAAACACAAATCAGAACATGAGTTGTTCTTCTCTGCATACTCATAAATAAATAATACACTGTATATTAAGTATACTGAGTGCTTCATGTACAGTATCATATTTTACCTTCACAACAACCAATATTGATGCCTCCATTTCACAGACCTGGAAACTGGATTTAAAAAGTCAAGTGATTTGCCCAAAGTAAACTCATTAATGAAGAGCTGGGACACCAATTTAGGATTTCTGAAACAAAGTCTGGTGTTCTTAATCCTTTTTCACAGCTGCCTCACTTAGGTAGAGAAAGTGCTAAGTGAGTATATCTCTGTGAAACTCGTAGATTTTTAACTGGGGAACATTTAAAATGCAAATAACCTAGTATAAAATGAGGCCAATTTTCCCTCTTTGAGGAGGGAAAAAGTAAACCTAGGAAAAACCACACTGGCAATGAGGATATGTCTAATTTGAAAATAAGTCCTTTCTGACCCCTCCTCCCTGATTTTGTGAGGCAATTGGAGGGAAGCATATTTTTGTACATCTCTGGCACATATTGTTAATGAAGTTTCATCCATTGTTGTGGTTAATGTAGTTCAGGTTCTGTTGGAGAGCTTTGAGATTCTATGTCCTTCCTGAAGCCTGCAACAGAACCTCTGGAAAACTGCAAAAGAAGTAAAATGTTCAAGACTTCTTCAATTTTTTCCCTTTTAACATTTTATATAATTTCAGATAAATGGAAAACTCACAACAATAGTATACAGAATTCCAATATACCTTTCACTCAGATTCCCCAGTTGTTAACATTTTATTACGTCTGTATTTCCTTCTCTTTCTCTCCATACACACTCACATGCATATATACATATGTAAATACACACTCATATTTTTTTCTGAACTTTTTTGAGAGTAAGTTGCTGACAGAGTGCTGTTTTAGTTGAACAATTCATTGTGTGTTTCCTAAATATCAGGACCTCTCTTCTATAACCCTAGTACAAATATCAAAAGCAAGAAATTAACATTGATATAAAATATTATCTAAATATAGGCCTTTTAAGATTTTACCAATTATCCCAATAATTACCTTCTCTGATAATAACAAACAAGGTTTCTGGTATCCACAAGGTATTTACTTATTTGCTCAGTCCCAGAATATACAGAAAGTAGCATCAGAATTGCTTACCCAGACCCCTTTGAAAAAAAAAACAAAACAAAAACTATTGCCCAGAGTTCAATGTTTGCTTGGATTTCTTTCTGTCTTTAGCCTAAGGACATTTAGTCCAAATAATATATCCAAAAGTAATTTGCATTCGTTTTTGTTTTTCCTCTTCAATGCTCTTACATTAGTCAGTTAAAAATATTTCAGTTCATTTTTTTCTGTTTATATTCAATTTTCATTTTTTATTCCTTCATTCCCAAATGAGAACTGTACACAAAACCAACCTCAGAGAATGCCATTTACTCCTTTTATCCCACTTCTGACCTCCTGTTCTTACATCCAATTTCCATCTGCCTCCCCGTAGATACCAATCTCATTAGTTTCTTTTTGATCCTTCCTCTGTTTATTTTTGAACAAATGACAAGATATTGGCATTTAAAGATATATTCTTCTTCTTTTTTTTTTTACACGAAATTAGGAAACTATAGATAGTCTTTTGTAAAACTTTGCTTTTACTTAGTAATATGTTGTGGAATCTCTCATTATCAATTCATGCAGTTCTTCATTCTTTTCTAAAATTGCATACTGTTCTATAGACACCGTTATTTATTGAATCATTCACTTCTTTCTAGTATTTAAGTTGTTTCTAATATTTTGCTATTAAAAATAATGCTATATGTGACAATAACTCTATGCCTGTTTATTTTTATATCATTGGAGGTATATCTATATGGTGAATTTCTAGAATTGAGATTGTTAGGTCAAAAGATGGGCAATTATATTGTTTGTTAGTTGTTAACCAAATCGCCTTCATGAGGGTTTAGTCAATTTGCATTCACATCAGCAATGTCTTAGAATTCTGGCTTCTCTACAGCTTTACCAAAGCATAATACTGCTATACTTTTTCATTGTTGTTAATCTGATAGATGAGAAGTGATATCTTGATATAATTTTGTTTGCATTTCTCTTATTCTGAATAAGGTTATACATCAATTATATGCATAAAGAGCTATTTTATTTATATCTTTTCTATGAATTGCCTGTTGATATATTTTATCCAATTTTATATTGGGTTTTTGTCTTATTTATTTTTAAGTTTTAAGAGTTCTTTAAACATTAAGGATATTAGCCCCTTATCTGGTATCGCTTATGGTCCCCACACAAAGAAACAGGAATTTGGCAACTAAAGAATAAATATTGTCATTCAATTTTTTTAACTGTTTGTATGCTTATTAATCATTTTTACCCCATATATATACAAAGGTAAGCTTCTACTAAGATTGTAATTAATAAAGTTTTACAGAGATACTTACAGCTTTCTCTGATAATTCATCCTGCTTGAGTTTTAGAAGTGAAGAAAAATATAAGCAATAAATGCACAAATAAACAAATGTGCCCAATTAAAAGGTTGCCTGTATCTTTTCTCTTTTTTATCTATTTTTTACTTTCCGTCAGTAGCACCAATTCTCTTTAAGACAAAAGAACTATATATAAATGTTTTTTTATAACTAACAAATCCTGCTTAGCTGCTCTTTTTAACTTACCGCTCTCTGCTCTTTAAGTTTTATCAAGTTTACTCCTTGCTTTTCTTCTTCATTAGTTTCTTGTACATTTCCATGATTATTTATTTATTTATTTATTTTGGTATCATGTGCATGGATGAATAAATTTCTTCTGTCCCTATACATTTGCTCTAAAGTCCCTTTTGTGCCATGTTTTAAAAATCTCTTCATCTTAGGATGATTATTTTTCTTTTGGTTAGTGAAGTGACTGTAAGGGCATGAATCCATGTGGTATTTAGCAAAAATGTAAGTATTATGGAAGCTCCAGGAAACAGATTCTGAGAGTGTGAGAGTCATTTCCGTGGTCTCTCTCTGTAACTGGCCTGCAGGGCTGGGCTGGGTAAAAAGCGCAGTGTGGATCGAGCAGGCTGCACTCATTTGGAAGCAAAACACTTTCTGTTTCTTTTTAGTGCTTCGATGAAGGTGGATTTGAGAGGAATTGGAGCAATTTCCTGCAAGCGTTCCATATCGCGTTCTCATTACCAAACCGACATCCACACAACCTCACATGTGGCACAGTAAACACCAAAGAGGGACAGGAATAATCAGGAGTAAGTTCTGAAATTACCTGAGAAAGAGAAGAGCAGGCTCAAGCCTGAAGGGAAGTAAAAAATAGACTGCAAACACATCCATTCTGCCCTTACTTTTTTTTTTTAACCAAGGCATTGTTGGCTTAAGACTGTGACAAAAGGGTGTCATGAGGGCAGGGTTGTCAAAGTTCTGGTTAGCTCTACAAAGGGGTAGGAACATTCATGAAAATATAGTAGTTATAATCAAAGCATGGGGCGGGCCACGGTGGCTCAGCGTCAGAGTTCTTGCCTGCCATACTGGAGACCACAGGTTCGATTCCCAGTGTTCCCCACCCCCCCCACCGTGAGGGGGAAATCAAAGCGTGTATGTCTCCCTATGTGCTCACAGATTTGGAGATGCTAGGAGTTGGAGGTCTGCAGAGGGAATTTTGTAGGTTGTCTCTCATTCATTCCAATCCTCTGGTATACTTATTCTTGAAGATGAAATTTCAGAAGGACAGTCAGTACAAATACATTAATTAAAGGGCTGTTATCTAATGGCCATTATAACGTTTGCTATAGAGCCAAGTTTCATTCCTTCCTCAGATTGATATTTCAAGAGTCAGGATCTATGATCTGCAAGAAACACAAGACAGGAGGTGATGGAGATTCTGTGAAAATATGGGTCTCTTGACTTATGTTCCTGAGTCCTTTTTACCGTATGGGTTTTTCTATACCAAAGAACAATGTAGCTCAATGATTTTAATGGATTCAACCTTGAAATAAAAACTATAGACATAAAGCCAAATTGTGGTTATAAAAAGAAGAAACCAGAAATGCTCAGTATAAGACGACAACGACAGTATTTGAACACTTACTCCACAATGATCGACTTCCTTTTTCTATTCATGATTCTCACCCCCTGCTAATCTTTATTTGTCTTAGTTCACGGATTTTCAAGGCATTAACATTTTCAAATATTAAGAATTCAGTTCAACTTGCACCGAGTTGGAAACCCATATGTCCAAGGCACTGGGCTAGGTGTGGGCTAGCACACAATGAGAAGCAACATGGTTTCAGCCCTAACCATGTTATAGTTTAGTATTGGGTTGGCAGTCTAGAAATCTCGGAAGTGATCAAACATAACAAAGTAAGAAAACTCAGGGAAAGCCATTAGACTCCCGCAGGTTCAGAGGGGAAGTGCCAGTGGAACAATGCTCCCAGCTACTTCCAGTGCTTACCTAGCTTGAAACACTCTCTTTGTGCTCACAGGATTCGTAGAACATATACAGCCTGTCTTATCAGCTGTAGAGAGAAGCAGCTAGGTGAGGGAGTTTTATTGTTGAAACAGAAATGGGGGTCAGATCACCTAAGTTTCCTATTTCCTGAAGTAGGAACTCTAAGGCATATCAGATAAAGTTTTACAAACATAAAACAACTTTATACGTAAAGATGTTGATAAGAAAAAGTTGTGTGGCCTAAGTAATGACCTCATTTCAGAACAAAGGGAAAAAGCTGCAGGTTATTTTTAACACAGCAGGATGCAAAGACATCATTTGGTGTGCACTGAATGACAGACTCTTTCTTATTGGTCCCCGCTGCATGTGAACAGTCTGTAACCACAAACGAAATTATGAAGCCTTATGTGCCCAAACAATGGTATACCAAAAGCTAGGGATGAAGGGTAGATGATAGCAAGATATTTGGGGGTTGATTTCAGAAAATATTTTTTTTCTGATTACAAAATAAATACACACATTGAAGAAAACTTATGAGGTACAAATAATAAATTAAAAAGAAAATTAACTCACAAATTTAACACTCTGACAACCTGTTATTATTTAAACACTGTGTGTTCTATCTTCCCTATAGCTATGTGTAGACATATCAACATGAATACAGGACCTTTTATTTAACAATATAATTTGCCAGTCTGTCTGTCTGTGTTTTCTGCCTTCCATCCATCACTTAAATATCTCCATCTTCATGATAACATTTATTTGTATGTTATTCTATTATACTGATATGCCATAATTTATTTAACTGATGCTTTATGGTTGAAAATTGTATTTCTGTAGTTTTTAAACATTTATTTTCATAATAATACCTACGATTTATTGGATACGTACTATATATGTGCCATGTTTTTATTAAGCATTCAGTTTATTAAGTACTCTCAACTCCCTGGGTATTAACCTGAAACAGATAGACTTTTCTGCAGTCATTCCCTTCAGCCTTGGAATCTTAGTTATTTGTTCTTTACCACTCAGCAATTTCATGAAGACAGCTGAAGAAAAATCCATAACTTCCCACTATTTTCAATTGTTGAGCATCTTCCAAACTTAGAAGTCAAACTTCAGTTCAGGAAAGTTCTGAGGGTCTTCAGGGAACTCTTCATACGGAGCTCCCGGATGTGGGTGAGCAGGGATTGAGTCTGGCTGAGCAACTTTGGATACCCTTAGCCACCAGCTGCCAGAGTCCCGTTCTGATTGGGGGCAATGGCGAGATGCTGGTCAAGCTTGGCTACCTTTGACAGTGTTACTTGGCACAGGTGTCTGAGCCCTGCAAACCCTTGAGTGTGCAGGTTGTCCTGCTGCTTCCCCCTCTCTGTCTATTGTTCTACCTCTGCCATTTCCTCTTTCCTGGATCAGAAAACTTTTGACTGATCAGAAGTTTGCTACCTAAAATACCAACTTCCCCTTCTTGGAGAGACCCTTAATCTTTGAAAGTGATCACTTAGGTGCCCCACTTATCCTGTCCCCTCCTCAAACTCAGTGAAAGCATACCCCTTGGGAAAAAACAAACCTCTTCACCCTCACCTAAATGAGTGGGCAACTGACTACTCTGAAGATTTCCTTCTCTTTTTCCTTACCTGTCTTTTGCTTTATTGACTGAAGTTTATGGATCCTATAGGAAAGTGTTTCTCAAACATTAATATGCATGTGGATCACCAGGGATCTTGTTCAAATGATGCTTCTAATTCAGTAGTTCTTGGGTGTGGTCCGAGAGTCTGTGTTTCTAACATTTCCAGGCAATGCTTCAGTTTATGGACCTTACTTGAACTGGAAAGAGTCTAGGTAGCGATGGTTGATTGTGGTTAGGTTGTTTTGCCACATTTTTGGAGGCCCTGGGGACTGTTTGTCTCCAGTTGCTGATGATTCTCCTGTGAATAAGTGGACCCCAGACTCAGGCTCCCATTGCCAATTTCAGGTCAACACAAAAAGTTTCATCAGCATTTTCTTTCATATGTATCACTTTAACGTATCTTGGCATAAACATTAGCAATATTACCTCTGTTTTAACAGTGAAGATACTTGAGGCTTGGACAAGTTAAACTAACTTGTCCAATGTTACCTAGCTGTATATACCAAAACCAAGAAATTCTCAATTTTGGCCAATTTCTCTTCAATCCCTTTTGCCCAAGGGTTCTTGATAGGGTAGCAGTGTCTGGCAACCTAGTCCAATTTTTTATAATGGCTATTGGAGAAATTTCTTTGTTGTGATAACAATTATAATAACTGAAGTTTACTGGGCATTACCGAGCACCAGACCCATGACTGAGGCCTCTACCTACCTTGTCTTGTTAATTCCCATGTCTACCCAATGAGGGAGGTACTATTATGATTTGGACTCAGAGAAGTTAAGCAAGAAAATAAGCTGGGATTGGAACTGTAGGCTGCTTCACTCTAAAACCCAAGCTATTAACCAAAATCCTGTGTGGTATATATATCGCTGTAACTTTTTTTTTTTTTTTTTGGATTTCATCCCAGAAAATTTGAGATAATCCTTTGGGCATAAACCAAAAATAGAAATATGGATATTTAAAAGATGATTCTGCAAAGTTGTAATAACGAGGTTTGCCCCCAAATTACTAGGAATTTTTCTATGAACTTCCAATTCACAGACTCACTGAGATGTGATGATAATTTGTCAGCTCTCAGCAGAACTATTTTTGAGATGATGTTCCCGTAAATTCACATTTCTGGGTCTCCTGATAGTTCATAGTATGGGTTGGTGTTTTGCCACCTACAAAATTGTAGTCTTTTTCACTCGTACATTGTAGAAAATTATCTACCAAGATCTGGGCATCTTTCCCGATGGCCTGGGAAATTGAAGTAGAGTGTCTAATTGACTTTTCCAGGGTCATCATAAGATAGTTGCAGAACTGGAATTAGGCTCTAAGTCCCCTGGCATGCACTCTAGGCTGCTGTTCAATCAGGAAAATATGCTGGGTCAGAATCTGGTCTCTGTAAGAACCTGTTAAACATCCCTCAAGAGAAGGGGTATGTTCAGCTGCCACACTACAGTTTGCATGACTGCCACTAGCTTTTGCACTCTGAGCATCAATCTCTGCCAATACCTGATTGCTCTGAAGACATTGGAAGCCTCTGGCATGGGGTTCAGCCACTCCCAGGAACGTAAGCCCACTCTGCTGTGTGTCTATATGCTTGTGACCGGGCATCCTTTTGCCTTTAATGAGATTTTGCAGTGACAGGATTGGAACAGATTGCTGGCATTATGGCAGCCAGGATATTGTCAGGAGGAACTTGGCAGTGCTCATAGGTGTTATAATGCTGGCTCTTTGCTCAAGGGCAAGAATATCGAAGGGAAAATTAGAGCTGCAACACAGAGTGAGAGGTAATGTCAGAGAAGTTCAGAAGATGAAAGCGGTAGCAGTAGATAACGTCAGAAATTATTTGAGGTTTACACACTTTGAGTCCTCGGTGACTGAAGACATAGCCAAGAATTGCTTCAGTGATATTCCTTCATAAATCTGCATAATAATCTCTCGGCGGGGCTTTGGTGAAATTACAAGTATTCATTTACTAAATTGGGTTCAGTGTCTGTATCATGCATGCCATATGAATATTCAGTGCCGTGAATGCTTCCCAAGCTATGTTGAAGTTAACACATAAGCTGAATATAACTCAAGTAGAACTCAAAATTGCACGCTTATTTTAACCTAACAGAGGTCCTAGTGTCTTAAAGAATTGGACCCACCACCCACACTCTGTCAATTAATACTCAGCCTAATAAAACCAAATGTAAAGCTTTTTCAGGATTCACATCCGTTTTTTGGGCATAAAATAGTTTTTTTTTTTTTTTCATAACAGAAGATTAAGATAATAATACCCAGGGCTCTGAATGGTTCCTTAGAACGCTGTGACAGCTGCCAAGCAGATTCAGGAAGAATGTTTAATTACAATGCTTAGTAATAACAACCAAGGAAAAGTTCAATGAGAAGAAATGACTCTATTATGAGACAAAGGTCTGTGCTGAGTGGAGAAAAGACAGTGGTCCTCTTCTCGACCATAGACATTTGCCACAGCTAGAGTTGTCTTCAGAGCTGTTAGGCTATTATTTTACCTTAAAACTTGAGTACTTTTCTTAAAGCAGCTCAGTGAGCTTTCCAGGAGAAGCATGCATAATTATTTCTATTTCAAAAAATGTATTTTTCCCCTCAAAGGAAAATTATTAATAATTTTCAGAGAAGAGTCAAGCAGAACCAGTGCTGTATAGCAAAAATACTCTTGACCAGGAGTCAGACAGCCTGGTACTAGTCCAGGCCTCTATAACAAACCACCAGCCTCAGACAGTTAATTCCTCTCTCTGGAAATTTCTCTAATATTAAATTTTCCATGTTATCCTGATTATTGATCGATATTTTGAAAATATCCACTTGGGAACATTATGGATTATAATTATTTTATATTCCTCCAAAATATTATATGTCTTTAGATCAGCAGTAGATGGCCAAATGTGGTATAAGAACTGCTATTGATAGACAATATTTTTGTACTTCTTACATGGTACTGTTGTGTTAAATGTGCTTCACATGAAAAATGTCAGCATATAAGGTAGCTTTATTATTATTATACTCATTTTATAGATGGAGAAATTCAAGCTTAGAAAGTTTAAGTTACTTGCCCAGTGTCGTATAGTGAGTAAGTAGCAAAATTGAGATTCTAACTCAATTTAGAATTTGGAATTAGAGAATTCCAAATTTGGAATTAGAGGATTCCAGCAACCACAGCCTTAACCATTTGCACCGCCTTCCTTTAGGGTAACTTCTGGAGCCATGCCAATCTTCCCAGCTCCATCACAAGTAAGTGCTGAGGAAATTGGCTTGAGTTCTTAGTTGAGTGTGTTACCAGTGCTGCAAAACATCTAAAGAGATCCAGAAGCAGAGATGGGGGAGAATATTGTTTAAAGGATGGAGACCTGAATTTCAGAGTAGCTGACAGAGGGAGGGGCAGTGGTCCATTATCATTATGCTTAGCAGTAACAACCAATCAGCGAAGCCAGTTTTCTCCTATTTTTAATTAAAACAACTTTCAAATCTCTACTGCTTTCGGTCAAATAGGACAGATACTAAAACATGTAAATGCACAAATGGCACTTGGGAGGGCTATAGATGACAGTGGGTTGCAGGTATAAAGCAGAAAAAAGTAAGCTTACATGTACAGGTCTTGCTAATTTGGGAAGGCTTTGGAAAGTTAATGTTAGGATGTGGGTTGAAATTAAATGTTAAATCTAAAAGGAGATTTATTTTACCTATGATAGTGTGCACTGATTACAAGAAATACAGGTTGCAACCAGGGAATCAGTATGGAGTTGTCTTGATGGTGAACGATGAACAAAGACTGGGAAAAAGAATTTGGTGGCAGTTTTCAAGAGATGTGAATAAAGTCTATGGAAGGAGAGACCTCAGTTTCAGGTGGCAAGGGGCCAAATGCAGTCCTTCATAGTGAATGTCTTTTGATGGGAATATTTGTACTTAGAAAGGAGCAGTAGGAAAATGTTATACTGGAGTCAGCTTAAAGTTACAGCAACCTACCCAGAAAATAAAACAAGATTCCCAAAACATGAAATTAGAGAAAATTAACTGTTCTGTAAAGAAGTTTTGAGTTAGACCATTAAGTCCTATAAAAAATAAGAATCAGTTATAGCTAATCAGAAATAGCTAAGATTTGCAAAAGAAGATTATGGAAGAGAAAAAATAAAAATGATTTTGGGCATTCTTATAACTTCTGAGAAGACTGGAAAATATTTCAAGGAGTAGAAGATGAGATTTATTGTATGAAAGCCTAAAGACCGTGTCTTAGTTTCCAACAGCTGCTATAACAAAGTATCACAAATTATGTGACTTAAAACTAAAGAAGTTTATTGCCCCACAACTCAGGGTCATAATCCCTTTGAAGTCAGTAGGGGAGAATCTGTTCCATGCCTCTCTCCTGGCTTCTGGAGAAAGTTTGCTGGCAGTCCATGATGCCCTCCACCTCAGCTATCATGTGACTTTCTTCTCTCCCTCTCCATCTACTCTTCTCCCCTCTTTTTATAAAGACACCAGTTCTATTGGATTAAGAACCCACCCTGCTCCAATGTGACCTCATTTTCACTTAACTAATTCCACGTGTAGCAACCCTTTTGCCAAATAAGGTCCCACTCTGAGGTACAGGGGATTAGGACATCAACATATCTTTTTTGGTGACACTTTCAACCCACAAGAGACCGTAGGTTAGAGCTGCGTCAGAGCGCAAACCTTATTAAACTTTAATCAATCAGCCTAAAGAAATCACGGGAGACCAAAGTTGTCATTAGGGTCAAATTGAGTTGACATAAATTTCTCTGTGGGTGTTTACTGCTAATGCACCTCATCGGAATCAATGTCATTTTTTGGCTACAATAAAGATTAAAATAAAATTCTTTATTCTTAAATTCATAGAATCCAAATCCAATATTAGAAGAACGTTTTTCTACATTCGTAATGTAATCATCAAACAAAAGGTCATGTGTCTATTAGGCTGACCATCTCATAGTATTAATCTCATAGTATTAAGAGGCTCTCTCTGTCTCTGTGTGTGTGTGTGTGTATATATATATATATATATGTACATATATACATATATATGTATATATATATATGTATAATACATATATATAAAGTTAAAATGTCTTGCAATATTTTTCCTACGGCTTTATATTCAACAAAAGTGTGAAATGTTACCATGGCAAAGTGAACAAATATAAATGTAAATCAGAGAAAGCAAGCATGTTGGGGTATCTCAAAATGTTCTGTTTGTGATAGTCCAGTGATAAAGATATTGTTTACAAAATCACATGATTGAAAAGGGAGTCTCCATACTCTCTTAAGTCTCCTTGTAAATGGATATAGGCTGTGTCCATTGCAAATGTATATATCAGGAGTCAGATGGGCCTTTACTATGCTCTAGTTAGCCACCTAACAGAGCATGGAGCTCAGTCCCAAGGAGGTCAGAAGACAATTTATGGTCCTTGGTGACTTTACTAGGACTACAAATGAAGTATCCTGATTTCAGGAAACAACATTCAGTAGAAGGCCTGACCTTGCACTGGCAAGGAATGGAGCTAGAAAAATGCACCCATAGAGCAGAACATTTTGGATGTTTTATGTAAGTGATTTTTCTTTCGTCAAATGTTTTATGCTTCATCTATAAGACAAATGATGAGAATATACTTTAAAAACAACAACGTACACAACAAAACAAAGCAAAAGGATTCTTTAACTTTCTTTTCTAGAATCCTTCTTTGATAAGGTCACTTTCTCTATGGGTATAATTATCAGGTCAGTGAGCTGCAAACCATGAACCATAGCAAAAACAAATGAAATTATTTGATTTAAAAAGGCAAAGGTGGTTAATCTTGGTTTCATACATTTTGAATACAATATATTGAATTTAGTGCTTATAAATAGAGTTGGGATAACATGCCCAGACATAATAGTTATCTTTCCATGTAGCAATTTCTTTTGATATGGAAATGGCTAGGTAGCATGTCCTTGCCAGTATTCCATAGTCCTTTTAAGTATTTTAAAGGGACTACAACTTTTTCAATCAGCTTTAGGGGCTTCAAACTTTCCATCAAATACCTGTCTGTGGTTCCTGTTGACTCCAGAACTTGTTTTGGCACTAGTTTAACAACAATCAGCCATGCCCAGTGACCTTGCAAATGAGTTGGTGGGGGGTGGGTGAAGCAATTCATGTGCCCTTTTCTATTTTAAGTTTAGGAAGCCAGAAGTTGGATACTTCATAAAGTGAACAAAATTAGAATGGAAAAATACATTTTTCAAAAACAAAGGGCTAAAAATGTTGTGAAGTCTTAAAAGAAGAATAATGGATTTGACCCTGAGTCTCAAATCTCCCCTGACTGAGTGACTTCTTGAGAGCCATCTATTTAAAGGTATTTATATCGGTGCCTGTAAAATGGGAATAATAATTCCATCCTGCCCTACCTGAGAAATAAATAACATGTAAATGGGCTTTGAGATCATAAGATTAAAAATACTGTATAAATGTCATAAATGAAAAATGATTCAAGGTCATTTGACATTAACCCAGGTGAAACTGTACTTTTCAAAAGGACTTTTAAAAATATAAATTCAAGCATCATTTGAAATTTAAAAAGCCATATAACAATATACCCTGTAGGAATTGCTTTTGAGAAGTTGAGCTTTATTCTAATGACTATGAAAAGAAAAATCAGAGAAAAGACAGCAGATTAATTTACATTTAAGACATGGCTCTGCTATTCTGTAGATCTCCAGTTAGAACCAGTATTTTTGGGAGTTACTAATGACCTTTTGCTGCTATGTGGGGAGATTCTATATATGGGCAGAATTTAAATATAAAGCATTATTATTCATTCGTCCATCAAAATTAAAAAAAAAAAACACTTACCAGGTGCCTCCTGTATTTCAAGCAATTTGCTAGGCATTGGGCATACCATGAGAGAGACAGGGAAAGGAGAGAAAAATAGAAAGATACAGTCTCGGGCCTAGAAAAAGGCTGTCATCAAGACCTTCCTTTAGTCCCCATTTTCCAAGCAGAAAGAAGACTCATCAGAATCTAACAAAGAAATAATGTGAGAGGATTGTGTATCATCACATACAAAGTTTCAAGGACTTCGTTGCTGCATTCTAGAGTATGGATTCAGTACAAGAAAATGTAGTGTGTGGCCATTCCTCAAATTAAAGAACTGTGTGGGATCTGCTGATGCCTTTTTTCCCCATCCTGTCTACAATCCCTAGCACTTCAATATGGGGGATGACAGAGAAAGGGCAGGTCTGAATTGGTACCCAAGGGACTGATTGTCCTAGAGATACGGGGACCCTGGAATATTGAGAAACCTGGAATCCTGAGATCATCTTCTCGGGTTATTCATCTGAAACTTGAATTCTATTTGGGGAATCTGAAGACCACAGATAGGAGGGTTTTCAGCACTCCTCTGAGGAAGGCATGACTATCGTGTCCACCAATTTCAAATAAAATAAAAAGACTGATTTGTGCAGTTATAATCATCTTCTCTGCTGCATTAGGAAGGAGTTGTATGCATATTTTGGAGTATAGTCAACCTACCTTTGCTTCTTACCTCACTTGGACCGAGTAGATAACTTTTAACCTGTTTTTCTATTTGAAAAATGGGCTGGGGGTTAATTTCCCATACCATCATCTTATTACAAAGGCTGTTGACATACTACGTCAAATTTGCTCTTCTCTGAAGTAATCCTGAGTTCTCTCTGAGAACACAGAGATTTGGAGAGACCAAAGAAGCTATCTTGCTATTACATCATGTACTGGTATTGCCTAATGTTGGACCGTTTAAGAACTAGTGAAGTTATATAATTTTACTTAGGTGTTCTTGTTGCTTATTCCTAGTACAATCACCTAGTTGATTTGTTCTTAATGAGTTCATCAGCAGTGATTTAATACAACTTTGAGGAACAGCTTTCTTTAGTCTTTAATTCGCGACAGTTCCCCTTCTATTTGGCAGTACATTAATGGAAATGGAAAATTGCCTCATTCTAAATGTCAGAATAATACTGCACCAAAAACAATTCAGTCATGTCTTTCAAACCACGCACATATGGTTCATCACCAAATGTCACTGTTCTTCTCTCCCCTTCCCCCCAGGCCCCCCTCCCACCTGTACCTTCCCTCTTTATTTTCTTTTCATTCATCTGATGCTGGTGATCATTGTTTGGATTAACTTCCTAATATCTTTGCATAAGCCTCCTTTCTCCTGTTGTCTGTATTTGCTAACAGCCCAGACAGAAGTTCTTATTACACTAGTTTTACCTAGACTCTTGGAATTGGCAGAGTTCACAGATCAGGTGACAGCTATTGCTTTTAGCATCACAAATGTCTTTCATCTGCTCTAAAAATTGAAAAAAAAAGTTTATGAAGTTTCTTCAAAATAATTTTTGTGCATAATTCTGAGCTATTATATGAAGTTCTCTTAGCAAAGCTACATTCTTCACTCTGTGTACACAAAGAAAATTCTTTTTTTCTTCTTTTTACCCCCTAGCACTGTGTTCAAGCAAGTTTCTTTCTAGAATGAATGCTTTTCTTATGGATATTTTAGTTGTGATTTGTTGAATAAATTCATAATGAGAAAACCAAGAACAATTTCCCTAGCACTTAGGATTCACATTTTTAATTGCAAATTATAATTCACTAATACTTAAAGGGGATTTACAGGTATTTTTAAAAAATTGTCTATAACAAATCATCTAAATTCTCTAAAGTCTTTCCATTGTTTAAAAAAGGTATAAAGGAGAGGAAATTTCAAAGTTATTGATCAGATATCAACTTTTGTGTTCACCTTTAAAGAATATTTTACATGATGAATTTCCTCTTTCTGAAAGGATCCCCTTCTTCAGCTACTATTTGGGTAAAAAACAAAACATTTTAAGAAAAAATAATTCCCACTCTCAACTGTATATTTTTATATCTTTACATTTAAAGTAGCTGTCTGAAACTAGAATTTTGAATCTTAATTGATTTCTTGGTTTCACTCTTTATTTCTACCAGAAACCTAAGTCATCTATGAAGTATGAATATTTTTATTCTGAATAAATGTTTTCTACAGGAGGATCACTTGTTTAAGCTGTCAGAAAGCAGTCAGAGGATGACCTGTAGTTTTGCATGTTCAGAGGTAGGATCAGAAAGCACAAAAACTTCACATGAGTTCTCTGTTTTCTTTTCCCCACATCCAGTGGGATTAAGAGACTTGCCAGTCTTAGGTTTAGAGATTATATTATGAAAATCATAATAATGACATACTTTTCCATGATTTGCTTAGCGCCCACCATGTGTATGCAGGTTATCTGAAAGCTGAAGTAGGTTGGAAAACTGAGGTTCGCAGAAGTTTAAAGCTGTCTGACATAACAGAGATGGCATGTGGTTCCATGTTTTCCTCATTCTACTCTTATTCTCCTTCTATAAGGAGATACCATGACCCCTAGGGAAGAAAAGGACATAAAGAGTCCATTATCCTATCCTCCCTTGTGGTCAGTAGTCATCTCACCTCTACTAGCATGTTTCCAGTGGCACTGAGCTCGCTTATTCCTAAAGCTTAAAGCAGGCAGACCATTGTTGAACAGCTCTAAGGTTAGAAAATGATCCATTATATTTGCCTGAAGCATCCCTTTCTGCATTTTTGTCCATTTGTCTCGAATCTAACTTCTGTAATAACATAATTAGTCAAATCCTTCCTCTTTCAGCTATTTGAGGACACCACCAATTCCCTGAATTAATCTCTCCCCTTAGGCTAACCTTTCTAATTCCTTGTTTCTGGATCTTTCAGGGGGCTTCAGAATAAACTCAGAAGGGGGCACAACAGTCTACTTGAAATCTGAACCAGTGTAGAATAAAAGAAGATTTAATTTGGTCATTGTATTTTTTAAATGTAGAGTTACATGTTATTTGTGTGTCTGTCTGAATTACATGTTAACTCCTGCTAAGTTTGGGACCAAGTAGAAAATAAATAGCAAAAATGTGTAACAACTTAGTCACCCATCCTGTACTTCATGATTGATCATTTGACCCATCATGAAACTTTAGGTATATCACTGTTATAGTATTCTTTGTATAAATTTATACATGTTGACCTGACTACTCGGTGTAGTTTAAAATTTTTCCCATCATTTGATATTTGTATCTTCCCTGTGCCCCACAGCTTTCTGACATCAACACATTTCATAGAATCTTTTTTCTATATTGTCAATCAAGTAACTGATTATAATATAGAACTAGACTCAGCTTAAAACAAAAAAAATGGGCTTTTCTCCAGGACACCTCCTTGTCAGCCCATTTATTGACTGTTATCTGAGGCTATTGACTCATCCTGAGCCCTGCAGAGAAAATGGGGGCTGCCTATAACTGTTTCCAGATACTACTTCAGCCATCTTTTCCTTGAAATCTTCTGTTTTTTTTTTTTAATAGCCACATCTGGGCACTAGCTCTCCTTCCACTGTTCTTACCTTTTAATTGTTCCTGCCTCTCTCTGTGTGATATCTTTCCTTGGTTTTATGGCTCATTTGTTCACACTTTATTAATTCATTGGTAAAGCAAAACACCCAAGAATATATTTATTGGAGATTTTCTATGTATATCCAAAAATGTATGTTTGATACTGCAGATCCTATAAATATGTCTAAGAGTTGCCCCCTGGGATTTCTTTTTAAAACAGAGTTCGACAAATTGCACCTTGTATAGACACAAAGGTTTCTTCATGTCTCTCTCTCTTTTCTTTTTCAATAAGACTCTAAGAGTTTACTAGACTATTTCTCAGGGTGCTGTGTTATATTTCTTTTTACCCAGAGCTTGGCTCATAACAGGTACTCCATACATGTTTATGAGTCTGAGTACAGCTGAATTCTGATCATTTGTAATTGTCTTCTTCAGATTTTCACTTCTGGGCATCTCCATCCTTCTTAGTCTTTCTTCTTTGCAGAATTACCTAATATAAGGATACCTTCTTTTTTTCTCTCTATCTTTTTAAAAAATTTTTACATTTTACAGATTGGGGTTCAACTTGCCTTTGCGTTATACTCCCTTCCTCTGTGCTTGCCACACTCAGTCATGTCCCAGGAATCCTGACACTGCCACATCATTAATAGCATTCTTTCTTGGTGCTCAAAATCAAGTAGAATTGTAAATAAACACAAGATCCAGAAGATATGATAGTTTCAGTCACATTGACAGTAAATGATGAAAATGAGTAAATAAACAAGTAAATTCAAAGGGTTTTTCTGAATGTTAATTTTCTTTTTTTAATCCAGAAGAATAGGTCTAACACTTATCGAGTGCCTCCTCCCTTATGTTCACATTATCTCTAAGGCATAGGAAAGTCATGCTGGTCATCATCTGTTGTTTTAAGCAAATTGTTTTGTTGCAATAGTCTAGTTAGGGAGATGAAAGCTAAATAAAAATCATTTGCCAAAATTAAAATGACTTTTGATTCTCCTTTTGAAGGCTTAAAACAACTTGGTTTATAATTTAAGTATATTTTTATTGATATTGATGAGCAATGACAAGGGTGAATTTTAAAAAAAACAACCTTTCATTTCCTAGGGAAGACCAGAAGGTTCAAGTACCAAGTATAAAACCAGAACATGTTTGGTGATTATTGTGAACTAGTTGAAACCAGCATATATCAAGGTCAGATTATCCTTGTTAGCAATTTTAAGAGCAAAGCATTTCAGGTTATGTCATAAATTCCTGGACACATACCCCCAGCCTATTTACCGATACCCTAGACCTTCTGAGAAATTCTTGACAGATAAGTTCTCTGGCTATAAATAGAAGGTGTAGTGGCAGAGAATGACACTAAGAGCTATGGAAGCTAGAGTCTAGTTCTGCCTTTCAGGTCATGGACATGGGGAAGATGAGCTTGAGTCATTATGATAGAACAATGGAGAAGGGCAGATGAGTCAGTACAAGAGGGCTAAACTCTCTGGGGCAAGGGGCCTGGCTGCTAAAATATTGTATCTGTATTTGTTTCTTAGGAATACTTTAATCATAAAGGACCACAAACTTGGTGGCTTAAAACAATAGAAATGTAATCTGTCATGGTTCTGGAAGCTAAAAAATTCAAAATCAAGGTGTTGGTCATGTCATGTTCCCTCAGAAGGCTCCAAGGAAAAATCCTTACTTGCCTCTTCCAGCATCTAGAGGCCTCTCGGTTTGTAACAACATGACTCCAATTTCTCCATACTCGTCTTCACATGGCCTTCTTGGTGTCTCTGTGTACCCTTTTATGTCCTTATAAAGACACTTCCATTGTATTTAGGCCGATCCTGTCATAGTATGGTCTAAACTTGAGTCTTACTTTAATTATAACTGCCAAGACCCTATTTCCAAATAAGGTCACATCCTGAAGTTCTGGGCGCACTTGAATTTTGGTGGGGAAGAGAACACCATTCAACCCAATACAGTATCTAAAGGTACATGGTAGCTGTTTTGGTTTAGGCCTGTCTCAATTAATGTATTGATCCATTGATTCATTCCACAAATATTTATTGAAAACCTATTATGTGCCAGGCATGGTACTAGGTAGTTAGGATACTGTCCACTGAGAGACATGAACCACAGATATGGAGCTTAAAGTCTAGAAACATCCAAAAAGGTCTATTTAAGTGGATAAGAGTCTTCTGCATATGTTCCTATAAGTGGGATCTCCAAATTTTCTTGATCACGTATGCTTTTTTCAGTCTGCAGTTCTAATACAAATGTCTATATTGATTTATTAAATTATTACATGAGCTACTTTCCTAATGCATATGTATGTACATTATACAGCATACCCAAAACTAAATCCAAGAAGGATCAGTATAATAAAAATAAATAGAAATTCTGATATTGTCTTTTCTTATCTTCATTGATCATTTTACTCAAGTCATCCTGGTTTACAGAATGCTATTTTGGACAACTCCTATTACATCATAAGTCTCAGGAGCAATGCCATAGTTTTAGATGGTTTTTCTGTTTGGCGAAACACCCCCACCAGACCTAAGGATCCAAGATGTAGCCTCTGGGACACAGTGATATCCAGGATGTCACCACTTCCCTGTGATTGTTAAAGACAGACTAAGGCTTATGCAGGGCTTCAATCACACCAGAGGCAATGGGTTAAAAATAGGGTATGCAGAGGCCCAACAGTAAAGACTTGATAATTATGTCAAGGCCATGAGTGAAGATCATGTGTCTGTGGGATGCAGGTACCTGAAGCCCATACTAGGCAGCTGGTACTTGGATTTTGGACAGAACTCCTAATATACTGTCCACCTCTTTTAGGGTTGGCTCTGGAGCTGAACCTGAGTAGTGAGTTCCTCTCTGCTTGAAGCTGAGAAGACAGGGAGATGCATGGTTGTTGACACCGTACCTGCCTCTGACTTTGTATCTTTATGAGAGAAATGTAATCCCTGTAGGCCTTATTTACTGTGATGTGAAGATAGTAATGCAAACCATTTGAAATAAAGATCCTGAATCAAGAAATCCTTTGAAATCCCCCTCAGACATAGGCCCCACCATTGTATGATTCTACTGTTTTTTAGTAAGTTAAATATTTGTAAATGAGACTTTTGACTCTTCTAATGGAGGTAAATTCTTATACTCACAACAGAATGAGGAATATATTCCAGTAAATCTATTTCTTTATAGACTCAGAAATGTCATGGAAAATGTTAAATCATGTTATTTTTTTTTCCAAAGAGGTGTGGTTGATTCATGCGTGAATATCTTTAAACAGAGAGATGTGTCTTTCCTTTACTGACTTTGTATTTTTGATCGAGAGCAATGCTGGGAAGTTCCCCTGGGTACAGAAGGTGAAGTAGGTAAGCTGGGAAATAGAGGTCATTGATAAACACATATTAAAGACAGACCATGTGGGTGGGAAAAATCTCACTTCATAGTTAGAAGACTTCAATTTTCATCTTCATTTTTGGAAATACTTCTGAAGGACTTATCTTCAGACAATTGTAATTGTTGTATTAATCCTTTAAAAACTATCCAAGAGGAATATAACATCTATTGACATTTGTGGTGCTTTAGATAAGAAATGAAAAATCTATATACCTTTTTCAATAATTTTCTTTCATAAAAATAATAGGCTCTTTCAAGTTGAATGAGCAATGAATTAAAAGTCAGAAGTTCTGGTCCTTACCTGGCACTGCTACTCATTGGACTTGCAACTTTTATTTCTCATGAAACGCCCTCTTCCCTCTCTCAAGTTTCTGTTCCCTTTATTTTAAAGTGAAGAACCTAGAGTAGGTCTTTAAAATTTCCTGATATAAACATTCCATGATTCTATGAGTTACTATAACATACTCAGGGCTACACTAAACGCTTCCATACCACATCTGCCTGGCTCAGTTGAACAATTATCTTTTCATTAATACCTTCCTAATTACCTTTAACCCCTGAGAGAGCCACCCTCTCTCTTCTTAATGCACCCTACTTATTCAATATATATTTATACTGCAGCATGTGGGTTGATCAGGAAGAATAAAAAATCAGTGATTCCACCTATGTTTTAATTGACAGAATTGGATGCTCATACAATTATCATAAGTTGGGAAGTATGGAAGTTGGAAGACCACCATTGAACTATTGATTTGAAGTTCATACCCCTTTAGCCGCTATCCTGAGGTCAGGTAGCTGCTGCTGCCATGGCTTTTGCTTATGCCTATTAAAGATTAGATTCTGGGATACGGAGTCCAGTCACCACACAAACATCAGTATTACTTGGCTTGCTGGCCTTGATAGAGGTAGGAAGAGAGCTGCCGTATTAAAGATTAGATTCTGGGATACGGAGTCCAGTCACCACACAAACATCAGTATTACTTGGCTTGCTGGCCTTGATAGAGGTAGAAAGAGAGCTGCCGTCACACATTTATTTTCCAACTCTCAAGTGTGTCTGGTAGGCCCATGTTTAGATTTAGAAACCTAACTTCAAGGGCATATGGGAAATATAAGCATCAGCTTTCCAACTTCTTCAAATGGAAAGACAGTGGAATTCTGATTGAGAGCCCCAACCCCAAATGTCCATCACAGCATGTGTAATGCTTGGCATCCTGAGCTCATGGAATCATGTCTTAGTAATCTTTGTGTCTATCAGTTAGGGAGAGGACACAGCTTGAAAGGATTACAGTCCATTTGGAAATTTGAATCAACAGAAACAATGGACAAGAGCATTACAGTGACAGGCTGATAAAGTCTAGAAGCAAGATAAGTGAATGTTGGAGTGGTCAGGAAACATAAGAGAGGAAATAAGTCTCAAAACGAGTCTTGATGTGGGATTTGGATGGTCCCAAAGATAAGAATACAATATTCCTATTAAAAGAATGCAATAGTTGGTTCCATGGGTGTTTGGGGCCACCACTTCTCAGTCAGAAAGTTTCTCACATGTGAAAACTTTCATTTATGCTTTCAATATCCATTAATTCATTCAGCAAATGTTTATGAAGTGGCTATTATATATGCCATCTATTTTTCCAGGTGTTGGAGATACAACAAAGAAAACAGACAAAAGCATGACTAGGAAGTACTAAACATTAGTAGATATTTTCAGATGTATTTTGAAATAGTTTACTGATCAGATAATTATCCCATATTTTTATAACTTTGTGTATAGAGGTCAAATGATTCTTAATGTCTTTGACAGTGCAGAAATTCACATACACATTCTATTTTGTGACCTCACCATCTACATGTTTAATAGTTGCATTAACAGTTCAAGAGAATCATGGAGAGGAGGGTAATAATACGTTATGTGGGGATAGGCAGTGTGGTTGGTGTTTTTGTTCCTCACCCCATCTTCCACCTTTTGGAAATCATGAATTAAAGAGGAAATCTAGTAAGGAGGGTGTTTAATTTGGGGTGTATATAAAGATTTTGGTCAAAGCCAAAATAAAGCCATTATAGAGGACACTAAATGAGTTCAGACTCATACCTGACACCAGTAAATACTTCCCCTCCCAATTTCTTAATGCATTTGTATAGTAATATCAAATGTTTCCTCCTGATTTAATCAATATCACATGCCTTCTCTTAGCTTAACCGTAATCTTCTCAAGGGCAGCAACCATTCCAACTGTCATTGCCAGCTCAACTTTTCCTTTTCTCTTCACCACCATGAAACGCATTACTCACTTCTCTGCCTACGTCATATTATTGTGTGATCATTGTGAAAATTCCTCCCATCACTTTGCCATTTTATTTCTATTTTGCAAATTATCCAAAGCCATTTACAAACTTGAAAAATGTCTCCTTACATTCCTAATCCTTTATAAAAGTGTTAAGCATTTTTTTTTTTTACCCAAGGACAAATTCCTGAGTGAAAGACTGTTTATTTATTCAATCAAAGGAGTGACATTTATTTTAATCTTAGAAAGGATGATACCAAGATGATGAATGCATTTATCTAACACATCCTGCCTTTGTTAAACAAAGTTATTTGAAGCAAATCAATTGTAACTTAATATTGATTCTGTTCACATTGTTAGAAATCATTTTTAATGCACAACCTGCTCTAATTTAAAAATAAATTCGTATAAAATATAGAAAATAAGGAAAAACAAATAAGAAAAATGTCACAGAGACCATCCAAAAAGGATAACCAGTGTTATTATTTTAATATATTTCTTTCTAATCTTCTCATGTATCCACGATATGAAAAGAAAGAAATACCCACATTTATTCTTATGGCATTTTTTGGATTGATCACAAATGGTGACTTTCCTCCTATTTGGTTGACTTTAGCTCATGTTTTAATTATGGGTCCCATGCAGAGCTGTTTCTCGATTATAGGAATGGGGATCAGTACTACATTTTGTGATGATTTGGGAAAACCCATAATGCGATGGACATCCAATTCTTGAAACATCTTGAAAATAGCTGGAAAAGAAAAAGAAGTACTTAATCCCACAAGAGAGCTAAAATTACCTGAAACACTCCTTTGGTTACACTCAGCAGTATAGTTTGGATATATTAGGGGTCTTAGGGAAGACACCTCTTGGGTATCTTCTGATTTTCCATGCCTCAGTCCTCAAGCTTCAGGTTGTCATTTTAGGAAATATTGTCTTAGTATCTCTTCAAGGTATGCTTGATTTTTTTTTTTTTTTTTTTTTTTTGGCATGGGCAAGTCGAACCCAGGTCTCCAGCATGGCAGGCGAGAACTCTGCCACTGAGCCCCTGTGGCCTGCCCTTGATGTTGGTTTTGATTGGATTAGCATTTCAGGAAATGTTTGTACAATGGGGTCATATAAAATACTGCTTTTCCTTGATCTTATATGCCCCTAACTATAGCTTGATTCTATCAGTTCTGATGCCATCAGTTAATAATGGATTTGATTCCCCAAAACCTTCTCTAGAGATGTTCCCCGAGGTGGAGGATTTGATCACTGCCCATCCAACAGGCCCCAGGACCCTCAGTGTGTCTGCCAAGTTATATATTATGGCCGCTGTCTTAATTCCTGAAATTTGTCTAAAGACCTGTGATTTATCTGCATCTAGTTTGTCAGTCTAGTGCACTTGTGTGTTTTTTTTTATGTTAGAGCTATATGTTTTAACTCATAGGATAGATAGTTTTCTCGTTCTTCTTGTTCTGGGAAGTTGGTACCTTTGCCGTGTGACTTGGCTTCTTCTTCCATTGAGGCAGGGAATTTATTTCTCGACCCCTTGAATATGGTATTGGCATGCTTTGGCAAATGGGATATTAGCAAACATTATGTAAACAGAGGCTAGAAAAGTGTTTGCACACTGGAGCTTGGCACCTTTTCCTGTGCTTGGGAAGTTGCTGCATGGACAAGCTGGGTCAGTCTCTTTGAGGATGAGAGACAACCTAGAGAGCATTCCACCTACTTCAGGCTTCCAGGCCCCCAAATGTCTGAGGGAGGCCATCATAGATTATTTGGCTCCAGCTGAGCCAATCTACACCACAAAAACTGTCCAGTCAAACCACAGGATCATGGTTAAAAAAAAAACAGAGCTGGGTTTTATCAGTCAGTTCCCTACCAAGGTTCTTCGTTATATAGAACAGTTTAACTGATTTGATGTAAGCACGAAAAACATGTAGCATTGTCTTTTAGTTCAGAAAGCAAAGGGAAATTTTAGCACTGAGGAAGCTTTGCAGTGCCTTAAAAATAAAAAGGAAGAAATAGCAAACAAGTTGTGGAGGCTGGAAAAGTGGTGAAGAAATGGCAATAGTAGTCTGGAACGATGGTGACCCTTGTTTTGCAGCTGCAAAACACTTGGCAAAACTGTCACATCTGTACTTAATAAACTTGTAGATATGGCTTACAAAGATTTTATGGAAAACGAGTGAGTATCAGTCAGCTTCTCCTAGCTACACTTGACATGATCTATGATTTAAAAAAAATTAGTTGAATAAAGAATTTTGTAAGCAGATTTCAAAGAAATACAGAAAAGCCAAATTTGCTGGGTTGGGAAATAGAACTGGTTTTGATCCCTAGTCTCTCCAGACAGTAAAAGATTCTCAAAGTAAGAAAAGGCTTCATGTTAAAGGGAAAGTCAAGGCATGGCAGTAGGAACATTTTTAAAGTTCTCTGAAAGATGTAAGGTGGTGCCTACTAGACTCTTCTAACTAGACAAAAGGAATTTTCGTAATTTTAGACAAAAAAGCTTTTAATCATTTTAAGGGCATTTTCTCATATCAGCCTGACATGAAGTCTGAACAAGAGAGGTCAGTTTCTAAAAAGGTGTGGATGTAGCTTTGGGGGCATGGAGTAAATTTGATTCTTCCCCAAAGAGAAGCCACAGAATTTTGTGAATGCACTGTCAGATTTTGCTAAAAAGGAGTTGCAGTTCAAATCCAAGCGAGGCCCTTGAGCTCCAACTTTCTGTGGGTGGGACAGTCTTCTGCAGGGCATATGGAAGGGCAGCATAGAACAATGGACTGGGAACCATTCACCAGGTTGAGAATTAAGGAACATTCTCTGCTTCACAAATTGACATCCTTGTTAATATCTGCCTAGATGGATTTTGGTAATTTCAAAATTTAATTTGATTTTAATAACTACGAACCAGTGAGTGCCATGTATTTCTGTTCTTACCCATTTTGGATGGGAGTGTCTATCACTGTCATCTGTCCTTTCTCACTGTCAGATGTAAGAGGAGCCACACCTGAAAAGCTGCATCTAAGGTGACTCATCTGTATCTGCAACTTATATGAAAAGATCTTGTGGTTCAAGCTTGACACCATAATGGGATATGACTTTTGGGGAAGAGGGAGAATGTATTTTAAAAGTTGAGAAGAAAGACTTTATAGCCAGAGAGCAAATTACAGTGGGTTGTTTACAAAAATGGTCAGAGTAATTTATTTTATCTTTAATATGCACATCCCTTTGTAATGTGACTTTGCTGCTCTTTCCATCAAGAGGTGGAGTTTAATTCTTCATCCCTTGAATCTGGACTAAGCCATGTGATTTGTTTTGTTCAATGGGACATGAAGAAATGAGGCACACATCAAGGCTTGTGAAGTGCCGTGGATTGGGACTTACTCTCTTTTGCTGAGCTTATCCTCAAATAAGGGAGTAAACAGGCCTGAACTAGCCTGCTGGAGAAACCTCAAGGAAGAGAACCAATGGGTTTCCTATGACAACTGCACACCTGCTCAGGTGAGTGAGGGCATCCTGAGAACAGCTGCACGAAGGAGGACTAGGTTAGACCAGTGGATCCCAGCCCAACGTGATGATCCACTGAAACATGGACAAATAAGTAAATTGTATTTTAAGCCACCATGTTTGAGAGTGGATTGTTATGCAGCAAACTGTATGGATTCTCTGTTTAAAAGATACTTTGAAGTAGGAGAATTCCATAAAATTATTTTTTATTTAGATATTGTGACAACTCCATCTATTTATTTATTTATTTGTTTGTTTGTTTATTTTTGCTATGGCCTTCATGTCCAGAAGTACAACTTTTTCATCATCAACCTCAAGTAGTTAATACTCTGTCTCTCTTCCTTCATTTATTTGAAAAATTCAGTGTTTGATTTTAGATTCTCTTGCAAGACGCCCTGGTAATTAAGTACTTTTTGACATGCTTAAATACTGGTTTGCATTTGACCTGTCATATTTTACAGAATTCCCACTCTTCTTCCTGGAAAACTATTTTTCTGTATGAAAAGATTCCCTGCCTCCCCTCTTCCCCAGCAGCTTTTTTTCCTTTGCCATTTAGCCATGTAGTGTTTATTTTCAAATGCCTGGTATTTTGGGGCTAAGTTGAACATTTTCCCTGAGTAACCAATGAGGTATTCTTAAACAGTGTCCAGGCTTCTTCATGGTTATTTACTTTTAAAATTATTTCTTTCATTTTTTCCCCAATGAAAGCCCATATTTTGTCATAGTTCCTTTTTTTTCTAAAACTGAATAACTTCGTGATGGATGTTTTTGGTTTCCCTTTCTTGCCAGAATGTTGAACTTAATCATATTGCAATTGCTGTTAAACAGGCATTCCTTGAGGAAAAAAAAAAACCACCTCCCTTATGAACCTCCCTAGAGATGAACAAAGATGTCACTGCTTCTCTTTGAGCTGACCGACAACCAAGGCTTTCCTGTCCTTCCAAAAGTCTATGCTTAACATATTGGGAAGATTGAGATGGAAAGGCGGTAGAGAGAAAATGTTCACTATTTTTTTCCCATTGGTCCTTTACTGATCAGTCCTCTTATAGCATTTATATTATAGTTAATTATAGAATCATTGAATCTACTATATGCAACTCAACACTGTTGAGAACAGGAGTCATATTTCAGCCATCTTTGTATCTCTTAGAGTAAACTTAGAACATATGAGGTGCAAGGTAAAAAAATAAATAAATGAACAAATAATGAATAGATTAATTAATCTAAGCTCTGAGCTGAGCTAAGAACACCCATGGTGGGGAAAGGGTATTATTGTATTAGATAAGTGGGTTTTCTTTTTTTTTTTTTTACATGGGCAGGCACCGGGAATTGAACCCGAGTCCTTGGGCATGGGAGGCAAGCATTCTTGCCTGCTGAGCCACTGTGGCCCGCCCAAGAATGAACTGTCTCTCTGATTTAGTTTCCTAGCTACTAAAACAAATGACATGCAATGGGTTGGCTTAATGACAGGAATTTATTGGCTCATAGTTTCAGAAACTTGAAGGCTTACTTCCTTGGGGAGGCCAGTATCTTTTGGTTGACCAGCAATCTTCAGGGTTCCTTGGCTTTTCTGTCACATGGCAATCCACACAGTGGCATCTTCTTCTTTCTCTTCTGGGTTCCATTGACTTCCAACTTTTGGCTCCTTCCATGTCAATTTCTTTTGCTTGTGAAGACTTCAGCTGTGTTGGACTAAGGCTCATCCTGGTTTGCTTTGGGCAACTTAAACTAATAATGTCTTCAAAGTCTCTATTTACAAATGGGCCTAGTACCAGGGGTTGGAAACCTGAACATGCCTTTCATTGGGGATATGCATCAGTCTCCAACATTCCCAAGACTGTCTATTCTTGCTCTCCTACATTACTATGCCCCCTTTAAGATAAATGAACTGGGTTAAAAGAACAAAGAACACAGTCTCTCTCCACCCTAATTTGTACTATAAAGCTATCATGTATTACTAAAAAGGGGCTTGGGCTTACTGTACTTGGTTCTTCTGAGAAAATATTTAAAGGGAAGAAAGAATTCTATAATGTAGCAGTAGCATATTAAAAAAAAAATCTTCCTGATTCCTCCATTACACTAAACAAAACAACTAGAATAGCAAAACCAAAGACCAATGTACATAAAATTATATGGAAAGGCAGCCATGATTGGGGAAAATCATCAGTTACAATACTTGGCATGTGGTTCTGCATGGGAGGAGCAGTTGGAAGGCTACTGGGCTTCTATTAGTCCTGAGAAGAAGGTGAACAGTAGGCTAATCTGAGAACATCGGTGGAAAAAAGAACTGTGAGTGGATTCTGAAGGATCCTGGACATTCAGAAATGAACACAATGGATTATGTTGCTGCAAGTTCTAATGGAGCTGGAGGAGTCTGGGCCCCAAAACTTTCAGAAACAGCGAAACAAGGATGTCTTCTAAGGAAAAGCTCTGCTTTGTAGAGAATCTCCCAGGGGTAGAATATAAATTGGGTAGGATAGAGACAGTAGGGCCAAAGGTCTCAGTAGTCCAGATGAAGGTAAGAGAAGGAAGCAGAGGAGGCAGATCTCAGAAGGTATCAGATTACTTTGAAAACAACAGAAGAGGAAGCTCTAGAGCAAGGAAGCTGGAAACATCTTTGGCCCACACTTACCTCCTACATGTATAACAATTCTGGATGCATCAGGTAAAGTGTTATCATTATATACAAGAGAATAAAGAGAGTAATGCATCTACAGAGAAAGAAATCACACAAAAATGAAATGTCAGCAAAAACATTTGAAAACTGCATGCTAATCATGGTAGGTAGAATAATGATCCCCACCAACAATGTCTGTGTTCTGTCCTCAGAAACTGGGCATCTATTAGATTACATAATGAAGAGGAATCAGTGTTGCAGATGGAATTAAAGTAGCTCATCACCTTGGGTATGGAGATTATGCAGATTATAAGGGTGGACCCCCACAACCACATATAAATAGAAGAAGAAGGCACAAGAGGGAGAACCAGGGACATGGATATGTGAAGAAGTACTTAGACTGACATTGCTGGCTTTGAAGATGGAAGAATGGGGAATGCAGGCAGCCTTTAGAGGTGGGAAAAGGCAAGGAAACAGATTCTCCTTTACAGCCTCCTAAAGGAAGGCAGCTCTGTCAACAACTTAATTTTTGCTCAGTAAAACCAATTTCAGATTTCTAATTTCCAGACCTGTTCTTATAAGTCATTAAGATTGGGGTAATTTGTTATGGCAGCAAAAGGAAATGAACATAGTAATATTTCAAAATTTAATAAAGTAATTAAGGAAATGATAGAAGCTATGAAACAACAATATAAATAAATTTAAAAAATATAAATGAGATCATTGGAGACAAGTGAGACTTAGAAAAAAGAGATGACAGTATTCAAAAAAGAATAAAAAATGAAAAACTTATTTCAGAAATAAAGAATACAGTAGGAAGGATAGAAGAATGAATACAAATTCGGATAATGCCTTAATAGAGATAGAATATGGAAAAGAGTGAAAAATGAAGATTAAAAAGAAATTAGGAAGTTTTAAAATTATTAGAAAGAAAGTGATATAGAAGCTCTTAGAAGAGATCCAACATATATATAATAGGAGTCCTTATATAAAGATCAAAACAAAGGAACAGAATATATTTTTAAAAAACCGTTTTTAAAGTTCTCAAAATAAATGATAACTTCAATCTTTTTAAATTATTTACCTCTCACCTGTGAAAACTATCCAGAGAGGCAAATATTGAAGCATAGGCTTCTAATCCAAAAATAATGACTTTTAAAGAACAAGGAAAATCTTTGGACTTAAAGGCAAAAAATAAACAAGCCATTCATAAAGAAGGGAATTTATATTGTTACTGGCGCTTTCTACAGAAAAGGGAAGTCTGTTACTAAGGGAGAATGGAGACATTGTAATCTCTGTAAATGGGAATTTCAATAGCAGGAGCAGAGGATTCCATGATTTCATCTCAGGCTGATCTTCTTGCTAGGACAGCTTAACTCTGAAAGAGAGACCCAGTCAATGCAGAATGAATTTTCAGACTAATGAAGGCATATTGTTTTTGTATTGGGACTCAACAAAGTCTCTGTCATATTACTAGTCAGATACAAACATAAGGAACATATCAGGAGCTCAATTTCAGAGTTAACACATTAAAATAAATATGTACAGTGTGGGACAAAAGATTATAAGACAAACAAAGAAACAGGAAATGAGGGCCCATTCAAAGGAATGAAATAACATTTTGCATCATGGGGAGTACCATAGGGAGAACAATGAGCAAAAGGGGCAGAAGGAACAGTCAAAAAATAATGTTATAAAATTTCCCAAATTTAATGAAAGGCATAAATATATACAACCAAGAAGCTATATGAAACCCAAACAGGTTAAACTCGAGAGCTATGACCAAACATATTGTTGTTAAACTCTCATGCCAAAGACAAGGAGAGAGTTCCAAAAGCTGCAAGGGGAAAGCAATGCTTTCTGTACAAGGAACCCACAGTAAAATTAATTGCCTATTTATCATCAGAAACCATGGTGACAAGAAGGCCGTGGAATGAATTGTTTAAAGTGCTGAAAGAAAATAATTGTCAACCAAGAATTTTATATCCAGTTAGACTGTCTATCATGAAAGAAGGAAAGACTAAACATTCCCAGAAAACACAAATTAAGGGAGTTTTCATTGCCAGACCAACTCCACAAGCAATGCTAAATGGAGGTCTTCAAACTGAAAGGAAAGGGCACTATACCACAAATTGAAATAAAGGCTGCCAGTAAGGAAACCCATGGGTAATTTTAAATGCCAGTATAATTTTATAGTATTTTTTTTTTTTTTGGTGTGTATCTCAACTTTTTACTTCTCACAGGTTCTGAAATGCAGATGCATAATGAGTATTGTAAACCTATGATTTGGATATACAGTGTACAAAGATATAAAATGGTAATAAGAACCACAAAAAGGTGGGGGGAGGTGGAAGGATATAAGAGCACAGTTTGTGTATTCTACTGAAGTTTAGTCTGTATCAAATCAAATGTGTTGTTATAGATGTAGGATGTTACATTAAATCCCCTCGGTAACCCCAAGAAAATATTCGAAAAATATGCATAGAAAAATATGAGAAGGGACTCAAATTTCTTCAAAACAAGAAACCAAATACATATGAAATAAGAGAAGAATTAAGGGACATAAACGTGTAAGACTTACAAAGATCAAATAACAAAATGGCAGATGAAAGTTACGCAATATCAGTAGTTACTTTAAATATTAGTGGATTAAATTCCCCAGTCAAAAGCAAAGATTGGCCTAATGACCAAAAAAGAATGACCCAACTATATGCTGATGTTAAGATCCTCACCTTAAATTCAAAGAAACAAATAGGTTGAGAGTGAAAGGATGGAAATAATATTCCATGCATATAATAACTAAAATAGAGATGTGGTAGCTATATTAATATCATATGAAATAGACTTTAAGTTAAAAACTGTTACAAGGGACCCAGAAGTACACTATATATGTATATATGTACCTGAGAGACCCTAAATATATGAAGCAAATATTGACAGATTTGAAGAGAGATATAGATCATACTATGATAATAGTAAGAGACTTCAATATACCACTTTCAATAATGGACTGAACATATAGGCAAAAAATCATAAAAGAAATAGAAGATTTGACTGATTCTGCTATAAACCAACTAGACCTGACAGACATATATAAAATATTTCACACAACCGTAGTAGAATACACATTCTTCTCTAGTGTACATGGGTCATTTTCCAAGATAGACCATAGGTTAAATCACAAAGCAAGTGACAATAAATTTAACAATATTGATGTCATATAATGTATCTTCTCCAACCACATAGGAATATAACTAGAAATCAATAACAGAGGGAGAACTGGAAAACTCATAAATATGTGGAAATTAAATAACACATTCTTAAACAACTAATATGTCAAAGAAACCACAAAGGAAATTAGGAAATATCTTAAAGGTGAATGAAAATGAAGACACAAGGTAACCAAATTTATGGGATGCAACAAAGTTAGTGCTTAGAGGGAAATTTATAGCTCCCAATGCTTACAATAAAAAATAAGATATCAAATCAGAGACCTAACCTCACACCTAGAGTAACTAGAAAAAGGAGAGCAACTAAACCCAAAGTGACCAGAAAGAGTGAAATAAAGATTAAAGTAGTAATAAATAAAATAGAAAATAAAAAATAATGGAATAAGTGAAACAAAAAATTGCTGCTATGAATAGTTCAAATTGATGCACCTCTAGCTGGGTTGACAAGGAAAGAGAGGATGTAAACAACTAAAATTAGAAATAAAAGGGTTTAATACTGACTATAAATAAATAAAAAGAATTATAGAATTAAATAGAAATAAAACAGAATTATGAGGAAATTATGAACAATTGTATGCCAACAAATTATATAACCTAGATGAAGGGGACACATTCCTAGAAACACATAAATTAACTGCATTGATATAAGAAGAAATAATATCCAGATCTCAATAGGCCAATAACAAGAAAAGACATTGAATTAGTAATCAAAAACTCCCAACAAAGAAAAGCCTGAGACCAGATAGCCTTATTGGTGAAGTTTCCAAACACTCAAAGCAGAATTAATGCCAATCTTGCTCAGACTCTTGTAAAAAAATTGAAGAGGAAGGAAAACTTCGCAACTTATAGTTTGAGATTATTTCTACCTTACTATGAAGTCAGATAAAGATATGAGAAAAGACAAGGACAGAGCAATATTCGTCATGAATATAGCTGCAAAAAACCTCAACAAAATACTAGCAAACTAATTCCTACAGCTTATTCAAAGAATTATTTACCAACAACAAATGGTGTCTGTTCAACAAATGTTTGACACACCAACAAGTGTGATTCAACATAAGAACATAAATTAAAGTAATATACTGCATTAACAGAATAAAGGAGGAAAAAAACCCCACAGGATCATCTCAATTGACGCAGGAGAGGGATTTGATAAAATCCAGTACCATTTCTTAATAAAATCACTTAAACTAGGAAAGAAACATCTTCAACGTGATAAAAGGATATATAAAAATCCTACAGCTAGCATTACACTCAATGGTGAAGGACTGAAAGCTTTCCCTCTAAGGTCAGGATGTCAACTGTCCCCAATCTAATTCTAAAAGTCACAAACAGAAATACAGGTTACTAGGTTCCCAAAAGGGAATAGAGAATGAGGAGTAAATGCCTAATTACTTTGGAGTTTCTGTTTTCAGTTTTGGGAAAGTTTTGGTAATGAACGTTAGTATTAGTGGCACAACATAACGAATGTAATTAGCACAACTGAACTGTATAATTGAAAATGAGTACAATGGAAAATGATTGGTTGTATAAATTTTACCAGAAAAATATTTTAAAATAACAACATAGAACTGTATAATGCAAAGAGTGAACCCTAAGCTATAATCTATAATTAATAACATAATTAAAATAATTTGTTTAATCAATAGCAACAAAGATACTACACTAATGTAAAATGTTAATAATAAGGAATCTGTCCTTTGAGGATTGGGTTATATGAGAACTCTGCACTTTCTGAATGATTTTTCTGTAATTCACTATATGCTTTAACAAAAAATGTTTTAGTATAATAGGTATAAAGAACATAAAAATAAAGTTGTTTATATATACACATGCTTTTATAATTTATATGAGTTATTTATAACAGAGTAAAAAATACCACATTGGAAAAACCACATACGTACATAAACATATATATATATATATATATATATAACAGAACTAAGTCAAAATATATTCATTGTGTCCATGAATGTAATGGAGTTTAACTCAGATTAAGATAGAACAATTTAAGGCTGATTAGCAAAGCAACATGGACAAGTATGATGAATATGGAAGACACACCTAAAACAAAAACAGAAAATTGGATGAATGAAAGAATGGATCTCTCTATTAAATAACTGAGACAGTAGAATTAGCACCAAATGCATTGAGGCAAACTAAATTTTATATTGCTAATGGCTACAATTCATTCAGTACACAATAATAATTTTCATAAAGTAGAACTTACAGCAATAAGGGAAAACTTTAAACCTCTCTCTAAATCCAAGTAATACCAAGTGGGCAAAACATTGTTAATACTATAGATTAGTAAAATATAATGAATAAATTTGAATTTAGAGGTAAATATCAAAACAATCTTGATAATTGAGGAGATATTTTCTATCAAGTGCACATAGAATATTTACGAAAATTGAGCAGATCTGTGTATAGGAAAAATAATCACTGAATACCTAAAGCTGGATATAAATAGTCTAAACCATAGAGAAATAAAACTGGAAATTAGCAACAAAATAAAAAAACCAAAGACATTTTTATTTGAAAATATACCTTATTATGGATCAAAGGGAAAATTAAAAATAAAATTAAAGAATATCTTGAAAATTATAAAGTTAAAGCATAACATATCTGAAACTGTGGGAAACAGAAAATGCAAAATAGGAATATACTTCCATAAGATGAGAATGTATATCATTATTTATTTGAATAATAGCTGTAAATAAATATATTTGATACCCACCTCAATATTAAAAAAAAGAAAAATGAAAGAAAACATATAAAGAAGAATTAATGAAGATAAAAATATAATTCATAATTAGAAAACTGAAAACATAGAAGTAATATACAAAGTTAAATGTTTGTTCTCTGAAAAACTCAACAAAATGGACCAATCATTGGATAACTTAATCAAGAAGAAAATACAAATGACAAAATCTAATATGAAAAGGAAGAAATAACCACAACAGAAGGAATTCTTTTAATAAAGTTATAAAAAACTTCTTTGCACTACTTTATGCAAATAAACATTAAAATGTTGAGCAGGGTTTGGCAAATAATAGCCTAAGAAAAGTTTTATGGGGACACAGAAATACCAATTTTTCTATATATTATATATGGCTGTTTTGCTAAAATTACTATGTGGATATTTGCAGAAGTGACCTAATGGTTAGTCTATAAACGCAAATTTTTTACCATCAGACACTGTCCAGAAAAATTTTGTTACCCCTGACTTTGAGAAATAGAAATGTTCTTTGTAGACAAAGTAAACTTTCAAAATGGATCTTATTAGAGACAGAAAGTTGTTAATTATCATAGGAGAAATATGAAAAGTAGTTGAAAAATTACTGGACAAAAGAAGAGCCAGGTTCAGATCATTCCATGGGGGAATTCTATCAAATTTTAAAAATCATGTAATCCCAGCGCTACTCCAGATCATAGGGAAAAAAAGGAAACCATCCCAAATTCGTTTTGTAAAGCAAGTGTAAAAATCTCCAAATTGACAGATGCCAAGAAAGAAAATTACACACCAACTTTATTAATGAACATTGACACAAATATATTAAATTAAAAAATAGTATCAGAATTCAATATGATGCTAAACTATTAATCATGATGTTGGATTTATTCCAGGAAGGTAAAGATGGTTCAATATTAAGAAATCATTATAATTCATCATACTAATAGAGTCAAAGGGGAAAATCACATAATTATCTCCAAAGATACCAAAAAAGGCATTTGATAATATTGAGTACCCATGAGTTAAAAAAAATATTCAGCAAAACAGGAATTGACGGATACTTTCTTAACCTAAATGATATATTAGCCCTATAAGCTAGCATCTCATTTAATGAGGAAACCCTGGAGGCTTTCCTGCTGAAATAAGGAGTAACATAAGGATGCTCAAAATCCCCAGTGTTACGGAATATTGTGCTGTATGTATTAGCCAATACAATCGGAAAAGAGAAAGAAATAGAGATAAACAAATAAAGAATGAAGAGAAAAAAATCATCCTTATTAGCAAATGATGTGAACATATAACAGGGTACCTCCCGCAAAAAAACTCAATGGAAAAAATAATACAACTGTATTAGTTAGGGTTCTCTAGAGAAACAGAATCAACAGGGAACACTCGCAAATATAAAATTCATAGAAATGTCCCACGTGAACGCTGGAACGCAGAGTCCAAAATCTGCAGAGCAGGCTGTGAAGCCGATGATTTGGAGGGTCTGGACGAACTCCACAGGAGAGGCTCACCAGCCGAAACAGGAAAAGCCTGTCTCTTCTGAATCCTCCTTACAAGGCTTTCAGTGATTAGATTAAGCATCACTCATTGCAGGAGACACGCCCCTTTGGCTGATTACAAATGCAATCAGCTGTGGATGTAGCTGACATGCTCATGATTCAATTCTATGAAATGTCCTCATCGCAACAGACAAGCCAGCACTTGCCCAACCACCACTTGGTCAAGTTGACACATGAACCTGGCCATGACAACAGCCAATAAGGTAATTTAGTAAAATAGATGGTCATCAAATTAGCATACAAAATCAATATCCTTCATAAATACAAACAAAAACCAGCTAGAGAATATAATGGAAGAAAAGCTTCTTTTCAAATTAAGAATATAGATAATGCCCAGGCAGCTTTAGAAGAAACCTAAAGTTAAAACCTGTGTGAAAAAATATATAAAGCACTCCTAAAAGATGCAAAAATAGATTTGAGGATTTTCTGGTCTGAACAAGATGGGCAAATTGGTTTCTCCCTGCTCTTCCCTGTTGAACCCTGGAAATAATGTAAGAAGAATCAAAGGAGGACTCTGGAAGGTGGAAAGAGGAAGGCAGGCTGGTTTGGGGCTCCAGGATAGGAAACCAGCATAGTGTCTGGGCTCCTCATGACCTCTCGCCCAATGGAAAAATGTGACCATGGAGTCGAATTTCTTGATCCTCAACCTAGCAACAGAAGGTGGCCTGTGTAAGCTCATTCCTCCCTGGATTTAACAAGATCTGATTGAAAATGCCAAGTAAACCCAGAAGCACCAGCAAAGGGAAAGAAGCACTCTCCGTTCTTGCCTGGCCCTAAGACTCCTCTCTTGACCGAGACACACCAGGAGGCCAGTAGATACCAACAAGTGGGATCCTGTCCCAACCAGTGTCTGGACCTGGAAGCCTTTGTCTCTGCATGTCTGAGGCAGCCCTTCTCTACCAGGAGACATTGGGCAGCTGGGTACCACCAGAAAGGGGAATCCCTTTTATGACACCCGACGGTCATGGGAAGCCTCTTGGTTCCCATGGGTGGGAACTCCCTTCCCCTACCTAGTGGTGGCAGGCAGCCAGGCCTTGAGAAGCTCCATGGGCGTCTCCAAGCAGTGTCATCAAGGTCCAGTGTCAGTCCTAGAAGCATCAAAACAAACAAACAAACAAAAACCCCCAAAACTAAGAAGACTAAAATAACATTGCATAGGTTCTGAAAATTTAATTGTCACAGAACCACGACCTACAAAAATAGGGTGACTTTCCCTTAAAATGAAAAGTTAAATAAGACCCAGAGACTCCTAACATAATTCAGGGTACAATTGAAAAACCACCCATCATACCAAGAACCAGAAAAATGATAATTTGAATTATCAATATTGAATTGATAATCAGCTGGTGCCAACATTGAGGTGAATCATATATTGGAACTCTCTAATCATAAGGATTTTAAAGCAGCCGTCATAAAAATGCTTCAACATGCAATTGCAAATTCTCTTGAACCAAATGAAATAAAATAGGAAATCTCAGCAAAGATACAAAAGTTAAAAAAAAAAATGGAAATTATTAAACAGAAAAATACAAGGACATAAAATTAGATTTGAATAAATGGAAAGACATACCGTTATCCTGAATAGAAAGTCTCAATGTCATGAAGACATCAATTTTACCTAAGCTAATATATATATCTAAAAGATTCCAAATAAAAATATCATCGGCCTTTTATTTTTCTGAAGCTAGAAAATTAGATTTTAAAGAATATACTATAGATGAGCATAATAGCACGACTAGCCAAGGCAACCTTTAAAAACAAAGAGTGCAATGTGTTATGAGAAGGACTTGCTTTCACAGGTGGTAAAAGCATAACCTATAGATCAAGAGAGACAAGGAGAAATTAAGTCACTTAAAATGTATGAAATTATTTGGTTCCTGATTCAAGAAATGTATTGTAATACAGGCACACACACATTTATAAGACCATCAGGAAAATATGAATGCTGAGTAGATATTTCATTTTATTTTATATTAATGCTCATTTTTTAGGTGTGAACATTGAATGGTAGTTTTTATTATAAAAATGAGTTATTTTTTTGTGATAAATAATGAAATACAGGAAAAATAATAGGATGTTTGAGATTGCTTAAAATTAATGGAGGAGAGTAGTGAGGCTGGGTAGAGATGAAACAAGATTGACAATGATTGATTTATTGATAATTATTGAAGTTTGAGAGACAGGTACATTGAGTCTGTTACATTATTTTTTTTTAATTTCTGTTTATCCTTGAAAATTTCCAAAACAAAAAGTTTTGGAAAGTTTTTTTAGGAGTTAGGACTTTGAAGATATTTTGTTTTAGTGAAAAATAAAAAAGATGACATAGGAGATGGCAGAGAGAGAGAGAGAGGACAAGTAATTTCAAGAGCTTGAGGAGCGAATCTCAACCAAAATATTCATAATCGCCAAGTTACTAAGAGTATAAAGTTTGGAAAAGTGACATTCCAACACTTCTTAAAAATGATTTTAGGAAGGAAAGGAGGCTCAAAGGAAATAATGATAATGCCAACATCCTCTGAAGTACTCTTTTGTCTTTCAAAATTGCCCTCAAGATTTTCTTCTTTTGCCACCTCTTTTTTTTTTTCCTAATTAAGTGTTCCTTTTTTTCTAAGAAAAACAAAGAGCTAGACATTTTATGGTACCTTGCTGGCTTTTTGTTTTTCTTGACTAGTTATGTTGATTAATAATATTGTTTGCTGATTTTTTTTACTTGTAAATTAATTGGTAGAATATTATAGGATAAGGACTTTTTTTTCTGAAAACAGATCGCCTATGTTTGCCTCTAGCCTCTATCATTGATTAGCTGTGTGATTTGGGAAAGATTATTTATCCTGTCTACGCCACAGCTTCGTCTGTAAAATGTGGAAATGATAGTGCTTAGAGTAGAGGTTAGGGTCAGTAATATAAATAGACTTGCTGCACATCTAAGAGCATTTGAAGCACTATTTATTTGAGTTTCTATGATTATTGGCCATGCACAATGTACGGAAGATACAAGCCATTCATTCCTTTTACCTGGGACTCGTGTATGGTGTCTGACTGAAATTTCCCACTCATCATCTGTTGTTCTTCTGTGATTCCTGTAACAAATTAAATCAGGCATGCAACAACAGAAATTTATTCTCTCATAATGCTGGAGGACAGAAGTCCTAAAGCAGGGTGCAGGACTTGAGACTCCAGAGTCTCAAGGAGGCAAATGGTCTCTTGCCTTGTTCAGCTTCTGGTGGCTGTCAGCATTCCTTTGCCTCCTTACTTACGGCCTCATCAGTCCAGTCTTTGCCTCGGTCTACACGTTGCCTTCTCCTCTATGTGTGGTTTCTCCTCTGTGTGTCTGTCCCCAAACACCTTTTGCCTTTCTCTTATGAGGATACATGTAATTCATATTTAGGGTCACCCAGATAATCCAGGATAAGAGTCTTATCTCAAGGTCCCTTAAATTAATCACAATTTTTTTTCCATATAATAGCCACAGGTTCTGGGGATTAGGATGTCGACATCTATTTGGGGGGACCACCATTCAGCTCGCTATCCCACTGGAAGAATATGCTCCTGTTGGAGGTACCTACTGAGGAGCTTAGTCGAATCCATGTGAGGACTCGTTAAAGAGGCATCAAACTCAGAAGCAGAAGAAAAAGCAGCAGAATTCTTTAGGGAACTGCTGGAAGACTAGTTATCACCTACCATTCCAGGCTGTGACAATGCTTGACTCAGAAAATATTGCTGTTTGAAACTTCTATTGCCAGGGTCAAGGTCCAGTGAAAGAATGCTACAACAAAGTACTCAATTCTGAGAATATGGCCTCTTTACCTTTGCTTGCCTATCTGATTTCAAGGTGCCATCCTGCTGGACCATTTCTGACTCATTGTGGATGCTGGAAGTTCTTTTTAGACCTGTGGTCATGCACTTTTAATTCTATTTTTGATTGCAAAGGTATAACATGACCCTTGTTACAACTTGAAATGGTTTGGATTTATGTAAGTAGAAGGAGGAAAATCTTTATTCCCTCTATGGCTACCCTGCCACCATGATATCAATCCCACTCTCCAGGGGTAACCGTTATTATCAGTTTGGGGTTGGTTTTCCATGCCTTTTAATGTTTAAATAAGTATACATAACCAAAATAGTTTCATACCGTGTACATTATTCTGCATTTTTTTCTCAGGTTTAATTTTTAATCCTTTTTTTAATAACTCTGCCTGATTTCCTAGGAAAAACATTTCCCTGAATACTGAATTACTGCAGCTACTATCATCTATCTATTGCAACAATCTGGATGAGAGATGATAGTGGGTAAAGTTAGCAATAGAGCTGTGAGAGTTGACCAAATAATGGAAAGCCAGTGCTTAAATAGGTCTGAACACTCAATCAGCAATATTCTTTGAACACTTTTATATTTGGTAATTGTGTAATTGAAACAGCAGTATCATATGCCTCTATTGGTTTCTCCTTACTATTTAGTAAGCTGTATACATTTCCATTATTTTTGCTTTGACAAAGAAGTCAAAATGACAAGAAGCAGTCATTTCCTTTACTTCCAATTTAAAATGCTCCATTATAGCTATTAAGATGAAATCTTCAGTTTTCCTAATCCCCCTAAATATTTCTAGCTCTGTTATCACATTTTACATAAGTATAGAATTTTTACCAACAGTAATTTCATGTTGTTTCTTCCTCTTGGAAAGATTGTTTTGCTGTTAGTATCTTTCAGTACCTTTTTAATACTACTATTCTCATCAGGAGATGAGAATGCCCTTAATAAGTTCTCTGACCTCCATGGCACTGTACTGGGAGTTACAGAAAGATGTGAGATAGCAATCCTTTTCCTAAAAAACTGAAAAATCTAGAAGAGAAAATGGAATATATAGATCAAGTGTCACAAATTGGTGAATTAATTCTTTCATTTTTTTTGAACAGCAGTTATGTTTCAGGCACTGGACCAAACAGACCGAAATTTCTGACCTCATGGACTTTATATTCCATAGAGGAAGAGAGGCAATAAATAAGAAAAATAAATAAAGCATTAGGTGTTTTCAAAGACGAGCAGTGCCATGGAGCAAAATAAAAGAGGGTAATGAGGATGCAGAGTGCTGGGGGCTGGGGATTTATGACTTTAAATAAGAGAGTCAGGGTACACCTCTCTGAAAAGGTATTTAAGCAAATACTTGAAGAAGTATGGAAATAAACCCGGCTGTTATCTGGGGTAAGAACATTTCATCCTGAGGGGATAGCCAAGGTACAGTCCTTGAGGCAGGATTATGCCTGATGTTTTCAAGAAATGGCAAGGAGGTCAGTGTAGTGGAGGAGAATGAGCAAAGCAGAGTAGTAAGAGATTAGGGTAGAGGGTTGGAGGGGGCACAATTGCATAGGGCAGTACCTTACTTTTTACTCTGTCAGAAATGGGAAGACTGGAGATAATCAAGATGAGTAACATGATCCAACTTAGTCATTCTAACTGCTAAGTTAAGAATAGACTCAAGTATGAACAGTGTGGTAGCTGAGTGACCAGTTAGGACACTGCTGCAGTCATTCAGGTGAGAGATAATAGTGGTTTGGATGAAAGTGGTAGCAGGAGAGATAAGGAGAAGTGTTTGGGTAATGGATATATTTTGAAGGTAGAGGAGGCAAGATTTTTTTTTTAATGAATTAGGGATAGAGCATGAGACATTGAATAGACGACTTCAGATTTTTAGTGTTCCAAGTAACTAGAGAAATGGAGCTGCTACGACTACAGGAGTAGCAAGTAAGGAGCTCAGGTTGGCACATAGTACACTGGAGATATTTATTAGACATTCAAGTGGAAAATCGTCTATAGACAATTGGAAATAGAAACCAGAGTTCAGGTAAAAGGACTTACTGGAGAACTCTTACAGTCTATCTTCAGTATGTGGTTGCTATTTATAGCCATGACACTGAGAAACATCAAAAAGAGACAGAGACCAAGACAGAGTTAGAACCTACCAAGGTAGAGAAGGTTCTGCGGGCTGAGCCCTGGGGACACTGTTGGGCTTAGCAGGAGAAGAGGACAACTCAGTAAAGCCAGAGTAAGAGTCAGTGAGGTGGGAGGACAGTTCCTGAAGCCATGAAGAAAATATTTCAGGGAAGAGTGATAGACTCTGTGAAAGGTTGGTGATAGATCAAGAAAGAGAGGAAAGGCAAATATAGATAAATATCAGAGCTCTTTATAGGAAAGAAAAAAGGGAGCAGAAATACAGGAGGAAGCTCAAGGAGAAGGTGGGTCAGGGAGCTATTTTTGAAGATGGATGAATTAGCCATGTAGATGAGACATATTCTGCAGTGTTTTAACAAATTTTGAATCTGAATTCCTTTTGAAAAGGCGTGTTCTGTTTTAGTTCTCCACATGTATCCCTTCATATCACTGCCTTGCCCCTAAAATTATTGAAGTTTACAAATTGCAGGGAACTTTTGGATTTCATGTTTGCTGTTCTAGTGTTTATAAATACACCTGAAAGATATGCAGTCATCTGTAATTTTACTGAGGCACTTTTCATTGATTTTTTTAAATAAAATAAATTTTATTGCTCTTTAGAAAGTTGTAAAACTAAAATTTGTTCATAGTATACAATTTAGAAACTATATAAAGGCAGATCATAAATATTAACCACAAGCTACTATGAGAGAGAACTCTCTGTTGGGCATATTTTCTTCCAGTCTGTTTTTTAAATTTCATTTGCACTATAATTAAGAAAACATGAAATCACACTAAATAATGCTGTATAATTTATTTTTGCATTCACATAATACAAAAAATCTTTTGATGTCAGTAAATATTTTTCTATAATATCATTTTTATACATATAGAGAATTCTATTGTATGAATGGGTCAGAATTTGTTTGATCATCCTGTTCAGATACACGTTTTTTATTTTTGCAAATAAAATGACATGCAAACGGCCATCCCTATAAGAAATGGTTGGATGCATCTATTCGTGAAAGGGGCACTACATCTTAAGTGTTGTGAGACTGGTATTAGAGTCAGTCACTGGGCTGGGGAGTAAGACTTGCTGACTTCCTCTCATGTGTAACTCCTCAAGAACTTTGGTCTTCTTAAAACTAATTATCTCATTTAATCTTCAGCAAAAGAAGTAGATATTAAGTTTTTCTTTTAAGAAACACGAGGACATTGAGAGAAAGTCACATATCTACTGCAACAAAAATCCCCAGATGTAGGAAAAGATCAATACCAAGTAGAAGTTGGCTGTACATATAAGTTTTTCCTGCTGTCAAGCATTCCTAGTTATTCCTTTTATTATAGAGACTATTAGCATCTGCGTGGATTATCTGTGTACAGATTTGGCTTGGCTCCTTAATGCACCTTATCACACTATCAGGTGTCTAATTAGATGGGTTGATGACTTTGTCATTTCCACTTTTTTCAAACATGACATTAAACTCCCTTTTCACAATTCTAAAGCTTTCTTAATAGAAATCTTAGGCACTCTTACATTAAACTCTACTGAATTTTTGGACTTTGTAGAGTCTCTGTATAATTTTCATGTACTTAGTGTCCATCTTCCTATACAGGGTACTCTTAGGGCCCTTTGTTAAGAAATGGCAAAGGTGTGCCATTAATGATGTTAAAATATGTAGCTTTTTCCTTTTTTCCATGGTTTCCTTCTCAATTTGTCATTGTGGGTTTTTTTGTTTTTTTTGGTCTGATATTTATACTAGTAACATGTACAGTGCCAAATTTAACCAAATTCAACTGTATATTTCCATAATGTTAAATGTTGTTCTACCATTATCACCATCCATTTACAAAACTTTTCTAATATCTCAAATAGAAACTCTATACAATTAAGTATTAACCCCCCCATTCCTTTCCATAGCCCTGGCTCATTTTACGCTATATTCTAGTTTCTGATTCTATGAATTTTCTAATTCTAATTGCTTCATATCAAGGAGATAATACAATATTTGTCCTTTGCGTATGGTTTATTTCACTCAGCATGATGTCTCCAAGGCTCATTCATTTTTTCACATGTATATGTGAAAGGCAAGATCTGCATTCCTTTTTACAGTTGAATAATATTTCATTGTATACATATACCATATTTTGTTTATCCATTTATCAGTTGATGGACACTTTGGCTGCTTCCATCTTTTGGCATTTGTGTTTAATGCTGCTATGAACATCAGTGTGCAAATATCTGTTCGAGTTCCTGCTTTCAATTCTTTTGGGTATGTACATAGAAGTGGAATTGCCAGGTATTTTGCTTTGTTAATGCTGCCAGAATGCAATATACCAGAAAAGGGTTGGCCTTTAAGAAGGGAATTTATTAAGTTACAAGTTTGCAGCTCTAAGACCATAAAAATGTTCAAGCTAATGGATCCAGGGAACGATACCTTGACTCAAGAAAAGTCAATGGATCCAGAGCACCTCTTTCAGCTGGGAAGGCATGTGGCTGGCGTCTACTGGTCCTGTGGCTTCTGGTTTTCAGAGAACTTCCCCAGTTTTTGGAGTGCTTTTTCTGCATCTCGAAATGCAAATGGCGCTCACTTTGTTGGCTCTGAAGCTTTCTCCAAAGCAGTTTTCTCTTAAAGGATTCCAGTAAGTGACCCCACCTTGAATGGGTGGGCATATATCTCCATGGAAACACCTAATCAGAAAGTCCCATCCACAATTGGGTAGGTAAATCTCCATGGAAGCATTATAATAAAAAAGATCCCACTCTTCAGGTTGGATTATATGATGTGTGAGTAAAACTGTTTAAAACTGAAAACAAAAAAAGATCCCACCCAACAATATTGAATCTGGATTAAAGAACATGGCTTTTCTGGAGTACACAATAATTTCAAACCAGCATATCCGGTCTGAAGGTATAGTGTACTCCAGAAAAGCCATGTGTTCTAGTTTGCTAGCTGCTGGAATGCAATATACTAGAAATGGAATGGCTTTTAAAAAGGGGAATTTAAAAAGTTGCTAATTTACAGTTATAAGGCCGAGAAAGTGTCCCAACTAAAACAAGTCTATAGAAATGTCCAATCAAAGGCATCCAGGGAAAGATACCTTGGTTCAAGAAAGCCAATGAAGTTCAGGGTTTCTTTCTCAAGTGGAAAGGCACATGGCAAACACAGTCAGAGTTTCTCTCTCATCTGGCAAAGCACCTGGTGAACACGGTCAGGGTTCCTCTCTCATCTGGAAGGGCACATGGTGAACATGGTGTCATCTGCTAGCTTCTTCTCTTGGCTTTCTGTTTCATGAAACTCCCCAGGAGGCATTTTCCTTCTTCATCTCCAAAAGTCCCTGGCTGGTGGACTCTGCTTCTCATGGCTATGTTGTTCTGCTCTGCTCTCTCTGAATCTCTCATTCTCCAAAATGTTTCCTCTTTTATAGGACTCCAGAAACTAATCAGGACCCACCCAAATGAGTGGAGGCATGTCATCACCTAATCCAGTTTAACAACCACTCTCGTTTACATTATATCTCCAGGAAGATGATCTAATTACAGTTTCAAACATACAATGCTGAATAGGAATTAGAAGAAACGGCTGCCTTTACAAAATGGGATTAGGATTAAAACATGGCTTTTCTAGGGTACATGCATCATTTCAAATCAGTACATCATGTTTTAATCCTGATCCAATCTTGTGGAAGAAAACGTTTCTTTTAGTCTTGATTCAATACTGCATTTGGAAAATTTGATTAGATTATCCCATGGAGATGTGACACACCCAATTATAGTTGTACTCTTTTAATCAGATGGAGATGTGACTCCACCCATTCCAGGTGAGTCTTGATTAGTTTACTGGAATTCTTTAAAAGAGGAAATATTTTGGAGACAGCCAGAAGTGGAGAAACAACAGAAGCCTCAGAGCTGACAGAAACTTCACAGCAAAGCTGACACAGATATGGACAAATGGAGAGAGAGACACAGATGTCTGGAGATGCTTGGAACCCAGCAGACATCGCCATGAGATGTTGTTCTAATTTGCTAGCTGCCAAAATGCAACACACCAGAGACAGATTGGCATTTAATAAAAGGGGATTTATTCTGTTAGTTCTTCAGAGGAAAAGCAGCTAACTTTACACTGAGGTTCTTTCTTATGTGCGAAGTCACAGGATAGTCTCTGCTGGCCTTCTCTCCAGGCCCCTGGGTTCCAACAACTTTCCCTGGGGTGACTTCTTTCTGCATCTCCAAAGGCCTGGGCTGAGCTGAGGAATGCTGAGCTGCTTAGGCTGTGCTATGTTGTGCTTTCTCATTTAAGCACCAGCCAATTAAGTCATTCATTGCAGCACGCACACCTCCTAGCCAACTGCAGATGTAATGAGCAACAGATGAGGTTCACATACCATTGACTCAGGTCCACAGCAACAAAACTAGGTATGTTCACCTGGCCAAGTTGACAACTGAATCTAACTACCACAGATGTTAAGCAAACCAGAACCTGGAGAGAGCTAAGCGAAGCCAAGAGATGAAAGATGAAAGCCAGCCATGGAGAAATAAAGTGAGGAGAGCCCATAGGAGCAGAAGGTGAAAGCAACAGAGCCCAGGAGCAAGGGACCAATATATCCTAGCCACGCAATTACCCAGCTGACAGGGGTGTTCCTGACCATCAGCCTTTCTTGAGTGAAGGTAACCTCTTGTTGGTGCCTTAATTTGGACACTTTCACTTCCTTAGAACTGTAGACTTGTAACTTATTAAATTCCCCTTTTTAAAAGCCATTCCAGTTCTGGTGTATTGCATTCTAGCAGCTAGCAAACTAACATACCAGGTCATGTGGTAATTATATAATTAACTTTCTAAAGATCTATCAAACTGTCTTCCACAGTGGCTGTACCATTTTGCATTCCCACCAAGAAAGGATGAATGTTCCTATTTTTCCACATCCTCTCCAGCACTTGTAATTTTTCATTTTTTTTCATAGTAGCCATTTTAATGGATGTGGAATGGTATCTTATTGTGGTTTTGATTTGTATTTCCCTAATGGCTAATGATCTTGAGCATCTTTTTGTGTCATTTTTGGCCATTTGTTTATCTTCTTTGGTGAAATGTCTATTCAAGTCTCTTGCCCATATTTTTATAGGCTTGTTTGTCTTTTTTGTTGTTGAGTTGAAAGATTTCTTTGTATATTCTATACATTAATATCCAATTAAGGATATATATAATAATGTCCTTATTGGATATTTGGTTTCTAAATATTTTCTTTCATTATGTAGGTTGTCATTTTGCTTTCATGACAATCCCTTTGATGTACAAACATTTTTAATTTTATGATGTTCCATTTATCTATTTTTTTTCTTTTATTGCTTGTACTTGAGTGTAAAGTCTAAGAAATCATTGCCTAACACGTGGTCCTCAAGATATTTCCCTATGTTTTTTTCTAGGAGTTTGATAGCTTTATTTCTTTTATTTATGTCTTTGATTAATTTTGAGTTAATTTTTATATATGGTGTGAAGTAAGTGTCCATATTCATTCTTTTGCATTTTTACATCTAGTTTTCCCATCACCATTTGTTGCCTAGTCTTTCTCAAATGAGTAGACTTGGCACACTTGTACAAAATCAGTTTGGCCATACATGTAAGAATAGATTTCTGAACTTTCAAGTCAATTCCATTGGACTGTATGTCTCTCTGGTGTCAGTACCATGCTGTTTTGGTTACTGTGACTTTCTAACAAGGTTTAATATTGGAAAGAATGAATTCTCCAGCTTTGTTCTGTGTCTTTTTTGAAGATGGCTTTGGTTATTCAGGGCCCTTCCCTTCCATAGAAATTTGGTGTTTGATGTTTTCATTTCTGCAAAGAGGGCTGTTGGAATTTTGATTGGAATTGCATTGAATCTGTAAATCACTTTTGGTAGAACTGACATATTAATGATATTTAGTTTCTCAGTCCATGAACATGACATTTCCTTCCATTGATTTAGGTCTTCTTTGATTTCTTTTAGAAACATTTTATAGTTTTTGTGTATAAGTCCTTTATTTCCAACTCTGCCATCTTCATATGGTGATTTTTTGTTATTTAATATCATTCTTAAGGAAAGAACTATCAACATTATAAGTTATTAGTATGTATTTAGTTATCCATCTTTATATCGTGCAATGGCATTTTAAAGGTGAGTACAAGAGCATTTAATTTACATGTAAAATCAGAAAAATTATTCAAATCCAATTTGGTGGCTCTACATGCATATGTATTGTGCTTTTACTGGAACAGTGGGAATACTCAAAACTAACTCAATGGATTTTTCCCCCACTTCTTAATATAAACGCCTTCTACCAACACTTTCCACCTTTATATTAATTATGAATAAGAAAGTACTGAAATGAGAAGGAACACTGGGTTTCCCTTTCCCTGCTATGCTTTTATTTTTACACTGAAGCAATACAAGTAAGAAAGGACATTTTGGTCATTTGTGTTTATTAGAATGTTGTTGCTTTCCTTTTTTGCATTTGAAGCAAATTCTGGTTCAAACACAAAGCGTAGCCTCTTGGGGCCATTAGGGCTTGGCTTACCCTGTCAATGACATTGCATATTTATCATGAACTTTGAGTCTTTCTGAACTCCTGTGTATTGTGGGTCTACTAGATAGGGTTCACAGAGCATCACAAATGCTATATTTGAATGAGGTGGCAAGGAATGGCAAATATCTTCATTGCTCATACATGTGCTCCATTTACCCATCAGGCTTCACTTTCTAAATATGACGTCAAAGATAAAATTAGTAAGAATGTCAATACTGTGACCACCGGGAAATAAATCAAGCCAGAGTTGCACTCCCAGGAAGCTGACCCTGGTTCCACTCTTTTCAAATGGCTTGGTCTTCACAGTCCGAATAGTACATGTCTCCTCAAGGTTACAATTACCACCACTATGCCAGTGATGCCCAAATCTATGTTTCCAACCTATACTGCCCTTCTGAGCTCAAACTTGTCTTGCATCTCTATTTGGATGTCTCAGAAGAATCTCAGACTTGAACTGACGAAAACTGAATGTATGAATTCTCTCTACATCACTTTGCATCCCCAACATTTCTAGACCACATCCTTTTCCAGTGTCTGGGGTTACAATGAAAGATTCCACCATCAAGTCAATTACTCAAGCCAAAATTGGGGACATCTTCCTTGATACCTCCTTCTTCCTCACCTGTGCAGATCCATCACAGTGTTTGTCACTTTCACTTCCCGAGTAACGTTCATTTCTTTATTTCTCTCTCTCTCTCTTACTGCCACCTGAATTACTACATTAGTCTCCTAATTAGTCTTGCTCAATTCACTCTTACCACATCAGGTTTCTTTTTCACATTTCATCCACATTTTTTAAAAAGTGCAAGTCTGATCTTTCTCTCCTGCTTGAAACTTTTCATTGCTGTTGCTTTCTTTAATGTTATAAACAAGACCACTTGTGGAGCAAACACTACCAAATCTTTGTTGTAATATTCCAGGTCTCTCTTCCTTACATTCTGTATTTCAAGAGCCCCAACCTTTCAAAGATTCTTAAACACTCCATGATCCCCAGTCCATCTTTAGGTTTTTTTAAATATACTTTTCCCTTGTCTTAGATCCTCTCCACTCCACTTTGTCTCATGTATTTAAATGCTACTCTTCCTTTATATCTCAGCTCAACTGCTGCCTTTCTTAGTGAAAGAGTTCCCTGACTCCTTGGTTAAGTCAAACCTCTTCATTATGTAATGTCATGTATGTCATGATACTTTTTAAAATTAATAGAATAGCCTTTATTTTTAGAGTAGTTTTAAGTTTATAGAAAAAGTATAGTGTTCCCATAAACACTCTACTCTGCCCCCACAGTTGATATGATAGCAATACAAGATGATATTATTAACATCTTGCATTACTGTGGTACATTTGTTACAATTGATGGACCAATATTAATACATTATTATTAACTAATGATACATAAATAAATAATGAATAAATAATAAAGTATGTAGTTTACATTGGGGTTCACTCTTTATGTTACACAGTTCTATGGGTATTGATAAATGCATAATGTCATGTACTCACCATTATGGTATCATACAGAGTAGTTTTACTGTCCCCCAAATCCCCTGTGCCCTACCTATTCATCCTGTGTTCCCTCCCCCGAGCCTCTGGAAATCACTGATATTTCCTCTGTCTCTATATTATTATATGTCTCCATCTCTCTATATATATATATTTTAAAATCTCACCTTATGTGTGAGACTAAAGCAAAAAATGTTTATTCGGTACAAAATTTATATTTTGACTAGTGCATTTCCTATATATTACATATATATTACATATATTATATATTACATATAATTTATGTAGATAGTTTGATTGACCACCATAAGTACTTGGAATCTCAGGTAGGACATGAGATTTTATTGGTTTGTCCAGAGTGATGCCCCGATGAATCCCAGAGTGATTCCATCAGTGAGTGGAAAAGTATTTGCAAAGTCCCCTTCGGGGAATGGTGAGAATGGGGAGAAATTCAACTTCCCCAAGTTGAATTCTTGATATTCTCACAAGCAATGTGGACAACCAAAGCTATAGGCTGAGCCCCCAGTCTTGGGGTTTGGTCATATGAAACTTAACCCCACAAAGGATAGATCAAGTCTACTTAAAATTTAGGCCTAAGAGTCACCCCCAGGAGAGCCTCTTTTGTTGCTCAGATGTGGCCTCTCTCTCCAGCCAACACAACAAGCAATCTCACCACCCTCCCCCTGTCTACATGGGACATGACTCCCAGGGGTGTGGACCTTCCTGGCAATGTGGGACAGAAATCCTAGAATGAGCTGAGACTCAGCATCAAGGGATTGAGAAAACATTTTCGACCAAAAGGGGAAAGAGTGAAATGAGACAAAGTGTCAATGGCTGAGAGATTCCAAACAGAGTCAAGAGGTTATCCTGGAGGTTATTCTTATGCATTAAATAGATATCACCTTGTTATTCAAGATGTAATGGAGAAGCTGGAGGGAACTGCCTGAAAATGTAGAGCTGTGTTCCAGTAGCCATGTTTCTTGAGGATGATTGAATAATGATATAGCTTTCACAATGTGACTGTGTGATTGTGAAAACCTTGTATATATATGTCTGTATATCACAATGTAATACCATTATAGTTCATGTAGATAGAGCTTTTCATATACATGAGTTTACAATAATTTATAATGTATCATTTGTGATGCGTTTTTGATAAAAATCTATCTTGTCCTCTAATGAGTAGGCTCTGTGCAATCAGGGAACACATCAGTGGCTCACCACTCTAGGCTCAGTTCCTACTCTGGTACCAGACATGAAGAAGAGGCTCAATGAATATTTGCCAATTAATGAATGAACACTTATTTTGTTTCATGCATGGTGCTCAGCCCTTTCCGTGTGCTATATCATTTAACCCTCAACTCCCCATTTTGGTAGATTCTATAATTATCTCAGTTGTATAGAATCTGAAGCCTAGACAGTTTACATCATTTGGATAGAGTCAAATTCTTGTTTGAACCCAAGAAGTCGGCTCTCTCTTTCTCCTTAAATATAAGTGTAGGAGAACATTTAAAACTAGTCTTTGGAGGTATAATGTCATGTTCTGAGCCAACATTATGGAATGATTCACAAATGGCTTATTAAAACTTTCATAGGTATTTACATAGCATCTTCAAATAGTATAGAGTTAAATTCAATATTCTAGTGTTAATGACTGATCCTCCTTACCAAGATATTGTGGATTGCTTAGGCAGGACTGGGCAAAGGAGTGTGTATCTGCCAGGCTCTGGCACAGACTTTTTCTTTCACTGTCCTGGTCTCATGCCATTCACAGATCCTTTTCTGGGCCCCATGATGACACTCTTCTTTACTCCCTTTTAGTCTACCCTCGCCCTCTCTGTTCTTTTTGCTTGATAGTTCCACTGCTGAGAATTCTAAATGTTCATTGACAATTGCTCAAGTATCAAATTTTAAATTACAGAGTTTTAATCAACTAAAGTCCTCCAGCTGTAACTATTTCTATTACTGAACAAATGCTGAAACTGGAAAGGGTACAGTTTTCCTCTAGAGCATGCCCTGCCAAATATGTCTGGCAAAACTGCTTGGGAATGTCTTCTTGGTTTGCACACAGAAGTGATAGGAGTGATTTCAATTATCTCAACTTTTTACAAGGAGAATACAACTTCTATGCTGAGTGCCACCTCAACAGGTTTTCCCGCATCATATAAAATACCATCATTATTCAGGCATTTCTTATGCTTCAACAGCCTTTTTGTCAGCAACAGAGCTTTCAAAATTGCTAGTAGAGCCTCACTTTGGTTTTGTGCTTTAACTATTTCATGATTCCTTACGTGGGGGTTCTGTGCATTAAGTGATTGATTAAAAATTTGATACTTTATTAATTAATTGACTCCATCATCCCCCCACCCAAATAATTTAGATTGTCCATATTTACTGGTCTGCAAGTCATTATAAAGATATTACAACCTGGGAGGTAAATGATGAAACCCATAATAATGCATGAAAGTTTTCTTTTGAGAATGGGTTTGGAAAAGAAAGGCAGATGGAAAAAATGGGTTTATAAAGTAAGACAGGGAATAGGATTGGCCACAAGGGTACATACAGACACTTATAGTTACTCCCAAAGCACAATTTTAATCTGCAAGACAGTAGAGTCCTCCTGAGTGGACTTGAGAGAAGGGGGCTGACACAGCAGATAAAGGCTTTGTTAACAGATCTAACTGGCTGATGGACAGAAAGCTCAGAAGTTGGGAGGCCAGAATAAAAACAAAACAAAACAGTTGTCAGGAGCCAATATGAGACAGAGATGAGTACAATATTCTTTTAAATAAAAGCTAAACAAAGTTTTTTGAAAATCTGGGATGGGCTGAGCACATAATACTTTAACCCTTACACTTTTCTGCATCAATAATGCCATTTGTGGTCCATGGAACTAATATATGGTTGCTGATCTGTCTTTTTTGTGCTGACATTAACGTACAGGGAAATTATCAAGGCATAATGAAACCACTAAGGAATTACTGTAAAAATATTGTATTATTTGTTTCCATCACCACTGATTTTTCCAAATCCCTACAGATTTCCGTTGTCCTGCATAGCAAGAATAAAAGAAAATAAATGGGTGTATGGCAAATGGCTTTAAAAGCTGGATGTTTCCCAAATTATTATTTTTTTCATGAAATGTCATTAGTTCTTTAAAACCAACTCAAGGGAAAGGATTGTTTTTTAACATTTGTGTTTTCCTTATACGTATTAAAGAAATACATTCATTTAAGTTCCTGTCTTAGTTTTATAGTCTTCATTCTCAAAGAACTGATTTCATGTGTGAATATGCTGAAACCCAAAAGAGTGGAAAAGAACAAACATTGGTGTGAAAACAATGCTTTAAATGCATGAGTGCCAGACAGGAAAAGCTCTGGGTCTTTTACTATTTTTGATCAATTGGCTTGTCTAATCCATTTGGCTATGGACGGTTGGCCTGACATGACTTCAGATTCGTTTAATAGGGGTTAAGGTGGCATGCAGTATATAGCACTGTGCATTTGTAAGCACAAACATGCTTAGAAATTCATTTATTGTAGGTTGGGGGGGATAGTTCAAACTCCAGCTGTGTGTACAAACAGATTCTACCCACAGTTGAGCAGTATAGATCTGGGGAAAGTAACTAACAGTGCCTGCCTTTCCTTAGGGCCACAGGGCATTTTGATTTCTACCCAAATAAAGCAGGCCTTTGGCATTCAGTTCTCTTAGCTGGCAAGATATCTGCATAATGTCTGCAGAATTTAGAATGGCCAGGAGGGGCAGGACAAAGACAGCCAAATTATGATATCACACACATAAAACCTCATCAATAGTGACATACGGAAAGCACTCAGTGAATTGCTTTCATTAATTTATCTTTATTAAGAAATTCTAAGCTGGGTCTTCATTCCTTGGCAGGTTTCAGATCCTGTCCTTTTCCCTTTCTTTATTCGTTGCCTTTCTTTAAAAATTAACAGGCTACCATAGGCATTGATTGATAGTAACTGAAGAAATGTGGCTGGAGGTAGCCTAGGATGCTTAGACTGCGCGGGGGGAATGTTTTATATGTTCTATTTGCCTTCAGGATTTCCTGAATCCTCTGGTATGGTTTAAGTTGAGAGCTGTCCCTGCAGACAAGAAAAAGAAAACCTGACTACAGAGAATGCCATGTCTCTCTAGTCTCATGAGGATGAGAACGGGAGCCCTAATGAAGCCAGACCCTGGCCTGGTCTTGAGTTGCAGTGAAATCAGACACTGCTGGAGAGAGGAAACAGGGATGGCTGTCCAGCTGCCAGGAGAGACACGGGACCAGGGAAAGGGTGGGATATGCAATTGAAGGCGGGCCCAATTTTTTCTCAGGTCATGTGTTTCTAAAGCTGAAAATCTGGCTAGTCTACAAAAACAACATCAGGAGGAACTGAGGGAAGTGAGAAGAACCGATGGGAAACATTTCCTGGTAACCGTCTGACCTGTCTGGAGTTTAGAATGTCACCCATTTGGGGGAAGATAATCAGAAGCAGCCAGCTGCCCTGTCTGCCTGTTTGAGGTGGGATTTGGATTTCTTGACCTGAAGGTCTTAGTTGAGGAGCAGAGTTTATAAGCCATTACAGTGCCCTGTGGCAGAGAGCGTCTTCACAGAGACAAGTGGTGAGAGAAGGAGGGTGCGAGAAAGCTGAACCCAAGACAGAAATGAAACACATAATGAAAGGAAGTATTATCAGGGCAGGTTTACAGTTGGAATAAAGAGAAATGTTTTGAATGTGAAAGAAGGATCAATAAATCTTGCATGGTTTCACAGACAAATGTTAAAGGAGCAAAGATATGATTTATGTGTAACAAATGAATACTGTTCTTTTGGGCTTTTCCTTAAAATGCTAAATTTCATTTCTCAGATTGTGGAACTTGAAAACTTCAAGTTTTCAGGGGTATTGTAATTCCTTTAGTTATAATAGAAACTATGAGGCATTTTGGCTAGTTGAAAACTGTTCTTTTAATATAACCTTGCTAGTCGCTTGCATTCTTGAGGACTTCCATGTTGAATTAGCATGTCAGGTGGATTTTCATCAATGATGCTGCATTTGATGTATGCCGTGGAACTCCATGCCCTGATATGCTGGTGGACATTGGTTAGGGAAGTACCCAAGTGCAGATATGACCCCCCTCCAAGGAGAGATGAGTAAAGCAAAGTCTCCAAAGCATAGCTCAAAGAAAGAAATCAACTATGAAGGTAGCAGTTCCCTCTTCTCTTCAGTACCTTTTTGCTTTGGCCAAAACATTGCCCGTTGAAGAAAGTAGTTCTGCATTACGTGAAGGAAGTGACAATCATGACTCTCACCCAGAGTCAATGTCAATGAAACAAACTAGAACTGTACTATGATTTACTAAGAGTATTAGGGTCTTAACTATTTTTGGCATTACCTTGTGAAGGCAAACACATCTATACTAACTCCAGTTAGGTAGAGAGTCATGGTATCCAATAATGGGAGGCAGAGTCAAGAGGTGAAGAAGGGACACTGATTTTCCAAACAAAATGTAGCAAAGCAACCAATTATGAGGAATTGAGGGAAAGACCTCTTGGTGAGAAAACTTGAAGAGGAGTCCTGAGATTTGAAGTCTATGCAGGCTCTAAGACTGACCAGTTGTGAAAGTAGGAAGTAGCTGATTGTGAAGTTCCTTTCCAGCTTGGCTGAAATGATTTGTATTCATTTTCATGAGGAGTTACAGTCTTAAGAACACTGAACATTAATGAAGGGTAAGTGAATTTGATTTCCCTTTGTGATAGAAGAGACTTGCAATTCTATATAAATAATTATTCGGGTTTCCTTTTGTGCATGCCACATTAGTTTTATTATCTTGAAAACGAAACTTGTTGATTTGTGGTTTGTTGGGAGGTTCAAACCTATAAAAGTGGTTATACTGCTAACATTTGTTTTTACAAGTAAGAAAGATGAATCCACTTTCCTAGTGCTGGCTCCATTACTTCTTTGTTCTACCCAATTAGATCGGTTGTCAAGTTCAGTTGTAGTGATTTGATTTAACATAGGCTGTATGTTGAGATTTTCTGCTGGTGGCCTTTTCCTTAAACAAACAAATACATAAACCCACACAAACTTCTGGAAGCTGGTATAATAGTGTTTTTGGTTTTGGAATTTCCCTGGCAGAAGCAAAAAACAAATGAGGGAACTCTGGGGCAAAGACCCTCTGATCTTTGCAACTAATAGAATATTCCATTCAAGAGTTTAAGCACATTTAAGTAAAATGAAAGGAAATGAAAGTGAATTACAGGCTGAAAGCAGGCAGGCATGAGTATCTTGACTGATGGTTCTAGGCAACACTGAAAGAGAAACGCCAGAAGAAATACTAAACATGAACCAGTGCACAGTGCAATTATCACCTCTCAAGGGAATGTAAAATGGTCTTGCTGTTGTTGATGTAATTATGTATAAACCAACAGCCACAGAACATCTCACCTTTCAATACATTTGAAAAGCTCTAAATGTTATTATTGAATAGGAAATTTGATTAAAATGACAGTTTCTCACCACTCTCATTAGAGAAGTATGAAAATAAAAACAGTGAGTGTGCATATGTGTGAGTGGATATGCACACACATGCAAGGCACAGAGGTGGGGAGGTTTTCATGCTCAGGTTTTCTTTTTTTAATGCAATTTTATTGATATATATTCACATACCATATAATCATCCAAGGTATACAATCGGTGGTTCATAGTATCATCTTATGGTACTATGGTGCATTCATCATCACCATTGATTTTTAAACATTTTCATTACTCCAAAAACAATAAAAATAGAAGTAAAAAAGAAAACCCAAAACATCCCATAACCTCTATCCCCCCATTATTTATTTATTTATTGTCTTTATTTTTTAACTCATCTGTCTATATACTGATAAAGGGAGTATCAGTCACAAGTCTTCACAATCACACCATCAAAGCTATATAATTATACAATCATCCTCAAGAATCAAGGCTACAGATTGTAATTCAATGGTTTTGGGCATTTCCCTCTAGTTACTCCAATACACCAAAACCTGAAAAGGGATATCTATATAATGCATAAGAATAATTTCTTGACTCTAATTGAAATTTCTCAGTCACTGAAATTTTATTTTGTTTCATTTTTCTTCCCTCTTTCTGTCAAGAAGCCTTTCTCAATCATGATGCCAGGGCCAGGCTCATCCCTGGGAGTCATGTCCCACGTAGTAGGGGAAAGGCAATTGAGTTTTCCTCTGGAGTTGAGTTCGAGAGAGAGGCCACATCTGAGCAACAAAAGAAGTTCTCTGGGGGTGACTCTTAGGATAATCATAAGTAGTTTTAGCTTCTCCTTTGCAGGATTAGGTTTCATTAGGACAACCCCCCAAATCATGGGCTCGGCCTATTAAATTAGTAGTCCCCAATTGTTGCGAGAATCCCAGGTCTTCACCATGTAGAAGGTTTATTATTTCCACATTTTTCCCCAGTCCCTTAAGGGGACTTCACAAAAACTTTTTTATCTTCTGCCCAGATTATTCTGGCATGTTTTGGGGCATCACACTAACCTTTACAAATCAACAAGATCTCACTCCCTATTCAAATTTCCATGTAACTATGGTGTTTGAGTAAGTTGGCCATACAAGTCAAATTAGATGATGTCCTACTGAAGATATGAATTTTGCATGAAATAAACATCTCTTTTTGGTCTCACACCGTCAACATCATCCTTTACCTATTAGTCTGATAAAACTTAGTCCTAACCAGATCAGCTTCATTCATCTCTAATTGAAGTCTCATCTCTTTTTCAGCTTTTTAAACATTTGCTGTATGGGATAATGCTGACTTTCATAGCCACAGAACTCTAGCTCTGTGAGTCTCAGTTGTCATACAGATATCTGAAGTTCCATGGGATGACCAGGTTATACACAAATACCTCAGCGTCACAGAATTTAGAAATAACCATTACAACTCAGGCACAGGTGTGACTGCTGTAAGAGCTTACAGTCTATGAGCATTTACAATAAGGCTTTCCCCTGAAAACCTGTACTTTCAAACTCACTTCTCAGTGTTTGCACATAATAGTTAGTCCATGTCAGTGAGGTGTTATATCTGTTTTTTGGTTCCATATTTCACTCAGCATACTTCCTTAATGCTTCACAACTTCATTCCTTCTTGCAACTGTTCAACATTTCATTGTACGTATACACCACAATTTGCCCTTCCATCCATCAGTTGATGAGCCCTTAGGCCACCTCCATCCGCTGCAGACCCTGAATATTGCCATCATAAACACCAGTATGCAAATGTCCATTTGTGTCCCTGCTTTTAGTTCTTCCAAGTATATACCTAATAATGGGGTTGCAGAATCATATGGCAACCTTATGCTTAGGTGCCTGAGGAACCACCAGAAGGGTTGCACCACTCTACTCCCCTACCAGCAGAGAATAGGTACTATGCTGGTTTGAAACTGTTATGTATCCAAGAAAAGTCATGTTCTTCTAATCCAGTCTTGTGGGTGCAGATACTGTTGTGGGTGGGACCTTTTGATTAGGTTGTTTCCATAGACATGAGATCCCCTCAATTGTGGGTGGGACCCTTGATTAGGTTGTTTCCATGGAGATGTGACTCTGCCCATTCAAGGTGGTCTTAATTAGCTTACTGGAGTCCTTTAAGAGAACCAACACAAACGTTTGGAGATGCTTGGAGACAGACAGAAGTTCAGGGAAGAGGCCACTGGAACCAGGAGCTAAAAGCAATGAAATCCAGGGGCAAAGGACCAGCAGATGTCTCCATGTGCCTTCCCATGTTACAGAGAAATCCTGGATGCAGTGAAGATATCTTCTTGTTGACGACTTAATTTGGACATATCATGGTGTAAGAATGGTAGTTTGTAATTTAATAAATACCCTTTAAAAAAGTCAGGCCATTTCTGGCATATTGCATTTTGGTAGCATTAGCAAACCAGAACAGGTACTTTCTCTCTCCACATTTTCCCCAGAACTTGTACCTTTCTGTTTATTTTATTATTATTATTATTATTTTGGCATGGGTGGGCTCCGGGAATCGAACCCGGGTCTCTGGCATAGCAGTGGAGAACTCTGCCACTGTGCCACCATCAATGCACACTGTGTTATTTTTAAATAGTTTTATTCTCACACCATGCAATCCATCCTAAGTAAACAATAAATGGTTCCCAATACAATCGCATAGTTATGCATTCATTCACCAACTCAGTCTATATGAGGGCATTTCCATTTCTTCTGCAAAGAAAGAAGAGAAAAAAAAAAGAAGAAAAAATAAAATAAATAAAGGGGAGAAACAATAATACCAGGAACACCATACTCCTTCCTTATATCCCCCTCTACTGACATATAGCTTTGGAATATTGCCTTTGTTACAGTCAATGGAAGTGTGTTACAATGTTATGTTAACTATAGACACTAGTTTACATTGAGTATATGTATTTTTCCGTATACCATCCCATTTTCAACAGCTTACACTGTTGACGTTCATTTGTTCTCCCTCATGTAAAAACATTCCTATATTTGTGCATTTAATTACCTTCATTGTCCACTTCAGGTTTTGCTAAGCTATACAGCCCTAGTCTTTATCTACTGTCTTTCTTTCTGGTGTCATACAGGCCCTAGCCTTCCTCTTTCAACCATACTCACACTCGTCTTTGCTCAGTGTACTTACATTATTGTGCTACTATCAAATAGTGTTGTACTATCCATTTCTGGATATTTCCATCAATCCTGTTCAACACTCTGTACTTCTTCAGCATCAAATGCCCAATCTCTGCCTTCTTTCTATCTCCGGACAGCCTGTGTTCTCAACTTTAACTCTCAACGTTTGCTCATTAATGCCATTTCATATTAGTGAGATCATATGGTATTTGTCCTCTTATTTATAGCAAATTTCACACAACATGATGTCCTCAAGTTTCATCCATGTTGTTGCATGCATCATGACTTTATTCTGATGTACCTTATGTTCTTCTCTCTTTTTACCTTTACTGATAGTCTTCCTTTTGGCATCTTCTCCGGACCTTTTTTTCTCCTGTCTTTTCCTGTCTGCCTGTAGCGCTCCCATTAGTATTTCTTGTACTTATTTTTGAAGGTCAGTTTTAGCAGCTATGGAATTCTTGGTTGGCAGTTTTTTTTTTTAGTCTCTTAAATATATCATACCGATGCTTTCTTGCCTGCATGGTTTCTATTGAGAAATCCACACATAGTGTTATCGAGCTTCCCTTGTATTTTGATTGATCACTTTACTTTTGCTGCTTTCAGGTGCTCTTTTAATGAGAATCAGTAGACTAACATTGGACCCCACTGAATTTTATAAATGCTTCCATTGCCAAAAGAAAAGAAAGTGATATCAAGGATTACTTTGATCCTAATTAAGTTTATAGAAGGGTTCTCTTGTCAATGTGTTCTGTCTAGTAAGGTGTCTTTCATGTTCAGGTGAATTATTCTCAGAGCTCTTTTCTTTTCCGGGCAAAAGTATTTTTGCTTTTATTTATTTAAGTAACACTCCTGGGATACTGATTTGATGCAGTTTCTGAAGACAGAACAATCTATCACTTTGTTCTTTAATGCTCTTGGCTTTTTCTTTTTCTTTTTTTCACATGGGCAGGCACTGGGAATTGAACCCGGGTCTCCAGCATGGCAGGCAAGAATTCTGCACTGAGCCACGATCGCACCACCCTGCCCTTGGCTTTTAAATATACAGTTTCTCTCATTATTTCTATTTGGATCCAGAGGATGAGAGAGGGGAGTTGGTTGGGCTTGTAAACCACTGTTTCAAGTCCCAGACTGCCAGATGGATATACTGGTGTTCCTGCAAGCACTCACTGAAGACCTAATCAAACAGGCTTCATTGGCTCACAGGCTGCCTTCTTGTTGCTGGGTAGGTTTCCTCTCTCTCTCCCTCTCTCTCTCCCTCTCTCTCTCTTTCTTATTATTTCCTTGGCACCTGCAGTATTGTGTTGAAGATCATCTGAGACTGAGACCAATACATGATGGGAGGAACTTGGAATCAAATGTATTTACTGTCCTGGCACATGGATTGTGCATTTCTAAAGCTGGCAGGCTTATCCAAATAGCCTATATTTCTAGGTCATAGCTAATCACTTTAACCCCTGGATATCTTCTGTTCTCTCTTCCCAAAGCAAAAATGTTAGAGAAACTAAAGGAATGACCTTTGTAATTATATTCACTCTACCAGATTGGATACTTTAATGATAACTTCCAACAAGAGCAGTCACACTTAAGATAAAGTGCTGAATTATTTAGAAAGACATTAGTCAAAGAGAATTTTAATAAAAGAATAAGATATTTTGCACTTGTGGTATCCTGAAAGCAAATAACATGTATTAAAGTATATATAAATATAACATGTATAAAATATATTAAAATAATGTCCTGCTTTCCTGTGCATAATTTTCCAGGTTTTGGGAATGCAGATTTCCTTCTCTTGTTCAGAAATATATCATAAAGATGGACTTAAAGGAAGAGGATGTGAGGATAGACATGGTAGGAAAAGAAAGTCTAAATAGTCGACTTTGGTGGGCTGGAGAGTTAGCTACATCAAAGAGTCAACCACTCTTTTAGGTGAATTCACTTTTTTGAGTTTCTTACCAAAAGAGTAATGAAAGGCTAGAAGCAGAGATTTCTATGCAGACAAACTTTGGACATATGTTCCCTGATTCATTTTACAAAAGCAAAGAGAACACGAGAGCTTGTAAGACTGTATTAACCTTTTACTCTCTGACTTTAAACAGGTTAATAGCAAATTTTAAGGTAGTCTTTGCTTCTGTAAATGACATTTGAGTAGACTGAATATTAAAGAAACTAAGAGGTTGAAGGATTAGTAGGTGAATGGAAGGAGTTGACGAATGAAAGATGTCTGCATGGAGGGGGTATACTAAGAAAGAAAAATCTATAGCTATACAAAATTGTTGGGATCACTTCATTTGTTGCTGAAGGTGTACTAAAATGAGAGTCTCTAAGATGAGGTTTGCTTCTTTCTAGTGGGGTATCCTCGTTTTCTGTGTACGTAGAGGTGGGTCAGAAGACAGATGTGAGGTGGCATCCTGGGAAACTTAATTGCTGGGCTGGGATCCTGGGAATTTGCCCATCCTGTGTGAGACAATTTGTTAAATCCCATTCATGTGTCCAAATGCATGATTAGGGACTTGCAGTAACCACCCATGTTCACACATCTATCATTCAGACACAAAACAAAATACGAAACACCAAATGCCTCTAGAGTTAAGCCAGATCTTTCTTATCTTTGAACAATCAAAAACTTATAAAAGCCTCAGGGAATTGAAATGACTTATGAATGTTCAAAGTTGCTAAACTTTTGACAATTGTTCTAGCTCATACGAAACTGTTTACGTTATCTTGTGCTGGCATACAGATTTTGACCAAAAAAAGTTTCTATATAAAGAATATTGTTTTCTTGCTTCTATTCCTTCTATTTAGACGTTGTATAGTTTTAAAACTTTTCTTTGCATCTTTTCTTCTGAATGCTGTTCTAAGTAGGAGCATCTGGGGAGAAACAGAATCTTCTCAATAAAATATTAATAAAATCTCTGCCCTGGTCTGGGCTGCAATCTGCATTCTGTCAACAGGCTGATGAAAAATACAATGATAAATTCTTAAACTACCAAGGAAAACTGTAGGTTTTACAATATGTGGATTCAGCCCTGACAAAAAAAGCAATGTTGGTGATAGTGCTTAGATAAATCTTTTCTTGGAAGTTCCCGGGCCTGGCTACCCAAACTTTTTTCTACTATGTATCTTTCCATAAAGCATATCAGTGATATTTAAGTTCAGGAAGGAAATAGCCAGCCAATATATTAGTTTTTAAAAGTTTTAACTTACAGTACAATCTATGGCTCATAATCAAAGTGGATGATTTGCCCCTTTTAATTATAGGATTTCTTCAGAATGTTCAGTGTCACGTTTTTCCAGATATAGAGCATCAGATTTGGGGAGGATGAAGCAGTGATTGCAAAGTCGAGGAATCATAATTTATATGCTCTTCATTAACATCTAAGGTAAAACCAGAAGGTGTGAAATGCTGTGAACTAAAAATATAACTAACTGATGCACTGTGGTTAAATACAGACTTTTTCTTTCCCCTCCTCAGTATTAATTCTAGGTGATAGGTGTTTCACACGATATTGGGGTCCTCAATTAAGAAATAACTTTGTTTCATTAATGCTTGATTTAGCTCCTTGTCATCCTTAGACAACGGAATGTAAGCACCTAAAACATCTCTAGTCCAATCCTGGTATCTTCACTGACAATACCATTTTTCATATTTCAATTAAAATATTCAGGGTCTTTAGCATTCTTGTCTAGCGATACGGGGATTATGATTTGGTGCAAGTTTTCTGAAAATAACTTGGCAACATGCTTTAAAAATCTAAAAACCATACTTCTTGAACTAGTCATTTCTCTTAGAATGCAGCGTAAGGAAAGATTACCAAATATAGGATTGGTGGACCAATATGTTGATTTTTAGGTAACCTGAGGTTCCCCAAGTTCCTCCAATCATATGTGAAAATCCTTTTCTTGTAATATCCAGGTAATTAGTAAGCTCTCATCCGCAGTAACTACAAAAAACTCAGTGAATTCCCAAAACATTGAAGAATATGCGTGTCAAGTGGGGACAAGAGAAGGTTATATGTCCCTGGTTGTCTCTGTTATAGCTTGCTCCAAACTTCTGTACCAACTCAGCATCTTTATCCAGTCCACTCAGCATCTTATCTCTGCCTCTCAATGCCAAACAAGTCTTTCTGGTCCACTTCATACTTTTTCTGTCATTCTTGCTAGCATCCCTAAGATAACTGAATGTTCAGGCATGGTAGAAAGGATTTACAGCATGAGAGAAGAAATAACCTAAAAATGGATCTGAGTCACATTTGTGTTGTCAAAGTCTGTTGGCCATCCCATGGAGTCCTTTCCAGGTAGACCCTTTTATTTGGCTGTAGGCTGTCACCATGCTGATAGGAACTAGTTGCTTCTTTCAAAGCCTCCTTCCCAGTTCCTGGATTGTTTGCGCCCCAGAGATGCCATTCTCCTCTCCCTTCCTCTAGTCTAACTCTGTTCTCTGAGGACCACCCAAAAGTGTCTCTAAATCATTTTTGCTGTTTGAAAAAAATTTTCCCTCAGAAGAGATGTACTTTTTGGTTCCTTTCCAGAGTTGTTTAGAATCCTTAAATTGACCTCCACACATTAAACTTTGCCTTGATTCTATCTGACATTTTAAGCCAAAGGGCCTAATAAATGGTTTTGTTCAAATAAAAGAGCCATCTTCTTCTAAAGTTAGAGTCTGTTCTCATTGCTACCCTAAATTCATGAAAAAGAATTCATTTATCTAGTGTCCTAATACATTCATAATATTAAAAGTAGGCTGGAAAAAATAATGTCCCAGAAAGGTTAATGACTGGGCAAATTATAATACATCAATAGTGTATATAGAATAAAATAATGCCTAATAATTAAAAATTATACTCATGAAGACATTCATAGCTCATAAGTCACATTTTTAAATGGGATAACATTGAATAAACCATATGACTTTGTGTGAAAATATTTGCAAACACACAGAAGGAAATATACTGAAAGAAAGAGTCTGTATTTTGAGTGGGGTGGAATTATGTGTGATTTTATTTTCCTTTAAACATTGTTGATCTTTATTTTATTATGTCCATAGTAAGCATATATTGCCTTTATTACTTAAAACGTGACTTCATTTATAATTCCAGAAATTTGGACTTTTAAATCTGTAACTGTTTTTTTTTTTTCTTTTTAAATTTTAAAGGTACTGTTTTCTCCTGATACTGTCTGTTGTCTCTTCACTTGGTGGTGTTGGCCTGGTCAGCATGAACCTGGATTAGCCTAATGACCTGGGATGAATGCTGGGGCCAATCATCAAGGGGTTTAGGCTAACAATTATTTTGATCACCAGGAAAAAGATCAAAACAAAACAAAACACCACACCCTACATAAATGTTCTCTGAGGGCATCCATTTTGACAAACCTCCAGAAGAAATGTTACTCAAATAACTACCAATAAAGTATCATCTACATATAATCTTCGACATTAATAACCTGACCCCAAGTTAGAAACCAATCGATCCAGCCATGTTCTGTTCATAGTAATTCAGGCAAACACTTGTGTTGCTGACTCATATATAAACTAGGAACATGGATTTTATATGAGTAAGCCCATCTATTGTGATTGCATTTTTCTTGACCTGACATTTCAGGCTGCTGTGCACCCACTTACTATATGTTTTATCTTATGGTGAAAAGTACCACCAAGAGCTGTGGAAGGGTCCCTTCTTTCTTATGTAGCCTGTTGTGTCATATGAAATACAACTGGCTTTGAAACTGTTCTCACAGATTCCATTAAATGCAGCTGCAAAAGTATTATTATTACAGTACATCTTTCTTCATAAGATCATGCATTTCATCTGGGCAATATTTTCACGTATCCAAGGAATATTGGAATCAAAGATACAGACAACCTATTTATTGCACAAGGTTTAAGCATGAAACATGATATGCTGGAACACCGAACTCCATACAAAGCAGATACCCATCCTAGGCAGATCTTTTTGCATGATATGCTCAAATATACCTATTATTGATTAATAGCTGCACACATTTTCCAAATTTATTCGAATGCCTTTAGCAATAAATAAAGTAAGGCATCAGCTCTTTTTCTTTTTTTCATTAAGATAAAAAGTTCTATTAAACTTGGAATATCTGATCTGAAACAATGTTTCTTTCATCCCTCTCCTAGATTCACAGGTAGGAGTAGTAAGACAGTAAAAGGATTTTTCCTTTAAACACATATTTGATGGCTCACTTTAACCCACAGTTTGAAATAGCCATTTCCTTGCCTTCTGCAGTCTGAGTTATAGCTTGTGTCTGAAAGGCACAGAGAATAATAGTTTTTAGTCCAGGATACCCACGATAAGGCCCATTTTAAGGAAAATTTATACTATGAAAGTGGCCAGCTAGTTTTATGGAGGGAGTTAAATTTACAATTGAATAGAAGAAAAAATATGTTGTATTTTAGGATTTATCTTATATGAAATTTTTTGATAAAGTTTTTTTGGTATTAGAGAAGGTAACATAAGTAGCATGTACCTCTATTAATTTTAATTTTCTTTAAAAAGGAGCTGTTTCCCTAAGGTCAAATGTATGTACCAGATATGTAATATCATGTATAACCAAAAGAAAAATAATGGAATAATTTCTCAGAAGGCTTACTGTTAGTATGTGTGATGGCCAGGTAGCTAAATGGTAATGACAGGTGACCGTCTTGGATTAAGGAGCATAGATTCTGGGGTTGTCCAGTCTGAGTTCAAATCCAGAACCTACCACCAAGTGGCTATGTGACATTGCAGTTATTATTTAATCTCCTCCAGCCGCAGTCTTCTCAGGAGTAAAACTGGGATTATCATGTTATTTAATTCACAGGATTGTTAAAGGATTGAGGGAGATAACATACATAGAACAATTAAAACAGTGTTTGGCTAAAGAGTAAATTTTCAGTTAAGTGGTGGCTATTTATTTCCAAAAGTATGTGTGTGAAGGGGGAGGTAAAATCTATATATTCTATAAAAGCAGATTTTTACTTCACTTAGACTATTTTCTTTTCCTTTATAAATATTACTCACAAGCAAGCTGCTCTAAATACTTGGGTGTTATTTCTGTGATGGAAAAGTGAATTATTTTCTTAGTTAGAAATATCAAGAAGGAAAGTCGAATGGTGAGATCCAGAATGAAACATAGATTTATTTTTCCCTCAAGAAAATATTAATATTGTTTACCACAGAATAGCAAGTGCCACTATACCCATGCACCCATCAAAAATGGACAGAATACATTCTCAGCAAGGGCTGGAGTTACTAAATAAATAATAAAAAGTTTCTGCCCTCAAGGAGCTTTTCTTCTGTAGGGGAAATAAGACAAATATCAAATAACTCTGCTGTAACATGGAAATGGATAAGTGCCTAAAGAAACTTAGGGATATACTGTCATTCCTTCTTGAGGTTATTGATCAAAGAAAAATTCATGAGGGAGGTAGCATTTGAACTGGGCTTTGAGAGAGAGCAAGATGTGATGGTCCAAAGAAAGCACAGCAGTGATGGCAATTGTATTAGCTAATGTAATTAATTTTTATTTTTCTAGATCTGTGTCTGTGCAACAAGTTATTTTCCATATGTGTCTGGCCTGTGGGCTAATTTAAAGTTTAATTGATTAGATTCCCCATCCTGCACTGTACGGAGATATTGGGAAAGGGAAGTACCTATCATAACTGCCTTACTCTATAATTAATTCAAAATGGATCATAGACATAAATAACATTTATAGAAGAAAACACTAGATAATAATTTGCAATCTAGGTATACGCAAAGATTTATCCTCATTTCTAAGTTGTACTTTTCCAAAATTAACTTTGGCTTATAAAAAGGCATGACTGGAAGTGCCAGGGTAGTTCAGTGGTAGAATTTTCACCTGTCATGTAGGAGACCTGGGTTCCAGTCCCTGCCCATGCACTTCCCAAAACAAACAAGCAAACAAACAAAACAAAAACAAACAAAAATTCAGCAGATGGTGCTGCAATAATGGGATACTCATATGGAAAAAAAGGATGAAATGTGACCCTGCATACAGCATACAAAAAAAAAAAAGGAGCTACTAGGGAAAGGAAAATTCTAGCACAGAATTGCAGAAAAGTACATCTATTTTGAATACATGGAGAACATTTACAACCAAATAATAGACAATTTGTACAAATAAAAAAATGGGTAAAACAGTTGGACAGACATTTTGTCAAATAAAATATACAAATGGACAATAAGCATATGAAAAGATGCTTAACATCATTAGAAATCAGGAAACATAAGTAAATCCTCAATGAAATACTATCGGCTAAAATTAAAGAGTGGCAATACTAAGGGTGGTTGAGGATGTGGAACAGATGGAAGTCCCATATATGGCCAATGAGTGTGCAAAATGGTACAGTCACATTGGGAAAATGGCTTGGCAGTTTCTCATAAAGTTAAAAAAAGAAATCCTATGACCCAGCAGTTACATCTATGGGAGATGAAGAGATGTGTCTACAAAAAACTTGCACGATAGTGTTCATATGATTTTCTAAATGTCTACATTTAATGAAAGAGCAGTTAAGAAACTTAGAGGATAGACTAAAAAGTCCTTCCACACTTATCTGATAGAAAAAAGTAGAGAAAATGTCAAAGAAGCAGTATTTAAATACTTAGAATTTTCTACAGTTAAAGAAAGACATGGGTCTTCACAGAAAATATACTCTAAATCCTATGCAGATTAAATAAGTATATCCCTAAATACATTTTAAGAAAAATTTGCAAAGTGTTGACCAGACGAATGACAGCAGACTTCTCTTCAGCAGCAATGGAGGGGAGAAACAACAGACTAATAAAGATATCGTAGTAGATTGGACTATGTACTGCAATACACTCATGTTTTTAATCTTAATCCACATTCTGATGAGTGTGAACCCATTTGTAAATTGGACCTTTTGAAGTTTTTATTTTTAATTAAGGTGTGGCCCACCTAAATCAAGGTAGGCCTTAATTTGTATTACTGGATTCCTTTATAAGCAGAAGAAACTCAGACGTAGTCGATCAGAGAGGAGCCAAAAGCTGGACGTCAGCAGAAATTGAAGAACCAAGGACAGCTAGAGTGAGAGCAAGAGAGAGAGAGAGAGAGAGAGAGAGAGAGAGAGAGAGAGAGAGAGAACCATGAGATAGGGGTCAGAGATGTAGGCCAAGGAACCCCAAAGGTTGAGCATCACCCTCAGACTATCACGCCACCTTCACAACACCACAGCCTTTGGGGATAAAACACAGCCTTCCTAACTCCTTGATGTTGGACTTCTATCCTTCAAAACTGTGAGCCAATAAATCCCTGTTTTTAAGCCAGTGTGTGGCATTTGCATGGCAACCTGATGAACAAAGAGTGGTGTATTTAAGCAATGAGGAGATGTGTATATAGTAAGATATATTGGTAGCATAAAATTGGAAAGGTATGAAAATACAGTTAGTGATTGCATACAACAATAATTTTAAAATGTTTTTTAAGAAGAGTAAAATTAAAATTTTGAAATAAAAAGGCACTGGGGAGAATCTGGTTTCAATGATTAGTTAAAGAGTGCTAAGATTCTTGTTCAGAAAAAAAAAGAGAGACTTGCTGAAAAAGGGTAGGATTTTATTTTAAATTTATGGTTTAATATATATCAACATTGCATAAATATATTTATAATCTCCAGCTTTTAAATTAGCAGAAGCAAAAACCTTTATAGAAATGTTATATATTCAACATAAGCTAGGGTAGTAGAAAAGGAAAAAGCAATGAAAATGTAGTAAATAATAAATAGAAAACAAAAATAAGATGTTGAAATAAGTAATAATATTCAGAACGAATGAAAATCCAATTGAAATGAGAGTTTGTCAGATTAGAGTTTATAAAGGCTGTAGCTGTTTTACAAATGTCTCTTACTCACACACCCTCAGAAAAGTTACAAAAGTAAAAATATTTAAAAAGCATACCATAAACACAGTAAGATAAAATAAAATAAAAGTCTGAACTAGTAGCATTGCCATCTGACAAAATAGGGCCTAATGTTAAAAGAACTGATAAGGATTTAAAAGACACTATGTAATAGTACTTTTAAAAATCCACAAAGAGGTTGTATTAAGTTCAATTACAAAAATTGCCTATGTTCAACTATTTTGACCACAAATATGACAATTTCTTATGGTTCAATGTAATGATCATCATGAATTTGTCTTGTACCCACTGGCTAACAGAACCACACATTGTATGAAACAATAAAATATCAAATTATATTTGAAAATGGACAAATCAATGATAACAGCGTTAGCATTTAACACAATTCTCCTTGAAAGTGATAGCTAAAGCAGTTACAAATTTACCCAGAATGTAGAAGACATGATGAACAAAATTAATAGGCTTGATATAACACATATTAAAAATGACTTCCAGGGTGGGCAACGGTGGCTCAGTGGCAGAGTTCTTGCCTGCCATGCCAGAGACCAGGGTTCGATTCCCTGTGCCTGCCCATGCCAAAGGAAAAAGAAAAAAATTACTTTCAATAACAGAGAATATATATATATATATGTATGTATGTTTATATAAGTACCAAAGCCATTTAATGTTGGCTCTACCATGTAAAAATACTGGTCGCAACATAATTTTATGAAGGAATATTATATAGATCACATTCTCTGATCACTGGTAAAAAAATAGTAAAAGTACTTCCTCATCTGCATGTATTTAGTAATGTAAATATCAATTCGTGGGGTAAAGAAGGAAAAACATGAAATACTTATAACTTAAGGGTAACGAAACTACCAAATATGAAAATGCTGTCTGCTGTTTAAGCCATGTTTAGAGATGAATGAACAGCTTTAAACACATTCTTTAGAAAAGAAGAATGAAAAAAATAAAGCAGTTAAGCTTTCACATTAAGAAGCTACAGAAAGAGCATTAGAATAAACCAAAGGAAATTGAAGGAAGGAAATAATAAAGATAAAAGTAGATTTTAATAAGTGCAAAATAAAGATAAAATAGGGAGGATCAGCAAAATGAAAAGCTGGTTGTTTCAAAAGATAAATAAAATAGTCAAACTTCAAGCACGACTGATCTACAAAAAAATAGGTAGAAATAAATAGGATTAGGAATGGAAAGGAGGCTTAAGTTCAAATGCAACTGAGCTTTAAAAATCCTAAGAAAATGCCATGAACAACCTTACTGTAACAAAATTGAAAACAGGGAAATGAGTATTTTTTTAGAAAAACTTTTTTTCTGTAGATCCAGGATAGCAGAGTAATTAAGAATGCAACCTCTAAACCATACTGCCTGGAACTGAATCCCAATTTACCATTTATTCCCTGTGTGACCTTGAGCACATTAATTAAATTTTTGTTTCTTCCATCTGGAAATTGTGCATAATTATATATCAACCTCATAGAGTTGACATAAAGATTAAAATAGTAATGCTTGTAACAAGCACAAGACACTGAAAGCCAAATATTAAGTTCTTGATAAATACTAATTTTTATCATTTTTGTTATTATGAGAATAGAAAAAATGAACAAAGTAATAGCAATTTGAATTGACCATTAAAAGTATATCACCTCTAAAGATACTATTTTCATTGTTTTATAAATGAGTTTTACCAGATTTTCATATAACAATAATCCAACATTCTTAATAGGAGGCTTCAGAGAATTAAAAAAGGGAGAAAGTTGTTCAACACATTTTACAAGGATTGATAGAACCTTGAAAAGAACAGAATTGTACTGAATAAGGACAATACAAGAAAAAATAAAGAAGCTGCGCTCATTGGAAAGGATTTATGTACACTAGAAAAGCCATGTTTTAATCCTAATCCCATTTTGAAAAGACAGCCGTTTCTTCTAATTCCTATCTCTATGGAGATGTGATTCAATCAAGTGTGGGTGTTAAACTTGATTAGGTAGAGACGTGTCTCCACTCATTCCAGGTGGGTCTTGATTTCGTTTACTTAAATCCTATAAAATGAAGAAACATTTTGGAGAAAGCTGGAGATTCTGAGAGCAGAGAACACTGCAGAACCATGAAGCAGAGAGTCCACAAGCCAGCGGCATTTTGTGAATGAGAAGAGAGCTGCAGACCATGATAGAAGGATGAGAGAACCACAGAGTCCAGCAGCCAGCAACCTTTGGAGCCGAAGAAGGAAAACACGTCCTGGGGAGCTTCATGAAACAAGAGGCCTGGAGAGGAAGCTAGCAGATGCCACTGTGTCCGCCATGTGCCCGACCAGCTGAGAGAGAGAGACACTGAACGTCATTGGCTTTCTTGAACCAAGGTTATCTTTCCCACAGAAACAAGTTGCCAGCTGTTAACGCTTATCATTTCTATTCCATGTTGTCCTGAGGTCCTAGTTATTGCATTAAGAAAAGACAAGGAAATAGGAGCTGTAAGAATTTAAAGAGTTAAAATATTCTTTATTATTTTTATATGATTATATATACAAACTATTGGAACAAACATGAGTGCTAATGTTGTTAAAAATGAACCCAACATACCCAAATGAATGGCTTGCTCAGACAAAACAATCCTTCGGGTAATAGAATAGGAAAAACATACTATTTTTCATAGCTGCAAAATATAAAAGCCATGTAAGAATATACAAAAATTCTGTAAGAATTTATGAAGAAATTAGAAATGTTTTAATGGCATAGAAGGAGATAGTAATAATGGAATGATGATTCCATGGTGCATTATTCTATGCAAAGTAATCCATGTACTTCAAAGCTATGCCAATGGAAATTTAAACAGTGTTTCATGGAACTAGACAAGCTGTTTCTAAAATTCATATAGAAGAGCAAAAGACCAATGACAGTAAGGCAAATTTGAAGATGAATAAGTTGGGAAGGGGCAGGTACTACTGAACACCAAAATTTATACAACTGTAACAGAGAAATTAAGTATCTTTTAGTGCAGAGTCAGACAAATATACCAAGGGAACCTAATAGGACCACTGCATAGGAAAATTGATAGATGACAGAAGTGACATTATAACCCACTGAAATAAAAATGGACCAATCAATCAATGGAATAGGAAAATTCCTAATCCATATGTAGTATAACAAAGGTAGATCACTGGATCAAACCATATTAAAAGGTAAAACATCATTCCTAGAGGGGATTCAGACCATGTCCATGGCGAAACTTTAAAACTTTTAAAAGGAAAGATAAGACAATAACATTATGACCCTGTGGCATGGATTTTTAAAAAGGAGAAATTGATAGATTGAACAAAAGCTCCGCATATAAACAGACATCATAGTCAAAATGGAAAAATAAGACTGAGAAAAGGTCTTTTCAATATACAGAATCAAAACGGGCTTGAGAAGCAGTGACACATTATCTGGGGCTAAACTATCTTGAGTTCAAAATTTGATTCGATCACACATTATTAGGTTCCTCTGTTTCATATATAAAGTGAAAATATTAAGTCTCCCCATCTCTTAAGTTTTTTATAAGGTATAAATGTGTTAACAAATATAAGGTGCTTAAAACGGGGTCAGACATATCATAAATAGTAAACGTCAGCAATTTTTATAAAGGCTCAGTATTAAAATAGAGACTAAAACTAAGTAATAAAAAGACAAACCATCTAACAAGATGGGTGAATATATGGACAAGCATCTCAAAGACGATGATTCCCAAATATGTGATAAGTATCGGAAAAGATGATTAATTTCACTAGAAATCAGGGAAATGCAAATTAACATGCAATGAAATGCAATTTCATGCTCTTGAGATTGGCAAAATCAAAGTCTAGGGCTGTAGAGTGATAGAAATCCTACACACTAACGGTATGAGTGGAAATTGCTACAACCAATTTAGAAGTAATTTGGCATTGTCAAGGAATATAGGTGATGCTTGTACTGTTTCATGTTCTGTCATTCACATTTAACTTTATGACTTTTTTTTTTCAGTCTTACAGAAGTTTCTTTTTGTTATTCAACTTTTGATGTGAGATAATCCAACAATTAGCCTAAGGATAGAGACCGTAAGGGATTTTTAATGTGTGCCCCAAAAGGCATGTAAAAAATTAGAAATATTGTTTGTAAATAAATAACTGGAAACAACCCAAGTGTATTTCAGTAGAAGAATGGATAAATAATATTATGGGATAAACACAGGAAGTAATACTGCAGAATGCTTACAATCAATAACAAGAGCTTCAGCTGTGCACTTGGATGTATATAAAAACAATGTAAATCCCAGTATATACACTGTATCCCATCTCTATTCACTCACTGAAGCGTGGTACTCCAATACCCCTCCGCCTTTTCCCTGCAGGAGCAAATTTTACCATTTCCACTAAATTAATCACATGTGTATACAGCATGTTATACCTTACCCCATTTACTTTCTCTTCCAGCTACCACCCTATATCCTGTCCCTTTACAACAGAACTCTTCGTAAAAGAGTTGAACACTACCTGGGGTATCCAATTCTAAAGCATAGAGGGATTTTAATTTTTATATATAAAGCCAAATTTCTCTTCATAGGGCTTATGTCAACTTAAAGTTCTCCCAAAAATGTATGCGAATACCTGTTTCCCCATAGCCTCACTAAGAAATCCTATTATCAATTACATTTTTTTCTCATTCTCTTAAGTAGAAAATAGGTTGTTTTACTTGCCTTTCTCTAGCCAAATCTGAATATCTGTTTATATATTTAAAGCTTTTTATTTTTCTGAGAATTGCCTATTTTTGTCCTTTGCCATTTCTTCTATTGGGTCATTGATCTTTTATTTATCAAGTTCTAGGGGCTCTTTATACATATGGTGGATAGTAGTCATTTTGCCTGTGACATTTCATGTACTGTCATTTACATTTAACTTTGTTCATGACTTTTCTTTTCAGTCTTACAGAAGTTTGTTTTTGTTATTCAACTTTTTGATGTGGGACTGGTCCTTCACTGGTTTTATAACCTTCACATCAAGGTTATAAAAGATACTTAGCAAGTTTTCTTCTAGTGCTATTATCAATTCATGATTTACAACATTTGAATCTCTGGACACTTTGGAATTTATATCCTTAGCTTATAGGATTTGGCTCTAACTTTCTTTTTTTTTCAGTGACTACCCACTTATTCCATTTATCGAATATCCAATTTTTCAGTGCCAACTTTAGGCTATTTCTAGACTTCTTTATTTTTATAAAGTGGTCTGTCTATTCAAGCATCAGCACCAATGTTTTCAATTGTAGTAATGTTTTCAATTGTAGTATTGAAACTTCTAAATAGGTTTTAATACCTTATGCAGTTAATCCCTCCAGCATTGTCCTTGTTTTTTGAATTTTCTTGCTTATTCTTATTTATTTTTCCACATAAACACAATTGTCTAATTCCTCAAAATTCTTAATGGTACTTTTACTGTGAACACATTACATTTATATATTTACTTATAGAGAACTGAAATCTTTGCAACTTTGAATTTCCTTATCCAAGAACTTGGTATAGCTTTCATTTGAGCAATATTTCTTTCATATGGTATTGTATATTTCTTCTGGAGTGCTGCTTTCATATAAAATTGCATATATTTTTTAATTCCTAGGTAATTTATTACTCATGAAATGTGAGTCTTTAAAAAATAAATTCCTAAACTTTTTATTATTTATAAACATGAAATCTATTAGTTTTTTTTGCATGGGCATGCACTGGGAATCAAACCCAGGTCTCTAGCATGGCAGGCAAGAATTCTGCCACTGAGCCACCATTGCATTGCCTGAAATCTGTTAGTTTTTTAAAAATATTATACCGTGTCACCTGATATTATTTATTCTCTTGGGTTTATACATCTGCATAGAGTGATCATTTTACCTTTTTATTTTCAGAGTTTTATGCCTCTATTTCCTCTTGTAAATGTGTAGATGATGATAGTGAGCCTTTTTTGGATCATGATTTCTTAAGGAATGTTTTTAGTCTTGGCTGTTGAGCTGGCCTAGCCATATTATTTAAAGAAATTTCCACTATTTCTCATTTATTGTTTTTTTAAATAAGAATTTCAATTACATTTTCAGTGTCAATGACTACCTGGTTTTTAAATAGTTTATTACCATTGTAAGTAATATGAATAATTCCCAATTTCAGATTAACCTTGCATTCCTAGAGCTCACTCTGTTTGGACATGATGTATTACTCTTATCAGTGAGCTTTAAACTCCATTTGTAGTATTTTATTTAGGGTTTTTTTTAACATTGATATTTCTAATGCAATTTGTCTATTTTGTTTTCATCTGTTCAATCTTTGTCATGTTTTGGTGTTAATGCTATATTTGCATCATAAATTTGCTTGAAAGCTTTCCTTACTTTTCTATATTCTACAGTAGTCAAATAGCACTGATTTATTTGCTCTTTAAAGATAGGGTAGAATTTCTTTATGAATATTTTGGCCTAGTACTTTTTCTTAAATTGGGGAAAGGGGAAGTTCTTTCATAAATTTCTCTATTTCTTTAAAACAAATCAGTCTGTTTAGATTTTTCATTTCTTCTTGGCTCAGTTTTGAAAATTTGTATCTTCCTATAATAGAATACATTTGCTAGAGGTTTTCAAATAATTTGCACAAAGCTGAACAAGGAAATTTTTAAATTTCTTTTGATATCTTCTGTTTTTTGTTTGTGAATATTCTTATTAATAATTTTTAATTCCCTATTTCCCCTTATGTCAGCTGTAAGAATGTTGCTGCTATTTTTTGTATAGATATTTATAATGGTTATAAATATTTTCAGTTTTCATCTAGGCGCTTTAGCATTATACAGGACTGTACTTTATCTGTCAATGCTTTTTTTAACATGTCTAATATTAAAATCATGACTACTTTCTTTGTTTGTATTTTCCTGCTATAATTCTTATGCATCTTTCTAATAGTATGTTTTAATTGTGACTTCTATAAAGCTATGAGTTGGGTTTTCATAGATGAGTTAAGCTTGTTTTTATTTATTGATATATAGGTATATTTGGTCAAGGTAATATTTTAGGGATGTTTTTAGAATTTTTAAAAAAGCTTTTATGTGTGTATGTATATGTGTGTGTGTGTAGTTATTCTATATTTAAGAAAGTTTGTGCTTTATTTTCTCAATTACCTCACATTCAGATGATCTTCTACAAGTGTCCTTAAGATAGTTTCATGGAAACACTACTTACTGATTTCCTGTAAGTCAGAACTATTTATCTGTAATCTTAACAACTGAAGGCTAGTTTGAGTGAATATAAACAGGTGGGCATTCCTTTACTGACATCATGGAAGCTACTGGGAAAAAACATGAAACCAATTTGATCTTTCCCGTATTTATAGTATAATATCTGTAAAATTTTAAAATTTATTTTCCAACTAGGAACAATTCTAAGAGAAAAGAAATGTTCTATTAGTAATTATATCTACTCAAAACCTTTAAACTGGGACATATGGACATATGTGAAATTGAACTATATGCTGTCCTTTACAAGAAATGAATTATGTTTTGGTCTCAGCCACCCCATGATTTCTTTCTTTCTATTTAAAGTTTAACAACCTTATTAAAATATATCTCAGAGGTGAGTGTTCTGAGTCAATTTTCTATGGCATACAGAAAATTTCAATATGTATGTTGAAGTACTCTTTCATTTCCAGAAAGTTTTCTCGAATGGTATTCTTTCAGTGTTTGTTTTGTTCCACTATTTTGATCTTCTTTCTCAGGGATCTTTTTATTAGATCTTTTTCCCTATCTTTCATAACAATCCTTTTCTCTCTAATCTTTCTCTTAATTTCTGTTTCAATCTGTTTGTTTTTCTCATTTCTGCTGTCTCTCTCTTACTGTGCTCCACTGTATATAATGTTTGGGTAATTTTCAATTGCATTTTGTTTGTGGTTTTTTCTTATATTTCATTTCTAAATTCTCCCAAACCACATTTTATCTCTTATTCTTTCATCATTGCTTTCCTTAACGTTTGCATTTCTGTTTTATAATTTTCCTTCAGAGAGGTCATTACTTCACCAAGTTTAAAAATTTTTTGTAAAGTTTGATTCTGCTCCATGGCACTGCATTTTTATGTAGTTTGTTCCTCACCTGTTCATAATTTTCACTGCTTCTATGTAATGTGTTTCTTATCCTTGCATTGACATGTGCCAGCTATTTTTTATACACTTATCATTGGGTGAACTGTATTTTCCTTGAAGAAATTTCTTCTGAGAAGCTGTGTGGGACCAGGGAAATCTCCTAGGCTTTTGAACCAAAGATGTATTCTTTATGTTTCTGTGAATGCAGAGATTCTTTCTGGCCAATACAACTCACCTTTATCTAGCTGTCTCCACTGACTTTATGAATCAGCCACCCAAGAGAGTACTTCTACCACCTTTGCTCATTTCAGTTATCATACTTGAAAGCAAGTGATACAGTATTTATTACTAAGGTGAACCCCTTACCTTCAAAAAATGTATTTTTTTCCAAGAGAAAGGGAAAGATACTAAGTGATACAGCTGTGTTCCTGCCAGAATTTCTCCATTCTCTTTTGAACCTACTCTAATCAATATTTTTGCCACCCCCACTGAAGCAACTCTTGTCAAAATCATCAATAACCTCCACACTGTTTATTCCAGCAGTTGTTTTTTTAGATATTATTTTATTTAACTTACTATCAGCATGTAACACAATTGATGACTTCTGCTTTTTGAAACTTTTTCTTCAATTGTCCCGTAAGAAACCATTCTCTCAGTTTTCCTCCTGTCTTACTGGCTAGTGCTTCTCAGTGTTCTTTGCTGATTGCGCCTCATCTCCCCAAAGGCTAAACATTGGAATATACCAGGACTCCATCCTCAGGCCTTTTCTCTTTTCTATCTTTATCTCGTTCTTAGGTGCTCTCATCCAATCACATGGCTTTGCAAACCATTAAATTGGAAATGAATTCCAGATTTATGTATCTCAATCAGGGCACCTCCTGAACTCCAGACTGATATGTTTCATTTACCACTGGACATCCCCACTTAGATGTTTAACCTGTTTAACTTAATGTGTCTAAAATCAACTCCAAATCTTCCCCTCTGCATCTGACTTGTCTGACAGTCTTTTGAAAATCAGTTGACCAAATCCCTCTCCTTTCAATTGCTGAGGACCCAACTTGGAGTAATTCCTAAGTCCTCTTTCTTGCAAAGAACCTCATATGAAGCCATCACCAAATTTTGCCAACCCTTTCTTAAAAATATGTCTAGAATCTTACCTCTTCTCACCAACCGCCATCTCTTGATTGGATTACTGAAATAGCCACTTAATTAGTCTCCCTGCTTTTGCCTTTGCCTCTCTAGAGTCTGCTTCCCACATAGCAGCCAAACTAATAACATTTATGTGAGACATATCAGATCACTTCTCTTTTCAAATTTCTTCAAAGGCTGTCTACATTGCTCAAAGTAAAAAACACATCTCCACAATGGTTACAAGTCCCTTCACTATCTGGGTCCCTGCTCCAAATACAATCTCTTTGTGGTCTGGCAAATCTTCCAAGAAATTTCTTACCTCAGGGCCTTTGCACTTGCAGGACTCAGTGTTTGGAATTTTATTCCCTTTGATGTCTGCTTGGCTCACATTCTCACAGTCTTCAGGTTGTGCTCCAGTGTCTCCTTATCAGTTAAGTCTTTCTTGACAACCCTATATAAAATAACAGCCAGTGGTCACCCCCTCATAAGCACTAGGTATCTTCCTTATCCTGCTTAATTTTTCTCTATAGTGTCTACCACCATATTAGATGTTTACTTATTTATTTGTTCATTTTCTGTCTCCCCCTTCTTGAATGTAAACTCCGTGACAGCAGAAGTTTGTTTTTACTACTATATCCTCAGCATTTTGTTTGGCCCATAGTAGAAGAACAGTAGAACTTAACTGAATAAATTAAATGAATGAGTAATAAATGTGAACTACATAAATATATATGAAATGTTATATCACAGATTTAATATTTAAATATGCAAAATAGTATTTCAAAATACTTATAGATACATAATATATAGGAACAGTATTAAAACAGTCACAGTAATGAGTAGCTATCTGTAGGGAGGGAGAGAAGTCATTGGGAGAAGCATATGGTGACCCTCAATTATGTATGTGAGGTTTAACTTCCCTAAAAATGCTTAGAAGCTAATGTGACATAATAAAATTTGATGCAACTGGGTGGAAGGTGCACTGATGCTGCTTATTTTTTCACTTTTCTGGATGTATTTGAAATATCTCATTTCAATTTTTTTAAAAAGGGCGAAAACATACATTACTCTCTTAAGGAAATATCCAGCAAATATGCAGAATTTGAAGTTTACAAAGAGTAAGAAGAATGCATTGAATGAATACAGGGTGTATCATGCCTGCAGAACTAACTGAAGCGAATAACTTGGCAAGGATGAAAATCCTTCCAAGAAAGTTTCAACAACTCTGAGAGTGTAAAACGTTTTACCTGGGTCTTAATTTCGTTGGATGCCAAGTCAAGTGAGCAATGGCTTAAGATGTTATTGATCTCACCCAGAAAAGGCATTTTAATCCATAGTTATTAAAAAAGGACAACAAAATACATCATGAGTTTTTCTATGACCCAGACTTGTGCTAGTTACTAGGAATACTGAGCTGAATAAGATGAAAATGGGGAAAATATTTGGCTTCAAAGAGTTCGCAGTCTAGTGTGGAAGATGGACAAATAAACAGTTATAAAACAATGTGCTATAATAATGCTATAATAGTGATGTGTGGGGTGCCACGGGGGCAGAGAGCTGTGAGAATGAGCTTCCCATATGTCAATAGAGATCTGTGCTCACAGAGAAACTTTACCCAGAGCCGTGCTGTCAGCAGCTATGTTCCAAAATCTACCATAATTATTAGTCCTAACTGCCAAATCCAGGGCCTCCCACTAGAATTTATTATGCTCCAGGTTTTGTGATTCTTTTTTTTGAAGTAATAAGGCATTCGTTAAACTGAACACATTCTTAGGAAGTTTTTATACTCTAATTTATGTACCATGTGGCCAACTGAATCAGATTTTTCCCTCTGCTTCTAAAATATCCTTATCAAACCAACAATCAGCAAGTGAGGGTCACGTTTATCAGAATACAAGGCATTGAGGAGCAAATGTATTCACCCAGCAATCTCTTGACAAGAGATATGGAGGAAAACGTCTTTCAGAGGAAGTATTAAAATAATTTTCTCAACCAAAAGTTACAAATTCAGGTAGTCATTTGCTAGATACGAGCTGGATCCATCTTCTGAGGCTGTGAGTTTAGTTATGGGTAAAGGCGTGTGTGATAAGCAGAATCAATATGAAAAGAAATCTAGAAGTATCCATCCAAATGGTGGTGATAATAATAGTAAATAAAATCAATAAATAATCAGTAAATAAGCAGAAATTAGGAGAGCAGCAACAGGATTTTGTTTGTGGACTGCTATTCTTAAGTACAATATTGTGCTTGTGTTTGATGACTTATATCCATCCTCAGAGAAGAGCACCATGGCTGAAATCCTCCTGGTTGGGTTGAGCTATGAGTTGACATCGCCACTACCACTCAAGCCTTCAGGTCTTCTGACATTGGGTAAAAAGGCTTTACGAAAATGAAATGGCTTTCACATTGAAAACTACAATATAGGAGTATTGCTCCTTTTGGGGAGGAATGCCATCTGCATTGCTTGAGACAGTTTAATCAAAATGGGAAGGACAAATGGCTATTCTATGAACTTGGAAACTTGCAGATGAATGGTCTATGTATTTAGAGGTTATTTCCCATAAGTGAATTATTATAATGGTCACCCATTGCCCTAATTTTAACCACAATGTTTTCCCCTCCAGCTAGAGAGGAAAAGGTCCCGAAACTTGAAGATGAAGGAAATAATTCTCCAAGCCCATGTTTCACTCAGACAAATGATGCTATCATCTAAGGGGAAAACAGACACATCACTTGGAACCCTATACTTACATTATGCAAGAGGAATTTCAAGAGTTGGGTGGTAAATTCTAGGGAAAATAAAGCTGTATTTGGGAATATCCCTGGTCTGTCTCTTTGCTTGCAAGAAATAGCAATGATGTCATATTCTTAGTTTATACATTATTTTGACTGCCTCAGGTTTCTGGTTTGTATTTTAGTTTATAATGGGTTGTATAAATTAGGCCATTGGCAGGTAACACATCTATGAAAACATTATGTAACATTTAATCACTTTCAACCCTTAACCATTTATTTGATATATATAACATTGCCAGGACAGGCTTTTGATGCAATTCACATCATGTCTCAATTTCTGCTCAAAACTATTAAACAAGGCCTTTTTGCTTATAAAATAATGTCCAGATCCCTGTCTGCAATATTGAGGATCATTTGTTGCCTGGATCACACTACCATTCTATTCTTTTCCTCTAATTTCTTATTAAATCTCCCATTTTCTGTCTACAGCTGCCTCACTGAATTTCCCTCAACATACTCTGCTTGTCCCCTCTAAATGACTCTCTATTCCCCCATCTTAATATCTTTCTCTTCCCTGCCTACTAACACTCCAAAATCCAGTTCAAATCTACTTTCATGAGACCCTCCCCAATCTTTCTGATTAAGCATAATCTGTCCCATATTTAACTTGCTACTTTTCTTTAGAACTTATAACATGATAGATTCTTCTATAAATATTTGAAAACATATTGGCTTTTTTTTTTTTTTTTTGCATTTTACAGACATTTGTTAAGCCCTACTGTGTGCCAGATACAGGGTTGGTATTTAAATATGACCACGAACGACTTCGGGGACCCTATATTCTTGTGGAAGGAACAAACCGAAAGAAAGAAGAAAATGGAAGGAGGGAGAGAGAGAGAAAGAATAAACGTAGATAAATATCAACAGATAAAGAAACTGCCCACTGTAAGAGGTACTATGAAGGAAACAAGGGGCTGATTTTAGAATTGTCACAGAGGCTGAGGCACTTTGGATACGTGGTCAAGGAAGCCTCTTTGAGTTGGTGAAATGTAAGCTGAGATGAGAATCGGAAGAATACAGCAATGGAAGGAGCTGGAACATTTCAGGCAGAGGCAAAGGTGTACAAAATCCCTGAGGTAGGAAATGTTTGGCATGCTGGAGGGAATGAAAGACTGCATGTGTAGTGAGCAAGGGTGGAGAATTCAGGGCTTTGTGGACCATGGCAAGAAATGTGGATTTTATTCTAAGTGCTGGGGGAAACCATTGCAGAGCTCTGTATAAGGAGGGGACAGTTTCTGCTTTCAATGTTGTGATGTAAAATTAATGATCATTCTGGTTTTAGTGGAAAAAATATATTGGAGGAAAATAGCATACAATGGAGAAGGATAGTTAGAAGGATGTTACAGTAGCCCAGATATGGCAGATCTAAAGTTCCTAAATGGATGCAACAATATCTTCTATCCCACATGCTTTGATGTTCCCTCCATGGAGAAGTGGGGGTCAATGTTCCCTCCGGTTGAACTGAATACAGGCTTGTGGTTGCCCCAGCAAATTGAGAATGGTAGAAATGATGTTGTTACTTCTGAGGGTAGGCAATTAAGAGGACACAGCATCTTCCTGGCTCCCTCTCTTTGGGGGTACTCACTTTGTCTGAAGCCAACCATCATGTGAGAAAGCCCAAACTATATGGAGAGACCCCACAGTGAGACTCCGATAGAGATAAACTGAGACCTCCATGCCCAGCCACCATCAACCACCAGGCGGGTGAGTGAATCAGCCTTCAGATGGCTTCAGCCTTCAGTTTTCTAGTGCTCCACTGGAAGCTCAGATAACATGAGCAAAGACAAGCTGTCCTCCTGTGCCCTGTGTGAATTCATGATCTGCGAATCTGAGCATAAAAAAAGTTGTGTGCAATTGACTCTGAGCATTAATTTGTTTTTTTAGCAATAAATAAGAAGTAAATGATGATAAGGAATGCAATAAAAAGGCAGTTTGTTTTGGAAATTGAATCTATATGATTTGCTGATGAAGTGATTGTTGGAGATGAAGAAGGAGTAAAGGATGACACTGATTTTTGGCTTCAAGAACCATATTAGCTCCATTTACTGAGATTGAGAAGACAGGGCTTGTGGATGATAGATTTTGAAAGCAAAAATCTCATTTTCTCTACTAAATGTTAAGTCCTTTGAGAGTAGGAGATGGTTTTACATAAGACCACTCCTTCCATAGTGCAAAGTATAGTGTCTTGTGAATAGTAAGTGTAATAACTATCTCCTAAAGTGAATTGTGTAGAAGCTACTGCCCATGACTATTCCAGTGAGATCATTCCATTCCAAAGCATTTATCTAATATATATATATATATATATATATATATATATATATAATTCATTTGTATATATGTATATAAATGAAGAGGCATTTTTAGCATTTGCATAAAGTGAATGACATATTGCATCCATTATCACACCTGGCAAGGGACGGGCACATAAATTAACTTGCTGTCTTTCAGGCTCCGGCCACACACAGCAACGTGATATGAAGAACTGGAAGATGTCTGGTTAATTTGGCTGATGGAGACATGCATATATTAAAACTGATCATATTAGTCACAAAAACGAGAAATTGTTTTTCCACATTGTGTTCTGCAAACAAAACCTTCGCGCTTCTTGCTTATGGCCAATTCTAATTTGTGCTTATACAACCTTGGCCTTTTCTTTACAGCATGGTTGCTTGGATTATATTAGCCAAGGCTTCTTTATAATGTGCCTAACTGAATATATCCACTCCAGAGAGTCTGGGAACTTTCCCGATGGGGTTCAGACTTTATAGACAGTGTCTGAGGTAACAGAGCTGCAGTGGTGAAAAGCCCACTCTGCAGAGCTTTTCAGAATAACATCTGAGTGGCTGCTAGGGTTGTCTGAGTTCCTCAGTTTCTGTGGCCTCCAAAGGGGAAAGCCAACCCTTGGGCATTTTTGGTGTTTCACACAGTGCTTTATGAAAGCTTGCCCACTTTGTAAATACCTTCACAGAGTCTGGTTTGTCCTTCCTCTCTGGCATCTAAAGTTAAGAATTCATCCCTCTTAAAATATTTGTCAATCTCATTTATATTCAAAGGGCAAATATGAACTCTTGAGACATCTCCTCTGGCCACAGTATTTGCTGCTGCGTTCCTGGTGGAGGGAGGAATGCCGCCATGTAGGTGCAGAGTGAGCGCAACTACAGGGGGAGAGGCTGGCAAATCTGCCTGGATGGTCCTGGACACTAGCTGAGCAGAAATACTGACGCTTTCCAAATTGCTCATCACTATCCTAGTGAAAAGGTCCAGTGCTTCACCGGTTAAGATATTCATGATGAAGAGAGCTCACTTTTTTTTTTTTTATCCCGTGGAAGGGAAGTTCGTAAGATTAACGTAACTCATTTGGCTTAGCTTTTAAAATACGGTGACCCCTGTAAGATGTGACTGTGTAGCGCTTGTTAAATGCTGCTTTTAATTAAACAAACTCTCCACTTTGAAAAAGAAAATTGATTTGCTGTTTAAGATTTTTTCGATAAAATCACGGTGATTAGTGAGATTGCAGTTAGTTATTAAGTGCTAATGTATAGCTGCAGCTTATAGGCCATTCTTTTTTAAATACTGTTCAATGACACATCAGGGTTTCCTGAGGCCTTTAGAGTTTTTGTCATTCATAATTCTCTATTGCGTCCGGAGGATTATGACGTCCTTCCAAGGAGCAGATGCTAGTGGCCAAGTACTTTTTATTTCCAGCGGAAGGAATTGAGTAATTATGCATCTATTTACTTTCAGGGCATCCCATGCCTGGTGAATGTAGCACCCACAGTGTGTTTTGGTTTTGTTTTCACAGAAAGTGGATGAGCCAAAATAGAGCAAATCTCCTCATTATATAATGGAGGAAGTCAGTGAAGGGGAGAGTGGAGAAGGCAGGGATGCAGCACGCAGGGACCACTTCAGGTAACTGTCCCTTTGTCACTCTCAACCCTGTTTCACTCATCTCTGCCCCCTATGTACATCTGTGGCATTAGCACCTGGAGGCATTCTAGATTAAGGAAATGGATTTAAAATTTTTCTTTTGAATTTCCAGGCCTTTTTTCTATACACGTCTGCACATGTACACTCGTATGACAAATACACATGTAAGCTTATGTTTCATTTTATTTTTGTCAAAATGGGATCACGCATTATGGAGAGTCTTCCAGCTAGTATTAATAAGGCCATGCATCATGAACATTCTCCCATATCAGCAATACTCCATTGCACACTGTACCAAAGTTTATTGAAATTAAAAAAAAAGTAGTCAGTATCCAAAATTGTTTTCCCTTTCATACTCACCCCTTTGGAAGTCTAGATATATTATTTCTATGATACTATCATTTTTTTGAAATAGTTTTCACTCTTTTTGATCTACTTTGTGAGATAGTTTAGGTAACCCATGCCTTTGTCTTGAGACCTCAAGGAAAAGGAAACATGCATTTTTTTTGGTTAAATATAATATTATTAGTATTACTATTATTATTATTATTAAGAAAATAGACCCAAGTATGGGAGACAGACTTCTAAGATGGCCCTCTAGATTCTTGCCCTTTTGGTGTATATCTCATTTAATCCTCTCACCTGGTATGTGAATGAGTTTGTGACGTGGAGGAATTTCATTCTTGTGATTCGATTACCTTATATGGCAAGTATGTAATTAAAATTTCTAATCAGTGGCCTTTGAGTTAATCAAAAGAGAGCTTATCCTGGTTGGGCCTGACCTAATCAAGTGGGCCCTTTAAATCTTAGTCTAGAGGTCAGAGGCAGAACCCTGACCCATTTAAAGTTGCAGCAAAGAGTTTCTGTTGTCCTTGATGGAGAAAACCTTCAAGTTATGGAAGGTTTCCATGTGGCAGGGAATGTCACCCATCCACTAGAAGCTAAGAATGGACAGCCAGCCAGAGGTGACAACCTCAGTCATACAATCTCAAAGAACTGAATTCTGCTAATAACCATTGAGCTTGGAAGAGAACCCAGGTGAGATTGCAGACTCAGATGAGATCTTGATTTCATCACATTAAGATGCTCAGCAAAGGACCCAGATAGCCCATCTACTACTCCTGATGCACAAAGACCATGAAATTATAAATATGTATTAAGTTTCCAAGTACAGTGGGTTTATTTGGAGTTCCCAAAATATATATCTATCCAGAATCTCAGAATGTGATCTGACTTGGAATAAGGGTCTTTGCAGACACAATTAAATGTAAGGATCTCTGGATGATATCATCATAATTATAGTGGGCCACAAATCAATGATGCATATCCTTATAAAAGACAGAAAAGAAGACCCTGAGACAGGGCAGATACTGGAATTATGCAGCCCCAAGTCAGTGAATGCCATTACCAGAAGCTAGGAGAGATTCATGAAATGGATTCTTCATCAGACATCCAGAGGGATCCAATCCATTATCTTTTGATTATTCTGGAAAACTTCTAGATTTTTTGTATGGGCAGGCACTGGGAATTGATCCCTGATCTCTGGCATGGCAGGTGAGAACTCTGCCTGCTGAGCCACCATGGCCCGCTCTGAGCCACCATGGCCCGTCCTGTTTTTTTTTTTTAATTGCTAAATTTGTGGCAGTTGGTTTCATAGCAATAGAAAACTAATCCACAATATTAAACTATCAAGAATATTTTTTCTCTCTGACAGCACTGTATCTGCATCCCATATGGCAATAACTGACTGGAGAGAGGGTCCTTGCTGTTTGCCTAGGTGTGAGCGCTCTGGTTCTCTCTGAGCCATACTGCATTACTGCCATGCACCTGATTTCTTATCTGCAGGCCTGTGAAGGCAGTTTTGATCATTGCTTTATGTCTTCATAGAGTTTTTTACTTCAAACTATATTGCCCATTTATTGGCATTTGACTGTTTACTCAGCATTGAAAACACTCCCCAACATGCATTGAGGTTAATTCAGAACAAAGGTCAGTAAAATGAATTCCAAAGTAGTTCAAAGCTACATTGCACAAAAGCAAACTTCCTAAATCAGACTTAGCCAAGAAAACTCTATACTGGACTTAATGGAGTGTCCCTTTATATTGCAGTCCCAGTTATTTTACAGTGCAAAAAATTAACAGACTTGCTAAAACTTACAGTACTGTTTCTTGCCCCTAAGCTATGATACAAGCACAAAAAATATAGTAATCTTAATTTCAATGGAAAGTGAATTTGTCAAAGATATTTTGACTTTTCAAAGATACAGTTCTAGGTGAGTCCACTTTGAGTTAAATTCAGAGTTCATGAGTATTGTCTGCTGACTACAGCTTCTTTTTGTACCTGGGTTGCCAGAAGGATTTGAAATACTGCTTGTACTTTTATTCAAATTTTTTCATTAAAGAAGGTGTGGGTTTACGGAACAATCATGTATAAAATACAGGATTCGCATACAGCACCCTATTATTAGCAGTTTGTATCGGTGTGCATTTTTGTAACTGTACTATTAATTATAGATCATGGTTTAACTCAGGGTGAGCTGCTTGTTTTGTATAGTTCCATGGATATGTTTTGAATTTGTTTTTCCAAAAACATATATGTAACCCCTTATTAACCACATTCAAATATGTAATTAAGTGCTGTTACTCATGTTCAAAACGTTATGCTACTATCAACATCATCTATGGCCATCATCCCAAACAGAAACTCTGCATTTTAAACTTTAATTCCCCAGTGCCTGTCTCCACCCTATAACCTCTATTCTAGATTCTGAATCTATGAGATTGTTTATTCTAATTATTTGATATCTGTGAGATCATACACTTCTTGCCTTTTGTGACTGGCTTATTTCACAAAATTTGATATCTTCAAGACTCATTCAGGTTGTTGCATGTATGAGAACTTCATTCCATTTTATAGTGAGATAACATTTCATTGTGTTTATATGCCACAGTTTGCTTAGCCATTCATCAGTTGATAGACACAGGGGTTGCTTCCATCTTGTGGCAATTGTGACTAATGCTGCTATGAACATCGGTGTGCAAGTATCTGTTCTAGTCCCTGCTTTCAATTCTTTAGAGAATATACAAAAAAGTAGGACTGCTGGGTAATGTGGTAATTCTATGTTAAACATTCTGAGGAATTGCCAAACTGTCTTCCACAGCAGTTGCACCATTTTACTTTCCCACCAGCAATGAATGAATGTTCTTATTTCCTAGAGGATGATCCTATGTTTACATCCTCTACAACAGTTGTCTTTTTTTTTTTTAATAGTAGCCATGCTAGTGGGTGGAAATGGTATTTCATTGTAGTTTGATTACCATTTCCCAAACAGCTAATGATGTTGAGCATCTTTTCATGTGCTTTTTGGCCATTTGTATATATTTTTTGGAGAAATGTCTTGTCAGGTATTTTGCCTGTTTTTAATTAGGTTGTTTATAATTTTGTTGTTGAGTGGAAGGATTAATTTATATTAATTAATTAATTATGTGTAGTAAACTCTTATTAGATATGTGGTTTCCAACTATTTTCTCCCATTGTGCAGGTTATTGTTTTAATTTCATGGTAAAGTCTTTGATGTGCAAACATTTTTAATTTTGTTGAGGTTCCATTTATCTATTTTTGTTGTTGTTGTTGCTTGTGTTTGGGTATAAAGGCTAATGAACCACTGCATAACATAAGGTCCTGAAGATGCTTCCCTGTGCTTTCTTCTATGAAGTTTCTAGTTGTGGCTCCTTTACGTAGGTCTTGGATGCATTTTCACTTGATTTTTACATATAGTGTGAGGTAGGATACCACCTTCATTTTTTGTAAATGGAGATCTAACCATTATTTTTGAAGGGAATTTCTTTCAGTTGAGTAGATGTGACATCCTTGACAACATAAATTGGTCATAAGTATGAGGGTCGATTCCTGAGCTTTCCGTTTGATTCCATTGTGTACATATTTATCTTTGTGCCAATTCCATGCTTTTTGATTACTGTAATTTTGCAATAAGTTTTAAAATTGGGAAGTGTGAGTCTTCCAATTTAATTTTTTTTTTCAAGGTTGGTTTTGGCTATTTGGGGCCCCTTACCTTTCTATATAAATTTGATGATTGAGTTTTCCATTTTTACAAAGAAGGTGTTAGAATTTTGATTGCGATTGTGTTGGATCTGTAAATCACTTTGGGTTCAATTGACCTCTTAGCATTATTTAGTCTTCCAATCCATGCATGCCAAACATCCTTGCATTTATTTATATTTTATTTGATTTATTTTAAAAACATTTTGTAGTTTTCTGTGTATAAGTCATTTACATCCTGGGTTATATTTATTCCTGGGTATATTTTCCTTTTAGTAGCATTGGAAATTGAGGGTTTTTTTTCATGATTTCCTCTTCACATTATTCATTACTAGTATGGAGAAACACTACTGATTTGTGGGTCTGAATCTTCTGCTCTAACAATTGGCTGAATTCATTTATTAGATCTAGGAACTTTGATATGGATTTTTTAGGATTTTCTGAATATAAGATGTCATCTGAAAATAGGGAAAGTTTTACTTCTTCTTTTCCAATTTGGATGACATTTATTTCTTTTTCTTTCCTAATTACTCTGGCTAGAAATTATGGTATAATATTGACTAACAGTGGTGACAGTGGGCATCCTTGTCTTGTTCTTCATCTTGGATGGAAAGTTTCAATCTATCACTGTTAAGGAGAGTGTTAGCCATTGGTTTTGCATTATGCCTTTTATTAGGCAGTGAAAATTTCCTTCTATTCCTAGTTTTCTAATTGTTTTTATCAAGAAGTGGTGCTGAGTTGTGTCAAATGTCATTCCTGCCTTGATGGAGATAACCATGTTTTTCCCCCTTCATTCTGTTAAGATGGTGTAATATATTATCTGATTTTCTCATGTTGAACCCCCCTTGCACACCTGGGATGAATCCTACTTGATCATGGTGTATAATTCTTAGCAAGTGCTGGATTCAGCTTGTTAGTATTTTGTTGAATATTTTTGCATCTACATTCATAAGAGATACTGGTCTGTAATTTTCTTTTCATGTGGTATCTTTCTGTGACTTTAATGTGAGGATGAAGTCGGCTTCATAGAATGAAATAGAGAGTGTACCTTCCTGTTCAGTTTGGAAGAATTTGAGTAGGAATGGCGTTAATTCTTCTTAGAATGTTTGGTAAAATTCCCCTGTGAAAGCATCTGGTCCTTGACTTTTCTTTGTTTGGAAGTTTTTGGTTACTGATTGAATCTTTTTACAATTTGAGACAATGTAGCTAATCTGTGTATTTCTAGGAATTTTTCCATTTCATCTAGGTCACTAAATTGTTGGTGTCATTTGTTCATAGTATCCTCTTATAATCCTCTTTATTTTGTATAGTTAGTAGTAATGTCTCCCTTTGTACTTCTGATTTCAATTATTTGTGTCCTCTCTTTTATGTTCGTCATCATCTAGTCAAAGTTCTATCAATTTTATTAATCTCTTCAAAGAACCAATTTTTAATTTTATTATTTTCTCCATGGTTTTATTTTTCCTAATTTAATTTTTCTCCACTTTAATCTGTGTTATTTCCTTTCTGCTGCTCACTTCGGGCTTAGTTTGCTCTTATTTTTCTATTTATTCCAGGTTTGAGGTTTGATCTCTGAATTGAAATATTTCTTTACTTTAATGTAACCATATAGAACTATAAATTTCCCTCTCAACATTACTTTTGCTGCCTCATATAACTTTTGGTACACTGAATTTTAATTTTCTTTAACCTTGCGGTCTTTGCGAATTTTCTACTGTGATTTCCTTTATAACCCATTGGGTTTTTTTTTTTTTAAACATGGGCAGGCACTAGGAAATGAAACCAGGTCTCCAGTATGGCAGGCAAGAACTTGGCCATCGAAACACTGTTGCCCGCTCAACCCATTGGTTTTTTAAGAATATTTTATCAAATATTAAGTTCCTTCTCATTTCTAAATCGTTTCCATATATTTTCCTTGTGGTTACCATGGGGTTAAATTTTAACATCCCAAATGTATGACAATTATATTGAATTTGATACCAACTTCAATAGTATTTACACATTGTTCCTATACTTCTCTGTCCCCTACCTTTTTTTGTTACAAATTTTATCTTAGTACATTATATGTTCAAAACCATAACTTAATCATTATTGTTTATACATTTGTATTTAAGTGCCTATTGGAACAAGAGTGGCATTAGAAACACAAAAATACCATACAAGAGTACTGGAATTTATAATTACCCAAATGGTTTCCTACCAGAGTTCTTAATTTCTTCATGCTGCTTTCCTTTCAGTCTGATAACTCCCTTTAGCAATTTTTTTTGTATGCTCTATGGTGGGGTCACATTTCATTCCTTTACCAAGTAAGTATCCCATTATTGCAGCACCATTTGTTGAATTTTTTATTCGTTTGTTTGTTTTGTTGGGTTGTTTTGTTTGTTTGGGAGGAGCATGGACCAGGAATTGAACCTGGGTCTCCCACATGGCAGGGGAGAATTCTACCACTGAATTATCCTTGCACCCCTGATAACTCCCTGTAGAATTTTTTGTAGGTCAGATCTAGTGGTGATCACTTCCTCAGTTTTTGTTTACCTGGAATGTCTTAATATCTTCCTCATTTTTGAAAGAAACTCTTTCTAGATATAATTCCTAGTTGACAATTGGTTTCTTTTAGCACTTAATGCATTTCAAACCACTGCCTTCTTGCCTCCATGGTTTCTGATGAGAAATAGACCCTTAAGCTAATTGAAACTCCCTTTTACATAACACATTGCTTTTCTCCTGCAGCTTTCAGAACTCTCTCCTTGTTCCTTCCATTTGACAAGTTGTTCAGTTTGTGATGGGACATGTTTATCTTCATGTTTATGCTGTTTGGTTGTCTCTGGGCTTCTAGAATATATGCATTTTCAGGTCTTTTACTAAGTTTAGGAATTTTCTGTCATTGTTTCTTTGAATATTCTTTATTCCCCAGTGATGGTTAAGTTTATGTGTCAATTTGGCCAGATTGTTTTGCTCAGTGGTTTGGACAAACAAGCACTAGCCAGATTATTACTGTGGGACTATTTTATGGATTGAAATATTGCATCTTTGACTGATTACATCTACAGTCAACTGAGGAGATTGCAGCAGAGTGAATTTCCATCTCTCTTCAGCCAGCCAGCTTCTCCTCAGAAATTTATCAAAAACTTCATCAGAGTTTACAGCTTGTAGCCTACGTATGTAATTTGGGCTTGTCTATCCTCATAGCACAAAATACAATTCTTATAAAAATCTCATAGTATTTATACAATATATATGCAGATATACATAGATATACATATATGTATCCTGTTGGTTCTTTCTCTAGACAACCTTGACTAATGCATCCCCATTCTCTCTTTCTTCTCTTTCTGAGGCTCCCAAAATGCATATATGGCTATGCTTGATGTTATCTCAGAGGTCTTGTAGGGTATTATTGCTTTTTATGATTCTTTGTCTTCTTTCTGCTTCTTAGCCTGACTTATTTCAATTATCTTGTCTTTGAGTTCATTGATAGTTCGGCACACTCCATTCTGCTGTTCAAATCCTCCTAAGGAATTTTTTTTCATTTCAGTTATTGTAGTCTTCAACAGAAATAGTTTGTTCCATTCTTTCTTAACATTTCTGTCTCTTTTTTGAGATTCCAATAGCATTCATCCATTGTTTTCTGGATATCTTTTAGTTTTTTGTGTGTGTTTTCCTTCACCTCCTTGAGCATATTAAAGATATTTTTTTTTCTCTCTTTGGCTGGTATGCCTGTTTGGTCATCTTCACTGATGTTTTCTGGATTTTATCCTCTTTCTTTGTCATGTACATTTTACTATTTCAAAATATTAACTCTGAGATTTAATCCCTGAGATATGTGTTTCATGTGTCTGTTACCATCTGGTGACAGGTCAGAGATTTTCTTGAACTTTAGCTCTCCTATCAGCAAGGTCCACCCAACAGTGAATGCAAAGTTAGGGCCCTACCTATCTTTTCTGGGGCTGTGTCTTGTCCCGATCCTGTGCTTGGCAGTGCCATTAGTGTTCTTCTCTTGACATAATTTTGAATGCCTCCTTCACCTCCCAGGGGACAGAGCTCCTTCTCCTGGGTCTATCCTTGCTGGACTTAAAAGTGAAAATACTTTGCTCCAGGCCATTCACCTCAATAGTTTCTTAAACTGCTTTCCCTGTTTCAAGCTGATTGTGCCTGAAGGGCAAATTCTGCGAAGGGGGGGTGGGGTGTGCACACTGGAGAGGAGTTCCCCAAGTTAGTTTTTCCCAGTTAGAACAAAGCCAGGGTCCCACAAAGGGGGTGCCAGCCTGCTCCAAACAGACTTGGAAAGGGGATGAAGGAGAGCCCATGAGAGTGTTTCCATACTCCCCCAAGCTTTCTTGACCTGTCCAGCCAAAGCAGTCCTTCAGCGAGCCTCCACAACTCTGAGGAAACTTTAAATCTCTTCCACTCCCTTTGTCTGGGTTGGGGGTGGGGTCAGATATCAGGAATGTTGGCTGCATTTAAAACTAGGATCCCAGTGATCCAAAGTAGCTAGTCAAAACTCATGATCAGTGATCAGACTGTGCACACCCTGGATCCTGGGGAAGTGGATTTTTATATCCTTTCTGGCACCAGCAAGCTGCATCAGGGGCCAGACCCCACTGCTTCCTGTGGCAGGTGTAGGGCATGGGCACAAGTAACCTCCACGTGGAGAGGACAGTTTACTGGTATTTACTATAATTTACCAGCCACTTCCTTCTACTTTTCAGATTTCTACTGGATTCCTGAGTTTTGAAGTAGTTGATTCAGGAAGTCCCTGTCTTTTTAATAATTGTTCTGGTGGAGGGACTGAATCCTAGAACATTCTACTCTACCATTTTCCCTCAATCCTGCCTCTGTCTTTGAAAATGTGCCCCTCCTCTGTGAGAATGGTTTATAACTGCAACTTATGCTCCAGATCAAGACCTTCATTTCTTCCAGTCTCCTGCAGCAGAATTCAACCTAAACTTGTTAACTCATTCAAAAGGGAAAAACCTCTCCAATGGCTTATATCTTCCTTTCTCTGCCTGCACATGGTGAGAAACATTTAATTAAAGAGATAAAATGAGAAGGGAGGAGTTGATAAATCTCTAAGGAAAAATGATGGCACACAATACTTATGAGAGGGAATAAGCTTCTTTTTAGCTTGATTCCTAAACTCAATTGAGAATAAAACCTGAGCCTCTGTCACTTAAGGAAATATGAGAGTCTGAGTGTTGTGTTTTGATGGTGGCTGTGATTAAATTTCAATCAGAATTCAATGTTCAGGTTCACTGCTTTCACCAAACTATTACTACTTTGTGCTGACACAACTTGTGAGTGTGGGCAAACCTGTGCCTGGCAAACAAGAGATAGCTATTTTTCCCTAGTCCCCTAAGATTTATCGTATGCAGGTTTTGCTCATGATCAGCCACACCTTTCAATATTTATTGAATGCTGACTGGATATAAGGTCTTTTCATTTATAAGATACCTTTTTCACTCATTTCTTTTTTTTTTTTAAAGAAGCTCTCCTATTATTTTGCAGAAAATATACATAAATATATTTCATTTGCTATCTTCTCACTTTAAGATAGAAAAGGAGTTAAAAGGTATACATTGCACTACCTCCCAATTAATCTATCCCCAAATATGTCAACTTGGATTTATATTGCAGTTATATATGAGCTGGCTGAGCCTTGTGTTAGGTAGGGCCATTGAATAAATTGCTTTCTATGTCTTTCTTCTCTAAAAGTTTCAGAGCTCATCTCTACTTTGGCTTGCAGTTTCCTTACCTGGGTTCCAGGTAAGTGAAAGGGTCCATCCAAATAGGAGGAACAAAGTGCAAACAGGGGCTTCGATGATATTAGAGAAGATATCTAAATGGGAATGAAAGCAGTACATTTCACAACCTTACTGAAGGCATTCAGTCTTTCAGATGTTTTTGGAGGCCTTCAGTGCATTTCCCACAGAAATCCAGTTGATTGATGAAGGCAACAGGAAGTAAAATATTTGTGAGGTATGTTAGGAGAGTGCCTTAAGGAAACGGGATTCATGCTGCAAGCCAATGGCAAATTTCAGCAGGGTTATGTTACATCATGCAGATTAGTTGGAAACTATTTCTTTTCCTTTCTTCACTTACTGCAAAATTTCATTCATCTTGCTAAGTCATTTTCACTAAGGTAAGTGAAAAATATTCAATTTTAAACTTTGCAAGTTTGTTTGTGGCCAAGAATAGTCAAAACAGTCTCCTGTTACAACCCCACCCCACTTTCTTGTTTTATGAATAATCTTTTGTATCTTATTTATTCAATATTCAAAAGTAAAAATAAACTAGATGCGTGGAACAAGGAACCACTTTCTTTTGTGGGTGTTTCATTTTTGGCTTCTTAGAATGGTACTAGGGCCAGTACTAATTAGTTGTCATTGTTTGTTTTTGTTCTCTGCTTAGGTGGGTGGATAGAAGACCAGCTTTTATAGTGCTGCCATTATTTATTATTTTCTTATTTCTTCTTAGGTTTAAAATACCCTGCCTCTACTATTTTACTCATTTGTGATGAAAATGTGCTTAATTAACATATAAGATTTTACAGATGCTTCAATAGATATCTTTTAGTACAGAAGTACCTATCTGCCTTGAGAGGAGGGAGACTTTGCCCACATTTAAAGAAAGCATAAACAATTGGGACCAACTGTATATGTATCAGAAGACATGCACATATGCTCCAAGAAAAATTAAATTACACGAATGTTTAAAAAATATTAACCCAGTAGGATATCATATAAAGGCATTGTTCCTTTATACATTTATATAACTATTTATTACAAGAATACTTTGAGGATGGTGGTGATAGAAAGATATTTTTTAGGCTGCAGTGTATATGGCAAATTTTGTCTGAAAACATTAAATGCTAATGAAGGGAATTATTGAAAATAATTTATTTAATGGAAATACACGTTTTACTTTTTTCGGGTAGCTCTCTCAACATTGAAAATTTAAGATGAAGAGTTCATCATGTCACTTCAATGATTAAAAAGTCCCTGTTCTATCCTCATGGTTTTTAATTCCATGATCCTTCATGATACTGTCTGCCTCCTAATCCAGCCTAGCCTCCCTCCATGGCATGTCCTTTACCATAAACTGCATGAAGGTTACCATCCATTTTACCAAAAGAACTGAAACCAAGGACTCAAACAGCTATTTGCACACTGATATTCGTAACTCACGATTGCCAAAAAATGAAAGCAACCCAAGTGTCCCTGAACTGATGAATGGATAAAGAAAATGTGGTACATACCTACAATGGAATATTATTCAAAATTAAAAAGGAATGAAGTTCTCGTTTCTGTGACACCATAGATTAACCTTGAAGACCTGGTTTTGAGAGAAATAAGACAGAAACAAAATGTCCAATAGTTTATGATCTCCCAGATATGAACTAATCAGGATAAGCAAACCCATAGAGTTAGAATCTGGAATATTGGTCCCCTGAGGCTAGGTTGGGGGTAGGGGACGAGAGGTTAATGCTTAATTTGTACAGAATTTCTGCGAAGGTTGATTTAAAGTTTTGGAAATGGAATGTGGAGATGGTAGGACAGCACTGTGAGTATAATTAACGGCACTGAATTCTATAGGTGAATGTCATCAAAAGGAAAAACTTTAGGTCATATATATGTTACTAGAGTAAAAATTGGAAGATAAAACATAGGACTGTATAATATAGTGACCCTATTGTAAAAGGTGGATTATAGCTAACAGTATAATTATAAAAATGTTTTTTCATGAATTGTAACAAATGTGCCACCCTAATGTAAGGTGTTAGTAATAAGGTCATGTATGGGGAAAAATACACGCTAACATAAACTGTGTAATATAGTTAATAGTACAATTTTGCTATTCTTTCATCAGTTGTAACAAAGGTGCCACACTAGTGCAAAGTGTTAATGGGGAGGCGGTTTTTTGGGAATGCTGTATTTTTTACATGATTTTTCTGTAAACCTAAGAATTGTTAAATTAAAAAAAAATTAAAGATAGAATATTTTTACAAAAGCAAAAGCAAAGGTTTATGTATTTTTTGCCATCCCTACCTTCAGCTCACACGATGATCACTGAAGACCGGTGAAAGATGTGCATACTGACAGCATTTGATTATCTATTTCTTCTTATCTGAGTTGACATTTTTTTTTAATTACAGGAAACTACTTACAGATTTCAAATTGCATCATATGTTGCAGGCTACCCTGCTTCCAACCTAGAGTCCCTTCTGCCTGCCTGACTGCATTCCTTTCCTCATGTCTTCGTCTTGTCAAATTTTGCTCATCTTTCAAGACAGCAGTGCTAACATCATCTCCTCAAGGATGCATTCTCTGGAACTCTCAAAATCATTCATATGCACCCCTCTGGACTCGCCCAGCACTATGCAATAGTGTTTTTCACCACGATTGTGTGCTACTACAATTTGAGTTATTCTGTTTCTTTTGGACCACACGTTCCCCTGGGAAGACAGCCATCAAATCCCATAAGAGCAGTGACTTCGTTTTGCTCATTGTTATATCCCCAGTGCTCCAAACAGGGGAATCAGGGCACATAACTGAGCACTCAATAAATATTTGTTAAATGAAGTGACTGGAATATCTGTTCCTAATATTAAAAGTGGCTACACAAATTAGGCTCATTAAATCAACAACCTAGGAACGAAAGTTTCTCTTAAGTGGATTCTATATTATATATTGATAAGATATGCTATGATTATTAAATATAGCATTTTCAAATGAAAACCATTAAATTTGAAAAGAATTATTAAGAAGAAGCTCTCATTTAGCAAAAGAAGCTGCTAAATTATTAAGACACCTGATTCAGACTGCAATCTCCTTTTTATGCCTCTGGGGAAGCTGAACTGCAGAATTTGGGAGAACCAGCATGGCTAGAGAGACTGAGTCTTCTTGTTCTATGAAAAAACAAATGTGGATATTTTGAATTCTTTACTATAAAATGGACTGAGTGTGGTTCTGAATACGGTCACAAAATGGTTAGGCTGTGAAGCCACAGCACTGTAAAAATTAAGCTTTCTGGTTAAAGGACTGTTTATTTAACCTGAAAAAATTGGGGGTGGGGTGGGTGTTTTTCTTTTTTCCCACCGTCAGAGCCCCTCCTTCCTCCTTCCTGTGTATTTGGGTACCCTTGGCAAGGAGCCCTTTTGCGTGTAGGTTTTCCGGCAAGTAGTACTATTATTTTTAGCACAGTTAATGGCTTACTTACAAACCAGAAAGTCTAACTCATAAAAAATAAGGAATGACTCACATGCATTAAAATGAATCCTGATACATTTGGCTACTTGCATAAAACAGAGGTACATAATGAGGTGATTGGAGGACACAGGACTCATTAATCCATGAGGTGGCAGTGGTGCCAAGGAGAGATGGCAGACATTTCTCTTAGATCTCATGTGAGAAAAGTGATTGTTTTTTTTTTAAAGATCTGCAGTTTGTGAGCATTTCTTACCCTTGGAGGAATGCCCCTGCAGAACATAGAAAATTCTAGAGGAACACAACCAGATACATGAATTAATATGATTGATAGCAGCCATGTTATTCTCCAGTTCCCATTAGGTGTCCTTTAACTCCCATTGACTCAGCTGTTCCTTCCCTTTATTTGGGTTTAGGCAGGACAGCTGCCTGGCCATCACGGGGCAAGGGCTGAGAAAGCATGGGCCCCAGCTTAGAGATGTTCCAGGACTTGATTCTGTCCACAGATTTGAATTTTGAGTATTCTTGCTCAATTACCTCAGAGAATGGAAATGACTGCAATGCAGATATCACTGCCCCCTCCCACACCTCCCCCCTCTCTGTTAAACAGAAAGATGTTTGTCATTTCAAAGAGGTATCTTGATAGAACTCATGTTATCACTCGTCACACCATTTATCCCAAATATATTTTCTGCACAATTAAGTCAATCACATGGCAAAAGAAAATAAATTGAATCAAATTAGTCAATTAATCCAGACTGTGGTTTTATTAAAAATTTTCGGCATGAAATAGTTCATCTTCGTATTGAATTAATGGCCATAATAATTGTTCTGGTCACGTGAGTAGGGGAAGACATAGATAGGGCCCCAGATGAAACTTTTTATTGCAAATGACCTCTTTATCTCAAAAATACCCATTTACTGTAGCTTGAACACAAAGAAATGAGAATATTATCACATCGTATCCAAGATTTCAGCTGCTTCTTGACATCCAGTTGGAAATCTAGGTGATTCAAACACTCCCCAATTTAAAACAAACTTTAGTTATCCTCCAAAGCAAAAAGATCCTGAAATTCATATAAAGAGCAATATGTATAATGAAATGAATCAGGGATAACCTGATAAGGAATTCTTGCAAATGATTACTATCATTGTTTTGCTAGACCATCCAAATGTGTACATATGTGATGGTTGACATATGCAGCCTGATTTGCCTTCTTCATAAAAAGCCTTTAGCCAATGTAATTCTTAATCACCTATTTTTTTTTTACTTATGTGGAAAATTGATGGAATTAAAATGTTTATTAAAATTTTAATTTAAGAAGGTAATTAGACTACATAGAGACATAAAAGTAGGAATTAATTAACATTTATCTGTATGTAGAAGATCTTTAAGTACAGGAAACTTCACACCTGCTCTAATGAAGAAACATGATTGTCGAGAATTAGCGACATTGTTTTCAACAGTAACTGTGCCTAGAGAAACTTCCTGGAAAGGGAGAAGAAAGCTAGTTACTGCTCAGCCTTAACAAACCATTTTATTGCCATCATTAACTCCTTTTCATCTAACTTGTTGAAGTGGGGTTCAAGTTGTCATTGTATCTTTTACTTTTTTCAAATGTACTAGAGATTTAAATCTGAAACTATGCGAGAATGTGAAATAAATTATCCCCTTTAAGAAATCTGCAAATCACTTCTATGTTTTTAACTAAACAAAACTTCATTGAGTGTTGTGCTATTTGCAAGACTTTGTAAGAAATAGAGAAACAAAAATATGGGAAAGGAAAGGTTATGCCTTGTCATCAAAGAGTTATAAGCCTTGGCCTCTTCCTTCCTGATATCTTTCTATCCCTCCTCTCCTCTTGCCAACCCCTCAGAAATTACTGCAGGCAATACTATAAGGAGATTTAGATTTGGATCCACTTTGCTCCTTATTACCATTAGGAGTAAGTCATTGCTTCTTTCTGGTTTGTTTTTTTGGTTTTGTATGCTGTGTGGTTGGAGTCACATTTCATTCTTTTTCCATGTGAGTATTCTGTTATTGCAGCACCATTTGTTGAATTTTTTGTTTGTTTTTGTTTTGCTTTTTTGTTTTGTTTTTTGGGAGATGTGCTTGGACCAGGAATTGAATCTGGTTCTCCCACATGGCAGATGAGAATTTTACCACCGAACTGCCCTTGCAACCCCCATTATTTTTTACCAAATGAGAAGTTAAGTACCTCAAAGATATCTCAAAAGATAAGGACTTAAATAGCAGCAAACAAAACATAAAGGTAATGGTTGACCCCAAGGTGGCTCCTGGACATTTAGCCTCCCCCATCATATCTGTAAGACCTTCTCCTTTAACATTTTTTTCTCCCAATTTTATGTTAAAGAACCATCTGAAGAATCTTCAGGATCCCTTTCCAATCAACTTTCTCATACATAGAAATATTGGATCTTCCATTGGCCCATGAAAGTTCCGATATTATGAGATATTGAATGAAAATATTAGTGACAAAGGGGAGTTTTGTCTCAATTGAATAAATAAAGCATTCAATAATTTATCAGCCCTTCTTGACAATGCAGAAAGGGATCTTGTTGCCGATGTTAAAATATGCATTATGTCTCTGGGAAATTTTCCTCCCCCACGGGTTATGTCAGCACATAAATGCAATTTTGAAATGCACATGCAGAAATGATCTTGATATTTGTATTGATCAGAATTCTGAAGAAGATTGAGGACACATATTAACGTGGGAAACCCTAGTCACAGCCAATGGTGGCAATCGTTGGTAACTCAGGGATACTTAACTGTGGTTTTTTTTCACTATCTCAGTTTAGTTGGAACTATGTTTCTCTGAACTCCCTGCCTTGTATGGGTCAAGTTTAGTGTTAGCCACAAGGGAAATTTGTGCATATTTGGAAGGTAGATGTGAAGAAAGGAGCCATTATATCCTAACTGTTGGTACAGGTGCCAGGTAACCCCTGCAGATCCCACCTGTTCTCACTGACCTGCTGGCTCCTCTGGTTGGCATGGGTGGCAGCTGAGCACGCAGCTCCTCTAGTTCCTGCTACATCACCTCCTGTAGTTCTTCCAGTTCTGGATCCAGTACATGTGTGGCTAATGGCAAAGGTTTCGAGTGACTTTGGTAGGTAACTCATGTTGTCAAAGTTTTTTCTCTGAGACAGTGAGCCTCCCTTGCCTGAAAAGCCTGTATTGGCCATCTTCATGGTAATTGCCCTTCTGGGGACTTCTGATCCTCTTTGGAACTGGTTACCACCATCTCTCATAGCTTCTAGATCCATAACTAGACTAAGTCTTGGCAGGCTCCAGTGCTACCCATAAAGATAAACAAAATGATTACCCATAACAACGAACGAAATAATGACCCGTAAGATAAGAAAAATAAATATGAGATTTTTCCAATTTATGGTGACATACCTGGGGGAACATATATGCGAATGTATCTTAAGGGCTGGATAAATGTGGAAAAATATTTTAGAGTGAATTTCCTGAGAGATTTTGGATTCAGTGTGTTAGCTTGAGCGTCTGGACATCATTCTAACAGACCTCTTGGTTAGAAGACTGAAGTTCCTTTGGTATTCTGGAGAGATGGTGTCTCTTGGAGATAGAATTATGTCCCCACAAAAGACATGTTCAGCTCCCAATCACTGATCTTGAAGATGTGAACCCATTTATAAACAGGACCCTTGAAATGTTAATAATTAGAATATGCCCAAACTGAATGAGGGTGAACTTTAATTCAATACTGCTGGATTCCTTATAAAGAAATTGGACTAGGAAAGGCAGCCTCAGGGAGCAGCCAGAAGCTGGAAGTCAGTGGAATCTGGAAGAGAAAGGGCAAGACCGATATGCATTGCCTTATGACGGGAAAGCCAAGAAACCCCAAAGATTGCAGGCCAGCCATAAGATACTAAACCTGGAAGGAGGCAAGCCCTCCAGTCTCTGAAACCATCAGCCAATAAATTCCTGTTGTTAAGCTAACCCATATTATGGTATTTGCTGCAGCAGTGAAGGAACTAAACACTATCAGCTAGAAATTGAATGCTAGAGAGGACCTGCCCATTTACCCACTCACTATGTCTAAAGGATATCCCTTCACTGAGGCTTTGTGGTATGTATCTGTGAGGGGAGCACTATGCGACTATTTTCTGTAGACCAGAAATAATAATGGGAATGGCAGCCATCAAATTGGGCTCCCTGAATTCAATGGGGCAGATAGGATCCTGTGGTGGCAGGGACCAAGTTGTGGCACTTAATGGTCAGAGACAAGGTGATTAGAACCAAAGAGGTCTTTGGTTTGGATGGTAATATGTTTCTAAAACTGAAATTGGTTGGCAGGCTTTTTGTTTTACATAGGCAGACATCAGGAATTGAACCCGAATCTCTGGCATGGCAGGCAAGAACTCTGCCACTGAGCCACCATTGCTCACCCCAGTTGGAAGTCTTTTAAGATACTACTTTATAGGATAGTAGTAATATAAGTGAATCGAAGTCTAACTTGAATCATCATAGTAGTCATGACCTGTTAACCAATTCCAAGAATTGAGTTAATTTATAAACATAGAGCCCTTTGAACAAAGAGGCCAAGTTACCCACAAGGACATATCCTGCCTGACAGCCAAAATTATACTGCAAATGGTCTTCATCTTTCTACCAAACAACCTGTTGCCATTTCTCAGGGTGTCAGTGCATAACCTAAAAAGAAATAAACAGATTTTTTGAGAATTCTTGAGTACTTACTTCAAACTTATCCTTATTCCTAGAGAAACAGGGCATTGTTCTGATCAAACAGTCAGAGTAGGGCCTGTGGTGATAAATTTTGGCTTATGGCCATCTCTCAGTGGGCACCAAATATATAAACTGGAGTTATTTCCCCAGCTATGCATAAATGGAATAACATATTCAGTACTGGGCAGAATCTCCCCCTAGATTCTCTGACTCATGCACTGAAGGTTATTGTGGTAAGACTGACCAAGTAGAAGACACTGGAATGGAATCTATCTATGAAAATAGTTAATCAAAAGCAATACAGCTTTCCTAAAAAGACTACCAAAAAATTATTGCCAATATCAAGGCTCGAAAGATACAGGAATGATAATCCCTATCACATCCCCATCAACTTGCTTATTTGGTCAGTGCAGAAGACAGTGTATTAGTTTCCCAGCTGTGAATACAAATGCCGTACAATGAGTTGGTTTAAATAATGGGGATTTATTGGCTCATCACTTTGAGGCTAGGAGAAATCTAAAATTGGGGCATCAGCAATGTGATACTTTCTTTCCCACAACTGTGGCCTTTCGGGCTGATTGTCAGAGATCATTGTGGTCCTCGCTTTTTTGTCACATGGCATTGCACATAGTGATGACTTCTCCTTTGTCCTTTGGCTTCTATCAACTTCTGGTTTCTTGCTCTTCCCATGACTTCTCTCCCTGTGGCCTTCTCTATAAGGTTTCCAGTAATAAGATCAAGAGCGATCCTAATTCAGCTGGGCCACACCTTAGCTGAAATAACTTCATCAAAACTTCCTATTTACAATGGGGTTCACACCCACAGAAATGGATTAAAATTAAGAACATATTTTTCTGGGATACATAATTCCAAACCACAGACAGCAGTGTCTAGAATTATGCAGTAGGTTACCTCAAATTTAATCAGGAACTGAACCAATGACAGCAGCTAATCAAGATGTGTTTTCTTCCTGGGGCAAATAAACACCACACATGTAATATTTTTGTGACAATTACATTTTCCTCTATACTTTTTGGTAAAGATTTCAGGAGTGATTTTCCTTTAGTTCAAAGGGCCAGCAATACATCTTCACTGGACTACCTCAAGACCATGCCAATTCTCTAGCCCTGTGTCATAGTCTAGTCCCCAGTGGTCCTAATTGCCTTACCATTCCAAAGAACATTATGTTAGATCAGTGTATTGGTGATAGAATGCTGATTAAATTTAGTAAGCAGAAATAGAAACTGCTCTAGACACCTGGGTAAGGAAGATTCATGCTAAGTAGCAAGAAATAAATCCTGCAAAATTTAGGGCCTGCCATCCCTAGAATTATCTAGGGGTTTAACGGTTGTGAGTTTACTGGTATATTTCCTCCAAAGTGAAAACCAAGTCACTGCATCTTACTCTTCCTATTGCTAGAAAAGAAACATAATGTCCAGTGGGGTCTCTTTGGATTTTGAGGTAACGTATGCCTCATTTGGGTGTATTCCTTATAGCCATTTATCAAATGACTACCAGTTGTATGTGGAGTGTAGAACAAGTGGTGTGTCTACACCAGATCCAGGCTACAGTGCAAGTTTTTCTGCCACTCCAGCTGTAAGACCCAGCAGATTTGATGGTGCTTGAAGTGTCTGTATCAGATAAGGGTAATGTGTCATCAGGCACTTATACATAAATCACTGTACAGAGCTGCACATATCCTTCTTTTGAGAAACAGTTTCTGGGCTGCTACTGGGATTTAGAAAAGATTAGATGTCAGACCATGAGACACAAATTTACCATGCCACTTGAGGTACCCAATATGAACAAGGTTTTTGACTACCAAATCATAAAGTTAAGTATGCACTGAAGTATTTCATCATCAAATGGAAGTGTGATGTATGTAAGATCACCTTGAACAGGTAATAAAGGCAGAGGTAAGCTTCATGAACAAGTTTTCTAGGTGCTCAAGGCCCAAACTCTGGCTACATGACCTTCTCAGCCCATGCCTATGGCATCTTGGAGGCTTATGGTCATTTAACTGAAAATTTTTAAAAATTGGGTTGGTTTACCAAAGGTTGTACAAGATATGCTGTACCATCATTCCATGGAGGGATCAGCCGACTATGTGTTAGCAGGTTGGTTCACCTGAATTGTTTTCACCGTGGAAGGGGAAGCACTTTGTCGTTACAGAAAAGGCACTTGTTTGTGATATGGATTTACCTTCACTGCCTGCATCGTTTCTGCTATAAGCATTATCCATATATGCCTTGTGCACTACCATGATATTTCATATAGCATTGGTTCTGACCAAGGAACACATTTAATAGCAAATGACATGTTGATAAGGAAGAAACCTTTGAAGATTTTATTACAGCACCAGTTGAGGGGCAACATCTTTTATAGGGTTAGGGTAGTATCCTCTGGGATGCAGTATATATTCCCAACTGAGCAATCAAATTATGGTACTTTCTCCCATAGCTGGGATTTACATGAATGGAAATCAAGGAATCGGAATGGGAGTAGCTCCTCTCACTATCACCCTCAATAATCCACTAGCAAAATTTTGGTTTCTGGTTCCTGCAACTCTGGGCTCCCCTAGTGTAGAAGCCTTGCTTTCCAAGTGAGGAATGCTTATGTCAGGGGACATGATAATGGTTCCATTAAACCGGAAGTTGGGATTGTCACCTCAAATCTCTAGTATCAGGGCATTGACAGAGACAAAGGAGTACAATATGAGTTACGGAAAATGATCTTGGCTATTGAGTTTCTACCACACAATGGACATAAGGAGTGGATACTTCTGGAATGTAGGAGATCTCCTGGGGCATCTCTTAATATTCCCTTATCCTGTGGCAAAAATTAATGTAAAACTAAAATAACCCAATAAAGAGAGAATTGCTGATAACTCAGACACTTCAGGAACGAAGGTTTAGGCCACTCCACCTGGCATGGAATCATGACAAGCTGAAGAACTTGAGGGCAAAGGGATCACAGAATGGACAGTGAAAAAGGAAGTCATAAATACAATCTACGCCCACATGGCCAGTGGCAGAAATGAGGATAGTAAGAGTTAGGACTGTTTCTTATATTTCTTATATATGTACATATGTACATAATATATATATGTTAGAAATATATATATTCTAGCAAATATAAACTAATTCTTTTGCCCCCTCTCATTTTTCTGCTCTCCAACCTGAGGAATATTAATGGTAGCTAAGTTTATTGCTCCATATTTAGATTACAGAATATCAAAAGGAGACTGTAACTCAACTGGATGAAGAATGATTATAACCTAAAGATGGATAAAGTGCATATGGGACTATTGCTTAATGAAGAAAGAGTTATTGCATTTGGGGTTGTATAAGGGCTAGTTGCATCATGTTCTGTTGTCTTCACCTAGAAGCTGAATATACTTATAAGAGGTATAAAGGAATACCAAGTTGATAAAGGGTAGACTCTGGTCTTTTACCCAGTGTCAACTTAAATAAGTATGAAATGCATTTATCAGAATTCCCTTCCCTCTATGGATCCAGATTAGAATTGGCCACGAGAAACTTTCATAAAATTTTGAAAGTGACAGTGAAGTAGCAGCCATTACTCTCTGAAGGATTTTGTAGGGCTGCCAAGCACTCCTGCTGGCCCACTTATTGGCTTGGAATAGCAACTGGCCTTATATCTCCTCCTGGGTCTCTTCCTTCAGCTTCTCTGAGCCCTGGACTAGGCATATACACAGGTCTGTGACAAAGGGAGCCAGCTTCTTCTATAGGTCACCCTGTTATCGAGGTTTGAGCTGGTAAGAGAGATGTGGGTTCCAATTTTTCCTTACAGGTTCCAGTTACTGCTTGCTAGACTCTGCTTCTATCTAGCATTTCTTCCCAATTGCCAGCAGTGACGTACAAGGACTTCTAGACCACGAATAGATGCAGCAGCAACAGCCCCCCATAGACTCCTCACCAGTTCTAAGAATTATGTACACCACAACCCCTATAAATAAAGTCCTACTTCCATATCAACCATAGCGGTTCTGCTGTCTGGATTAAACAAAACTGATGCAGTAGCTAAATAACTAATTTGGTATGTCCCCGTTTTTAGAAAGAATTACAATGCATACAACCATTGTTGAGTCATTTTAATATTTATACTAATAACATTCATTATTATTTCAAGGGAGATCTCCTATGTTTACATGGTTTTATCTTGGCAGGAGATAATTTTTGTTTGTTTTTGTTTCATATTCTTACAGTTCCTATTAAATTAGAGGCTTCCTTCATCAGTACTCTCATAAAATCACAAGTCTCAGAAATCTGTAAGATCTTCCTTATATTTTAAAAATGTGTAGCAAGACAATAAACATAGAGCTTTAATTAATGAAGGTGCTAATAGATGTTTCATATGTAGGCAAATTAGTCCAAGTTCTATCTTGAATGTGTGTGAGAGAAAGAATGTTTGCGCAGTGGTTTGAAGTGATATGCACCCCAGAAAAATATTTTCTCAAGTTTAATCCATTCCTGTGGGTATGATGCCTTTGTAAATAGGAAGTTTTGATGAGGCTACTGTAGTCATGGTATGACCCACCTTAATCAGGATGTGTCTTAATTCTAATGCTGGAGTCCTTTATGAGAAAATGAAATTCAGACAGAAAGCGAAAGTCATAGGAGCAAGAAGCTGAAATCAATGCAAACAGGAAGAGAAGGGAGAGACCAGCAGATGCTGCCCTGTGCCTTGCCACATGATAAAGGAGCCAAGGTTCACCAGCAGCTGGTCTTCAGGAAGAAATCATTGCTTTGATGATGCCTTGATTTGGACATTTTCCTGCCTCAAAACTGCACAAGAAATTCCCTTTGTTAAACTCAACCCATTTCATGGCATTCATGGCATTTGTTTTCTGAAACTGAGGAAACTAAAACAGATACAGGTGAGAGGGATTATCTTTTAAATAAAATATATAGAATGATTAAGAACAGAAATATCTTCCTTATAATGTTTAAGGATAGGCCTTCAAGATTGTAGCTGTGTCCAAATATTTATTCCTAAGATAATTCTACTATTCTAGGCCTAAACTTCATATTCTAAATTCTAGGATAATAAATGCTCCATAGATGATGCCCAGACACCCAGCAATTGGGCTACTTAGCCACAGTCTACTGGGGTTGGGATCAAAGAGAGTCAATAATTAATATGCCCTCCCTACCATGCAGGGTTTGGAACCAATTATGGAGACACTAAATGGAGAGTTAAAAATATCAGCTTTTTTTTTTTAACAGAAAAAATAGGCAGGCGAAGACAGCCCTTTTTTTAAGTTTGTGTGAGGATGTGTCAAGGTGAGCTTGCTAATATTTCACCCCTGAAGTGGACAGACTTACCCACACAGTCAGAAACAACTCAGGGAGACCACAGGTCCCACTAAGGTAACTGTAGAGCTGTCCATATCTTTCCTGCAAATGGGATAGTAATTTTTGTTCTTCCTATTGTGCTCTGCAATTAATACCTTATAGTATGCCATCCAAATCTCTGCTGGTCCTTAACAAGCAGCAACTACAGTATTTTGGTGCATTTACCTGGTTACCTGATAGTGTGACCCAGACCCGTTCCTGACAGGTATGAGCCCTTGGTCACCATGACATCATTATTTCCAGTATTTGATGTTTTATGTAACATTATATAATATTTTATTATTCTTTCTATAGATGTGGTATTTCCTTGACTAGATTGTAAATTTACATACGTGTACATAATTCTTTATGCTTGCTTTTCTGCCTCATTTCTCTTAGCCTAATGTCAGGCACACATAGCAGTTACTCAATAAAATGTAATTTGTTGGATAAACAAATGTATGAATGCTAAGCACATGTTGCAGGTCATCTTTACAAGGAAGCAGACTTTGAGATGGAGAGGAATATGCAGAAAATTTTTTAGGAAGTGCTTACAGGATCAACATCTGTGGCAGAAGCATAGGAAGCAAGATGGGCAGTGGGGGACGTGGGGTTATATTTCAGTCTCAACAAAGCTCTCAGCTAAGCCCAGGGGAGCTCTAAAGCCAAGAGGACCCTTCAAGCATATCCCCAGCCTGGAAGAGGTAGCTGGGCCTTTATCCTATAGCAGCTACATCAACTGGATGCAGGCTTCCTCCCAGAAAGGGTGTGATCGTGCCTTTCCATATATGGACAATTTCTCCAGAGGACTTGCAACTAGCATCTGTCAGCCAGCAACACTCCCAAAAGCTTGCAGATTACATTGACTCCCAAAGGGAGATCTAGGTGGTACCTTAGGGCTTCCACTTCAGTCCACATCTTGTAATACTCAGATCCACTGTTTTAAATCAATTATGGGGGCAGTTCCTCCAAGATTCTGGTGGGTCTTTTGTTGTCGAGAAATTGATATGAAGAAGGCTCGTGCGACAGTCCCCTTCACTTGATCTGGCCTTGAGGACACAACTCTTTCCTTTACCATCAGTTCTGCATTTCTTTCATCCTCAACTAGCTGCCCTTCCATTCTAGGTGGCTCAGGGATCTCAGCCCCTAGTCATCCTGCTCTTCTCAGGCCAAGGCTGCAGCATTCATCTATGAACAGTAAAAACCGGGTGAAAGAGTGAATAGAGATACCTAAGTGAATCACCTGGAGTATGCCAACTATATTTCACTGTACCCCCATTATGTAATAGGATTTCTTCTTCCTCCTGATGGTCAGGGTGATCACTCCTGCCAGATGGCATAGTTCTTGCCTATGTTCTCTTGGCATGAGGAGCCTAAAGAGCCCAGGCAGCAGCTGTCACTTAAAGTTCAATGGAACTTCTACCACGTCCCCCATTGACATATTCTCTTTTGTCAACAAAAATCTCTACCCCCCCCAACACCTGGATTTGGGGGATGGAAAGTCCAAATTCCCAAAGGGGGTAAATTAGGAATCTGACCATACATCTTATCTTACCAGATTTATCTCCATTCTCTTGAATCTGCTGGAACATAAGGCTCTGTGGCTCATCCATTTGCATTGTAGCCAGGACCTGCTGCAGAATGCTTTCCAGCTCTATGTCCATCTCAAAACCACCAGACTTTCATTATATCTGATGTATAGATTGGAACAGTATTCCCAGGTTTAAATATGTTGCCTCTAAAACATGAAGAGATCTTCTTTGTTTATGGTGGGTATAATGGCATAAAATGAATTATAGTTGGTGCCTTGTCATCTTACTGACCTAGTCGTAAGTTCCCCTTTTGAATGACCCTGTCCTGGCCATAACCACAACAAGCAATGCCTGTACCTTTATATGGTTTGGATGAGAAGAGTCACCCTCCACATCTCCAAATGACCCTAGCTGCTTCTGCTTTTGTACCATATAGTTTAGACCTGCCAGTGCCTAGTGTCCACCAGAAAGCCATACTCCTCCATACTGGGTCACAATAAAGGCAAGAACCTAGGACCCACACTCTCTCTTTTTCCCCTCTTCCACTCACCCTTGTCAGAGTCTAAGTTAAACAAGCCCTGGGCCCCTCTGTTGCCCTCATTCTCCCCTCTCCTCCTCTAGGCCCTTTGACCAAATAAAGCTGTCCTGTCATGCATTCTCAGCAATCTGACAATCTGTCTCATCACTGAAGTAACTGCCATATCACATCCAAAACAGTGGGTATGTAAGGGGCAATAGTTTGTCCTTTTCTTTGAAGGCATGAGCCAGCATGATGTAGACCATTGAACTTCTAAAAACTTTATTGATGTGGCAGATCCCTGGGTCTTCATAGGGTTTATGTCCATTTTTTGGAGTGTATATATCTTACTAAGGTCTTGTTCATCTGTTCTGATGTGCATAAAATGATCAAATAGTAGACCAGAAGGATATTTTGTAAGTTGTCCAACTTTCAGATCTCTTTGAAATATAACATGAAGGGAAAGGATAGCTAACATAATCTTGGGGCAATATTATGTTATTATTAATTGTTTCTGACTCCTTTTCTGATAAGGAAATAAAAGTACATATTTGTAAGATTCATGGTTGTACATGTGTGCTGAGACCATGCTAATCTGCCCTGGCAAAAATATTACATCTAGCATAGCATTTACAATTGGTACTACTATTAGGTGAGCATGCACTAGTCTGCTATCATCCTCTAGGACCTGTTTGGCTTTTGTAGGTGCCAGAGTAGTTAATGAGATGGGATATGTTGAGACCAGCTTCCCTGCTTCCTCTGGGATATGATATTGTTTGTTTATTTACTATCTTGGCTGGGCATGGAGTCAGTTTCAGTGGTCTCCACTAGGCATTCTTCAATACAGTAGCTCTTACTCCAAGAGCCAAGCAACGAAGATGGGGGAATGGGTATGCAAAATATTAGTTATGCCTTATAAATTATACAGTAATGGTGAAATGGCCAGTGATTTGTCTGTGAACCAAATGGATCCACTGTAAACTGGGCTTGAGCTAGGATTATAGTTTACTACCTGGGTCCCCCAAATACTCTTACAGAGAAGCCATAATGATGCTTTGGAAGACCAAGTATCAATGTCTACTCTAACCATGGGTACGTAGTTATCAAAATTTCCCTTTCCCCAGTATATGATTACCTTAGTAAATGGCAGTAGGTCCCTTTGGGGGTAATCGTTACTATATACACTTGCTGTGGTATTGCAGTTCTGTTCTTTTGGAAAATTCACCTCTTACCTCTGTCCTCTCAGTGGATTCTGATTTGGAAAACTCATGCAAGTATGGAAACTGGGCAAGGGCTTGTGGCTTTATTGGGGTAACTATCCTCAGGCTCTTGATTATTTATAGATTCAGCAATATCACTATAGGTTGTCTGCCAGTCTTGCCCTTCAAGTTACCATGCTTCTTAATCATCGTTGTAACTCTCTATGGGTCAAGTTCTGAGTACTACTCTCACCTTGCCACTTAGTGCAGTAGGTGGGCCCATCTTGTGTCCTATGGTTCATTACTGGACTCTTTGGGGGGAGAGCAGGGGAAGGGTCTTTTCATATTCATTGTTATCAGTAAGCCCAGTTCTTGAACAACATCTCCTTCTATCAGTCCTACTCTACAGAGGAATGAATCCTCTGAACTTCTCAGTGATGCAATTCTTTTCTCACTACAGCATTCTTGTTGTCTCTGTAAATGGAGTGTTCTCTGGGTCTCCCCACAGAACATAATCATCTGATGAATTTCCTAAATTTTCAGAGAATATGAATTCTCTGATGCCCACTTCTCTGGGTCTTTTGATATCTTTTTCTACTGCCTGCCACAACATCTCTGCATTTCAGGTTCGCATTGTCTTCTTCAAGTTTTCATAAGCCATCCTAGCAGAGTTTTTGCACTTCCCATATCAATAAATGCTGTCATTCATTTTTATATTCCCTACCTTTATCAAGTACATTTGAAATGTACCCTCATAACACTCTCCAGGTTCCTTATAGTACATATTGACTAGATATTTCAGTTCCTTCTGTTCATAGTCTTTTCCCTCTCTGTTTTGGGAAATGATTTGGCTTTTAACAACAGGGATTTATTAACTTATAATAATCATTCTTAGACCATGAAAATGTCCAATTTAAGGCATCAACGGGAGAATACCTGGACTCTGAAGACAGGGGGCTGGCATCTGAGGCTCCTATCACATGGCAAGGCACATGGTGAAGTGTACTGGTCCTTCTCTCCTGGGTTTCCTTGATTTCAATTTCTCACTCAGCAGCTCCCTTTCTCAGCTTCTCTGGTACTCTTCTCTGTGAGCTTCTCTTAATTTCATCTCTTAGATTCTTATGTGTTTTATCCTCTTAAAATGGACTCCAACAAGAGGATCAAGACCCACCCTGAATGAGGTGGGTCAATCTCAATTGAAATAACCTAATCAAAAGGTCCCAACCACAATAGGTCCACACCCACAGAAATGGGTTCAAAAAACATGGCCTTTTCTGGGGTGCATAATAGCTTTAAACTCCCACACTCCCTTAGCAAGCTCAACACTTCTCCAGTTAGATTATGTGGTATTAAACCTATTTATTGGCCTAAGGACAAGGAGAATAAGAAAGTGCAAATCCTGAATACCTGTGGTCTTGTGGGGTAGGGGAGAGCCTCTACATTGTATCCAAGCAATGGGTGATTGCTAAATCTTTATAGGGAAAATTGTGGTATACCTGTGCAGGCTAGAAGTTTCAATGGCATCAAGGGATTTGATATCTTTAGTTCATCATGCCGAATAGTCTCATCCCATGGGTCAGGACCCCATTCTTTTCCTATCAGGACTCTTACATTGACATAGCAGATCTACTTAAGTTGAGAATTTAACCATCTCTGGAACTTTGGTCCTCAGCTTCTGCAGTTCTTTGCTGCAGGAAATGCAAGTCTTTTTATATGCTTCCAAGGACTCCCTCTGGCTTTCATACTTAGTTTGCATTAATGATTACCCTTAGCTTCTCATTGTTTTTTTTTTATAAGAATATTAATTGCCCCCAGCAATAGCCATCCAATTCTATTATCCTTATAATAATTATGTCACCCATATTTCTGAAAGGCATGATACTTTGTACTTGCTAAGTGCATTTTCTTCTACTGCTCTACCTTTCTACTTCACTCCCAGTGAAAGATTTAACAATTGTTCTGCCCCTAAGGCTACCCATGAACTGTCAATGATGAGGTTCTTATTGCCAGCCAGCTGATGGGTGATTCACCTCCAAAACCCCACTTTGCCATCTGTTCCTTTCTTTGGCTGAGGGCAATTCCTGTACCTTATCCTTCCTCATGGTGGGCACTGTCTCTTTTATTCTTTACAATTTCAAGGTACACGGGGGATTCATTAAGTGCAAGGTGAAATGGAAGTGGGTGGGTTTTCTCTCTCCAAGTTGCTTATGATTTTACTCTCTTGCCATTGTATTATGAAAGTTAGAAATAAGTGTTAATTTATAATTTTTAATTTATCTTAGATTAAGGTCACGCAGTCTTGCACATTGTAGTTTCTGAAATCCCAAGGTTAGTTTTAATGAAAGATGTTCTTCTTAGACCATCCAGTTATATGGAGCTATAGAAACATAAAATATAAATGGCAGCCTAGATGCAGTCTGATCCAATTCTTAGTTAGCCTTTTTTAGCATGATGCAAATAGGTGTAGGAAAGGAAGGACTTTGTATTTAAGTCATCTGAGTTCAAGCGTTGCTCTTACCATTTACTGGCCACGCAAGTCACAAAACCTTCTAATTGTTTTGTTGTTGTTGGGTTTGGGGACTGTTAGTCAAATTATCTATCTTACACAATTGTATAATCAACATGTAAAAGCATATTTTCAAATATTATTTCTGTATGATCCCTGGATTCCTAGGGAGTCAATGAGGTCTTCCTTTCTCCAACTATGTATCTGTGAAGGCAGATTTTATTTATATACATTAATAAAAGCAAATTATAATAACAGATTGAATGCATAAGAATATAGCCATCTTCCAGTAAGCCAGGAATTAAAGAGTTCTGCAAAAAAGTGTCACTCCTCTCACTAGTTTTTTGTTTTGTAAAATATAGTTATTTTCATAAAAATGTGTTGTTTATGTTAACATGTAATGGATTTATTGTTATTTTAAGTTACTTCATAAATACATATTTTGCATATTTCTCAGTTTCAATTTCTGGGATGGTAAATATCTATAGATGTAAACCACATAAACAAAAGTTCTTTAGAGTTTTTAATAATTCTTAAAAGTGTAAAGGGGAAAGACTAAAACTGAAAAGTACTCTGTTACATAACTTTTAATTTTACCAGAAGTCAAAAATGATCAATTTTCTTTTTCTCTATTTTCCATTAAAACACAGAAATACAGAAAAACATAGGCTTTAAACAGCACCCTATATGAGAAATAAAGGTTATAATCATCCATGTTAGTAGAAATTCTTACTAGTCAAAGCTTGGATACAATTGCACAGATATATGGAACATTGCAAGGAAGGTGACAGTAGATTTCAGGCCAAGAACTCTTACAGGAAACATTAATCTCCTATTCAAGGTCCTTCACTAAACGGTGGGCTAGAACTCACCACCTATCTTCCTGGGGATAGCTTTCTTGGGTCACCAAACATTTCCCATTTTGCATTCTCATGTCTCCTACATTACCTCTTCTTGGTTACTATTTGATGATACTTATAAAAATTAGGGACAGAATTAGATAAAAATGAAGCTTTTGCATGGAAGGATGATAAGTCTGCCAATGGAAATGGAAAAAACAGGGGCACAATGAATTTTTAGGATTGAAGTTTTTTATTCACTGATTCTAGGAAGAAAAGAACTGCACTGTATATTTAATAACCAGGGAATAAACTCTACAATTCCCTGTGCGCAATAACCAAGGAGATAGTGAACATCTCTCTTAGCCCAACAGATCCATACTAAAGAAGATACTGCCAATGGTGTTTGGAGCTAGAGCACATTAACCAGTTCTCTGCTTTTTAAAAGAGAAAGTAATTTTAACAAGAAGAAGATGATAAGTATGGGTAGTCCTGGGTAATAAAACTTTGAGTAGATTTCTTTTAAATAAAGAAAAGAAAACATGGAGTCTCTGAAAAGTCTTTGTAGGTTTAAAGGTGAAAACAGATTTAGTATAGAAAATGAAGATGACAGTTTGTTATTGTAAAAGAAAGAATGGGCTTTAAAAAGCATTGACTTTGTTCTCTCAAGAATACTTAGGGAAGAGCGGTGCACCAGTGGCTCAGTGGCAGAGTTCTTGCCTGCTGTGCTGGAGACCTAGGTTCAATTCCCAGAGACTGCCCATGTGGAAAAAAAAAAAAAGAATACTTAGGGAAAACTTGCAGGCTATGAAATAGAAGAGAAGAGATGGAATGATAAGACTGCAACTAATATAGCAAAGAGATGGCTAAAAGAAGGAATGATTCTAAAGATACAAAGAAAATGCAATAGCAAAATTAAAATCAGATTTAGACTAAGGAAGAAGTGATATTATAGAAAATTAAATTTATTTTATAAAAGGAAAACTAGAAAAGATCTCCCAAAATGCAAAGAATAAGAACAAAGAGACCAAATGGGAGAGAAGATGGTAGATATGAAGGTCAGGATATTAAGGTCCAACATATAGATCACTAGTAAGCATGACTAGACCAAAAAGTAAAAGCAAGTTGTTCTAGTTTGCTAGCTGCTGGAATGCAATATACCAGAAACGGAATGGCTTTTAACAAGGGGAATTTAATGAGTTGCTAGTTTACAGATCTAAGGCCGAGAAAATGTCCCAATTAAAACAAGTCTATAGAAATGTCCAATCAAAGGCATCCGGGGAAAGATACCTTGGTTCAAGAAAGCCGATGAAGTTCAGGGTTTCTCTCTCATCTGGAAAGGCACATGGCGAACGCAGTCAGGGCTCCTCTCTCGGCTGGACAGGCACATGGCGAATACGGTATCATCTGCTAGCTTTGTCTCCTGGCTTCCTGTTTCATGAAGCTCCCCGGGAGGCGTTTTCCTTCTTCATCTCCAAAGGTCGCTGGCTGGTGGACTCTCTGCTTCGTGGTGCTGCAGCATTCTCTGCTCTCTCTGAGTCTCTCTGAGTCTCTCATTCTCCAAAATGTTTCCTCTTTTATAGGACTTCAGAAACTAATCAAGACCCACTCAGATGGGTGGAGACATGTCATCCCCTAATCCAGTTTAACAACCATTCTTAACTAAATCTCATCAACCAGGGAGATGATCCCATCACAGTCCCAAATACACAGCATTGAATAGAGACTATTCTACCTTTAAGAAATGGGATCCATATTAAAACATGGCTTTTCTTAGGGGGCATACTTCCCTTCAAACCAGCACACAAGTTAAAAGGAAATTTCCTGGAATAAAAGACTTTATAGATGAGAATAAAATACTTTGTGCCAGACCAAACTTGTGATACTTACTGTCATGATCAGGTTCATGACATGGACAAGTACTGGCCTGTCTGTTACTATAAGGACATTGCATGGACTTATATCATGATCAAGTGGGCTGCATCCCTGCCAAAATCCAGAAGGAAAGTGTCTTCTGCAATGAGTGACACTTAATCTAATCACAAGAAGGCTTTTAAGGAAGATTCAGAGGAGACAGTCACTCTTCCTGCTTCAGCCAGCCAGCTTCTCCTGAGAGTTCATTGAGGACCTTCATCAGAGTTGTCAGCTTGTGGCCTGCCCTGTAGACTTGGACTCTACATCCCCACAGTTACATGAGACACTTTTACAAATTTTATACTTATAGATATCTCCTGCTGATTCTGTTTCTCTAGACAATCCTCTCTCCAGTACAGGGAGTGGTTCTTAAGAAACAGAATCTTTAAAATGGGTTTTTATGATTGGTTTTCTACTATGATTGGATTTAAAGGCACTAAAGACTCTCGTTTCCTATAATCAGAATGACACTGCCAATCCATGGGGTGAGCTAGCAAAAGAGATAGTCAAGATATCACCATTGGATTATGCTAATGCTTCGCTTAGAAGTCAGCCTCTGGTGGATAATGTTTTTTACACCTTTACAGAGTTTTGTGGAATTAGGAGGTAGAGAGATGTTGGTTGGTTGTTGTTAGATACACTGTATACATTGATGAGGGAAAGAGATGAGCTGAAGGCTTCAAATGACAAGTTTACACACTGTATGACAGATTAAAAGTTTCTATGAGTGCCCTAAAGGAAAATCTTATTTCCTGTAGCCACAGATTTGAGATTTCTTGAAAATCAGACTCAGAGTCTCATTGTTAGGGTAGCAACTTTACAACGTAAACGGAAATCTCAACCTTGCATTGTGTCTGCTGTTAAAGTGAGGGCATTGATTGGAAAAGAGTGGGACCCTGAAAAATGGGATGGCAACATATGGATTAATAATGAAGGCTGTGGAGAGGTAGAAACCCTAGACTGTGCTGTGTCTTCTCTAGATAACCCTGTCATAGTCTGCCTTGAAGACAAAGCTGCCCCACCTCCAGCCTGCCCTGAGGAGTTGGCCACTCAACCTCTACCTGAAGGGATTAGTCCTGGAGTGATTAATCCTTTTTCACCAGATGGAACTGCAAGCAAATGCCCTGAAGCAATTGGCTTGGAAGATACTTCTAATTCTTTCCATGACCCACCCCCAGCACCCCTCATTTCTTCCAGACTTATAACTAGGCTAAAGTCCCAGAAGTCCCCAAAAGGTGAGGTACACAGCATCACTCATGAGGAAGTACACTATACTCCAAACGTAATGCATGAATTTTCCAATTTATACAGACAGAAATCAAGGGACTACGTGTGGCAATGAGTTTTAAGGGTGTGGGATAATGGTTGTTGGAATATAAAGCTGAATCAGGTTGAATTTATGGATATAACCCACTAAGCAAAGATTCTGCATTCAATGTTGTAGTTCAAGGGGTTAGAAAAGGCATTAATAGTTTGTTTGGATGGTTGGATGAAACATGGCTCAAAAAGTGACTGACATTACCTGAGGTTGAAATGCCAGAACTGCCCTGGTATAATGTAGATGAGGGGATCCAATGACTTAGAGAGTTTAGAATGTTAGAGTAGATTTATCATGGAAAGCCTGTTTATACACCTCACGAATGTTCAGAGGATGAACCTTTTATCAGAACTGTGAGAAATAAATTTCTGAGACTAGCTCCATCATCCCTAAAGAGCTTTTCTCTGTAGGTCAGATATTACTATGGGAACTGCTGTCACTAAACTGCAATCTAAGACTGCCACCTGGTCACTTTGGGCTACTCATGCCCCTGGATCAACAAGCTAAGAAGGGGATTACTTCACTGGCTGGGGTGATTGACCTTGACTATCAGGGGGATATAAGACTGCAGCTACACAATGGAGGTAAAGAACAGTTTTCTTGGAATATAGGAAATCTCCTAAGGTGTCTCAGTACTAGCATGCCCTGTGATTAAAATCAATGGAAAACTGCAACAACCCAATTCATGCGGGGCTACCATAGCTCTGAAATTTCAGGAATGAGGGTTTAGGTCACCCCACCAGGCAAAGAACCATGGCCAGCTGAAGTGCTTGTTGAGGGTAAAGGGAAGATTGAACAGGTAGTGGAGGAAGGCAGTGGTAAATGGAACTATGACCACATGGTCAGTTACAGAAATGAGGACTGTAATGCTGTTTTGTTCATGTTATAATATTTAAGTTGTAAGATATCAAATTTAAGAGTAAATATTACCCAATGACTTGTACCCTATTCTGGAGAGATTTAGTACATTGCTGGTTGTACATGGGACTGTCAAGTATTGCTAGGCAAAAAAAAATGTATCTGTTACTGTTTTATTTAGAGATTAAGTATGTGTGCTGGTTGTATATCCCCTAGAAAAGCCATGTTTTAATCTAAATCCTATTTCGTAAAGGCAGAATAATCCCTATTCAGTACTGTATGTTTGAAACTGTAATTAGATCATCTCCCTGGAGAGGTAGCCCAATCAAGAGTGGTTGTTAAGCTGAATGAGGGGAGATTGTCTCCACCCATTGGGGTGGGTCTTGATTGGTTTACTGGAGTCCTATAAAAGAGGGAACATTTTGGAGAAAGGGGGAGATTCAGAGAGAGCAGAGAAGAACAACATGGCCACAAGAAGCAGAGAGCCCACAAGCCAGCGACCTTTGGAGATGAAGAAGGAAAATGACTCCCACGGAGCTTCATGAAACAGGAAGCCAGGAGAGAAAGCTAGCAGATGAGGCCATATTCGCCATGTGCCCTTCCAGCTGAGAGAGAAGCCCTGTCTGTGTTTGCCATGTGCCTTCTCACTTGAGAGAGAAACCCTGAACTTCATTGGCCTTCTTGAACCAGGGTTTCTTTACCTGGATGCCTTTGACTGGACATTTCTATAGACTTGTTGTAATTGGGACATTTTCTTGGCCTTAGAACTGTAAACTAGTAACTTATTAAATTCCCCTTTTTAAAAGCCATTCTGTTTCTGGTATATTGCATTCTGGTGGCTAGCAAACTAGACCAGCATGATTTAAGGTGATGTGTATAGTTGACAAGGGGTGGACTTTCATGTTCAGGTTTATGTGTCAACTTAGTTGGTGGTACCTGTTTGTCTGGTTGGGCAAACGCTGGCCTATCTGTTGCTATGAGGACATTGCATGGACTTAAATCATGATCGTGTTGGCTGCATTCACAGTTGATTGCATTGTAATCAGCTCAGGGGATTGTCTTCTGCAATAAGTGACACAATCTCATCACTGGAAGGCTTTTAAGGAGGATTCAGAAGAGACAGTCACTCTTCCTGTTTCAGCCTGCCAGCCTTTCCTGAGAGTTTGTTGAGGACCTTCATCAGAGCTGCCAGCTTGCAACCTGCCCTACATACCTTGGACTCTACATCCCCACAGTTACATGAGACATTTTATGAATTTTATGTTTATGGATATCTCTTTCTGATTTGGTTTCTTTAGAGAACCCTAGCTAATACACTTGGCCAATACCTAAATAGATCCTGTGGCATTTAAAAAGAAGCTAATTGGTGACAAAATTTTAAATAAAAGTTTTACTAAATAGTTCCAGGAATAAGTAATAAATAAAAACTGTAAATGTAAAACATTTAGGGAGTGATGATAATGTTGTTCATATATACTAACGGAATTTAGACAGGTGGTTTAGGGCAAAAAATTTTCATTTTATTTGCTTGATCAAGAAAAATATGTAACTACTTTTTGAATAAATAATGTATAAATGCAACCAAATGAATTAAAAGAAAGAAAGAGTAGAAGAGTAAAACATTGGAAATGATATTCATGACCTTGGAGGCTGGAAGTCTTTCTTTTCCAAGATCTAGACAAGGTCTAGGAGTTATAAAGGAATAATTTAAAACTGAGTTTATTCATAGTACAATCAATGTACGTCACAAAAAAATTTTTTTTTAAAAAGCAAAAGACAAACCACAGGCTTCCAAAAGTGCTTATGTAATGGATATGACCAAAAAAAAAAAAAGAAAGAAAAGAAAGTTCTAGAAATATAAAAAACTCTTAAAGTCGGTACATAGAAAACCACGCCCATAGCAAATAGGTAAAATTTATGAATATGCAATTCATGAATGTAAAAGTTAAATATAGAATAATAATGAGAATATATACAATCTTACTAATAATCATAGAAGGTAAATTAACGTAAAAAGATGCAAAAATTATATGGGTAAAAATTAAGAAGTTTGACAACAGAAAGGCAAACATACAGAAGAATGCGAACTCCAGTGTTTGGCAATTGGGAGGGTAAATCAGCAAAAACACCTTGGAAAGAAATTTGACAATTTAGTAAGATTGAAGGAAGGCGTATCTGTGACCCAGAAAGTACACTCCTAAACATATACCCTAGAGAATGAAAGGCTATGTGTGTGTGAGAGAGAGAGAGAAAAGAGGAAGCAAGAAAGGGAGGAAGAGAGAAGGAGAGAAGGAGAGAGATTGAGACATTCACAATTGATTATGGTTAAATGTATAGGTAATAAAAGTATATAAGTATATAAAAAGCATGCAGATGTTAGACACCACATTCAGGTATTGGACAACTTTGAGAAAAGAGAAGAAAATGGAATATGGAGAGCCTTACACGGGGACGACACTGGAATATGTAGTGTATTATTTTTGAAGTTTTGTGGGTAGGTGAGTATGTGTTATTTTATTATCTATACCATTTGATGTGACTTAAAAATTCATACTACATATATATAGAGATAGATAAACAATTAAGATACAGCTGTAAATTAATAGATTAGGAACAGAAAATAAACAGAATTAATCAACAAATCTAAGATGTTTGCCTTCTTAAAAATTTCATTATTAGACATGTTTGTGGGACAATAATGCATAAATTACAGGACTCCCATACATCTTCCCGCCACCAACACTTACAATGATGAGGAAAATTTGTTAAAATTGATAATAGCACTTTTTTTGTAATTCTACTATTTTTTTTGACAGTAGTTACATTTGTTACAATTGATGAAAGATTATTAAAGTAGTACTTTTAACTGTTGTCCATAATTTACATAGTGGTATTTTTTTCCTCATATTCCCGATCTATTTTTTTCATGCACATCTTTATTTTATTGCTCATCTACCCATACACTGGATAAAGGGGGTATCAGTCACAAGGTTTTGCAAACACAGGGTCACAAGATGAAAGCTATAGAGTTATAGAATCATTAGCAAAGCTCAAGACTACTGGTATTTCCTTCTGGCTATTCCAATACACTAGAAACTAAAAAGAAACATCTATATAATGAGTCAGAAGTCACCATCATTTATTATTAAAAGTAATCCTAACTTTTCAGTTCCAGCTCCCCCCCCCCCCCCTTTCATTTGATCATTCTCTCAATCTTCAGAGATATCTGGGCAATGACCATTCCAACTTCTTCATGCTGAAAAGGGATGTTGACATTATGGGGCTGAGGTATGTAACCGGTTGATGTTCTTGGAGATACTGGTACCTCTGGGTTTCAGAGCTTATTGGCTTAGGAGCCGTAAGATACTGGTCTTTTTGAAGATAAGACTAAGAATAAAAAGATAGAAAACACAAAGAAATGATATTAGGCATGACGAAGACATAAAATGATTGATATTTTAAAAGTTCTTTAAAATGTCCTTCTACTTTAATAAATATGAATATTTCAATGAAGATGATAATTTTGTAGGAAAATAACCATAACTGAAGCACCTATGAGATCTTTTGGTCCCCCAAATCTAGATATTCAGCTGGAGTCCTTTAGTCCACATCCTGTGATATTCCAAAACCCTTCCAAATATTTCTAGACATTTCTGGGTAATTCAGTTCCCCTTGTCACCCCTGTCCCTGGATTCTATGCTGATTGACTGTCTTCACCATGTCAACCCAGACATAAAATTATTCCCGTCTTCAGTTTCTAAGAGAGAGAAAGAAAGAGAGAGAGAGAGGAAGAAGGAGAAGGATGAGGAGGAGGAGGGGGAGAAGGAGGAAAAGGGGGAAGAGGAGGAGTAGAAGGAAGGAAGGGAGGGAGGGAGGAAGGAAGGAAGGAAAAAAAGGAAGCAAAGGAAGGAAAGAACAAAGAGAGAAAGGAAGGACATACTCCATTCACAGGATATTTTGAAGCATAGAAGATTTTATAGAAAATTAGATGATCCAGTCAAATGTCCTGAATCGAAACATTAGACAAAAATACCAATTGGCCACCACATCACTGAGGAAGTTTCTTTAGCTTTATGTATCTCTAGTTCTATACTGTCTCTGAGAGTTCTCTCTCTTCTCTCTTCCTACTCCAAGCTTCTGGCTTTTTTCTCAGCCTAGAAAAGAACAATAATAATTTCTCTCATTTTCTCAAACATACATTTTACCAATTTCTTAGTTACTGCACCCATGTCTTCTGGGTCTTGTCTTCTATGCCAATGGTTCATCAAGGTATTTTCCCAAGAAAGGATAGATTCTAAAAGGAACTCAAGTCACAGCTGCTAAGATACTATGTTTTTGACTTCCTCAATTATAAGTGCCAAAATATTCTAAAGAAGTTGTAAAACAGTAGGATCTCAATTATGAAATATGCCTATCACACACACAGAGACAGAAAAGAAGATAAAATATTAACAAAGATACTAAATGACTAGTAGTACTTGGTGGCTGTCTATTTCTATTTCTAAACATATTATTTTGGTACTCAGAAAAATGACATTAAATAAATAAACTGATATAATAATTAAAAAGTACAGGTTTAGTATTCCTTAAGTAAGACAAAATACTCATTCTTTCTGCTATTTGTTCATATATGTTGAACAAATATTGACAGCCACTTCTGCCTCCAGGCAAGGATGCATTGACCTAATATCATGGGACATTGGCAAAGGTAGAGTGCCCTAGATTCATAAGTCTGTTCCTGGACTTGTTTCTCCAGAAGCCTTTGCTATACATTTCCTGCTTTCCGTACCTTCAGTGTTCTCTGCTGCATTTTCTGGAATTTATACTTTTGTAGTAGTTGAATTCTATGCTTTGGGAAGTTGCCTTATTTCATACTGATTCTCTAAGTTGTATTACAGTGCTCCCTCCTGAAGTCAGTTGCTTGTAGAAGCTAGCATACATACACAGAAATACATTTAATGGAGAGTAAGCACAGTGATTCTGGGCTGACATCCTGAAACTGTGGTAAGGAATAAGGCTCTTTTCTTATGCCTGTCCCCTTTCCTTATAATTAGTAAAAATATCACTTCCCTGAAACCCTGGACTATGATACAATCCCCTGCCACATAATCACATAGCATTCTTTGCTCACTTCTTGTAGAAGTTACCCTGCATTATATAAGTTCTATGAGAACAGGATAATGTCTCTCTCATTTCTACTGTATTTCGGAATACAAGAAATGCTTATTGTTAACTGAAGTGGGTGGATGGATGAATAGCAGCCATCCAAACAGAATTTTCTCTCTTGTCTCTGATTCTTTTCACCTGTTCTTGTACCTAAACCATCAGATCAGCCAATGTCTTCTCCTGTAGGAGAGCTGTAAAAGAAATTAAAAGTATCTCAATGAACTCAAGATGGCAACTTCATAGGAATCCAATAATTAAGATTAATTAATCAATTCATCAAAAATAAGATAATTTCAACTGAGAACTTTTCTCCTCTCCTTTCCAATATGATTTGCTTTTTCCAGCAACTATTGCTCAAGGAATAACGTGAGTCTTTAAACGCTATCATTCCTCAGTGGCTTCACATTCAATTCCTCCATCTCTTAGTTCATCCCCGTTGACTCTGCAAATCCCTATCTGTACTTTAGGTTGATCACCACACACTATGTGACTCCTCCCTAGACCATCTGTTGCTCAGATGAATATTGCCTTTGAAATTTCTCATTCTGAATATGTCAATGGTTACATTTTCTCACCAAATTTCTCCATATATCTGTTATCATTCAATCCTTCAAACTATTATCCCAAATATAATCTGCTTGATGTGGAAAGGGCATCCTTGCCACTTTGGATTCCATAGCAATCATATTCTACTGAAAACAGTTTTTAATCATGCGTATCTCCGTGTTGAATGATCACAGAGCAAATGCAAAGCAGATTCAGAGCTCGTTTATCACAATCAGTCCCTGGCTTTCACTCTGACTGCTGCTTCTTATACTTTTTACTAGTTTCCCCCCTTGTCTTCCTAGTACTCTACAAAACATTTTCTATCTTCACATCCACACATCCCTACCTGCCCTATGCATTGGATGACCATGTCTCTTTCCTGAAAGATTAAGAACTTCTACCAGGAGAACTTGGAGAAACCCCATCTTTGTCTCAACAGGCCACCTTATCATCTCCTTTGATCGTTCACTTCATTTTTAAAGGAAAAAGTTTTTCTCTAAGGTCAACCTCAACCTATATGCCACCCTTATCCAACTCCCCTTGGGAATTTAATTACTCCTGACCTTTTCCAGTGCCTTCAAAATCTATCTGGTCATAATTCTTTAACCTACTACCATCAAGTCACATTTTCTATACTTATATAGATAAGTTAATACTCTTCCTTCTTGCTCCTATTGCATCAAGGTTAGTTTCCTACTGAAGTTTTAATAATGCTCTCTATACCTATTATGTTTATATTTCTTTCCATGGCCTAGTTATTTCCACAGGATCTGGCTGCTGCCTCCAACTACTTTCTCCAAAGTTCCCCATATCATTCTTCTTGCTTATTACAGAACCCTTTTCTTTAATTGCATTCTGCTTGACTCTGCTATAGCAGATGATGTTGCTAATCCTTGATTCCTTCCTATGATACTCTCCTGCTGTGGCATTTATGAACCTATAGTTTTCTGGATCTTTCCTGAATTCTTCTTGTAGGTATGTTCTGTTTTGGCTTATGTGTTAATTAAGGTAATGCTAACTGCTGTAGCAAATATGCCCCTAAATATATTAATGACTCAGATAGGATAGAAGTTTGTTTCTTGTTCATATAAAGTCCAAAATGGATGTCTCTAGTTGGGAAATGGTTATTTCCCAAGCAGTGATTTGAAAATCTAGGTTCCTTTCATTGTATAGCTCTGTCCTGTCCCGGCTTACAGGGTCGCCATATGCATCATCTACGCCAAGCTATTGGAGGAGAAAGGAGCATGGGGATCACATGAGGAAAGATTTTATGAGCCAAGCCTGGAAGTGGCACTCATCATTTCCATTCATACTTGCTCAGTTGGCACTCAGTCATATGGTCACACCCAGTAGTGTGCAAATGAATTGGTGAGCAGTTAACAGTATCTGCCAAGACCTAATTACTTCTCTCCCTTCTCCTTCCTTCTCCTCCTCTTTTCCCTTTGCCTCTTCCCCTCCTTTTCCCCATTTCCTCCTCCTCCTCCTTCTTCCTCCCTCTCCTCTCTCACTCTCTCTCATTCCTCATATGTATTTGTTTTTTTGGCTTTATTCCCAGACTTTAGTTGCAAATTCAATTTCCAGATCCAAATTGTCACTGGCCCTTCTATGCTATAATTTTATTGACTTCAAAACATCTCTACTTAGCTCGCCTCCAGTTGCTTGAAGGTTATCATATCTGAGTAGTTTTATATATGGTAATGTCAACCAAGATATAACAAACTGAGCTGTAAAGCAACAAAAGCATTTATTTGGGGTCTGAGAACTTCAATCTGGGGAGCAAAGATTCAGGTAGCAACCCAAATTGTTTTCTGCTTTGGGGCTTCCAAGTAAGGGTTTTTTAAGAAAATGAATTCGATTACATAAGTATTTTTTTTTTTAAATAAAAGTTGTTCGTAAAAAAATAATAAGTTCAAAAAAAAAATCCACTCAAACAATTGATGGATGTTTTGAGCTTTCTGAATGCCCTTCAAGTTAGACTATTTACTGATTCCTTTATCTTGTAGTTGTTTTGTGGAATCCAGATGTCTTCAGAAATATTGTTCATTTTGGTTTTGCATACCTTGGCAGTTTGTGATATCTGGCTGAGAAGCGCATAAGAATAATTTTCTGAATGGCCTCCTGATTTATTTTTGAATCTATTTAGTCATAGTTAACTCCATTTCCTTTTGTCTCCTTTCTCATCAGTCTGGCTAAACTGGGATTACATTTCCCACAGTCTACTTTCAGAAATGTGTCTAGGTTAAACATGACCAGAAGAAAACCTTGCTTAAGTCCTGTAGGTGGGAGAGATCAAGTAGCCATTATTTCCTGAAAGTCTTCATGGTTAGATATAGTAAGATAATGGTGCAGAAATGCCGATGGCTTCTAGCTGATCCTCACTCTCTCCTGCTCTTTTTCTCTCACATCCAGTTTTTCCCCTGATGGTCATGCACTGAGGCAACGACTTTCTATGTAGACTTCTTCACCAGTTCCCCATTGCAGCCCCATCTTGCTTTCCAGATTCTATTACAAATTGCGATTTGCCCTGGGCCAGTGCTTTAGGAGGGTTGGGTGGTGACTTTTCTTTGATCTTCCAATTCCTTAGGTTGGATCCTTATCCAGAACTGCCTACAACTGTGTAAATTCTTTTTTCTATAATAAATCCATTAGTCCATAATACTCATAGATGTTATGTTTCCCCAACTGAACCTTGATGGAAGCAACACCTAGATCTGGGCTCTTTGTGTTTCTTCCATTTCCGTCCATTTCTATCAGTAAAATGTATAGTCACAGTTTCCTAAGCTGGAAAACTGGAAAAAAGTTTTAACTCTTCCTAATCATTGGTCTCCCATCCTTGACTTTGCCCAAGTCCCACTGTTTCTCCCCAAAAGGTATCCCTTGACTATTCTCTTTGTTTCCTCCATTTCCTCTGCTCTCAGTTTTCCTGCAACCAGGTTTCCCCAAGGTCACTCTGCTAATTTGTCTCGATCAGTACTTTCATCAGAACATTTATTTTCTTTTCCAAGTTCCCTAAAGCTTCTTATTGTTTTAGAACCTGCCTGTGTAAAGCTCTCCATATTTAACTAGGCTTTCTGTAATGGAGCAATACTCTACGTGCAATATATTTCATTTTAATCCTCAATACCTACTCTTTTTTTTTTAAGTGTAATTGTATTGAGATATCTCTACACACCATACATCTATCCAAAATATGCAATCAATGGTTCACAATATCATCACATAATTGTATATTCATCAGCACACTCATTTCTAGAACATTTGCACTATTCTAGAAAAAGAAGTAAAAAGAAAAAAGAAAGACTCCATACATCCTATACCCTTTACCCCTCCCCTTTGTTGACCACTAGCATTATAGTCTATCCAAATTTAAGATTTACAATAGATATAGGCAGTTAATACCTACTCATAACTACAATCATGCTAGTGTCATTTTTGCTGCCTTCCTAAATTTACTCCTGCTATTGCCCTTTCTGGAATGGCTCTCCATTTTGTTCTCTCCTTACCCAAACCCTATTATCTCTGCCAAGATCAAGTTCCTTATGCTCTCTGAAGCATTCTTTTTAGTATGTACTGATTTTTATTTCTATAAACTTCTTATATATTTTACATTTGATTCCAAATCATCAACTTAATTGTTTCAGGTGTTTTAGCTATACCTCTCAAATTCAACTGTACACCTCCTCAGGAAATACATATTAGACGCCTTTGTATTCCCGATTGTACCTATCTCTGTGGCAGGGACATAGCAAAGTCTAATAAACTAAGTGTTAAAGCAAAATAAAGATGTTTTACTTTCTTTAGTTGAGTTGACATGTAGAGGTCTTGAAGGTAGCTATTGTCAGGAAAGAAAGGAATCAAGTTTGGGAGATGGTTGGGGAACAGTGCAAAGTAAATGAATGCAATGGATTTGAAGACTAAAGAGTTCTGAAAACTATTTTCAAGCCTGAGCTAATGTTACACAATGAAGCTTGTCAACAACAACCACAGGGAAACTAGCTACCCACCTACTGTGGTAAGAAAGCATTTGGAGTGCAAAAGAGAGTGAGGGAGAAAGTAAATGGCAGCTTCAGATACCACCTAAACATGAAAACACCTTTATGTTTATTCATATATTTTTGAGAATTCCTGGCTGCTTTCTGCATAGCCTTTCATATATCAAACCTATGAAAGAAAGCAAGGTAGGGATTCTGAGCACTTTGACATGAAAGGATAGACAGAGAAATCCATTGCCAAATATCTAACAGTGATAAAACTGGGAATAGAAACCAAATCCCATGCCTTACCATCTGGTGTTCTATCAGCTAGACCACACTGTCTCTCTAAATTGCCAACCTGGATTAATAATTGTGCATGAGACATAATTTTGGTCTTTGCCTTTCTGTGCGATGGGACAACTTTTCCATTAGGCCTAGAGGAAATTTTCTGTGTATATATGTACATTTATAATTGATGGTATTATTTCTTTGTACAACAAGCAAGCAGAACAAACACAACAAAATTCATTAGGCTTATTTCAATGGTATAGAAAAATTAAGAAATTCATTAGTGTAAGGTAAAAAGATATTAAATTGAAGTTTATTTAAAGGGATGTGTTTTGAGAACTGGCTGATCTTAATTCTATTAACTTCTCTACATCTATGTCTTTCCAAAGTCAGAACTTTCATATTCAATGAAATGGGGTTCTTCATGCCAGAACTTCGGTAGCGTTATGCTTGTACCATACCATGCCTACAACACAAGACTGCTGGCTCCTTCCATCAGCTCTCCAGAGCCTGCGTGTGCATATCCTTGGTCAGCTGCAGCCTCATATGAATTGTTCCCCACAGTTCACAAACAGTGTAACTTTTTCTCAGACTGAGAAGAGTGCTTTCTATCTAACTCAAGAAAAATGGAGGTTCAAGAGCCTGTAAGATATATCCTTTTTAAATTACCAATCCAGGAGTCTGTCTGGGATTGTAAAATGCAACCAAACGTTAATACCCTACTATGTCAACCTTTACTATTTCAAGTATCCATGTGTACTTAAGACCAGCTGTTAACTCTAAAAACTGTCCTGTAGTCACATTAACTGTACAAATGCAAAACATCTGTGATGAGATGGCCACTGCTACTACTTCTATAGTGGTAAAGTGGAGCTGAAAGCTATACATGTTGATCAGTAGCAGAAAGATGGGATTTCTCAATCCTCTAAACTCATTTTTCATGAATAACATAGTCTTTTACACCTTTATTTGTTGTCTGAATTACCCATGATGATACAGAGAAAAAATTGGGGAAAAAAATTTTTTTCTTGACAGGAATTAAGGGTTGAGCAGTATGAGGCAATTGAGAAAGTATATCATAACACATGAATCACTCAAGATCTATTCAAGGTCAGCAAGTGGCAGGAAATGGCAAAGTACATGGAAGGGTCTAGGGAACATATAGAGAGCTGACCTCTAGAAAGTAGTGGGACACTGTCCCTCTTGGCCACTGCTAACCCTGCTGCTTACAGCTGTGTCCGGCACCTGGTTTGCATCACTCATCAGTTTCCTTTTAAAGGAAAAAATAAAGTTTTTAAATACATTTTCCTTCAATAGTGAATTCGAGCTAGACACGATACATAAAACTCCAAGGAGAAATATTTCAGTTCCTAAATTGATTCATTGAAGTGCTGAATTGTAAACTTGGGCTATTGTGACCCAAATACTGAAAGTTACATATATACATGCATATATATATATATATATATATATATATATAATATGTACATAGACATTATACATTACTTAGAAATGTAAAGCTGCACAAGAGAGTTTATGGAAAGAGGGAGGGAGGATGAAAAGAGCAAGTGTGGTTGGGATGGGAGGATAACCATGGGAACACTGAGTCCTAGAATTTAGGATAAAGGATGGCTAAAAAAAACAAAGTGCAGAGTTAATAGATGAACACAGGAGGAGAGTGTTCGTAAAATCTTAGTACATATATGATCAGGAAAGGGAAATACTGTGTTGTGATAGGAGATCATAGTGTTACAAGGAATAGAGCATATTATTCAAGGTCCATATATTTAGACCATTGGAAGAAGTCAGTGCCCAAGATCTTTAAAAGGAAGCAGAGAAGAATATTTCTTGGTTGTATTAAAATGTAAGCGGATGTTTTTAAGTCATCTCAACATTTCATCAAGAAAAAGGCAGAAAAAATAAAATAGTGAGGGAAAAATATTAGAGAAGGACTCGAAGGAAACCCTCAAAAATCCTACCTCCACTCGAGCATGACCCTCCCATTGCCTGGTAGGTGAAGGTCAGAGAGCTCCAGCTGGCACTGAGTGCCTTCAGGTGTACTGTGCCCTCCCTTGTCTGACCTCACACTTCTGTTTCCAACTCTGCTCTTTAGCCAGATAGCTCTGTTCACTGAGCCTCCATGCTGTTCCCCTCGATCACATCTCATAGCTTTGTGCATATTTCTAAATAGTCAAAGAAATACAAACTTTTCTTTGTCTCTTCAGAATCTCTAATTGTACATAGTTAGGTACATGGAATTTATTTTATTTTATGTTTTCTGGTTAATCAGCTTTTCCTGTCATAGGTTGTATATCCTAAACTAAGACTGTAATAAGCTCTGTGAATGGAGACTCCCTCTCTTGTGCTATAGAGACTTTCCCAAGTTGACTTGATGGGGCCTGTCTGATAAGTGAGGCTTAATGTCTGCTAATTAATAGCAATAACTATCATATGTCTACCAATGAGCACTTATAATGTGCCAGGTTTGGGGCTAGGTTGTCAATTTATGTAACAACAACAATATTAATAAATAAGTATGCCTTTCTTTTCCTTTTCTGTCTCTCTTTCTTTTCTTCTTCCCCTCTTCCTTTCTCCCTCCCTCCCTTCTTTCCTTCCTTCCTATTTTTATGGAGAGAAGAAACTTAGCAAGTACTACGGTTTCAAAACAGTTAAAATAGTTTCTCTTTTGTATCAGATTTTATAAATCAAGGTCCAATTAAGCTAAATTTTAGGCTATCATTAGACAGTTACTTTATCTAGATTTTTTTTTTTATATAGAAGTTTTTTTTCAAATGCTAAAAAATGTGTTAAACCTTTGGTCTTAAACATCATGTGATAAAGTAGAGCTCTTTCCAGCCAAACTAAAAGCATCCAAGTGAGGGGAAAACTTGGAATTATTTATTAAGATTCATCCTGGGCTCAGTGGTTTCCCAGAATTATTCAGAAAAGCTCACCAAACATTTAATACCACCAAATCTGCCCTGCTTTTAACCGTTTCTTATTTTCATCTAGTGCCAGTGCATTGAATGGGTCCTACAATTTGTAACCTCCAAAGCTTTGAGGATCTCATAGGGTAAAATCTGAATTTCTCATTGCATTTCAAATTTGGCTATATATTTTTGTAGCAATGCAGTCCAAGACCAGTTATATATATTCTTTGGGTCAGGCATGTGCTCAGTCTTTTTACTTTTTGTGATGGTTTATTGATAGTGCTTGTCAATGAATTTCCACTTGATTATTCAAATTTTCTTCGTGTCAGGCTAGTATTATTTTTTATGATAATAAATAGGTACCACCCAGAAATCTGGTTACAAGAGGTAAAACCTGTACTTCAATGTTTTGACTTTGTCCCATATCCTATTGTTAATTCAATATTCTTCAATATTTTCTTTTAATTTTAATAGGTTTATTTTTAACATCTAACATGGTAATCCAATTCAGATTGTACTTATATCTACTTACTTACCTACCTGTCTCTTTCTATCCATCTATCATCTATTGTGTATGTATTAATATTGTGAAAGATAACACTACAACTCATTTTTGTCTCAAATGGCCAATTAACCAACACCAGCAGCATGCAATATTTTCTTGCTCTTGTATTCCAGGATCTGTTTTAGGGTTATCTGTTCTGTTCCCTTGATCTGTCTGTGGATTCTTTTGCCAATATCACACTGTTTTTTAATTATTGGCTCTTATAATAGAATGTCTTCTTGTTCCAGTATTTAATTCTTTTTCATTATTTTGGACAGTTCCCCACTCTTTTTTTCAGATGTATTTTTCAAACATTTTTCCAAAGTTACAAAACAAATTCCATTGGGATTTTGTTTTGGGAATTGATTGTGTAGATACAAATTGATTTGGGAAGAATTGGCATCATTACAATGGTTAATCTTTCCATGAAGTTCATCTAAATTTTATGTCTGTGAAATGTGAAACCTGTTTCCTTTTCAGTACTGTTATTGCTGGAAAAATTACTGTGACAATCTCACATATTCTGGTACTGCTTGTCTGGTTCATACATTACTCAAGAGTTAAATCTTTGCTTTCATCTTATAGCCTGCTTGTTCATGATGGAACTATCTTTTGAAGACCTTCACGGAGGTGAGCAGGAGTCCAGAAGTAATCCCAGAGAAGCAGTTCCAGAAACAGGGTTGGTCAACACTCTGATTACCTAGGCTGCTGAAGCAGATACCACGAAATATGCTGACTTAAACAATGGAAATGCCTTAGCTTACATTCTTGAAGCAAAAAAGGAAGTCCAAACTGAGGCACCATCGAAGCAGTACTTTCTCTCCTATGGGGATCGGGAGCTGGCTGCCTGTGGTTCTTGGCTCTTCTGTCACATGGCAGTGTTTCCTAGGCTCTCCCTTCTCTTCTGGATGACTGTGATGCAGCTTCTTGCTTCCTGTAGCTTTCCCTCTCAGGTCTAAATTCATTCCACTTATTAAGGACTTCAACAATACGATTAAGACCCTACCGTACACTCCTTAACTAAAGTAACCACAGCAAAAGGTCCTACATACAATGGGTTCATACCTTACAGGAGTGGATTAGATTTAAGAACGTGCTTTTCTGGGGTAAACATACAGCTTCAAACCACCATGGTCAAGAAAGGAGTTGGCACATCTGGCCAGAGGCTGCCGGCTTGAGAAGTCAAAACTCACCTCTTTTCTTTCTTGTATATTTTTCTACGCTTTTGTGGCTGCCTCATCTCCATCTCTCTCACTCTGCCAGGTGCACTGGACTCAATATATGTTTGAAATTAGTTTAGATACTGCAAGGACGCTTCACTCTAGGGCTTCATGCATGTTTTTTTCCATTGTTAATGGAAAAATCACACTAGAGGAAGGGGATCAAAAAGAAACTGAGAATCTAGTTTTGAGTGAAAGTGTATTTCTTTATTAACTTGTTTAGTAGCCCCATTGCCACTTCATTGTCATCTCTGTCAAAGCTGTCTGGTTCACCTTTCTCTGTTAGGGCTTGATTTCTATTTTAAAGGAAAACACTTCCCACCAGCCACCTTTTCTTCCCTATGAATGCTGAACACTTTTTGTTTTTTGATAAGAAAAGTTTCACTTCAAGGAGACAGCTGGGAAGATACAAACCCAGTCATCAACAGATTGCAAGCCTGGTGGTTGATGAGGTTGAAAGGTCTGTGGGTTCCATTTCTCTCCTCCCACTTTCTCACCAATTGTTAGCAGTGCATGTGACACCACCAGACCCCTGGTGTCAGCCCATGATAGTTATAGAAAAGAAATAGCTTGTAACATGCAAGTTTCTGTTTCAGGGACCCAGCAGATCCATGAGTGGGGGCGACGGACTGCTGATTTCTTCCCTATAATGCTTGGTTCTGTGCTATCTCTGCAATCTCCTCCTTATATGTTTAAATGCAAAATTCTCTTTGTAAAACATTTGGAAATTATATTCTAAGCAGTATTATGGTACATATACTTTCCCCCTAAGATTGCATATGAAATATCCATTTCAGCATGATCTGTGCATCTATTTTAAATGTTTACATATGTAGTATTTATCATAGAAAAATTGACAATATGTTTTCAATAGCATCACATATTCCACAGTTTCCAAATGAAAAGTAAGTTAATAAAAGCTTCCCGTGTTAGGCTATTGTGCTGAAGTAGAAAAAAGGGAGAGGAGACAGAGAGAGATTTTGATGTCTTCCTTAATCCTCTCGGGTATTCGTTTCCTTAGTGTAATTGTTAAAGTCTAGAAATTCAACATTAGTTTACCTAAATGTGAGAACTGCTCAACACAAGACTATGGGTAGTGAGAATGTGCTCAGGAAATAGGGATGTTGCCGCTCAAAGAAACAAAAAACATGATTAGAGCAGCCTCCAATTCCATGTTGCTTATTGTCTAACTTAACTGCTTACTATTCCATAGGTGTTACTTCAGTCTAAGTTGCCTGGTATTCTATTGCATTTCTGCAGCCTTCCACATCCACAGCCGTTTTAGATCTATTTTTCATGATAGGATAGCTTTTTCTTCTTGCTGTTGCTTCAGAAAAAAAAATGCTGTGAAAAATGTTTCATACTGTCATTGCTCCCCATCTTTTTCTTTGCCCTTTGGGTAACTCCTGTATTCTCCTTTCACATACAGCATGAGATTAGATTTTTAAGAAATTGTACTGCTTGTCAGTTACGTATTAGAGCAATCTGTCACCTTTACATTGGAGGCACTTGATGCTGTCTCCTACAGCTGGATCTCTAGGACTTATGTTTTGGAAAGTATAGTGCATGTGTTACACAAACAGTGCCAGCAAGCTATTATTCATAATACACTGTTCTAAATTATAAATATTACCAGACGGCCTGGGGTGGCATTAGGAGATGATTCTATGGTTAAAACAGGAGAACATTCACGGCACTACCAGGCAGAAACAAATGAAAAGACTAAAAATATATTGCTTCTCTTAGTTTTAAAAGCCGACTTGAATAGCAACAGCCACTTGGCCGTATGTAGCAATACTTTAAAGGCTCTGTATCATATTTTTCTTTCCAGTTTATAAATAGGTAAATAGATATATGGCCTATTTACCCCCCTCCCCCCACTACCCTTTGCCCCCTGAGTTTGGTCAGTGCTCAGCTTGGGCAAATACCAAAATGGAGGTCTGTAATTCTTTCTGGACATTTGCTAAAAATGGGAGTCCTGTGATAGTTTTATAATAGTATCTATTATTGATTCACATCCATTTTGCGAAAAAAGGATCCATGCCAGGAAGCACTCCAAAGGACCCAGTCACATTTTATCTTAAGGAGCCTGGTATTTAAAACGTCAAAATAGAACAGCTCACGCAGCTGAAAGGAAAAGCAGTGAAAAAGCACGGAAATGAGGCTATGCACCTCTGAACTTCTAGAGGTGCTAACCCAAGGGCTTTACTTACACAGAGAAGCTGTGTTCCAGTCAGGAAACTGTTCTTTCCACAGTAAAATGGACTGTGGAATAAATGATTATGGAATCATAATGACATCAAGTTGCAAAACACAAGCACCATCCATTCATTCACCTACTTTGCTTGCAGACAGTTATTTATGGGCATAAACAGCAGGGGTTTGTCATTGTATATAGATGCATATTAAAGTCATTACAAGGTGATTTGTGGATTTGGTGTGTTTCTGAGCACAACTAACATTGCTAACATGCTAAATATACCAAACAGAGTGATCACAACTGAAAGCTATAAACATGTTATTCTCATGTCTGTAATAAATTCCTTACTGAGGATGTTATTTTAAATAAGCATATATATTTTAAATTCTCTCATTTCATTATCAATTATCAATTAACTGATCATTGCATATGAAGCTTTCCTAAAATACTATGTGGTGATTACATCTTTGGAAAAAATACAATCACATTGCCTTTAAAATCTGGTGTTTTAAATGGTATGAGGTAAAATGAAAATAAGGTTCAACTCACATATTCCCAGGCAATCCAAAGAAAGATTCTCCTGTTTATGATGTATAGTTCTTTTACTGTTAATTCACAATGTTAATCATTTCCCTTCATTTATATATTCGATGTGAGTTTTCAATGCTCTGAAGTATTTGACCATTTCTTTCCATGACACCACAGGGATGTATGCCTATAAATTTCTCAGGTTGTGACATAAACTATTTGAAAAGCTGATATTTGTTAATGCCATTCATCTATATTCAGTAACAAAGTAATTATAAACTTTAAGTACTCTCTGTTTTTCTCTTATATTTCTGAGCAGTTTAGAAGACAATTGTGAATCTCAAGTATTGTACTTTGATTTTGAAATTTGAAAATGAATTACATATCATTTTACATTTATACAATGCCCCAATTCTAACATGCAGTATTATGCGTGGATATTTATAGGACTATACATTTTTACAGATGTGTATTTGCCTAGACATCAATGCATTGATTACACTATTTTCCACTTCATGGAAGCAGTCAATAATTTGTTGGTATCCATCCATCACATCACCCTTAGTTGGTATTTATTTGGTACTTACCATAGTGAGTATATAGCACCGTGCTAAGTGTGTGAAATGGCTCAACTTTAAACAATTTGGGTAGAAAAGATTGTGCAGACACACACACATATCAACCCAATGAAATCCATGCAGGGTTGAAACTGGTTGTGCAACAATGTGGGTCTGACCTACTGATCCAGGAGTCTCTGGGTATACAGGATCTTTCTCATTTCCCTCCCTCCAGCCCCTGCTCCCACTGCCCTGTGACAAGTGGATTTGCTGCAATGTTATTTGGCGAGGACAGAGCATGTTTAGCAGCTGCACTGCACTTTGGCATTCTACTCTGTGGCACCAGAAGGATACAGGCATCATTTGGCTGCTTTATTTTCAGAGGTCACATGTCAAAGTTTCCTAGGTATATTTTATTAAGTTGTTTAAATTCTTGAACTACCACGCCCCCCCCCAAAAAAAACTCCAATGGAATCAAATGTTATTCTTATTTAAAAGCAAAAATTAAGTTTGACATTATCAACACGATTTTATAATTTCTTATGTTATCAATAATATCCATCACTCTATCATTGATTTCTCACAGAAGGTATGTTGCTTCTGCATGGAAATTTCACTGAATATTTTTATTTATGCCTTCAATTATTCCATCTGTTTGCATGAAAGGCATCCACATCAAATCACCATAGTTGCTTCCAGAATTTGGGAAGCAGACTGTCACAATACATAGAACCACAATGGAATTGGAAAGTATTTATCACATTTTAAAAGTGTTCCTCCACTGTCTCCATCCCTGTCCATATACAACAAAGAATAAAAACTTGAGGCATATTTAGATGAGCATGATTATTAGCTGCCTAGCTATTAAGCAGACAGAAATTTCAGTTAACAATTGTCATTTGGTTGATAATTTGCATTCCTGAGCCAAGTTGAGGGTATATAGTCATGAGCTATATAGGGCTGTTCTGTGAAATGGAGTGTTTAACCTCGGCTTAAATCATGTGTAGCCATGACTTTTCAATCAAATAAAATATCCTGAATTAGGAGACATGGATCTTTGGTTGAAATGAGGGAAGAGAATAATAGAGAAGGCCAAGGGACAATAAGTGAAAGCCAAAAAGAAAGGTGTGTATAGGTTGCTTAGCTGAAACATTAAGGTCCTATTGCTTTCTTTTTAATGGTCAATACTGGAGCTAAGTTTCGGCTGAAAATATGTACGTTACATACGTCCTCAGGGCCTAAGAATACTTGTGATTTACTGTATCAAGAAGGAAGGAATTCCAGTTTTACCGGTTTGTAGACCTGATGCATTTTTGTTCACTTAAGAAAGCTAAACATTATAGATAAACTAATGCAAAAATGACTTTCTTCTAGCAACTGAAAATATTTTTCACATTGCAGATTTTAAACCATATTTTGACTCTTCCATTAAGTCAAGGTAATAAAAATAGCTAAAATAAGAATATGATCTAAATGGAGTAAATTAACCATTTCTTTAAGGTTAAAATGGCGCATAAAAATCTGTACCTGAAACAGCAAAACAGTGCATTCATGCACTAAAGAAATACTTAAGAAATCACTTCGGTAAAACCTCAGAAATAGGTTCAACCTTGGCAAACAATGTCATTTGGCATGATATTCTATTACAAGTACAATATGACCTAGTAATGGACATTTCTATCATCTCGCAAACACCTGTCATGTAAATACTGTTTATCAGCTCTGTACTCTTTGGGAGTGGGGGAAGGAATGGGCTTTAGGCTTTTTGCTTATTGATCTGTTTGTTTTACTGTTCCTGAGTTCCAGTGAAGTCTCAGACTTTGATTTGATGAAACCCTTGAATGTCTTCCCCTAACAAAACAGATGACCCCAAAGGGGCAGTCTGCAATAGATGAGTTAACAGTAGCTTGCGTAAAATCTCATCTCCCCTCCTCTTTCTATGCCTTCTGGGAAGAGAAATCACCGTGAAAGTCTATAGCACCTGAGAACCCTCAAATCCCACATGGCATGACCACAAGAGTCCCAAGTAGCCTGGAGCCCCTTCAAAACACTGGATGAAATCCCTGCCACCTGATATCAGGACACTCTGCCAGGCCAGCTCCAAGTTGTTAGAGAAACGGTGATGGTGGCCCCTTCCTGTGTTGTTCTTTAAATTAGAATGGCAAAGAGGGAATAAGGGAATAGCCTTTTGAAGGGAAAAATATTTCTGTCCATACAGAAGTAGTATGCTCTGGGTCATAGTGATTAAAGGGCCGGAAGTCGTGCATCCTGGGTGCTAAAAGGCCAACGAGACTACTAAGACCTGTCTGAAGATGCTGGGAGCTGCAGCAAATTGTATTTTCCAGTCTCCTCTGTGAGATCACTTCAGATGATTAGATGGAATGCTGTGCGAAGCTGCTTGCTTACCCCATGCCCCTAACCAAGCAGAGTGCCTGAATTGGAGTATGAACTCAACAATGCTCATGAACCACAAATAATGGGAAGTGCATCCTCCAGAGGGATGATCAAGTAGGAAATGATCAATTGATGGTCTTCAAAATGCTTTCTAAAAGTGGGGGGAGGGTGTCTCCTGAATGAACGTTTGCTTTCTTCTGAAATATCTTCTAAAATAGATTAGTTTCTTGAGTGGGAGATGTAAGCTAAATTGCTCTAATCACTAGCGGAGAGGCTGACCTTTGAGCCAACAACAATCTTCTGCCTTTATTCCTCTCCATGCTAATAGATGTTACACATTGAAAGAATGTCAGTTTGTAGGAGTGCCTCGTGTCACAGGCTGTCTCTGAAAGTGACACTATAGCTTTGGACTTGCTTTTAGGTATATTTCTTGGAATTCTATTCCCAGTTCTGTTCATTTAGCTTGGCACCTGGGAAAGTCCCTGGTGACTCAGTGGTTCAAATTTGTTTGAGTAAATAACCCCCCAGATATGTCACAGGGGATTGGAGTTAATTTCACTGACAATTATTGGGAGTTCTACAAGTGAGCATGGAGGAAACGAAAAATTAAATTTTGCTAGATATGAATTCAAAGTTGAAAATATCAGAGGCATTCATTTATTCTTGAACTCCAGTTATTTTTAACTCCAAAAAACCAAATGGTTGAAAAATGTAGATATTTATAAAAATTACACAATCACACAATGGCATTTCAACACTTAGAAAAATTAAGAGCTTATACAACATTACAATTTTTTTTTGTATGCTATATAGTGGGGGTCACATTTCATTATTTTTCCATGTGAGTTTCCCCTTATTTCAGCCTTGTTTGTTAAATTTTTTTTGGTTGTTTTTCATCATTTGTTTGCTTATTTGTTTGTTTGGGAAGTGCATGAGCTGGTTGTTTTTCATCATTTGTTTGCTTATTTGTTTGTTTGGGAAGTGCATGAGCTGGTTGTTTTTCATCATTTGTTTGCTTATTTGTTTGTTTGGGAAGTGCATGAGCTGGGAAGTGAACCCAGCAAGACATTACGATTTTTAATGACAAATTTTAAGTTACCCATAAGAACACTGAGAGCTCACTCAGATAACCCTCCCTCTCCATCTTGCTTGTTGAAAAAATTTGGCCATGGGGATGTTACATGGAGCATACTATAACCATGTATGGCAGACTATAATAACTTTCTCTACAATAATTACAGATTTAAGATTCAAACAATAGATGATCATATTAAAACAAAAAACTCCAACATTTTAAAAACAATTATTTGGTTTGGGATGTTTCCCTTGATGGAATTCTGTAATAAATTATTTTCTATCATACAGAGACAGTGATACATGTTAAAATATTCCAAAATACTGAAACATAGCTGAGTTATGATTTTTATAAAAATGTCTCATTGGTGAAATTCAACCTACAGTGCTTCTTCCTTCATTGCCAGAATTTCTGAGCATTTATGAAAGAGGATTAGCTAAATCCTTCACTGATATATTAGCATTTCTAATTTCCTTGAGTTTTCATTCTGGATTACTACTTTAAAAAATCTCTGACAAGTCAAAGGAGAACAGAAAATAAAAAGTGTATTACTTAAAAAAGTAAAGTTGGATAATATATTAATTTAAAAGTATAGTCAAATAAACAAGCAAACAGAGAAAACCCCGAATATATTCCTTCAGTAAAATACCTTTTTGAAAATTAGAAATATTGAGAATTTTGTTCACTTTGGATTTTATTTTCCAGAGCATCCAAATTTCAAAGACCCACTTTTTTAAGGCTTTAGAGAGACTTAAAGAGACATGCTTCTGACCTTAAATATATGAAATTTGTTTTCTGTTGATGTAGTTTTAAAGTAGGAGAACCAAGAAAAGTTTGGAAGGAATGTCTTTAATGAATTTTTATTTCCCTTTGAGATTCTGGTTTTAATTACATTATCATTCTGTACTGAGAAATATTGCAATGAATAAGATTATTGATATTCAGGAATGCATGGGATTGATTTCCAAGCCTTCCCCCTCCTTTCTATTCTTTACCCCACAAACCAGGTTAGTGTAAGAACAGTGTTTCTGCCAGAGAGCTGTCTGATTTCATTCTGAATTTACTACTGAGCCAGTCAGCTCTTTGCAGTTATCAACAGGATTGCCTCTTAATAGGCAATTAAGATTGCCTATCTTAATTGGGGTCAGGCTTGCCACTTAATAGGTGAGCGGAGTAAAGAGGCAGCTGGGATTGAGACAACAGTTCAGCATCTAGTCTTTTTGTTTGCTTGCTATGCTACAGGTACTATATGCCTCTTCTCTCATGAGAGTGTTTTCTTGGTCCATGGCTTCTGATGGCCATTTCACTAGAATTGAATATTCTGTTGCTCAATTCTGTCAATGCTCGGAGTTCACAAGTTGCTGTTTGTGAGACATTTTAAAAAGACCCCATATCGGGGTTATAGAATTTATACAGGTGCGTATAATTTTAAGTATTGACAAACTTAGGATATAAGAAAGAAGAAAAAATAATATATAGGACCTTCACCTATAGTACTCACTACTAACATTTTGGAGCATGTACTTGCAATAATTTTTCTATGCACAGATGTGATTTTGTGGCCTGATTCCTAAACTTGTTCAAATATGTGTAAACATTTTCTCATGTCATTTTTATATCTGCATATATTTCATCCTATAAATTCACCATATTTTTTAACCAATGAACTATTGCTGGACATGTCGATTAAGTGTCCATGTTATAGTAAATAATTCCGTGACGAACATTTTAGGGACCCGCATAACTTGGGATAACTTGATCTTGATATTTTCATGTTTTAAGTTTATATTTTCAGAGTAGGTTAACTGATATATCAAACACACCAAAATCTCAGAGTCTTAATGCAATAAATACTCATTTCTCATTCATGCAGAGTCCCAGGGATGTTTCTGGTCAGTGATTCTCCTGGAAGGAAGGATGTCTTCCAAGTAGTAAATGCAGGATCTAGGCTCTTTCCATTGTATGTTTCCACCAATGTCAGCATCTCCCAGATGAATCAGCATGTTTTATTGTTGTACCTGGAACATCATTTCTGCATACACTGAAATGCCCAGAACTCAGAACCTTGACTCAATCTATATATTTCTATTTATCTATAGATTGTGACTCAGTATCTCTACAAATGTGTTGAGGCTGGGCTAGGGGTTAAAGTCTTTGTGCACAACATGAAATGTTTTGGTAAACATATAGAATTGTTTCTGCACCCAAATCATTTTTCTTAACTTAATTCAGTTATTCATATATCCTGAGACAGTCCCAGTTTATGTGTGTTATCCCAGCGTGATTGTTAATAGTATTCCTTCTCACGAAAATGTTCTGGTTTATGTGATCAATTATATGTTCCCCTTACCTACACTCAACACTACCCACACATTAATGTATCCTGGGTCCCCACTCCCTAGGTTCAGAAGTGCTTCTGCTTCCCACACCATTCTCTGACATCTGGATTATCTTTCCAATGCTGGCCAGATGTGCTTCTCAGAACTAAGCAACAAAACAGTCCTGAGATTTATAGTTCTTCCCCAGAGAGTAGAAGCTAAAAGAAGTCAGACTTTCGTTCAATGTAAATAAGGCCTTTCTACAACTAACATCATCTGAAAAACTGAAACATGCTACTTTGTAAGGTAGATAGGTTTCTATTCCTGTAGTAGTTGAAATGGACGCTGGATAAGCATTTGTCAAGGGTATTATACAATGGATTCTTGTTTTGGTTGCAAGTTTGTAATAGGTCATTTCCAGGGTCTCTCTTAATTCTATAATTCTGTGATTTTAATTCACTTAGTCCACTTGGAATAGCGCCAATAGATCCTCTCAGGAGGACAACTGCTATCAAATGCAGTAGTTTAAGACAGCAGCTAATTTGGACTGGATCATTAGATGAAGGGATCAACCACAGTTTTCTAAAAGTCACTTAGAACTGTAGGTATTTCCAAGCTTTCAAAAATGGAATTTCCTCTCTTTGCCTTAGGGAATTGCCATCTAATACTTTGTCTTTTCAACTGAACTGATAAAAGCATGATTCTTTTTAAAGGCATTCTTTTAAAAAAATTACCCATATTCTCTACAATTCTGGTCATGTTTGCTGCAAGGAAAGGAAAGGAAACCCTGTGATTAGTCACACACACATAATGTAATGGCTGCTTGCTGGCTCTATTCTCTTTCCCGTTTGTGTCCCCAAGAGCTTGCTTTGCCTCTAATGCCACATAAATTATTTTCACTGTAAAATCAAGATATACAGATAGAGATAGGGGAGAGAGAGATTGAGGGGATTTCAGGGAAAAGAAAGAAAAGGGAAAGATACTGTATAAAGAATGATTTCAGGCAAGGTAATAAAACTGCCTTGCTTTCAGATTATGCATTAGTAGAATTATGTAGTGATGAAAGAATTAAAATATGGTATAAAATATTTCTATTGTCAGATAAATTAAAGAAGAATAGAATAATTTCAGAAAATAAAAATATCATTAAGGACATTAAAAAAGTGAATAAAGAATACAGTTGCATTTCTGTTTTGACTTCTTTGAGTAAGAACAGTTTAAAATAACACAATCCTATATATGAATTTGAATTTAGTAGCTTGATACATTTTAAATAGTGATTGCACTTTTTCTCCCTTCTACTCCAATTTCTTTTCCTATTTAAGGCACAGACAAAACCATGGCCCACAGACTTTAGCTTCCTCTCTGTTTAGTTCCTGTTTAAATCATGGAATGTAGAGAATGACTTTATGATTCTTTTCAGCCTGTTTTTTCTTTTCCTCTTCTCCACCCTCCCTCATTTCTCTCTTTTTTAAACTTCTCACAAGCCAGTGATGATCACACAAACTAGACATTAGTTTTCCTGAATTGTTTCTCCTTGCAGAATTTGTTTTTGAGAAGCTACACCATTGCATTGCAAGCAGAATTCTAAGTTATCTTAATCAAAACAGGAAACATTATCTTTGAGCAAAGAGGATCAATTAAAAAAATTCTAGGAATCATTTCAAGTAAAAGCAACATTAGCCCCAATGAACTTTCTGAATACCTTCTTGAGATGTGAGAAAGGGAAAGACAAAAGACAAAACCACATATCCTAACAATGGCCAAAACAGCAAGGACTACCAAATGTGGACCCTGAGCATGAAAATCAAAGTATTATCTAAATTTTATCTCCCAAATACTTGTCTTAAGAGGTATATTAGCAATCATTTAGCTATATTGTCTAAGTACAAAACTAGAGAGTGCTGTTCTTAAAAAAGATCAGCCTAAAAATATTTTCTATCAACTTCATTCCTTACTACTAAAATACTAGTATTGGCTGTTTTACATTAATATTTATTCATTCTTCTTCTTTCTTGAATTTTCTTCTCCTTTTTTCTTCATTTACTCACTAGGTCTCATGCCTTTAAACATCACTTATAGGTTGACAATTGTCAATTGTGTATCTCTATTCTTCCCTTCCGTACTTTAAAGAAACTGCTCCACTATCTTCTCATGTGTGATTTTCCCATGAGAAATCTGCTGTCATATTTGCTCTTCTGTAAGTAACATGCCCTTTTCTGTGTCTGTGCTTAAGCTCTTTTCTTTATCACTTGTTTTAAGCAACTTGATTATTATGTATGTAGATGTAGTTTCTTCATATCTCTTGTGATTGAAGTTTGTTGAGATTCTTGGACCTGTGGATTTTGGCTTTCATCAAATTTATAAAGTTTTATACCTTATTCTTTCAAATATTTTTTTCTGTCTTATCCCCTAAGGATTTCAGCTATGCATAAATTAGACCACTGAAAGTTATAACACACATAACTAATCCTGTTTTCATTATTTTATTTATTCTTAATTTCTTTCTTATTTCTACATAGTTCCCCTATAGCTATAGTTGAGTTCATTAATCTTTTCTTCTGTAGTGTCTAATTTGTCATTAAGCCCACCTGGTTTATGTTCTATCACAATATTGTGTTTTTTACGTCTAAAAGTATTATTTGTGTCCTTTTTGATCCTCTTAACTTTTTCAGCTAATGAAATATAGTAAAATAATATATGAAATACAGTAAATATCCTTATCTGCTATTTCTAACATTTATGTGGGTCTGTTTCAATTGACTTATTTTTCTCCTCCTTAAGGTCATATTTTGCTCTTTCTTTCCATGTCTGGTATTTTTTTTTCGGCATGGGCAGGCATTGGGAATGAAACCTGGTTCTCCGGCATGGAAGGCAACAACTCTGCCACTGCACCACCATTGCCCACCCCCAGGTAATTTTTTATAGGATGGCAGAATTGTCCATTTTAACTTGTTACTTGCTGGATATCTTTGTATTAATATAAACATTCTTGAGCTTTGTTCTGAGACACAGTTGAGATACTTATAAACCATTTTTATCCTTTCAGGACTTCCTTTTAAGATTTATTGAATCATCCTAGGGCTAGTTAATTCCCATTGCTAAGACAATAACTTTGTGTGTACTCTACTCAAAGCCCATGAATCATGAGGTGTTAATTTCTTAGCCAGGTTATTGTGTCCAGTTATTTGGTCAAGCAACCTCTAGTCTCATTGTTACTGTGAGGATATTTCATGGATGGATTTTCTGCTATAGCCAATTGATTATATCTATAGTTGATCATATCTACAATTTACAAAGGAGGTCTCCCTCAGCAAAATAAAGTGTATTTTAGTACCATTGGTTGAAGGTCTTAAATATGTATATATTTAATATGTAGTCTACCAAGAGTTTTATTATAAGAATAAAAGTTATGATCAGTTGGAGGACTTAAAGCTAGAACTGAGGACTTCAGTATTCAGAAAGAAAAAATCCTGCTTCTTTAGTCAGCCAGCTTCTCCTGGGGAATTCAACTTTGCCTGCCTTAGAGAATTGAGATGTGCCAATCCTTTTGACTACATGTGCCAGTTCTTATAATAAAACTCTTGATATAATGTATATTTATATATATTATATATATTTCTTATAATAAAACTCTTGATATTATATATATATATTTCTCTGGAGAACCCTTTCTAATGAAGATTTTGGTACCAAGAGTAGGTCTTGAGAAACAAAAATCTTAAAGATGAGATTTCTGAGTAGGTTCTGGGGTTTTTGGAATTGCTTGTCTAACCTGAGTAGATTTAAAGGTACTAATAACTCTATTTCCAATGATCAAGATAGCACTGCTAGTTTACTATATGAATGGGTAATAGAGATATTCAAAATACCAGCAATGGATCCTCTAAAGTTCTTATAAGAGGCAAGATACTGGGTGACAGTGTATTTGATACTTTAGCAGTTTTTTTGTGGAGTTAAAAAGTATAATAATGTTGACTAGCTGTTCCTAAATATGCTCAATAAAGTTGTTAAAGACAGGATTGTGGGAAGGTGGTGGAACAGGATGCTCCAGGACCTAGTACTGCCTCCAAAACAATTATTAGACAGGAACTGTCTGAAACAACTATTTCAAAACTCTGAAGGCCAGAAAAACACAGTATAACACCCAGAGAAGAGCAGAAGGAAGAGGCTGATAAAATATGGTTAACGAGTAAGTTGCTGTCTCCATATACCAGCTACCAGTGCCCATCTCCCACTTTTACAGCAGGTCACCCTGAGGTCCAGCCCCTGCCTAACTTGCTGTTGACAGAAAGGGACATAAAAATCTTTCTTCCCCAAATCCAGGGGTGAGCACAACCAATCTCTGATCATAGCTTTTTCTTAGTGGATTTGAATCACTGGGGCCCTGGTTTGGAGAACAGCCATTGTTACAACCTGCTCCAGATAAAGATGGCAGCAGCCATTGTTACAACCTGCTCCAGATAAAGATGGCAGCAGCCATTGTTTCAACTCACTCCAGACAGGTCTTAAAGCCACTATATTTCCTAAGGGTTGTGGGGAACAGTGAACTGAAGGGCTGAATTTGCTGGCCAGACCAGGAGAGCTCAGATTTAGGGAGCCATCAGAGAAGATTTTGGTTCCTAACTGATTCCCTACTCCTGCTTTGGAGCCAGTCTGCAACCTTTTATGCATCTCTTGACATTTTTGGGTTGCAAAAACTGACTTGGGAAAGTCTTCCTTGGCATACCCCTCCTCCCAGAATTTGCCCTCCAGGCAAAAGCAGCAAAAGACAAGGAAAGATGTGTAAGAAACTATAAAGGTGGGTGGTCTGTGGCAAAGGGCTACCAGCTTCAAAGATCCAGCAGAGGGAGGTCTGTGTCTTTGGAAACAGAGGGGCCAACCAAAATCCTGTAAATAGGCTCTTCGAAACAACTAAAAATTAAAAGTCTGGGACAAGACAGAAGCTCAGAAAGACAGGGAAAACCCTGCGCATTGCATTTGCCCTGGGCAGACATTCCAGATAGAGGCTGAAGCAAAGAAAATCTCTGTTATATCACCAGCTGGTTAAAATAAAAAAGAAACAGACATTTCAGGGAATAAATCCCAGAGTTAACATTTTTAAGTGTTAAAATGTACATTGTAGAACAAAAGAGCACAAGAGCTAACAAATTAATTCAACATAGTGGCAGGGTACAAGAGCAACACCCCCAAATCATTTGTGCTTTTATACACAAGCAATAAAGAATTTGAAAAAGAAATCAAGAAAAAAAATTCCATTCACAATAGCAACAAATAGAATCAAATATCTCAGAATAAATCTAACCAAGAATGTAAAGGATATACACACAGAAAACTACCAAACATTGCTCAAAGAAGTGAAAGAAGACCTAACTAAATGAATGGACATTCCATCTTCATGGACTGGAAGACTAAATAATGTTAAGATGTCAAGCCTACCCAAGTCATCTTATAAATTCAATCCAATCCCAATCAAAATTCAAACATTCTTTGAATAAATGGAGAATACAATCATCAAATTTACGTGAAAAGTAACGGGCCTCAAATAGCTTAAGTCACCTTGAAAAAGAAGAATGAACTTGGAGAACTTACATATCCTGATCTTAAAACTTATTACAAAGCCACAGTTATTAAAACAGTATGATACTGGCATAAGAACAGACATACATAGACTAATGGAATCAAATTGAAAGCTCAAAAATCAGCCCTCACATTTATGTGCAACTGATTTTTGACAAGGGGGCAAAGATTACCCAATTGTGAAAGCATAGCTTCTTCTTCCATAGATGGTGCAAGCAAAACTGGGTCTCCATTTGAAAAAAAAAGAAAGAAGACCACTACCTCACACCTTACACAAAAATTAACTCAAAATGGATCAAGACCTCCATATAAGAGCTAGAACTATCAATTTCCTAGAAGAAAACATAGGGAAGCATTATCAGGACCTCAAGTTAAACAACGTTTTCTTAGATTTTTACACCCAAAGTACCAGCAACCAAAGGAAAAATAGATAAATGAGACCTCTTCAAAATTAAAAACTTTTTTTCCTTAAAGGGCTTTATCATGAAAGCTTAATGACATCTTATATGCTGAAAGAAAATATTTGGGAACCATATATCCGATATCTGATAAAGATTTAATATCCAGAATATATAAAGAAATCCTTCAACTTAGCAAAAAGACAATACAATTAAATAATGACTAAAGACTTGAATAGGCATGTCTCCAAAGAAAATATACAAATGGTTAGAAAGCACATGAAAAGATGCTCAACCTAATTAGTTATCAGGAAAATGCTAATCAAAACCATGATGAGATACCATCTCACACCCATTAGAATGCTGTTATTAAAAAATAAAACAGAAAATAGCAAGAGTTGGAGAGTAAGTGGAAAAACTGGAGCATTCATTTATTTCTGGTGGCAATATAAAATGTCTGTGGAAGATATTTTTTGTGATTCTTCAGAAAGTTAAGTATAGTTATGTTACCTGGTAATCCCACTTCTCCATATATATACCAAAAGAATTGAAGGAACGGACTCAAAAAGATACTTTCACACTGATGCACATAGTGGCATTATTGCCAAAAGATGGAAGCAACACAAATGTTCACTGACAGATCAAAGAATAAATAAAATGTGATATATACATATAATGGAGCATTATTCAACCATAAAAAAGAATGAATTCCTGATACATGCCACAACATAGATGAACCTTGAGGTCATCATGTTGTGTGAAATAAGCCAGAAATAAAAGGACAAATGTTGTATGCTCTCCTAATTGGAAACAATTAGAATAGGCAAATTCAAGGTCAGAATCTAGAATATAGATTCTATATATAGAATCTACATATAGCACAGGGTGGGCATAAGGAATGGGAAGTTAGGGTTTAAAATGTACAGGGCTCCTATTTGAAATGTGGAAATGCTTTGGTAATGATGGAGGTGATGGTAAGACAACATTGTGAGCATAATTAACAACACTGAATATATATATATATATGAATGTGATTGAAGTGTAAATATTAGATTGTATGTATGGTACCAGAATAAAACATTTTTTAAAAATCCATGGAACTACACTACACAAAGAGTGAACCCTAAGTTAAACCATTGACTATAATTGTTAATAGTATAACTCTGAAAATGTGCAATCATCAACTGTAACAAATGTTCTACAATAACGCAAGTAGTTAATAATAGGGTGGTATATGGGAATTCAGTGTTTTATGCATGATTGTTCTATAAACATACAACTTTTCTAATAAAGGGAAAACATACTAAAAGTTGTTAAAGAAATGGATGAGGTGAGAGCTTCAAATTCCCAGTTCAAATTTTTTCTGAATGACATGAAAGTTTCTATATGTGTCCTGAAATGAACTCTTCTTTTCATGTAACCAGAGACTTGAGATATCTGAAAAGCAAATACAGTCAGATCATTCAAGTAGCTAAATTATAAAACAAAGTGAATTCTCAACCTTGCAGATTATCTGCTATTTAAGTGTGATCATTCATTGGGGAGGAATGGGATCCTGAAACTTGGAATGAGGACATATGGGCTAATAATTATGCTGGTGGGGACACTGAAATTCTGGATTCTGCTTAATCTTCTTTGCCAGATATATCTGTAATGGTCTTCCCTGAGGAATTGGCCAACCAACCTGCATCTAAAGATTTTAACTTTCTTTTCCTGATAAACCTATAATGGCCTCTCTCCTGAGGAAACATCTCTCTCACTACTGTCTGAGATCACACTTGTTTCACTAGATGAAACTAATATGGAATTCTCTGAGGTATTTGGCTTACAAGACCCCAATAATTCCTCTCATGACTCAACCCCACAATCCCTCTTTGCTTCCATACATATAACTAGACTGAAGTCCCAATAGGCCCTGAAAGGTGAGGTAAAAATGTGGCCCATGAAGAGTTGAGCTACATTCTAGAAGAACTGCATAGATTTTTTTCTAATTTATACGGACAGAAATCCGAGAAATAGATGTAGTTATGGATATTAAGGGTATAGAATATAACGAAAGGAACATGCCGTCGGATCAGGATTTGTTTATTGCTATGGGCTCACTAAGCAGAGATTCTGGATTCGATATCATAGCTTAAGGGTTAGAAAGGGCTCTAAGAATTTGTTCAGTTGGTTGGCTGAAATATGGACCAAAAGATGGCCTGCATTATTTCAATTTGAAGTGCCAGAACTACCCTGGTATCACATAGATGAAGGCGTCCAAAAGATACACCTTTCACAACTGTGAGGAATAAATTTGTGGCACAGCTCCAACATCCCTGAAGACTGTTGTGGTTGTTTTTCTCCTAAGATCAGATTTTACTATGGGAACTGCTGCCACTGCCCTCAGACCCTTAAATATAATGGGTGAATGGGTATGATCAGATCCTGCATTGGCAGGAGCCAGAGGGTTGCACTAGTCTCCAAAGACAAAGTGGGCTTTGCTTCTGTACTGCACAGCAGAGTCAATGTAGTAATCAGAATAATCTAACTATGATACTGGCTACTTGAAAATGGGTTACCTAGAAGTGAAATAATTGTCAGTTTCTAAATTATTACTTTATCTTATAAGCAGAAGAGTTCTAGGTCAATGAACAATGGTCAAACTTGAATCACAAAAACAGAGAGTCATGGTCCTCAATCAATTCCCAGACTTAGGACAGTTTACAGACCCAGAGCCCTATGAATGAAGGGAAGGCTGAGTTCCCTTGAGGAAGGACCCTGCTACACCACTAAAAGTTTATGCCATTAATCTTTCTCCCAGATTTCCCCAAAGGCATCTTTGGGTACTCTGAATTGGGGAAAAGAAATGATCAGGCATTTGAGGGCATTATTGGACACTAGGTCTGAACTGACATTAATTCCAGGAACGCCAAAACATCACTGGGGTTCACCAGTTAGAGTAAAGGCTGATGGAAGTCAGATGGTCAATGGAATTTTTGCTAAAGTCTATTTTGCAGTGGATCCAGGAGGTCCCCAAACCCATTCTGTGGTTGTTTCCCCAGTTGCATAGTGTATAATTGGAATATACATATTCAACAACTGGAAGAATCCCTACATTGGTCCCTTGACCCATGGAATGAGGGCTATTATGATAGGAGAGTGCAAGTGGAACAACTAAAACTGCCTCTACCCATCAAAATAATAAACCAAAATCAATATTGCATTCCTGGAGGTTTGCAATCCTTGGGAGGGATTACAGAGTTTAGTGCCACTATTAAGGCCTTGAAGGATGTGGAGGAAGGGGAGAGTGATTCCCACCACATCCCCATTCATCTCTCTCCTAATTGGCCTGTAAAGAAGGCAGCTGCTTCTCAGAGAAAGAGAGTGGATTATCATAAAGTTAACCAGGTGGTTACTCCAATTGCAGCTAATGTTCCAGATGAGGTATTCCACTGCTTTAATAAATTAGCACATTCCCTGGTACACGTCAAATGCTTTTTTCTGGATACTTGACACAGTTTGCTATCAGCTGTCAGGGCAAGGAGTATGCCTTCACTGTCCTACCTCAGGGGTGTATCAACACTCATGCCCTATTTCATAATCTAGTCCACAGAAAACTTGATCACCTTGTAGATCTTGTAGATCACTGATTGCATCTACAACCAACAGCAGAGATGAGAGGACAACCTTCAGCAATAAGGGGAGTCTTCTCAACCCATCAGTTGGATGTCTTAAAACCAGAACTGAGGATTTCAGAAGTCAGAAAGAAGAATTCCTGCTTCTACTTCAGCCAGTGTGATGGTTTGGAACTATATGTACTCCAGAAAAGATCATGCTTTTTTAATCCAGTCCTATGGGTGTAGACCTATTGTGGTTGAGACCATTTGATTAAGTCATTTCAGATGAGGCATGGGTCTTAATCCTCTTATAAGAGAATAGAAGACAGAGAGAAGACACACAAAAAAAGCCCCAGAGAAGCTAAGCGAGAAAGGACATACACAGTTGAAGGAGCCAGAAGCTGAAAGCAGTGAAACTCAGAAGGGAGAGACCAGTAGAATTTGCCATGTGCTTTGCCATATGACAGAGGAATTGAGGATCACCATTAGCCAGTCTATGGGAAGAATGTATTGTCCTGTTGATGCCTTAATTTGGACATTTTTCATAGCCTCAGAATTGTCAACCTATAAGTTAATAAATCCCCATTGTAAAAGTCAACGTACTTATATTTTGTCAGTTTCAGCAAGCTAAAACAGTGAGCTAATTTCTCTTAGAGAATTCAACATCTTGAAAATTGAATTGCAACCTGCCCTCCAGAATCTGGAATTCACAATCCCTACAGGCATGTGGGCCAATTCCAATAATTTCTTTAATGGTTCTTTTTCTCTGGAGAACCCTAACACATGAGGTTTTCAGTTTGGATAATTGGGACATAAACTATTTCTGGCCCTGGGTAAGCTCTAAGTACTCTTTGGGTGGTTTCTTACCTGGCTTTGGGTAGTTTTATTTACATACATGCATTGATCTGAACTTGCTAAGTACTTAAGGATGACCCTTTACAGATCTCCAGAATTCTCTTGGTGTGCAGCTGTCTCCTCTCTAGTGCTCTGTCCTGTGAATCCTAGCCTTTTTAACCTCCTAGGACCCTTAGCTCCATCTCCTCAACTCAGGGCATCTGTCAGATCTTACCTGAGTTCCCCTTCTACATACCATAAACACTCTCAAGGAAATTGAAATAATCACATTCCCACCTCATTTGTTTCTGCACCCCTAATATTATGGTCCTTCATTGCATGATGTCAAGTTTCTTGAAAACTGTTGTGTCATCTATTTTTCAAAATTTTTGGTTATTTCAGATGGAGGGTACATCTAGCCCCTGCTATTCCATCTTGGCTAGAAGCAGAAGTTCTGTTATCTCCAGTCCTGATGTTTCTCTTGAACTCCAACTACACACTCAATAGAAAAACTTGAATGTCTGACAAACATTCCAAATGCATCATGCACACGACTGAATCACCTGCAAAATCTGCTTTATTTTCTCCTTTTTGCTCTTGTCATTCAAGCTAAAAACTTAAAATCCTTTTACATTTCTCTATTATGTCCCACAGTCTATGCATCATCAGATACCATAGCTCTACCTTCTAAATACATTCCACATCCAATATATCTTTTCCTTAACTGATAAAATTTTATTCCAAGACAACATCAGATTATTTCAATAGCCAATACCAGTCAGGAATCTGGCAGGAGTAAAAGATGATACACTCACACTGATGAAATAGGAGAGTCTGATATTTTATTTGAAAAGGTAAAGGCAGGATTTGTAAAACCAGTAGAGAGAAGCTCATTAACCACAGCTAGTTAGTAATGGGGAGTGGAGTTTTCATCCAAAGACCTGCAGGAGCAAAGGGAATGAGTAGATAAAAAATTCAAGGAAATTAAGGGCTACCTGGCCATAGCTATAGCCTTCAATTGAGAGAAGCAGCCAACCCTCAGAAACCTGGTAGGTAAGAAGCTAGGTGCTGAAAGATACTCACCTCAACCTGCTCTCAGTTTCCTTCTGGTAAATCCTAGTAGCTGAGTCCAACTGGGAGCCAAGGAGAAACATTTGGAGGCAGTATGGAAAGTCACCTAGAATGGAGAAAGATACAGAGTGGTTTTAGAAGAGAAAACAGAAATTACCCAGCACAGCCTCCTCAGTGGTCTCCAACTTTCTACCTGCCCTCCTACACTTGATTCACTATATGGCAGCCAGAAGCAATATTTGAAAACACATTTATGTCATCTCAATGTTTAAAATGCTGAAATGGCTTTCCTGACACATAGAATAGAATTTAAAATCCTTAGAATGATCTAAAGTTCCTACATGAGCTCATCCTACTTCTCCAATACAATCTCAATTACTCTTCCCATCTCTTATTCTGCTGTAGCCACAATAGTCTTTCTGCTTTTCCTCAATACTTCAAATTATTCCTACTTTGCTTTTGCTGTTCTTTTACCTTTTTCTGAAAGCCCTCCCTACCATGTTTTCTCATTTTATTCAAGTCTTTGAGAGGTCTTCTCAGATTGACCCATTTAAAATGGTAGCTTTTCATCATTCTCTAGCTCCTCACCTCTTATTTTGTATTTATTCATGGCAGTTTTTACCACCTACTTATTATCTCCTTTCCCTTTTTAGAATATAAACTCCATAAAGGCCAGAGCTTTGTCTGTTCAGTTGGTTGCTGTGTCCATGTGGTTAGATCAGGAACTGTTGTATTATACTAAAGAAGTATATATTAAAAGGTAAAGGAATTCCAGAGAATTCTATGTCTCTTTTCTTAAGGCAGAGGATTATTTTTTAATTTCCCTTCTAGTTGTTGCATTTCACTGTGCCATATTGTAGTTTCCCCATTTTCCTAAGCATTCCCAGATAATCATTTTGGGCTTGTCATATGAATCAAACAGAAAACAACATATAAGAATAAAGAATTAAAGTTAATATTTTGTATATTTTAATTATGTGGAAGTAATTTTGCATTTCCTGCAAAGATATAAGAACAGAATAAAGAAATCTTGACTCCCTTTCTGCCTCCCCAGTTGTTAACATTTTATTACATTTCCCTCTCTCTTTCTGTGACTGTGTGTGTGTGTGTATAATCAAATTATTATCCTTAATTTAAAAGCAAGTTGCAGTCATAATACCACATTTATATAAATATATAAATTCACAAAACAGGGTAGACGGACTTTACAAATACCTAGATAACTGCAATGCAACCCCCGAATCAGAATATCTGCATTGATATTGAACTTTTAGTTGACCCATCAGTATTTTGCCAAATGCCTCCATAACAACTCTTTTTTCTTTCTAGTCGAATATTCACTTCAGGATCACATATTACATTTAGTTGTCATGGCTCTTTAGTCTCTTCTAATCAAGAAGGTTTCTTAGTCTTTCCCATCTTTCAGGACCTTGACGATTTCATTCTGTAAGCTGTCCTCCAATCATGGCCAGTCTCAAGCTTCACAGCCCTGGTAGAAAGAGCATAGACATGATGCTGTGATTTTCTTAGTGAATCTATATCAGAAGGTATCTGATGGTGATCTGTCTCACCACTGGTGATGTTAACCTTGATCACCTGTCCATATTGGTATCTTTCAAATATCTCCACCTTAAAGTCCCAATTTACCCCCTTTATATTTGAAAAGTATTTTGGAAAGAGATACTTTAAACCTATGCCAATATCCTGTTCTTCACTTAACTTCTACTCACCAGCCTAAGTATGTTCTAAGAACTATCACCTGAATAAACCACATGGTTGCCGCATGGTAATTTTTTCTATTTTCATCATTTCTTCTGCAATTATTAGTAGGTGTACCAATTTAAGTAAAAGCTTTGTCTGATCCCTCCCTGTACATATTAACACCTGAATGGATTTGTAGGCTCCTATTTTATTCAAAGGGCTATAATTATTTCTATCATTGATTATTATAGTGCTCAAATTTCCCAGATTGGCCAGTGGCAAGTTCTTGCCTGTGCCCTGTGTCCTCTTGACACTCAGCACAAAACTAAGTTATAGACTTATCTTGGACTTCCCTGGCTCTAGTCCTGAAATCAGCTATTTCTCTAAGGAATCCCGGTTTCTTTTAGTGGAGGATTGTTCTTAGGAAACAAGATCCAGGCAATCACTATGCCCGTTGATTCAAAATACATGTTCATGTATATGTATATGTGTGTGTATATATATATATATATATATATATATATATATATATATATATATATATACAAGTACATATTACACACACATTTCTATATTTCTTTCTTTCTTTTCCATATTTGTAAATCCATTCTCTTAACAGTGAGAGCTTTGCTCTCATTATCCTCAAAATCTTTACTTACTTGCTGAGTCCCCGTGCATGTGACCAGTATGGCCCCCTCCTTTGGTCCTTACCCTGCTGTGATGCTCTCAGTCCCCGACTGGCCACCATTTCTAGGTGGCCTCAGCAGCTAGTCAGACACCCTCCTTGAAGGGGAGGGGAGGGAAGAGTAAGACAAAGAGGAGGAGCAAGAAATAACACCGGATCCATGGAAGTGCTTAATAGCAATTTTATTCAAATTCATTTTCTAGCCTTCCATTGCTCAATCTGTTAGGCAGTTTGCCCTCATTTGAACAGGTAGTGGACCTCTTTGGGTGTTAAGGAGACAAATGCATTTGCCTTGGCATTTGTTAAAATGATGGAATCATTCTCAGTCTGGCTCTGTTGAGCCCACTCTCAGGAAGCAGGAGCTTCACACACGCTAGCCTGAGGCTCTTTAGGCCTGACTCACATGCTAGCTTTAAAAAAAAAAAAATTTTATTAGAGAAGTTGTAGGTTTATGTAAAAATCATACTGTTCTGGTTTGCAACCTGCCAGAACGCAACATACCAGAAATGGAATGGCTTTTAACAAGGGGAATTTAATAAGTTGCTAGTTTACAGTTCTAAGGCTGAGAAAATGTCCCAATTGAAATAAGTCTGCAGAAATGTCCAGTTTCAGGCATCGGGGGAAAGATACCTTAGTTCAAGAAGGCCAACGACGTTCAACGTCTCTCTCTCAGCTGGAAGGGCACATGGCGAACATGGCGGCATCTGCTGGAGAGACTCTCTCTACCAAAAGAGAGTCTCTCCAAAATGTTTCCTCTTTTAAAGGATTCCAGCAAGCAGCTCCACCTTCAGTGGGTGGAGACACACCTCCATGGAAATCATCTAATCAAAAGTTACCACCCACAATTGGGTGGGTCACATCTTCATGGAAACAATCAAAATGCTCCCACCCAGCAATATCGAATGAGGATCAAAGGGCATGGCTTCTCTGGGGTCCACCACAGATTCAGACCAGCACACATACAAAACATACAGAGTTCCCATATACCCCCACCATTATTAGAACTTTGCATTAATGTGGTACCTTTTCTACAAGTGATGAAGTAATATTGTAATTGTACTATTAGCTATAGTTCATAGTTTACATCAGAGTTTACTGTTTGTGTTGAATGGTCCTAGGTAGTTGTTTTTTTTTTTTTTTATAAATTATTCTATTAACATATGCAACCCAAAATTTCCCTCTTTAACCACATTCGCATATATAATTCAGTTGTGTTGAATACATTTACAATGTTGCATTACCATCACCACCATCAATTACCAAATCATTTCTTAATTTTGATGGCCCTTAATCTCCAGCAGACTGTTCCAAACTCTTGTTGGGGTCCACCTGAAGCCCCTCTTGCTCAATTTCAAATGGGAACAAAGCACTCTTTTCTGGTTGTGGAGCCCTAAGGGGACTCCTGGATAATAGGCATATTCTATTTCTTGAGCTAGATGGTGGTTTCTCAATATGCTTATTTGGTGATAGTCCATCAAGCTGCAAATTCATGCTGTGTGCAGTATTCAGTGCATGGGCTATATTTCAATAAAGAGCATTTATTTAAAAATCAGAAGATAATTCAATCATTTTTATTTGGAATTGGTATAGATTCCCCTCCTACTCTTTAAACTGTGTAACTAAGGGCACCTCATCAATTTTTAAACATTTTATCCAATTTCAGATTACATTCCTGTCTAGCCCTCTTATATTACAAGATTGATTCCCTAGTCTGCTTAGTTCTATTCATTAGGATTCTTAGGATTTCAGGGGATAGAAATCCAACGTGAAGCAGCATGAAAGGGGGATCTCTTGACACATAGAAACAAATGACTGGGGAGGGAAGGGTAAAACAAGCTTTATGGAACTGAGAAGCCCAGGATACGCTACATAGTTTTTCTAACTTGCTTTTTTCTCCATTTCTATGACAATGTCATTCCTTTGGAAGAACCCACTCCATGAGTCTCCAGTCATGACTGTCAGCAGCACCCAGGCTCTGTGTCCCTGGTTCCTTCCCTTCGCAATTTGGAAAACCCTGGGGAAGACTTCTGATCAGTTTGGGTCATATGCTGCCACTGCTAAGAAGTGAGAATACAGATAAGAGGAAAGAGGAAGAGATATTTATGGTTAGAGGAGGAAGAAGAATAGTTCTCAAACAAAGGAAGCATTGTTCAAAATAAGTGGGAGGAATCTTGGAAGAGGCAACGCATAATTTACTTGAGTTCATTGATTGCCACTAGCCCCAACCAGCCTCAGCAGGATACATATTGGCTGTTGGAAATGGGCTGTGAAGATTAAATTTTCTTAATACTGAAGGACCTTAGAAGCTGTATGCTGAACCGAAGCATTTCCATGAACAAAATAGCCACACAGCAAGTACTTATTGCTGATCTGCTGATGGTAGTGATGGTAGAGATAATAGGATTATGACCATGCTCAAAGAGTTGTCTTTCTTTTACATTTTCTAAAATAGAAAATAAAACTTAGGAAACACATGAATGGAATACAAAATAACATTCTTCCTTGAGCTTTTCAGAAAACTTCTGAATTTCCTTTTCCAAAGAGAAAATATTTATATTTACCATGTAAATAACTTTTAATTGACCATCCATGGGTTTTTCCAATTTCTCATAGTAATGCATTCATTTTCAGGATTAATTATTTATTGAATACCTATTGTGCATGATGTGCTCATGATATATTACTCTTAACCTTCCCAACTATTCTGAAAGTTAAATATCATTATCCATATAAGTATAGATAGATAATTGAATCTCTTATCTGTTACTGTTTAAGGAATTGCCCCCCAAACGTAGCAACTTAAGACAACAAACATTCATTAAGTCACACAGTTTCTGTGGCTCAGAAATCTAGGCCTGTATTATCTGGGTGCCTCTTGCTGCACAGGAGGTGTTGGGGAGGACTGTCGGCATCTCAAGACTTGATTGAAGAGCATCTGCCTCCAATCTCACTCTCTTGTGATTGTCAGACCTTCAGTCCTCACTGACTGTTGGCTGAAGACATTTAGTTTCTTGCCACTTGTGCTTCTCCCTCAGGAAGCAAGAGAGGGGGTGGGAAGCACACAAGGTGAAGGACGAGTGTATTCGTCACCTAACATCAGAAGTGACTTCCCCTCACTGTTGCCATATTCTAGTCATTAGAATGGAGTCACTAAATCCATCCTACACCAATGGCAAGAGGATTACACAAGTGAATGAATACCAGGAAGCAAGAATCCCTGGAGGGTCCTCTTAGCAACTGCCTCTCACAGTAACCAAAGTTCATGAGTATAAATAATTCCCAAGGCCCCACAAATATTAGGTGATACAGTTTGAGTTTGAGTTCACTCTGATTTCAAAGACTGCATCTTTTCACTGAGATAACTCAGTGGTCTCCAATTTCATCAGTGACCTTCTTTGCCTTCTTTTAGAAATTATCTCCAATAAATCATGTCAAGATCCTCCCTCTTCTCCTTTCCTTTTCATTCTTTTGCTTCTTTTTTCCTCCTTCTTTTCTTTTTTACCTTCTACCCTCCATCCTCCCCTCTCTCTACTCTTTCTTCTTACCCTTTGTTTTTCCCTTCCTCCCTCCCTCCTTTCCTTCCTTTGTCTCTCCCTTCCCTCTTTCCTTTCCTTACTTCTTTCTCTTCCTTTCTTCTACAATCATCCTATTGAAAGCTTAGTATATGTTAAATCTCTGATGAATTTTGGGTATTCATGGGAAATAAAATGGAACATCTCTCATAGATGGTTTACAAAAAAGAAAAAATAATAGAATCACAACATTTGACAAGTTCTCTGAGTAAAACTGATAAGATACAGTGATACAAATATAAAGGGAGTGGGAAAATTTGTGTGGTTATGAAAGCTTTTTTTGACAAGGTGGCATTTAAACCAAAAGGCATGAGAAGGAGCCATCTATGCTTCGATTGGGGAAGAGGTGTTCCAGGCACGAGAACAACATGTTTGAAGGACCTAAGTTAAAAAGAGCTTCATATATTCAAAGATTTACAAAGGAGCCAGTGTGGCTCAAGTATAATACTGAGTGTAGTACCAAGCGTAGTTCAAAATAGAAAGTAGTCATGGGACAAGTCATGAAGATTTTCAAGACTTTTATTTAAAGCGCAACATAAAGAAATTCAATTCTTCTAGCCAGTTGAGTGACTTGGTCTTATTGATGTTAAAAAGGAAAGACAAAAAACAAAAAACACTGCTCTGGCAGCTGTGTGGAGACACAGATTGAGGTGAGCATGAATAGATGGGGCAAAATCATTTAGGATACTATTGAAATAATCCAAACAAGAGATAATGCAATGCTGGCTTGGTCTTGAAGAGTAAAATTCAAGATTTGCTTCAGAGATAGTAATGGCAGGATTTATGGAGGGATTAGATATGTGGTAGGTAAAGAAAATAAAAAGATTAAATATAACTCCTAAGTCAGACTTTAGCAACTAGATTCTATTTACTGAAATGGGGAAGAGTGGGATAGAAATAAGTTGGGCTGGGCAGAGTGAGAATTTTGTTTTGGGATATATTAAATATAAAGCCCCTGTAAGACAGCAAAATGGAGATATCAAAGATGAAATGGACCTTATTACAGCTATGGAGCTCATAGGAGAGGTCTGGACTAAAGATCACCCTATGGTCGGAAACACTTTTTTAGTAGCTGCGGCCACTAAATTTAAATGCAATTCATTGATGAGCTCGTCTAGATAAAGAACACTAGGCAAGAGGCAAGGGAAAGAGCAAGTCAATTTCTTCCCAAGGTCTAGTGCCATGCTGGTTTAATTTAACTTAGGCTTTTATTATTATCATTGCTAAGGTTTTGGGGGGAGGAGGCAGAAGGAATGCACCTCTCTAGTGGTGACAAAGAAACAGAAAAAAATACTTCCACTGAGGGGGAGGAATCTGATTCCAAGAGCTCTCTATCAGAGAGCATTGGGACATGGTTTACTCCTGAAATACACTAAAGGTTAAGTTATTCCAAATTGAGAACAGATCTGGCCCTTGTGTTACTCCCCTTGAAGCATAGGGGAAGGAGTTGAGACAGACAGAGAGAGACAGAGACAGAAACATTACTCTTTTTCCCACGTCTGTACTATTGATCTTTGAGCTTCATGCTCCATATAGTGAAAGCCTCTACCCTTCATTACAGTCCCTGCCATAATACTATAATCCAAACAATCCAGAGAAACCTTCATTCCCCTTATTAGTGGAGAAAACAGAGAAAAACTTGTAGTTCCTTTGCCTCCATGCCAGGTGGGCTGACTGGGAATATTCAGCTAGTACTAGTTATAGAGGGGGTCTTTTAGCTTTTTCTGACCACAAATACTCTGGAAAAGGAAAGGGATATTTGTGCCAAGTCCCCTGACACTCTACCCCAATCATTAATCCTAACAAAAAGCTTTGGCCTGTGTTCCAAAAATATTCCATTCACTATCAGTAGAGATTCTGGCTATTGGTTTTCTCTAACTCATTCTACTTGCCTAAAGGTAATGTGGTTATAATGTTTACACACACTTTCTTAACTTGAAGAATACACTATATCAAAGTGAAGACTGTGCTTGGTTACTTTTTAAAAAAATAGTTTCATTGACACATCGTCACATACATACAGTCAATACATGGTATACGATCAATGTTTCACAATACATTCACATGATTGCGTATTCATTACCATGATCAATTTCAGAAACTCTGCATCACTCCAGAAAAAGAAACTAGAAGAAAAACCTCATACATCCCATACCCCTTACTCCTCCCTCTTGTTGACCATTAGCTTTGGAATCTACACCTCTGTCAACCGGAAAGTCATGTGGCTGGCATCTGCTGGTCCTTTTCTTCTGGGCTCAGTTGCTTTCAGCCTCTGCTCCTATGGGGGTTCCTCACGTTACTTCTCCAGGGCTGGTTTTCATCTCTCAGTTTCCCTTGACTCTTTCCAGGTTCTGCCTTGCTTAACATCTCATGGCAACGTCTGCTGGGCTCCACACACCTATGTCAGCTCTCTCTCTCTGTCGGTTCTGTCCTTTCTGTAAGCTCTGACTATCTCCAAAATATTTCCTCTTTTAAAGGACTGCAGAAAACTAATAAAGGCCCAGCTTGAATGGATGGAGTCACATCTCCATCTAATCAAAAGGCCACTCCCAAAGTTGGGCATGCCATATCTCTGTGTGAATAATCTAATCAAAAGTTTCAAACCTGGACGGTGCAACAGTGGCTCAGCAGGCAGAGTTCTTGCCTGCCATGCTGGAGATTCGGGTTTGATTCCCAGCGCCTGCCCATGCAAAAAAAAAGTTTCCAACCTACAGTGTTGAATCAGGATTAAAACAAATGGCTGCCTCCACAGACTGAATCAGGATTAAAACATAGCTTTTCTGGGGTACATAATATTCTCAAAGCAGCTACACACGACAAAGGACCAACTGTGCATAAAAATACAGATGTGATTTTTATGTCAAGCTTATCCCTTCCATTTGTTCAAAATGAAGGGAAGTTGTTAATTGAGCCCTGCTGATGCTGATGACATCTTCAAATGTATGGGCTTTTTTTGGCAAAGAAAAGATACATGATTGTTTTTTTTTTTACATGGGCAGGCACCGGGAATTGAACCCGGGTCCTTGGGCATGGCAGGCAAGCACTCTTACCTGCTGAGCCACCGTGGCCCACCCAGATACATGATTTTTTAAACTGAAATACAGTTTCAGTTAAACTAGCATACAGCCTGTGAATTGTTTTTATAAACATGATTGATGAGAAATCCAGGATGATCATCTCACTAAGAATCTAAGAGCCAGAGGTCCTGTAAATGCACATTATCAATTTCTCCCATTATCAGTTGGTACCTGTTTTACTAAAGTCTCTCCAAGCTGGATTTTTTGGCACCATTTTGTTTTTACTTATTCTTTAAACTTTATAAATGCTATAATCTTATCATCCCACCATCTCTTGACATTTTCCAAATTCTTCCAAACTGGCCACAGCACTAACTCAAATTTAGTCTAGAAATTTTCCTGTTTTTGACATAGTGCTCACCCACACACAAGTGTCTTCTTTCCCTAATTTAGTTCTGAAGTGGCTAATGGTATCTATTTCACTGGGAAGACCACTCAAAACTAATACTGGCATGTTTTCCTCTTGCAAATTCTTTTCTCTGGAGTTTGGTGTTTGTTTTTAACTTCCATAAGAGGCCTTTAAGTTTATAGCACTTTCCTCCTAAGAAAGGCAAGATGTCAGCCATTTTCATGGTTCTGAGTTTTAAGCTCAATCTGGTCATGTACTTTGATTTACTTCTTCCATCTGCTCTCACCGGATACTCTGAACATTCTTTCAAATTCATCAACAGATTTACCCATTGAGTGGTTCTTTATACAGCATTTTATGAATGTGGAACTATGTTTCTTTACAATATTTGCTCTGCATTCAAAGATGACCTGCTAAATGTCCTTAAACTGGTTTGCTGGTGATGGACAATGATGGCAGCAGGTTGTCGCATCCCCATGCTGTCCTCCATAATCAAAGTTGGCAGCACAAGTATGGGGCTGTCTGTTTCTTCACTCATGAGAAACCTTTTATAGACAAAATATCAACAGCTTGGGTGGTGTTGGCATGACACTAATTTTTTGTCTCCTCTTTTTAGATTTTCTGTGTGTTACTTTGCTCCTGTGTGCCCACGTGTCTAAATATGTTACCAAAAGCCTTGAAAAATGATTTTGGTTCAACTTTAACATTGTCAATTTTTAAAAATTTAGATACAATTTATATATAAAAGTGTATGTGTTATGTATATGATTCAATGAACTCTGACAAGTTCAACATCCCACCAAAAATAGAGAACATTTTCATCAGCCCAAAAAGTTTCCTTCTAGCTTCATCCATTAAATCCCCATACCTCATTAGCCACCATGGTTTTGAGTTCTATGTCCACATTCTTGAACTTTATATAAATGTAAGCAAACAGTATAGACTCTTTTGTGTCTGACTTCTTTCACTCATGACAATTTTGAAATTCATTGCTGTTATTGGGTCTATCAGTGGTGTATATTTACTTATTGTTGAGAAATACTTCATTGTATGAATCCCCTAATTGACTTATACACTCTTTTGTTGATAGACCTTTTGGATTGTTTACAGTTTGTGGCTATTGAATAAAATTTTTATTAACAGTCTTGTGGAAGTACTTTTTTAATTTTTGTTTTGCATTCTCTTGGGCAAATATGTAATTCCTGGGATATAGAGTAAGTATATAGTCAACATTATAAGAAACCACTAATGAGTTTTCCAGAGAGATTGTACCATATGGCTTTCTACCAACATGCATGGTAGGTCCTGTCTCTTGACATTCTTCTCACTAACATTTGGTATACTCTGGCTTTAATTTTACCTATGCTACAGGTGAAAAAAAATGTGATCCTAGCCAATGTGATTTATTATTCATTATTTCTTTAATGATGCTGAGATGCTTTCCTGTTGACCATTTGTACGTCTTCTTTTGCAAAATGTCTACTTAAATCATTTGCCCATTTTCATATTCTGTTGTTTTTCTTTTCATTCTCTATTTGTAGGAAATCTTTATATATCCTGACTACAAGTACTTTCTTAATTCTATATATTTATTCTGAGTCTGTAGTTGGTCTATTTATTTTCTTAATGGTTTCTTTTTTAAAAAACTATTTTTTTAAATGAAGTCAAATTCATATAGCATAAGATAAACCATTTTAAAAGGAACAATTCAGTTATATTTAGTACATTCCCAATATTGTGCAACCACCATCTCTATCTCGTTTCAAAATATTTTCATCATCCTAAAAGGAAACTCTACCCATTATGCAGTTATTCCCCATTTTCCATGTCCTCAGCTTCTGAAAAACACAAATCTACTTTCTATCTTATGTACTTACTGATTTAAGGTATTACATATAAACAGAATCATACGATATGTGACCTATAGTGTCTGACTTCTTTCATTTCATATATATATATATATATATATATATATATATATATATATATATATATATATATATATTTTGCATTGAGCAGGCACCGGGAATTGAACCCAGGTCTCCAGCATAGCAGGTGAGAACTGTGCCACTGAACCACTGTCATACTGCCCCATAATGTTTTTGATGTTCAATTATATTGTAATATGTATTAGTGCTTCATTATTTTTTATCGCTGGATAATATTTCATTAACTGTGTATACCAAAATTTGATTACCCATTCATCTTTTCATGGATATTTTGGTTGTTTCCACCTTTGGCTATCATGAATAGTGCTGCTATAAACATGCGCATACATGGATTTGTTTGAATGCCTGTTTTCAGTTCTTTGGGATATATATACCCAGAAGTGGAATTGCTGAGTCGTATGGCATTTCTATGTTTAACTCTTTGAGGAGTCACCAAATTATTTTCTATATTGACTGAATCATTTTACTTTCCTCCTTGCAATGTGCAAGGATTCTGATTTTTCTGTTGTTTTGATTATTGTCATCAAAGCAAGTATGAAATGGTATCTCATTGTGATTTTAATTTCCATTTCCCTAATGACTAATGATGTTGGGAATCTTTCAATGTGTTTATTAGCCCTTTGTATATTTTCTTTTGAGATGTGTCTTCTCAAGTCCATTGTCCATTTTTATTGGCTCTTGTCCTTTTATTGTTGAGTTAGAATATGCTATATGAATATCCTGAATACTAGATGCTAATCAAATATATGACTTGAAAATATTTCTCCCATTCTATAGATTTTCTTCTCACTTTCTTGAACATATCCTTTGGTGCACAAACTTTTTAATTTTGACAAGTCCAGTCTATCTTTTCTTATTTATTTCAAGAAACCATTGCCAAATCCTTTTGTCTTTTCTTATTTAATTCAAGAATCCATTACCAAATCCAAGTTCATATAGATTTAGCCTATGTTTTTTTTCTAAGAGTTTTATGGGTTTTAGCTCTTAAATTAGGTCATTGATCCATTTTTAGTTAATTTTTGCTTAAGGTGTCTGATAGATGTCCAATTTGTTCTTTTGCTTATATATATCCAGTTGTCCCAAAGAGGCCATTCTTTCCCAACTGAATGGTTTTGGATCCCTCATTGAAATTCATGGATTTATGGATTTATTTCTGGACTGTCAATTATATTCTATTGGTCTATACGGTTATGGGCACACTGTTTTGATTACTGAAACTTTGTTATAAGTTTTGAAATCTGAAATGTCAGTTGGAGATTTTTTTTCAATATGAGTTGGCTATTTACAGCCTCTTGCAATTCCATATGAATTTGAGGATGACTGTGGAAGATTGAATTAGGATCATGATATCTACAAAGAGTAGTTTTACTTCTTACTTTCTTATTTGGATACCTTTTATTTACTTGTTTTTTCATGCTGATTTCTCTGGGTAGAAGTTCGGTACAATGTTGAAAAGTTGTTATGAAAGCAAGCATGCTTGTCTTGTTCCTAGTTTTAGGGGGAAAACTTTCAGTCTTTCACCATTGAGTATGATATTAGCTATGGATTATTCATAAATGCATTTTGTCTTGTTGAGGATCCGTTCTGTTGCTAATTTTTGGAGTATTTTTTCCTCAAAGAGTGTCTTAATATTTATCAGTTAAGCCAGATATGATGGGTTGGCTTAACAATAGGAGTTTATATGGCTCATGGTTTTGAGGCTAAAAGAAGTCCAAAACTGAGGCATCAGCAAGGCAATGCTTTATACTTGAAGACTGGGAAGGTTTGGGACTGGCTGCTGGTGATCCTTGGGACATAGGCTTTTCTATCTCATGACCATGTAACATGGCAATGTCTTCTCCCTTCTCTTCTGGGTTCCTCTGACTTCCAGCTTCTCCACTTTACTTTCTCTCCATAAAGCCTCCAGTAATAGAATCGTTTTTCTAAATTGAGTATACACATGTAGTAATTTCAGAATTATTAACCCATAGCTCCAGAGGAAACACCTTTATCAACTAGAATATAATACTTACATACAGTTTCTTTTCCCTTTAGTCTTATATACTTCATTATGATTTCCAAATTTATTTCGTTTAACATAATTCTCCCCACCCATCCCTTCAGTGAGGATAATCCATAAATTTGTAGTTGTGTTAGACATTTTTCTGCATTCTGCATTCAATCATAGGATCCCCAACTTTCTAAATTATTATTTCACAACTGCATAGATTAAGATTAATTATTTGTGCTGTGAAGTTTTCTGAGAAACTGTGTAGTTTCTGAGACCAACATGTTGTGTCACATAACCACTATTATGGTATCATACAGAATAATTTAGCCCTTATAAAATATTTCCTGCATTTGCCCTATTGAACTCTATCTACCTTGTCCGAAACAGTAGGCAATGACTGATCTTATTACTATCTCTATAGTTGGTCTTTTTCCAGAATGTCATATAAATGGAATCATATAGTATGGAGACTCTCCAGACTGGTTTTTTAAAGTTAGCAATATGTGCTTAAGTCTCATCTATGTTTTATTTATATCACCAACATTTGTAGGTATTAATAAATCATTGAGACTCAAATTTATTCAAATATATTCCTGAATTTGTTGTGGATTTTAAAATTTTTTCTTAATGTATACTAAAAGGGTAACTACCATCTTGTGGTGGTCAATTATTTTTTATTTTTACTTTGAAATAGGGTTCTTATGAGAAGGCTGAGGCACACTGCTCCAGAATTTGGTGGCTATTAATTCCTTCTATTTGGTTATGATCAATTTATTGACTATATTTTCAAAGAGAATTTTCAAATTTAGGACAAAAGCAATTTATTGTAGTAGTTAACTGGGTTTTCTGATAAGAATTCCTAGTTTTTCTAAGTGATCTTTATCGAATTTTGCAACGTGCACTGGCCCAGTGGAGTCGAAGCCACAGGGGCTCTGGATCTAAAAGCTCCCAGTTGTGTGATCTTAAAGAAGGCAGTTATTCTAGCTGAGCCTCAGTTTCCTCCTTGGAAAATCAGAAAAAAACCTTCCCAAGACTACACAAAAGATCATGCAGAGGGTCTGAATAAAACAAGAACAGACAGGAAGAACAAGTAGGGATCAAAGCCAGCCTGAGTGTGAATGTCAGCAACAGGTGAACCTGACGCATCATGAGGTAAGGTTTTTGGAAAGCAAGGGGCAAGAGTAACTGCTGCTTGGGATTCTTAAGCAATTGCTTTTATTATAAAGTTCAGTTTTAACTATATATTGTTAGAACTCAAAATCCTTAAAAAATTTTATCACTATATATTGCTGCTCAGTGAGGGATTGATCATTTCTGTGGGTATAATCCAAAGGGTACTGGGCATTTACTCATATGTTGAATTTGAACCCTAGCTCTTCCAACTGAACTGTAGATGATACAAATTTCTTTCAAACTATTTATGCTTAATTTTTTCAATGTGAAGTGGGGTAAAATAGTGCCTACTTCATAGGGTTTCATCAAGTTAAGGAAGTAATATGGAAAAGACATTTGTAAACTACAGAGAATTTTGTATTATATTACTGATTCTCCTCTGGGTCAATAGGTAAAGATAATTTAAAGAAATGGTATCTGAAAAGAGATAGTGATAGTAAATGCCATGAATATGTATTCATATAAATAGTAACAATTAAATTATTGAGATGCATGGATGTGTGTGTGTATGTATGGATGGGTGACCTCTGCACCAAACGTTTACACAGCTGGAAAAATCTAGATAATTGATTCAAGTTTTATTTTTCAACTTTCTGTCACTACCCACAATTGAAGCCCGAGAGATAGTAAGTCCCATTCTTTTATTTGATGTTAGCCATAAACTTGAAGACAATTATTAATTCTTCCCTCAGCTATGAGAAGTAGAACAAGTACAACTTTTTGTAACCTTTAACCATGTACATTATATTGAATTTTTAAAATAAACATTTCTAAGTTTTATAAATTCCTCTTGTTATTTGGATGTCTGAAGTCAGCAAACTTTTCTCAAAGGAGCCTAGTTGAAAGAAGATGTGTTCACTGAGAAAGGTATATGCAACTGGAATTTAAGGAGATTGTCAGCAACTAAGATAAATTTTATTCCAAAAAGAGTTAGAGAAATAGCTAGCCTAGCATTGTTGATTTAGGTGTTAGGATTAAAATAGAAAATGGGGATGAGAAATTAAGAAGGTCTAAACTCTCTTTTTTGAAGGAAAACATGTTTTTGAGCAATTATGTCCCAGAATATATGTTGTTATCTCTGAGATAAGAGAAAAAAGAAAGAAGAGAGAAAACCACAGAGCTAAAGGGTACAGATTAGTACTTCCCTTAGACCTGGGCAACAGAAGCCCCTGCCCTATGCCTGGACGTTTGATAAGCTCCCACCCTGGCTCTCTTCTGTCTGTACCATCCTATGAAAAGTAGTCTGCAAGGCAAATGGGAAGCGTTCACCCAGAGACAGCATACCCTTTCTCCCCAGCCCCCGTCCCACCCCCCCACCCCACCCCAGAAAATGCCTTAGGTAGCTGGGATCTTGAAATACCCTGAGCAAGTAGTCATCAGCTGTCTTCTTTGGCTTCTGCTGACCTCTTCCCTGGGTCTCTGAACCCGGAGGCAGAATTTATCTCTGGTGAGTGTTCCTCTTGGTCATAACGGTAGCCGAGACTTGTATGGGAAGTAGAGACGGAGGGCACACATGCTTGGACGTGCAGGGTGTGCACGATGGATTGTATGGAGCTTTTGTGTGAGGACGGTGTGGATGGAGCTGGAGGTAGAAGAAAGGTGGTAGGCTGCAGATTGGAGGAGCGATGCTTTAGGGGCCATCTCTCTTCATGTGTTTTGAGAAGATTAAGAACTCTAAATTCCAACCTGGCCTTCCAGATCATAATGAGGTATATTTGTCAATGTAGAAGTGTGGAACAAAAAAAGACTATTTTGTTAAATATTTGTTAGTATGATTTATTAACTTTTAAATATTTAAACAAATGGTATGTGAGCTTTCATATGTAGTCTTGCCTTGAGTCCAAAATATATTAAAGACAGCCCTGACAGTGATCCAAACTTGAGTTTTGACCCTTCTACTGACCAGTGCATAAAATTCAATATATGATTAACATTTATGCAGTCTCTCTATATATTTTTGTATTTGTAAAAGAAGGTGGCTGGTTTAGTTTTAATACTATATTAGTTTCCTGTGGCTGCTGTTAACATAGTACCATGAATTATCACTGTGGCTTAAAACAACAGAAATTTATGTTCTCACAGTTCTGGAGGTCGGAAGCCCAAAGCCAAGGCATAAGCAAGGCAACACTGCTTCTGAATATTCTAGGGGTGAATCTGTTCCTTGTTTTTGTTTCTTTCCATTTTATTGAGGTATATTCACACTCACACACACAAACTATCCTAAGTATGCAGTCACTGGCTCACAGTATCATCACACAGTTGTGCATACATCCCCATGATTGATTATAGAACATTTAATTACTCCAGAACAGAAAGAAGAATTAAAAACAAATAAAATCCAAATCTTCCCATACCATGTATCCCCCTTATCGTTGAACCATAATGTTGGTGTAGTGCATTTGTCATTGTTGATGAAAGAATATTAAACTATTACTGGTAACTATAATCCATAGTTTGAAGTAGCTATGTTTTTTCCCCATGAACTCTTCAATTATTTTTTTTTACATTTGTAGTGTTTCATGCAAGAACTTATTTATAAACATGACCTTAAACAACCACATTCAATCAAATTCACCTATAATTCACTATTTCTTAAAATTCCAAGAACAAGCTACCTTTATCACTGTCCATTCTGAAACATTTAAGTTTAACCTTGTTAAAAATTCTGCACATATTAGGTAACCACTCCCCATTCTCTGGTTTTTGTCTGTCTCTAGTTACCCTGTTATTCTACATTGTTTCCATGCATGTCTTTATTTTATTACTCATTTAACCATAGAGTAGATAAAAAGGGTGTCAGTCACAAAGGTTTTACAATCATACAGTCACAAGATAAAAGCTATAAAGTTATACAATTATTATCAAAGATCAAGGCTACTAGGTTGCAGTTCAACAATTTCAGGTATTTCCTTCTGGAGGTTCCAACAGGCTAGAAACCAAAAAAAAGAAGCATCCATACACTGACTCAGTAGTGATAAGCACTTATCAAATCCAACCTCTCAGTCACAACTCCTCCCTCTCATTTGAGCTATCTCTCAATCTTCAGAGGTATTTGGGCAATGACCATACTGACTTCTTTGTGTTGAAAAAGGGTGTTGACATTATGAGGCAAAGGAATGAAACTGATTAATGTTCTTGGAAAGACTGGCAGCGTTCAGATAAGAACAATCTGGAGATTTAAGTTTATGAAAAAATAAACCTAATAAGTATAACTTTTGCAGTCTTAAGTAGAGCCCAGGGAATTCTTTAGGGTATTCAGGAATATTGTTCGTTGGAATTGGTATACTATGGTAATTTGCAATATCTGGCTGAAGCTTGCAGAAGAGTAACCTCCAGAATGGTTAGATGTTACCTCTTGTATTATGGGGTATACAGAGATCCCAGAAGGTTTTTTGGCTCTTCAATGGGCTAGAAACTTCCAAGCCATGATTTCTGCCTCTGGTTCTCCTGAACACATTAGAGAGTCTAAGGAGAGGCAAAAAAAAATCTGTTCTCAAAGGATCAGGCTGACTGGGGAGGATTACTAGAGGACAAGTAAGAAGAGTTTTCCAGCTGCAGTGGTTTGGTTTGAAGCTATACATATACCAGAAAAGCACGTTCTTAAAACCAATTCATTCCAGTGGGTGTAAACACATTGCAAATACTATCTTTTTATGATGTTAAACACATTGCCCACCTCAGGGTGGGTCTTGATCCTATTACTGGAGTCCTTTATAAGTGGAAGGAAATACAGGGAGAGAGAGAGAGAAAGCCACCAGGAGCAGCCAGAAGCTGGAATTCAAAGGAACCTGGAAGAGAATGGAGAGGCCAGGAGAGGCTACCATTTGCATTGTCATGTGACTGAGGAGCTAAGGAACAAGGATTACCAGCAGCCAGCCCTCGAATGCCACAGTCTTCAGGAAGAAAGCATGGTGTTGATGATGCCTTGATTTGGACTTTCTTTTAACCTCAAAACCCTGAACAAATAAATTCCCATTGTTTAACCCAACCCATTTCATGGTATTTGCTTAACCAGCTCAGGAAACTAAAACAGACAGAGGACACAGGGATGGTGAAAGCTTGTCCCCTCTTTTAAACACAAAGAGTTTTGTGTTTAAAACTCTTGAACTTTAAATTTTCTCTATACCATTTATTTTACCTTTTAAATGAACTTTTACTTTCACTTCACTGAAAACTTGTGATTCATAAAAATGATTAACAAAACTTTCCCCTTAATAATATCATTTACATAAACATTATCAGATGACACTGTCCTATTTAATGAAGAGATAGCCCTCCCATTCCCATTTTGGATATCAAAAACAGATAGAAAGCCATATCAAGGTCATTCAATGAAAGTTATATTTACATAATACATTTTATTAAAGAATATGGTGGTGACCAGAATATCACAATAAAATTAGTGTGATTTCTGCATGAATATCTACAATTCTAGTTTAAAAGGAGTGAGATAAACACTGTATATGATTCAAGGACAGTTCTTACAATATGACTTTATAACAACGACTGTAGCAAAGATTTATAACTTTTATTGTACTGGTAGATAAAATGCCCACACATCCATATTTTGAAACTAATGAGAATATTGTTCACCTTATTGCTTGGTCAGGGGGTTATGGGGGAGGGGAGGTAGAGTTGAATCAAATAGAGTGCTCAATTGAAGGTAAATTGAGGGACTTTGCAGCCTACTCAATTTTAATTAAAAATAAATGCATAAAATTGTTTTAAAAGATTGCACACAGTGATTATCTCAAATTACCATGGGAAATACAGAAATGCCTCATTAAAAACACATTTAGACTTTTTATATATAAACGCCATCATTTATATTCTGCTTAGAAAAAGCTCCTCATTTAAAAAATAACAAGCAGAAATATGCCATCATCGTGTGTATGTATTTCAGAATATTATTTATATTTGTTAAGATGATTTTTGCTATACATCAACATTATGGAAATCATTTCAAAGGGAACTGTAATGCTTTTTTGAAAATAAAACAAAACCACTGGACAATTAAAGGATTACTGAATTATCTACAGAAGTGAAATGAAACCAGGAACAATTTTGAGTCAAACCTAGGTAATCTTCAAAAATCAGGTTGAATAAATATGATGCTGATATACTGCAATATCCTAGCAGCAGACACAAATTTTATTCCATCTCAGAATACTAAACAGTATTTGTATGCTAACCAAATATATAACTTTTACATTGAAAAATCTAGTTGATCAATAAATGATACATTTTACTAATATTTTTATCATTGAGTTGGATATGGTTGGGTGTTGTATAACCATATTATAAAGCTACACAAAGTCAGGCTTTCATCAAAAGCCAACAAGAAATGCCTGGTTACCTTTGTATTTTTCCTTCCTGATCCTGAAGAGACAGAAACATCTCAAATGTAGTTTAGAGGTTGAGCAAGTGACTATGGAGTGAGCATCATGTTGCAAGTAAATAAATAAACAAACAAGCAAATAAATAAATAAATGCTTTTAAGACCATTGAAGTAATTTGTTCCACATTTTAAAGAATTTTAACTTGCATTTGTTGGTTTTAGGAAAAAAAGGATATCAGTATTATTAGTAATCATCACTAGCTTTAGAACCAACTATTTGGTTCTAAATGGTAAGCAATGCAGAAAAAACATGGATGTTGTCCATATTTATCATTATTAATATATAAAATATTAATCATTATTAATATTGTATTGCTTCTTCTTAATTTCAACTTTGGGTGATGCTGTCTGGTCTAGTTTGAAAGCAGCTGGAATGTGATATACCAGAAACAGAACAGCTTTTAAAAGGGGGAATTTATTAAGTAGCGTGTTTACAGTTCTAAAGTCATGAAAATGTCCAAATTAAAGCACAGCTATAGAAATGTCCATCTAAGGCATCCATGGAAAGATACCTTGGTTCAAGAAGGCTGATGATGTTCAGGGTTTCTCTCTCAATTGGAAAGGCACATGGCAAACATGGCAACGTCTGGTAGCTTTCTCTCCAGGCTTCTTGTTTCATGAAGCTCCCCCAGGCGTGGTTTCCTTCTTTATCTCCAATGGTCTCCGGCTGCATGGGTTCTCATGATTCTCCATAATGTTCTCTAGCTGTCTCCATAATGCCTCCTCTTTTAAAGGATTCAGGTAAACTAATCAAGACCACCTGGAATGGGTGGAGTCACATCTCCTTCTAATCAAAGGTTAATTCCAATAATTGGGCAAGTCACATCTCTGTGGAGATAATCTAATCAAGTTTCCAATTTATAGTGCTGACTAGGGAATAAAAGAAATGGCTGCCTCTACAAGATGGATTCAGATTAAAGCATGGCTTTTCTAGGGTACATAATTTTTCTGAATTGGCACACTGTCTTTTTATGAACACTTCATCTATGACATATTTCTTCCTTGAAATTCCTGAAATTGCCACAGTGTACCATGAACACAATAAATATACACATAAAATTGAGACTATTCATCACTTAAAGAGATTTCATTCTTAGGTAGATCTATGGATAGACAATTTGACCACCAGCCTGATGTCTTGAGGAGCCAAGCCTTTCTAAGTAATTATTATTTTTAATAACAAAACACCTGCTGCTTAATGCACTAAGGGTTAGCAGAACTCTAGAGATCAGCAATAGAAAGTACAGAAAACTAGCAAAGTATATAGTTTCATTTATCACCATTGGTAACTCTGTGGTAAGGGTTGTATTGGCACTGAGGTTTTATTTGCTTAGTTGATTTCAGACCTCCTCCAGCAAATTGACTGCTTTGCGCAGTTTAACTGAGTCAAATCTAGCTTTCAAGTATTTCTAGGGAGTTAGCACCTGCCAGGCCTAATTAAATGCTTGACTAATCTTCTATTGTACCTATGAATTCAGACTTTCTAATTATTGATTCTTAAATGGTAGCATTGAGAATTGAAGTACTTTCATACCTTACTTTGGTGGAAGAAGCTTCAGCATGGGGAAAAAAGGGCTGTGCATGGGAACTGCTTTGGGTCAGTCTGACAAGTAATGCTCCCTTGCTCCAGAATATAATGCTTTGGAAGTACAACAAGAAGCTGCAACATAAGGGAGGATTTTGTGAATAATCAGGAATACATCCCCCCTTCTAAATATTTGACTTTGTCCTTCAGCACAGTCATCTATAAAATGTTCATTCACTAAAAGGAAAACAAATAAAAAATATTTAAACGTAAAACAGTGCATGGCAAAACTATTGAAGGAAGAAATGAATAAACATCGACTTATCACACATCCTATATGGAGAAATATTTGAGCCACTGGGCAACATAGAGACATTTATGAGCTCCACAGCCCTTCCTGAATGAAGATGTCATGGTGTACTACATTCCAAGTTCATTAAGGTGAAAAAATCTGACAATAACAACTGCTAGTGAGGATGTGAATCAATCGATTCCTCATATGCTACTGGTGAGAAAGCAAACTGGTCAAATCATGTTGGAAAGTAGTTTGGCATTATTCACCAAAATTAAACTAACTTATGGCCAAACAATTCTATTTACAAGTAGACATCTAATAAGATTCATCTGTACATGTTAAGTATTTGTTCAAAAATGTTCAGAGCAACATTTTTTGTGCTAGCTCCATATGGAAGACAGACTAAATGTCCATCAGCAGTAGGATGAATGAAATGTTTTCTTTTTATAAAATGGGTTATGGTATAGCAATGAAGTTTATTAAAAAATTTTAAATTGAAAAAATAATTTAAGTCAAATAATCTAGATGAATTTCATATGCATAATATCTGACACCCACAAAACAGAACAAAATTATAATTCCATTTATATAAAATTCAAAACAGCCTAACAAAAATTATAATTTTTAGTGATATACCATAACAAATAAAGGTATGGGGAAAAACAAGGAAATAAATATCACAGAAGTCAAGATGGTTGTTATCACTGGAGAAGAGGAACTAATAGTGATTCTATAGGCATATGTGGGCAATTTATGAGATGCTGGCAATGATTTCTTTCTTAAACTTGGTAGTAGTATATGGATGCTCACTTTGTAATTAATTAACTTTATATTTTATGCTTTTTTCTGAATGTATACTATATTTCTCAGTTAAGAAGACAAGCATCAAGAATGACTATGATGTAATTTCATGTTTTTTGAGGAGACACCTTATGCTTCTAGAATTCAGCTACAGCAATTTATAAATTAAAAACTTTATTGTATAACTGATTTCTTTAGTACTTTGCATGGTTCAGTTCAGATATCAACTTGGCTAGGTCATGATGTCAGGCTATTTGGTCAAGCAAGCAATGGTTTGATTGTTACTATGAAGCCATTTCATGGATTTAAATAATTAGGCAGTAGATTGAATCTACAGATAATTTCATCCATAATCAACAAAGGAGATGGCCTTCAGCAATGAGAGAAGTCTCATTCAATCAGCTGAAGCCTTAAAGGGAGAACTGATGATTTCAGTAGTCTGAAAAAGAAGTGCCTGCCTCTACTTCAGCCATCAGCTTCTTCTGGGGAATTCATCAAAACCTTAATTTGAGTCTCCAATTTACAACTTGTCCTATGGCATTAGGACTTTCCAGTCTCCATGGTGATATAAGCCAATTGCTATAATAAATTTTCTTAGAGAAACTTGACTAATAAAACCACTAATCTATTCTCTGCCTCTATAATTTTGTTGTTTTGAGAATGTTATATAAATACTATTAGACAGTATGTCACCTTTCTGTATTGGATTTTTTTCACTCAGCATAATATTCAGAAGATTAATCCAAGTTTGTGTGTGTGTTGGGGGTTGAGTCATGATCTCACAAAAGCCATGCTCAGGCTCTAATTCCTCATCCCGTGGATGTGAACCCATTCGTAAACAGGAACTTTGAAGATGTTATGAGTTAAAGTATGCCCAAACTGCATGCATGTGGGCTTTAATCCAACATGGCTGAAGTCTTTTTTTTTAAAAAAAACATCTTTATTGTGAAATATAGCATATATACAAAAAAGCAATAAATTACAAAGTGCATTTTAACAAGTAGCTATAGAATCAATTTCAGAGTATGATATACATTACAGTTCCATAATTTCGGGTATTTCCTTCTAGCTGCTCTAAGGCACTATAGACTAAAAGAAATATCAATATAATACTTCAGTAGTCGTACTCATTTGTTAAACCCCATCTTTTCTGTTACAACTCCTCATTCTCATTTGATCCTTCTTCTAATCTTTAGGGATATTTGGGCAATGATCATTATAACTTCTTCATGTTGGGAAGCAGTGACAACATTACGGGGCAAAGGGGGTGCAATATGTTGATGTTCTTGGAGAGATTGGTAATTCTGGGTTTCAAGGCTTATCTAACCTAGGACCAATCTGGAGGTTACAGGTTTCTGAAAAATAAACTTAGTGAGTGAAACTTTTATAGAGTCTCAGATAGAGCCCTGTGTATGCTTTAGGGTTTACAGGAATACTATTGGTTGGGGCTTGGCATATTACAGCAATTAGCAATATTTAGCTGAAGCTTGCATAAAAGTAACCTCCAGAATAACCTTTCATCTCTATTTGAAATCTCTTAGCCACAGACACCTCATTTTGTTATATTTCTTTTCCCCTTTTTGGTCAGGATGGCATTGTTAATCCCATGATTTCAGGCCCAGGCTCATCCCTAGAACTCATGTCCCATATTGGCAAGGAGACGTAACACCCCTGGATGTATGTCCCATGTAAAAAGGAAGGAAATGACTTTACTTGCAGAGTTGGGTTTAGAGATAGGGAAGCCACATCTGAGCGACAAGAGTGGTTCTTGGGAAGTAACTCTTAGGCATAACTACAGGTAGGCTTAGCTTCTCTGCAATAGAAATAAATTCATAAGAGCAATCCTCTAGATGAAAGGCTTGGCCTGTTAACTTGGAAGTCCCTAATGTGTGAGAGGGTATCAGGGATTTCCCAGGTGGGAAAATGTAATAATTCCATATTTTTTCTTCAGTCTTTCAGAAGACTTTTAAATACTTTTTAATTATCTGCCCAACATACTCCAGAATGTAACTGGGTATTACATTAAGCTATACAGATTTACAAGACCTAACACCCAATTCTAGGCTCCATGTTTTAGGTTGTTTAAATGAACTAGCCAGACAGGTTAAGTTAGATTGTGTGCTAGAGAACATTTAAGCCTGGACAAAATAAATGTCTCTTCCTTTGGTCTTGTATAGTAGGTGAAGTTCTAAAATACAAACAATATCATCCTTTCCCCTATATTCTGATTTACCTTAGTCTCAACCAGATCAGTTTCGTTCTTATCTTTAATTGAAGCCTGATCTCTTTTTTGGCTTCTTTAACAGTTGCTGTATGTAGCAATGCTGACTTTCAGAGCTTCAGAACTCCAACTCTGAGCCTTAGGTGTCACACAAATGAAGTCTCTTTAAGCAAAGGAGATTTGGACATGGGAGGAGAAGCCATGGGAGAAGCCAGAAACTGGAAATCAACGGAACCCAGAAGAGAAAGGAGAAGATGCCACTATGGACATTGCTGTGTGACAGAAAAGCCAAGGAAAGAGGATCCCCAGCACTCAGCCCCAGAATACCACAGTCTTTGAGGAGAAAGCATCACCTTGCTGATGCCTAGATTTTGGATTTCTCCTAGTCTCAAAACCATGAGCAATTAAGTTCCTGTTAATCCAACCCACTATATGATATTTGTTTTAGCAGCCAGAAAATGAATACAGTGTGCATCAATAGTTTATTCCCTTTCGTTGCTGAATACCATCAATGCTATGGATATACCAGAGTTTGTCTAACCATTCAGCCATTGAATTACATCTGGGTTGTTCCAGATTGGGACTATTACAAATAAAGTCATTGTAAAGATTCATGTACAGGTTTCTGTGTAAAAGTAAGTCATTTCTTCTGCACAAATGCCCGTGACTACAATTGCCAGGTTGCTTGTATTTACATGCTTTTAGTTTTTACAAAACTGCCAAACTATTTTCCAAAGTGATGGTACTATTTTACATTACCACCAGCAATATACTGTGATCCAGTGTCTCTACATCTTCACTAGCATTTGGTATTGTCACTATTTTTTATTTTAGCTATCCTGATAAGTGCATAATATCTCACTGTGGTTTTGATTTGCATTTCCCTAAGGGCTAATATGATAGAGGTGTTTTTATTTTCTTATTTGCCATCTGAATATCTTCTTCAGTAAAATGTCTTTTCATGACTTTTACCTATATTCAAATTGGATTGTTTTATGTTCTTTTGAATTTTGAGGGTCCTTTCTACATTCTAGATGCTAATCTTTTGTCAGATATATGGTTTGCAAATATTTCCTTCCAGTCTGTGGTTTGCTTTTCCATCCTTTTAAAGAGAGTCTTTCCTAAAGCAAATATTCTTAATTTTGATGAAATCTGATTAATCAATTCTCCCCTTATGGATGTGCATTTCTCTAGCATCATTTGTTGAAAATGCTATCCTTTCTCCATTGAATTTTTTTTTTTTATATCTTTGTCAGATTGGTTGAGCATATTTGTGTGGGTCTATTTGTAGGATCCCTGTGTTCCATTGGCCTGTGTACCTCTACCAGTAACACAAACTCTTGATTATTGTAGCTATATAATGTCTTAACATTGAGTAAACTAATTATTCCCATTATATTCTTCCTTTTCAAAATTGTGTTAACTCTTTTACTTCCTTTGAATTTGAATCCATATAAATTTTTGAATTATCTTTTTTTATATCTACCAAAAACTCTTACCAGGATTTTCATAGCAGTTTCATTAAAACTTTATCACAATTTGGGGAGAATTGGTATCTTTACAGTGGTGAATCTTCCATTCCATGAACACAGTATGTCTTTCCATTTCTTTAGATCTTCTTTGATTTATTTCATTAGAATTTCATAGTTTATACCTCAGTATTTCATTTTTTGAATGATCATAAATGATCATTTTAAATTTCAGATTTCATATGCGCATTGGTAGCATATAGAAATGCAATTCATAGTTTTATCCTGTGGTGTTTGGCTAAAGTACAGGGTTATTGTCTAAAAGTTTTCTGTCTTGCTAGACTGGCCCTTTCCTTGTTCTTGGTGAGAGACAGCACAATATTGTTGGAGTTTTTATTGTCTGCATCCATTGATGTTTCTAGATTGCCAGCTCCTTCAGCTTTAAATCTGAGAAAAAATTGGCAATAAGAAAAATCAGAGAATTCTCTACCATCTTATTCCTCATATCTTGAGGTTTCCAGATGATCTGCCTTTTTCTATCTACCTTTCAAAGTCTCTTACATATATACAATTGTACATACATACATACATACATATAACATTTCTAATTGTATTAGCAGAAGGAACAAGGTAGAGAGTGTCTACTCAATCCTCTTAGACACATAGGTCTATAACTATTTTTTAATTCTCCACCCTATTGAACTATTCATACTTTAGTGTGCCTAGTTGGGTTTATTAAAACACATTTCACAGTTTCAATATATTAGTTCATCATGGGGTTGCATGTCATAGCAGTTATTTTCTGCTGGCAAAGTTCTTAGAGGAATGGAAGACTTAGTGACAGTGACTTATTACTGTATTAGCCATATTACTCTCCTCTGGATAGGAAAGGGATTCAGACTGCAACATTTCAAAGCCATTTTATTTTTCACACAAAAGCCACAAGTATTTAGGGTGGAATTTTTCTTAGTTTGGTAAACACATATAAAAAATTTTAATGATGTATATAAATTTTTGTCTTTCTTGGGTTACATGCATCTTAAAAGCACCTTTTCATCTGAATTTACCTTTTCCTTCATACAAAGTATCCATAATGTCCTTAGAAACTTATATACATTAATATTAGAATTGATTATTTGCAATTAATTTTGTTAGTGACTCAATGTTAAATTCTGAAGGAAAATTGTAGCTTCTTAGTAAACAAAGTATTATTTACTGATTCATGAGCATTACAAATATATATAAATATTTAATTCATTTATATAAAACTAGTGTTTATCATAAAATAAGGCTAAGTGACTCATCTCCTCCTAAAGTCATTTTCTTCTGCCTGGCTAGCAAATTTTGGATTTTCTGTCACATAGCAATGTCTCAGGTGATGACTTCTCCTTTCTCTTCTGCTTTCCACTGATTTCTGGGTTCTGGCTACTCTGTGTGGCTTCCCTCTCCAATTGGCTTTCCCTTTGCTTATAAAAGACTCCAGGAGTTGGATTAAAACCCAGTTGATTTAGTTGGACCAACTGTGACTGAAGATCTTATTCACAATGGGTCCAAACCCACCAGAGTGTTGACCAAGACCAAGAACGTACCCAAACTGGGGTTACACAATTCAATCTATGACACATGGTGAATTGCATCGATTGATCTTTGAACATTACAACAGTCTTGCATTCAGTGCATATAGTTTATTTAGTCATGATCTGTTATTATTTTTATGTATTACAAAATAGTATTTGTTGATATTTCGTTAAGGGTTTTTACATGATGGATATTGGTTTTACATTTCTTTTCTTGGGATATCGCTTGTAAGTTTTGATATCAAGTTTCACTGGCTTTATAAAATGTAGCTGGTAAGTGTTCCAAACACTTCTATTTTCTATAAGAGTTTATGTAGGATTTGCATTATTTCTTTATTAAATATTTGATAGAAACCATCTGGGTCTTGAGTTTTCTTTTGAGCAAGGTTTTTGATTATGAATATATCTTCTTTAATGTATATGTGATGTGATGGTCAAGATCATGTGTCAACTTGGTCAGGTTTTGGTGTTCACTGTTTGGTCAAACTAGCACTGGCCTGATTGTTACCATGAGGACATTTCATGGGCTTAAATTATGAAATCATAAGTTGATTGCATCTATGACTGATTATATCTGCAATCAAGTGAGGTGATTGCCTTCAACAAGAGAGAAGTCTTATCCAATCAGTTGAAGGCTCTAAAAGGAGAAGTGTTAATTTCAGCAGTCAGAAGAGAAAATTTCCATCTCTACTTTAGTCAGCTGGCTTCTCTTGGGAAATCTATTGAAAACCCTCACTGGAGTTCCAAACTTGCTGCCAGCCTTGAGAAATTTGGGTGTATGCTTCTTCTAGTCACATGAAACAATTCTTAATAAACATCTCATATTTGCAGATATTTCCTATTGGTTCTGTTTCCCTAGGGAACCCTGACTAATACATGTGACTATTCAGATTTTCTATAGTTTTGTATTGAAACTTTGTGTTATTTTATAGAAATTTGTGTGATTAATATGTTGCCAAATTTATTGGCTAAAGATTTTTATAATAATTTCTTTTGTATGCTGTATGGTGGAGGGTCACATTTCATTCTTTCTCCATGTGGCTATCCTGTTATTGCAGCACCATTTGTAGAATTCGGGGCAGGGGTGGGGATTGCATGGGCCAGAAATTGAACCCAGTGTCCCACATGGCAGGCAAAAATTCCACCACTGAACTACCCTTGTACCCTTAAAATAATTCTTATTATGATTTTAATGTCTATAGTAACTGTAATAATGTCCCCCTTTTTATTCCTGATATTGGTAATTTGTATTTTTTCTCTTTCTTCTTGATCATTCTTACTAAGGGTTTAACAATTTTATTGATTTTTCAGACTACCAATTTGACTTTGTTGATTCACTCTATTTTTTGTGTCTTATTCCATTGATATTCTGCTTTAATATTTATTATTTCCTTCCTTCTACTTACTTTCAATTTACTTTGTTCTTTTTTTTATCTGTACCTTAATTTGGGATCTTAGCTAATTGAGTGCAACCTTTACTTTCTAATGTAATCATTTAAAGCTGTAAATTTATTTCTATACTTTCAATATTCTCTATATTCAATACTTTCTATGTTTTCAAAAGCTGCATCACACAAATTTTGCTAAGTTGCAATTTCATTATTATTCAATGAAAATATTTTAATAATTTCCTTGACTCTTTTTGCCTATTCATTTATTTAGAAGTGAGTCATTTATTTTAAGTAAATGGAAATGATTTAGATATCTTAATGTTATTCATATTTAGTTGTGGCTAGGTATTATAATACTATATATTTTTAATCCTTTGACATTTATTGAGGCTTCATTTTCTGTTCCAGCATATGGTCTGTCCTGATGAATACCCATGTACATTTAAGAAGTAATGTACCGTGCAGTTATTGGGTGTACTAAATAACATTTGGGTTGACTTGGTTGATAATGTTCAAATCTTCTATATCTTTTATTGATTTTTTTGCCTGCTTGTTCTATTAATAATTTGAGAGAGGGGTATTTAGAGATGCAACTATGTTTGTGGATTTGCCTATTTCTCTCTTTATTTTTGTCAGGTTTTACTCCAAGTATTTTAAAGCTTTGGTTACACATGTATTACTGTTACATTTTGCTGTTAAATCAATTCTTTAGCCGTAAGAAATATCCCTTTCTACATCAAATGATACTCAGATAAAACTCTTAAAACTTATATTATCTGATATTAAAATAATCATAGCAGCTATATTCTCTGTTATCCTTTTAATTTCAACTTAAAGTCAATTGATAGACTGAATATAAAAACCAGACCCAATTATTGGTTTTGTAAGAAATGTACTTTAATTGTGAAGACAATGAATTATAGCTTTAAATTTAAGGGGTAGAAAAGGTATTATTCCTTGCAAGCCCAAAGCATAAGAAACTTACTATGGCTTAAATGAGTTAGACATTTATTTGTCTCATTTAAAATACTCAGCTAATGTGGAACCTCTGTCTGTGAACTTAACAGAACCCAGAATCCTTCTAATGTGTTGCTCCATCATCCATTGAGTATTGCACTCATTTTGGTAAATCAAGATAGCTCAGCTCTGTGTCCACATGCAAGTAAGAAGGAATAAAAGGTACACTCCTTCTTTTTAAGGGCAGAACTGAAAATGATAATGTTACCAAACAAAGGCTATGGATTCTTCTGCCCAACACATTCAATAACCAATTCCTGATACACTGGGGTTTTAAAGAAAGAAAGAGTTTATTACTAGGCACATGGTAGGAAAGCAGACAGCATAATGGCCCAAAATCTGTCTCCCTGAACTACAGTAATTCAGGTGGTTTTATTGGAGAAAAGGTGGGTAAAGTTTAGGATAATGAACATGAGGCCCCAGATGATGTCATTAGAGGTGTTCTGATTACTGAGCATGTGTAGATTGATTATGTGCTTAGTCACAGAATGTACGAAAGAAAATGGCAGAATGAGGTATAGGTGACATGCAGGTAAACTTCTACTGTGCATGTCAGGAGGGCCCACTTCGGTTAAATCTAGTCTTGGTCATCAAGATCATTTGGGACTAGGGGTGGGTTAGCTCTGGGTGAACCCAAGACCCTACATTAACAAACATTAGGGGCTGTCTTTAGTGATTATAGGACTTTAAAGTTGAAAAACTGGATAACCAGGTATAGATGAAGGTGAGTCACAAGGTTTTTACCATCACAAGGCTGAAAATGGAGTTAAAAATAACATGAGATAACAGTTTGTGTTAGTGGGAGGTATACAGGAGGAACAATGAGAGCTATACATTCATATTTTATAGCAGAAAATAATAGATAATGTGTAAAAATGAAAAAAATCAAGAAATAAGAGTGCAAGCATGTTACTTAGAAATATCAGAGATAATAGAAAGGGTGAATGTGGCTCCCTCCAGGGAATGAGGAGTAGGCTTGGGAAGGTGTGGGGTAGGGAATGGCTATTTTCAAATTATAAACCTTGTAGAATTACTTGACTTTCATAGTTATGTTCATGCACAACTTTGATAGCAATAAAAATAATTTAAAAAGAAGGGAAGTTGAGAATGAATATGATTAATTTTAAAATTTTCCATGAGAATATTGGCCCTCCAGAAAATTATAATTTTTCCTATATTACATTAGAAAAGTTTTTTAAAAACTCAAAAATAAACAAATAAACAAATAGATAAATACCATGGTGTGAAACCAGAAGTCAATAGTAGAAATTTTCATCAATACTACAATGGCTGCATCAATTATCAAATCATTTGGCACCATTCAGGAGCATGGTGAAGTGGATTAAAAACTCTATTTCCTTTGGTCAGAAGTTAGAGAGAGGTGACACACTATGTGCTCTTTCCAGAAGCCTAGTGTAGTGAAGTAGACATTTGGGTACATTTTAGCCTTCTTCAGTGTATACATGATGTTATTAATCCAAGGGAAAGATCAAAGAATCTCCTAACAGATGTTAACAATGCAGCAATTATAGAGTAGTTTAGATTTTATAGAATAATGTTTGCCACTTATCAGAAGTCACTTACCAGAAGTAAAAGCTTGCCTAGTATCTGTGACATTCTCTTGCCTACAAATATGTAGATAGAAAAAAGGTACATGTGAAGAACGTTTTTTACCCAATGGGTGCTCAAATATCCATGCTTTGAAACTCAGCAGAATTTAGAGCTCCCAAAGGAGTACAACACAAAAAGCTGGAGAAACTCCAGAATTAGCTAGAAAGGATGGGGGAGTCACAGGCAAGATGGGGAAGAGTAAGAGAGAACAGATGGAGAAGGAAATGATTTAAGCCTGCATTGGGTCTCTTGAGGTCATTGAGAAAGTTTTGGGAATTTTCCTAAAAATGATTTGCAGATACCCTGGGAGAATATCCTGGGAGAATATTACCTGAGGGAGTAATAAAGTAGCAGAAACAAGTCTACGGGTTGCTCCTTCCAGAGGTTGCTACCTAAGAAAGAGTTGGCTAATATCCATGAATGGTTCTTTATGAACAGATATATCATCTGGAGATTGGAATTGTAGAGAAGAAAACTCACTCTTCCATGCAGGCTTGGGAATTAAATAAGATGGTCTGTTCTGTGCTACAATAAGGCCCTAACGACTATGAGTGACAAAATATGTGTAAATGCTTCATTGAATGTAAGACAACAGTGGACAAAGGAAAAACTAATCAATTCCAATACTTGGACCTCCCAGCAGTCCCCACTCCTCCCAATTCTTCTCTCCCTAGCATTAGAGATATCTTGGAATGACAAAATTGGGTCTTACTCCAAAACCCTTGATTTTACAACTAAATCAAAACTTCTAAGCAATTCAAGGTACCTCATAGCTTTGCTCCATCCACCTTCCCAGCATTAATTCTTTCCATTTCCCTTACACAGGGAACAGTTAGTTTATGTTCTAATTGTTCTTATTTCAGCATTCCTGAACCAGTACTTTTTCTAGCTGTGATATTTTTCTTCTCTTCAAAGCCAAATTCAATACTAATTCTTTTATTGGTGTTTTCCTTCAACTTCCTCAGGCAACATTCATGACTTCTCCTACAATGTCCCTATAGTTTCCTACAATACTGCATTTATCTCATTATATCATGGTTATCTATTGTCTATTACACATGTGTGTATATATATATCCCATAGTTTGAAATTCTCAAAGGTAGAAGACATATTCTATTTACCTTTATTTTTATCTACAATACCTTCCATAGTTCCTGATGTGTATGAGATGTCTCATAAAAGTTTTCTGAAGTTAATAAGGAATCAGTAATTGATGGAGATTTTCATATTGAAGTATGATAAAAATGCTAGAGGGTATTCTAAGTACTTGACTGCAACTCATAATTATTTCAGAAAATATTTCATTCTGTTCTGCTTTCTTAGTTCCAATTCATTAGGAATTTGTCTTTGTTTGTCCCAGCCGTTCTTGTGGCTAAATGTCCTTTGTTTCGGCCTACAATTGTGTTGTATTTGATGGGTAATAATCAAATATTTCCAACTGCACTTTCTGGAGAGGGGTAAGTAAGCCCAATTTGAAAAACCAGAACAAAATAGTAGAGAGTGGGAAAAGATAAAATTAAACCATACAAAGAAAATCGTCATTGTGAGCATTTTATATTAACCTTTTAAAATGATGGATTATCCATTCTGAGCACAACTATATCAATCAGGGAAAATTATAGAGGCAAGGGATATGACAGCAGCTGTGTGGTTTGCCTAATGATTCTGGACTCCTAACATTTCTTAGCTTGGTGGTACAGACTATCAGGACTAGGAATTATGTGAGGTTGTGACAAAAATACAAATGTCTTACACATCAAGGAAAAAAGAAAGACCCTGAAGATTAAGACGTCAAAAAGTTGCTGGTTAAAATGGCTTCTTCTGGGTTGTTTGAAGAATTTCTTTCACTAACCTATCTCCTGAGGCATTCCAAATTTGTGACTTCCTGACCCCTTTATTAACAGAAGCATGGCTATCTATTGTTCTTTGTTCTTAGAGGAGGAGAATTGGAGGAATATATGTTTTATACACATACATACATTTATTGTATACACATACATACACTTAAGGAGGGATCAAACATTGCAACTAAACACCAAGAAGAACTGAGAATTGTCTGTTGTTGTTGAACGTTTAGACAATTTTTAGTCTCAGAATATGTGAGCTCAGTCCTGATAAGTATATTTCTTGGTGCATATTTGGATTTTAGCAAACGTTGAAATTGTAGAATTTAGGTAGGGGGTTAAACAGAAAAAATAATTGGTTTTCGCAGATCCCCAAATTTGCTTCTCAACAATTTGTTTTAACATATGCAAATTTGGTAAGAGAATAAGTAATTTCAAATAAATAAATGAAATGAACAAGCTGATTAAATGCCAGGCTGATGATGGGGCCAGACAGAGTGTGAGTTCAGAAAGGAGCTGGGTAGCAGTGTTATCAAACCAATAAGGCACTTCCACATCTTCCTTTGAGTAATCTTCAAAGTAATAGCAGGAAAATTTCAAAGAATAGAGAAAAATGAAGCAAGAGTTCTTTAATACCCTTTGTAAGACTACTTGTAATGTATATACAATGCATATACAATGCATATAATTGTATTCTGGTCTAAAAGATTATTCTTTCATCCATTTCAATAAGTATTATATGAGCACCTATTATATGCCAGGGGCTGCTATTATGTGCATGAGACATATCAGTGAACAAAATAAAGATCCCTGTTCTCACAGGGCTTAAGCTCCAGTGGAAGAATAATGATTTCTTGAGTGGCAAGAATTTAAGATGACCAGAATATGAAAAATGCTGTTATATTTAAAAAAAATACTCTATTCCCATTTTTTCATTTAACAATCCACCTATATGCCTGCAGGCAAAATTTCAAACTTGCCAGAGGTCATGTGGAACATACACTTAACATTAACATTAAAATATTGAAAAGTAAAGAAAAAAAAAATAACGGTAACCTTTCCTTGCAAATAGTGAAATCTCCTCCTAAACTTAAGGTTCTATTAATCCCCCATCGTTATTTAAAGTAAGAAGCAATTGTGATCATTCACACATACTTTTGTATTGATTAAATAGCCTTCCTAATCAAAATCACAACAGCCTTCTTTGCAGAAATTGAAAATATAATCATATAATTCATATGGAAAGGCAAGAGAAGTGCAATAAGCAAAATCATATTTTAAAAAAAGAGAACAAATTCAAAGGATACACGTTTCCTCATTTCAAAATATATCACAAAGCAGGTGGGCAATGTTCTCACCTGCCATGCCAGAGACCCGGTTTCAGTTCCCAGTGCCTGTCCATGTAAAAAAAAAAAATACATATACATATATATATATATATAAATTTTTTGTGATATGTGTATATATATCACAAAGCTACAGTAATCAAAACAGTGTGGTACAGGCACAAGAACAGACAATTTGGCCAATGGAATAGAATTGAAAGTTCAGAAATAGATGCACAAATCTATGACCAATTGATTTTTGACAAGGGAGCCAAGTCCATTCAACAGGTAAAGAATAGTCTCTTCAACAAATGATTCTGGGAAAATTGGATATCAATAGGCAAAAGGATTAAGGTCGACCCCTACCTCAAACCACATATAAAAATTAACTCAAAATGAATCAAGGACATAAATGTAGGAACAGGGACCTTAAATTAGGTTATGGATTCTTAGACTGTATACCAAAAACACAAGAAATAAAAGAAAAAAATAGATAAATTAGACAATAAATTAATAAAAATTCTAAACTTTTGTGTGTCAAAGGATATTAACAATAAAGCAAAAATACAAGCCACAGAATTGGAGAAAATATTTAGAAGCCTTGATTCTGATAAGGGTTTAAGTATCCAGAATCTATAAAGAGCTCCTACAACTCAGCAACAAAAGACACACAACCCAGTTAAAAAATAGGCAAAGGACTTGAATAGGTATTTCTCAAAAAAGATGACAAATGGCTAATAAACATGTTAAAAGATCTCACTACTATTAGCCATTAGAGAAATGAAAATCAAAACTACTATGAGAATATACTTCACACCCTGTAGAAGAGCTATGATTAAATAAACAGAAAATAACAAGTGCTGTCAAGAATGCAGATAAATAGGAACCCCTGTACCTTGTTAATGGGAATATAAAATGGTGCAGCTGCTTTGGAAAACAGTTTGACAGTTCCTTGAAAAGTTAAACATAGAGCAATGTATCACCTGGCAATCTCACTTCTAATTACACAGCTGAAAGAATTGAAATCAGGGGCTTCAAAAGATGTTTGTACTCCAGTGTTCACAGCAGCATTATTCACAATAACCAAAATGTGGAAACAACACAAATGTCCATCAACAGATGAATGGGTAAATAAAATGCAGTATATGCATACAATGGAATATTATTCAGTCATAAAAAGACTGAAGTTCTGATGCATGATGGATCTTAAAGATAGTGTATTGGGTGAAATACGTCAGCCGCAAAAGGACGTATACTGTATGGTTCCCCTTTATGAAATAATTAGAATATGAAAATTCATAGAAAAATTCATAGAAACAGAAAGTAAAATACAGGTTGCCAGGGAGATGGGGGAGGGTGGTTGAAATGGAGAGTTAATGAGTAATGGGTGCAGATTTTCTGTTTAGGGTGACGGAAACATTTTGGTAATGAATAGTGGGGATGTTCCACATTGTCAAAGTGATTAATCCCACAGAATTGTATGCTTGGGAGTGGTTGAATGGGGAATTTTATGGTATATACATGTTTCCACAATTAAAAAATATATAAACTGTATTAGTCAGGGTTCTCTAGAGGAACAGAACCAAAAGGAGATCTCTATAAATATGAAATTTATAAAGGTGTCTCATACAACCAGGGGACTGGAAGTCCCAAATCCGTAGGACAGGCTGGGAAACTGGCAACTCCAATGAAGGGACTCAGTGAATTCCAGAGGAGAGGCTTGCTGGCTGAGAAGCAGTGAAAATTCTTTCTTCCTTAAAAGTCTTCAGCTTCTTGGCTCAAATCCAACTAATTTTATCTAGTTTGCAGAAGACACACCCTTAGTTGATCATAGATGTAATCAGCCACAGCTGCAATCACCTGACTGATGATTTAATAAACCAGTCTTCTGGCTTGTCAATCAGCCAGGAAATATCCTTGCAGCAATGGTTAGGCCAGTGGTTGCCTGATCAGACAACTAGGCACCATTACTTGGCCAAGTTGACACTGGAACCTAACCATCAAAGTCCATCCCTTGTCAACTTGGCAGCTATACACATCACCTTGAAACAAGCTCAATTTCTAAATAGAACACAATAACAGACATATATTTCACCTAACAATTGTCAACTGTCCTGTGTACAAATGGAAACACTAAATCTCTCCAGAATAGGATGCAAGTCCTTAGGTAACATTTGCTCTTACATTTAATATCCTATAACTTAAATGCTATAACATGAACAATATAACATGTCAAGATATTTGCTTTATGTACAAAGACAAACATTCTCATAATAAAACAGGGAGGAAATATTCATTTCATCACAGTCCTCATCTCTGTAACTGGTAACATGGAGGTAGTTCATATTTACCACTGCCTTCTTCCACTGCCCACTCCATGTTCCCTTTACCCTCAGCAAGCAATTCAGCTGGCCATGGTTCTTTGCCTGGTGGGGTGACCCAAACATTCATTCCTGAAGTTTCTGGGCCTTTAGTAGTATTGCTTGGATTAGATTGTTGCACTATTCCATTAACATTGACCACAGGGCATGGCAATACTAAGAGACATCCTAGAGTATCTCCTGTATTCCAGAAAAACTCTTCTCTATGTGTAGTTATAGTCCTATTTCCCCTTAATAGCCATGATCAATCACCCCAGTCTGAACAGTAATCCTCTTTCTTGCTTATTGATTCAGAGTCATGAGAAGCACAAAGTATCCAGGTGGCAATCTTAACTTCAAGTTCAATGGATCCATTGTTGTGTCTTCTGGTAGGAGCACTTCTCCTTTTGAAACTAAGACCTATAGACTAGTAGAGCTTAAGGTCTCAGGGACAGGAATAAAACATTTTTCTAATAGATCACTAGAGGTGATAGTGAGTAATACCACATTCCCACACTCATTTCCACCCCTTAATTCCTGGAATCCTGAATCTTCGCTATGGGAGGAACAGCACCATACAATGGATACTGATTCAGACATACACAGCCTCCTGGAGAACATTGCCCCAGTGCTGCAAGGTATTGCCACCTAGATGATGCCATAATTGGGTCTTAAAAAGGCTTTTCCACTGTTCTTTCAACCCACCTACCTCTGGATGATGGGGAATATGGTAAGGACAGAGAATTCCATGAGCATGTGTCCATTTCTGCACTTCATTTGCTGTGAAGTGAATTTCTTGTTCAGAAGCAATGCTGTGTGGAATACCATGATGGTGGATAAGGCATTTGATAATTCCATGGATGGTAGTTTCAGTGGAAGCATTGCATGCAGGAAAGTCAAATCTATATCCACAGTATGTGTCTATTCCAGTTAGAACAAATCACTGCCCCTTCCATGATGGAAGTGGTTCAATGTAATCAACCTGCCACCAGGTAGCCAGCTGATCACCTCTGGGAATGGTGCCTTATCAGGGACTGAGTGTGAGTCTCTGCTGCTGACAGATTGGGTACTCAGCAGTGGCTGTATTCTAGTCGGCCTTTGTGAGAGGAATTCCATGTTGTTGAGCCTATGCATAACCTCTATCCCTACTACCCTGTCCACGTTATTCATGAGGCCATTGGGCAGGAGTGGCTGGGGAAAGAGGATGATTTGTTTCCACAGAATGGGTCATCTTATCCACTTGATCATTAAAACCTTCTACTGAAGTCACCCTCTGATGAGCATTAATATGGGACACAAATATCTTCATGTTTTTTGCCCACTCAAAAAAAAAAGCTATTCACATACCTCTTCTCCAGACCTCTTGTCACCAGTTTTCCAGCCATGCTCCTTCCAGGTGTCTGATCATCCAGCCAAACCATTAGCAATAGCCCATGAGTCAGTACACAAATGTAACTGGCCTGTTCTCTCCTTCCAAGCAAAATGAACAACCAGGTACACTGCTCAAAGTTCTGCCCACTGGGAGAATTTCCTCTCAGCATTGTCCTTCAAGGACATTCCAGTTGCCAGCTCATGATAGGCAAATCAGGTATCATGGTAACTTGAAGGCCCATAATTAAGCACTCAGTTTCTACGAAGCCAAAAGCTGTTTCCAAAAGGAGAGTAGTTATCTGCAGCAGATGGTAAGGCTTTACTCCAAAATCCTAGGGGTCTGCATTGTGATTCTCATATAGGGGCTGCCAAAGGCTCCAGACAGCATCTCTATTTGCCACTGACACATCCAGCACCATTGGATCTGTTGGATCATATGGCCCAAATGATAAAGCAGCTTGCACAGCAGCCTGGACCTGTTGCAGAGCCTCTTCTTGTTCTGGTCCCTGCTCAAAACTAGCAGCTTTTCTGGTCACTTGGTAAATGGACTGGAGTAGCATACCCAAATGAGGGATATGTTGACTTCCAAATCCAAACAGGCCAACCAGGCATTGTACCTTTTTTGGGCCATAGGAATGGCCAGATGTAACAGCTTATCCTTCACCTTAGAAGGGATATCTCAACATTCCCCACACCACTGGATACCTAGAAATTTCACTGAGGTAGAGGGGCCCTGTATTTTTGTTGGATTTATCTCCCATCTCCTGACATGCAAATGTCTTACCAATAAGTCTAGAGTAGTTGCTACTTCTTGCTCACTAGGTTCAATCAACATGATATCATCAATATATTGGACCAGTGTGATATCTTGTGGGAGGGAGAAACGATCAAGGTTCTTGTGGACAAGATTATGACATTGGGCTGGGGAGTTGATCTACCCTTGAGGTAGGACAGCGAAGGTATACTGCTGGCCTTGCAGCATTCTGGTGGTCCTTACTGACAGCTATTGAGAAAAAGCCAGTTGTCAGATCAGTAGCTGCATACCAGATTCCAGGGAATGTATTGATTTGCTCAAGCAATGATACCACATCTGGAACAGCAGCTGCAATTGGAGTAACCACCTGGTTAAGTTAACAATAATCCACTGTCATCTTCCAAGACCCATCTGTTTTCTGCAGAGGCCAAATAGGAGAGTTCGATGGGGGTGTGCTGGGAATCACCAACCCTGCATCCTTAAAATCTTTAAGAGTGGTGCTTCCACTTGGCCTTTCCTACCATAATAGTCCTCATTCCATGAGTCAGAGTATTAATGTGGGGATTCTGCCAGTTACTGAATATGTCAATTCCAATTATGAATTCTGGAACTGGGAAAATGACCACAGAATGGGTCTGGGGACCCACTGAGCCTGCTGTGAGACATACCTGAGCTAAAACTCCATTGATCACCTGACCTCCATAAGCCCCCACTTTGACTGGTGGACCAGACTGACATTTTGGGTCACCTGGAATTGATGTCACTTCTGAACCAGTGTCTAATAATCCCTGAAATATCTGATCATTGCCTTTTCCCCAATGCATAGTAACCCTAGTAAAAGGTTGTAGGCCTCCTTAGGAAGGCTAGAAGGAAGGTTAACAGTATAAATTTTGGGCAATGAAAAAGAGCTCTTCCCCAAGGGTACCTCATTCGAGGCTCTGCATCTGTAAACTGTCTCAAGTCTGGGAATTGATTAAGGGACCATGACTCTCTGTTTTTGTAATTCAAGTAGACTTCTGTTTATTTGACCTAGAATTCTTCTGCTTATACAGCTCAAACAAAAATTTAGTAGACTGCCCATCTATTTTACTTTAGGTACCCCATGATCTACAGCCAATGCTACAAGTGTCTGTGAGTCAGATTATTTTGACTGCAGTTTGCTGTTAAAAAATAAATAAACTTTGAGTTTGCTGTCCATTATGGTGGCCATGCCCACCCTGTCTATGGTGATTAAATGTTGCCACATGGCTTCTGCCAATTAGGGTGCACTGGTTTGAAATGATGTATGTATCCTAGAAAAGCCATGTTTTAATCCTAATCCCATTTTGTAAAGGCAGACATTTCTTCTCACCCCTATTCCATATTGTATCGTCTCTCTGGAGATATGATTGAATCAAGAGTAGTTGCTAAACTGGATTAGGTGGAGGCATGTCTCCACCCATTTGGGTGGATCTTGATTAGTTTCTGAAGTCCTATAAAAGAGGAAATGTTTTGGAGAATGAGAGACAATCAAAGAGAGTAGGGAATACTGCAGCACCACGAAGTGGGGTACACGAGCCAGTGACCTTTGGAGATGAAGAAGGAAAATACCTCCTGGGGAGCTTCATGAAACTGGAAGCCAGGAGAAAAAGCTAGCAGATGATGCCATATTCTACATGCGCCCTTTCAGCTGAGAGAGAAGCCCTGACTATGTTCACCGTGTACCTTCTCACTTGAGAGAGAAACCTTGAACTTCATCAGCCTTCTTGAACCAAGGGATCTTTCTCTGGATGCCTTTGATTGAACATTTCTATAGACTTGCTGTAATTGGGACATTGTCTTGGCCTTAGAACTATAAACTAGCAATTTAATAAATTCCCCTTCTAAAAAGCCATTCTGTTCCTGGTATATTGCATTCTGGCAGCTAGCAAACTAGAACATAAGGATTCTGATCATACACATTGTATTTAAGGATTTTAGCTCAGTCAGTGACAGTAGTTCCCACAGCAATATCTGACCTTCAGAAAAGGGCAACTACAGAGATCTTCAGGGATGCTGGAGCTAGTCTCAAATTTATTTCTCAAAGTTCTATTGAAGATGTGTCCTCCGGAATTTCCTGGGTGAATGAGCTGGTCTTCCATGTAAAATACACTCTAACATTCCAATTTCTCTAAGCCTCTGAATCCCCTCATCTACATTATACCATGGCAATTCTGGCATTTTGACCTCAGGTAATGTTGGCCACCTTTTGATCCATGTTTCAGCCAAATATCCAAATGAACTGTTAATGCTCTTTCTGATCCCTCAAGCTACAACATTGAATGCAGAATCTATTTAGGGGGTCCATATCAATAAATTCAGACTGATCCAGCCTTATATTCCTACCACCATTATCCCACAACCTTAAAATCCATTGTCACACATATTCCCCTGGTTTCTAGCTATATAAATTGGAAAACTCACACAGTTCTTTTGGATTATAACGTACCTCCTCATGTGTGATACTTGGTACCTCACCTTTAGGGGTCTTTAGATAGAATGATATAACACATGACAAAATATTAAAAGTTGTTAAATCATGCTAAGTGGGTAAGGGCATATTGGAGTTTCTGCATTGGCTTTATATTCTCCTTACAACTGTCGTATAAGTTTGAAATTATTTTAAAATTTAAATTTTTCTAAGACATTAGTCTGTCCTGGGGGGATTTACTTCAATCCCATTGGTTGTAGAACATGGAACAATTGCAAGTTTCCTCCTCTTATTGAGAGATGAAAATTCTGTAAACTGTTATTTATGGTTAATAATATATTAACTTATCCAATAACCAGAAATGTAAAGACATTATGACATCACAGAATAGAAAAAATAGAAGGACTTCCCCTTTGCAGTTTTAATTCTCTGAGATATAGGGCTAGAAGATATGTGGCCTATAGTTTGAAAGCTTTGTATCCATTATTTAGTGAAGCTGTAGTGATTTGAAAGGCTGTATGTCCCCTAGAAAAGCCATGTTTTAATCTAAATCCCATTTCATAAAGGCAGAATAATCCCTATTCATACTGTATGTTTGAAACTGTAATTAGATCATCTCCTTGGAGATGTGATATAATGAAGAGTGGTTGAGCTGGATTAGATGGCGACATGTTTCCACCCATTTGGGTGGGTCTTGATAAGTTTCTGGAGTCCTATAAAAGAGGAAACATTTTGGAGAATGGGAAATTCAGAGAGAGCAGAGCAGAACAACATAGCCATGAGAAGTAGAGTCCACCAGCCAATGACCTTTGGAGATGAAGAAGGAAAATGCCTCCCAGGGAGCTTCATGAAACAGGAAGCCAGGAGAAGAAGCTAACAGATGATGCCATGTTCGTCATGTGCCCTTCCAGATAAGGGAAACTCTGACTGTGTTCACCATGTGCCCTTCCACTTGAGAGATAACCCTGAACTTCATCGGCCTTCTTGAACCAAGGTATCTTTCCCTGGATGCCTTAGATTAGACATTTCTATAGGCTTGCTTTAATTGGGACATTGTCTAGGGCTTAGAACCGTAAACTAGCAACTTATTAAATTCTCCTTTTTAAAAGCCATTCTATTGCTGGTATATTGCATTCTGGCAGCTAGCAAAGTAGAACAGAAGTAGAACAGAAGTCAATATAGGTAAAGAACAGCTTCAAATATTTGACTTTTGTAAGGACATCCATTGCCAAAAACCTTTCCTAGATCAAGAAATCTTGAAAATTTTCATGGGTGTATTCTCTATCATGTAACAGGATAACCACCACCCTTTGTATAATAGTTTTTTGTGGGGGTTTTTTGTCCCTTTTTGTTAACATTGGTAGGCAAATAGAATATTTGCCTCAATGCATTCTGTTTCAAAGACTAGATTCTGGACATCAGACAACAGACAAGAGTATAGAAAAGTAAAATTTTATATGAATAGCTAATACAGTTTTTTTGTAAAATGAACTCATTTCCTTTACACAAAAAAGTAAAATAGTCTCAAGTTAAACCCATTAAAATATTATATCCGGAAAACTAATATGTTTGGCTGTACAGTGTGCATAAAATAAATGGAAGATGGAAGAGTGGCCAAAAATATAGGTATAGGCACATATTTCTGGGTTTCATGATTTTGTGTTTGATGGCTTAGGTTCTGCTGTACATTTTCTTTAAAGAAAATCGTATTTTATAACATAAAACCTCAGCACATGTGCACTTGGCTAGCAAGGGGAAAACCCTGTCTCAGTGTTCTGTAATATATTTATGAAGGGATTTGAAGCAACCAACAGTTACTACAGAAGAAAAAATAAAAAACGTTGGTCCCTGAATTTTTTAAAGCAAACACAAAGGTTTAAGTACTATAGCTACCTTGTAAACTCTCTGGAAGCAACATCAACACTGGCTTATTTTTAACCACCTGTAATCCATGGAATCATATCCAGCCTTCATTTACAATTGAATTTTTTCCTACTACTTCCCAGACATTCATGCAGAAAGGTCACTAGTCCTGGGTCTCTTGTCCCTCTCAGTTGGATCCCTAGAGTAGCGACATCTTGACCATCACCTTCTTTCTATCTCTCCTGGTTGAGAGATCTTATATAAGAACTTCCTTCCTTTCCACTCTCTGCTCAGTCTACAGACAGGCACTGTTTCTTTGGGGGAATAGTGTCATTTATTCTCATGTTAGTTTTCCTCAGAAAGGAAGGAGCATATTTGTGGAGAATGTGGTTATTGAGAATGTTGTCTTCCTTGTGAGCAAGGGGGCGGAAATTCTTTTAAAGGTCTTCTTAGATTTATGAAGGATCTCTAGGGATACAGCAAATAGATGCAAATCATATTGTTTTTGAGATCAGAGCATTACATTCACACATCTTCCATGTTAAGTCAAGATCTTTGTTTGATATTGTCTGAAATCCTTCTTGCCACCTTGAAGTCCATTTAAATTTTCTTTTTAATACTCTTCTAATAAAGAGAGAACACCTGACCACCATCACCTTAGTAATATCCCCTTGGGTTATTTTTAAATTCAGTAATATCACAACGGACCTGATGCCCCGGAGGACACAATTTCCTAAATGGACATGGAAGTTCTGAAGAATGATGTATCAACAAATGTTACTCCCCTGACTCACTTTGCATAGTTACAACCAAGCCCAGTAATCACAGGTGAGCTTTACAAACTCACAGCTAAATGCAAGGGCTTGTGCTTTCTTTGCTCCCACTTCTGGCCCTGTCGCCAACTCTGAAATGTATGCAACAGATGGTGAATACTGATAAAGGTTATCAGCTTTGAAGGATTAAGGCTTATTTTGTATTGGTAAGGCAGGTGGATGAAGGGCAAAGTTAGCCAGAAAGATCTATAACCAACTTCACTGATGCAAGGGTTAATTTTTATGTTTTGATTTCTACTTGTGGGTGTTTAAGACCTAGTACATTAGTAGTGAGAATTAAAACTTATCTACAGCTCTGTAATGATCTGCATCTTAAATGATTGATGTTTGCAGAGCTCTGCTGATGAAAGCTAGAGTACATTGCTCATGCAAAATATTAAAAAATAATTCTCATTAGTTAAAATTAAAAATTCACCTGCTCCTTAAGTATTCTTTTAGGGGGACTTGAGGCAAGCCATTTCATCTTTTTTCTGGACCTCAATTTTTTCTACTTGCAATGTAAAAAGGTTGAAATGGATGATCTCTAAGGTTCTTTTTAACTCTAACATCCTGTGATTATAATTAGCTGCACAGATGGAGACTGATAGAATTTTGGAACCAGAAGAGATTCTAGAGTAGATTTATAGAATTGTTCTTCTGACAATCATGTAGGCATTTATTTTTAAATTTATTTTTCAAGATTTCTCTTACTGCACGTTTACTACATGCCAGGTACTATACAAACCACCTTCATACATTCTCTCATGTGCATCTCAGAAAAGCTCTGTGAATTAGGTATTGCTATAAACTTCATGTTACAGATGAAGAAACTGAGGCTCAGAAAAGTTAATCAATCGTTTAAGAACACCCAGCCAGAAAATGGCAGAAGAACTCAAATGCCAAACTCAAATCTCTCTGGCTCCAAAATCTGTGCTCCTAACCATGACTAGGGTCCTTTAGCATGGTTTTTCCATATTCTCAGGACCCTAGGGAAAATGTGAACTTGTTTTTATGAACTTGCTGCTCAACCCATGCCCTCCTTGCTTTTTCTCAACTCAGAACAAGGTTCCTTTCATTGCTTCCTATAAGTGAGAAAGGAGTTTCTTATCTGTCCTCAGTGCTCATGCTCAAATATCTGTATGACAAGGAGGACCAACTGACCACTTTTCCAGTCTCTAGTGTCAACAAAAGATTCTTTGTTAGAAGTTCAGCCAGGATAAAATGATACTCGGAATTCTTGTTTCCTGGCTGAAGCCTAGTAGCTTTATGCAAGTCACTGAGTTGTAGGTCCATCTCCTTCTCTAGGGGCTGACGAGCAAGGATTATTCTGACAGGCAGTTGCCTCTGTTTCTTTCATCCCTCCTCCCTTTGTTCCTTTGCCCACTATGCTAGCAATTAGTGCAATTGAATCTTTAATAAGCCAATTTAGTCCAGCCCACATAGCTATTTTGCTCCTAATAAGTCAATTAATTCAGCTCACATAGAGGGGACTGTCATGTTTACAATATCACAGTCAGTATCTACATATTTCCGTAGGAAATAAATGGTGAAGAGTATTTTTAGAAAAAATTCCATCTTTGTCTTTGTGGAGTAGGGGGTTGGTTTTGTGCTGCTGCTGGTAGGAGTTCCTTGTCTTAACCAGAAGCTTAAGAAGATGACTTAGCAGTTATTTATAAAATGTGTTCCCTGGGAAGGAAGTGAACAAATAAAAGTCCTCAGAGTTTTGTTTCTATAAATGCAGGAATTTGAACCAAGATGGAGCAATATTTTTTGGGGTGATAGCTCTCAATGCTTAATCCTCAACAATCCTATAAGGGTAGATGTATCCAATTAAAGTATATAACATCTAAACCATATCCTCGAATGGCCTTTACTTGATAGGAATCATCACTACCTATTCAATCTCCTTTGAGTTCTTCAACAGTGGTAGCAAGGCAAAGTTTAATCTTCTTAAATTAACACTTGAAACTTAGATTCTAAATACTCCCATACCACTACTCTAGGATGGAGACAGTTTAGGAGTCATGCATTTAAACAGGATTTAAAGAATTTCATTGATAAGTAGCACTAATATGATAGCACTTTGTGATTGCTCACAAAATCCATGGGAACTCAGGTGAAATACCTAGAGTGAGAAGTAGGCATTCCTGCAATTTTCAGAGCATTAGTCCCAATATTGAGTGCCAAACTTTAAGGAAAATGGCGACAAATCTTAGTGTATTCTAGGGAGTGTGTAAAAATGGCAAGTAGGTTAGAAACCCTGCCAAAGAGGGTGGTATAAGTATATAGACTTATTTGTTTGGATGTGCAAAGACTTTGGGGAGGACAGGACGTCCCTTCCCTGAGAAGAGTGAAGACCTTTTAGATGATTTTCTTCAAATATTTAAGTTGTTTTATGTATCAGAGGGATCAAACTTACTCATTGTGACTCTAGGGATAAAATTATAGTCAATGAGTGTAAGCAGCAGAAAGCTTGCTTATGGTTAAGTGCAAAGAATACTTCCTAATAGTCCTGTCTATGGAGAAATTGAAGACACTGAGTTCCCTATCTCTAGAGAGGCAGAAGCAGAGACTAAGTACCAAGGTTGCAGGGATATCGTAGTATTGGGTGTAGGGGAATGGGAGAGATAATTCATATTTAATATTCCTTTCTATGAAGCAAAGACCACATTTATAAATCCTATCTCCTTACTAGAGATATGATCTATATTTGTTGAAAACAGCTTGAACTTAATAAACAAGCGAGAAATCTAAGTGATAGCACAGTGCCAAGTCCAAGCTTTGATTGCTACAGCAGGAATTTGCCCATGCTAGTCTCTTGACTGCAATAGATTTCCCTTTACTCTGAAAGAGTTATCTAAAAATCAGGCCTATATATCTTGCCCCAGCACCAAATGTAAGACTACTATTTATCTCTCTGATAATGATTTCCTTAGAAACTGCTCAGAGAATTTGCATCAGCCTGTCAAATTGGACAAGGCAGTAGAACTGGATGAGGTTGGGTTGCTTATCTATAAAGACATACTTATTGGAGCACAATGGAATAAGTAATTTTTCATGACTTTTTCAACTGATTTAAAAATCAGATGGTGTTTCTATTATTAGGAGGAAAAACATGTAAGATTTCTTTAAGATATAACATTTTATGGTACAAACTTACCATAAAAGAGACATCTACTATTATGCATCCCAAATAACAAGCTTTTTCCATTGTGAGAATTCTAATGGTTTAATTTTGCATTCTTTTTGTTTTTAATCACTATCTTTCTTGGATAAAAGGTGAATGAAATTGTCCCAACGTTCAACACTCTGTTCATGCAAATAAATGAAATCTCTTTTTAAATTTCACTGTTACCATAAAAATCTAATTTCAAATTCTTAGTTTTTCCAACATCTTAACACAGATACCATCGCCATGGTCAATTAATGTACCCCTTTTATATTTTGGTTGAACTGAAGATAATAATTACGTATTGCCAACAGGAAATTTTTGTGATCTTAAAAATATTAAGGTTTTCCTTAGTAGCTAAGTTTGATAAGATCCATGGCCTTTTATATTGTAAGTAGAATAGCATGACTGCCACTTAAACCCTGGGTTGTTTTTCAGATGGAGAAAATGTTTATCTCCTCAAAATAGTGTGCATTAGTTACTTTATGCTGTTATGTGGCAGTAACAAATGACCCCAAAACATGTGTTGCTTAAAACAGCAAATGTGTATTTCTTGGCCCCATTAAATAGCCACAGTGGTTTGGAAGAGGCTCAAGTTCTCTTATCCATTCAGTAACCCAGGCTGATTCATCAACCTCAATCTGAGATTGATGGGTTTATGGCAGAGGGAAAAATTAGGCATTTTGTCACTTCTGTTCACATTACATTAGTTAAATCAAGTTCACAAGTGTGGTATCAGTGGGGTCAGCAAGTATAGGAAGGAGCTGCCTAGGCCTTTGGCTACTGAATGCAATACTAGAATCATCAAAGGACACTTAAAATTGCCAAAAATCACTGTGTTCGATATAAACTGGAAACATTTTATCTATTCAACTTTACTTAATTTCAACTATTTGGCTAATGTGACCAATAATAAATGTTTCACCATTTGTTGTTGTGTCCTCAGTCTTTGGGAAACTTAGATTATTTGCCTGTAAAATAAAAGTTCAGTAGATATTCACTGGTTATGAGAATAACCATAGAATATTGTACTTTATTGAAAGTCTTTTTTTCTCTTAAGTAAAAGAACACAGTACTACACAAAGCCCATACATGTATTTTTCTCATTAACTCTTCATAGTAAATGGATATTAATTCCTGTTACTATAAATTACAATGGAGTGTCTAAACTGCTATGAAATTACACCTTGCAGCTACATGAATACCTGGAGAGTTTCTAGGGAGTAACGTTATTATCTCAAGAAACACCAGAGGAAATAATATAATTTATTGCCTATTATAAAATGCTACCTCATTTTTCTTAGCAGTCTGGCAGGTTGAAATAAATTCTTTTAAAGTCAGTGTATTAGATTTTTTTAAATCCCACATTTTCCCCTTCCCTTTCGCACCTGAATCTTTAACAAGCAAGTGTAAAATCAGCAGGGAGCTAAGCTTGTTGAGGACTCTCTAGAAGGAAAGGGGTTAGAATTAGAGAGGGCAGCTGTATTCTGGAAACCATTCATAAGAGCACTACTGGAGAATTTTTGGTTTGGTGCCTTGAAGGGTACTTTGAAATTCAAAGTATATAATTAAATGGATAGATGACAGACAGATAGATAGATAGATAGATAGATAGATAGATAGATAGATAGATAGATAGATAGACAGGTACACAGATAGATATATAGATAGATAGATAAACATATAATAGGGAAAAAGAGGGAGGGAAGGGAGGAAGGAGGATATAGGGAGAGAAAGAGGCATCAGGTCATCATGAAGCAAAAGGATTTCTATTAGTGGCATGGGAACAAAACTCATTAGAGCATGGGAGACTATAGAGATGTTAAGCTCTGATATGATGTTGATTTCTTCTTTCATTAGAAAGTAGCACCAGCTACTTTTTGTCTTTTTAACAATTTCTTTCAACTGCTTCTTTCAACAATTTGACAGTTGCTTTTATTTAAACCATTTCCCACCAAAATTCCTTAAGTGGGAATGGTTTCTTAGCTCTTCTTTGGTCAATCCTACTAATCCAAAAGCACTGGCGCTGTATATAAGTAGGGCTATAAGTGGGTTGTTTGCAGCTCTTTGGTTGCTACTTTGTGGTCTGGGTTCTTATTTTTTCCTGGATACCGAGGACAGGCAGTTATCCTAGTTTCCTTTGAAACTCTATGTATTAACGATCTTTGTTCCTCAGGAGCCAGATCATTCATACGTTACCTCATTTCCCAAATGTCTAGGCACCACTCTGAGTTCTCTACCACCAAGCTATTTGCATGTTATAGTCACAAAACTGCTCCTTTGCATTAAAGCATAATAAAACAAAAGCTAGAGAAATGGCTCAATATGAAAAGGCAAGCTAATAAATTAATGGTCTCACCACTGAATTAAAATTTCACAATTACAAATGTAATTTGTGATTTCTTTCCATATCCAATCAATAAAACACCTTCAGGATAAAGAGAATAGAGGGAATATATTTAATATACAATGGTTACCACCTTTTAATATCTTACCTCAGTATTCAGGTGCCTCCTTGCAACTTCTCCATTGCTGAAATACTTCATGTATTCTGCTTACCAACTTATTATCCTACTATCAGCTTCATGCCTGGCCATTCAAGATATACCCTGTAGGTAGAGCAAATAGAACTTGCTGGTCAATTTGGACATAGGATGTGATAGAAATTGAAAAGTCGAGGGTGCCTTCAAAATTGCCTGGACATCTGGGTGAATGATGGTGCCTTTATCAAAGAAGTGGATGCTGTAGGGAAACCCAGAGGTGGGGCAGAGGGGTAGCAGGAATTCTATTTTGAAACTAAATTTAAGATGCAGAATAGACAATTGGATATAAAAACCTGAATTTCAAAGAGGCCAGGATGGAGAGTGTCAGATAAAAGATATTAAATAATGGTTAGATTGATGGCATCTTACAAGGAGTAGCTGTAGAAGTAAAGAGAGAGTTCTGAGGACTGAGCTCTGTGTCTGGCAGTATTCAGCAAGAGAGAGAGAAGAGTAAAGGAGTCTGCAAAGCTGGTTGGTGAGAAGCATCCAGTGGATAAGAGAGAATGGCATGAAAGGACAAGGAGACTTAATGTAAACATTTCTACTAAGGGATTTTGCTATAAAGTGGAGAAAAGAAATGGGGTGAAAACTTAGAACAAAGGGGAACTTGTGCCCAGGGAAAGATTACTTTTTAAGATGAAAGATATTACATCATGTTTGTATACTGTTGGAAATGAAACAATAGAATGGAAGAAATCAAAGATGGAAGGGAAAGCAGGGATGGATATAGGAGCAAAGATGTTGCATATTTAACAGAGGATGGAAATCTAGCACACCAGTGAAAGGATTGGTCTTAATGGAAGCAGAAACAGTTCATCCACTGGGGTAGATGGTTGGAGATGCAGATAGAATGGTGCATTTTGTGGTGGGAAGATGAAAATGTATGTTGCTTACCACTTCTAATTTGTAAGTAAAATGATAAGTAAGATCAGCTGAGAATGAAGATTGGGAAGGGCACATTCAAGGAAAGAGCATATAAATGGTTGAAATCATTGTAAATAAAACTTCTGTGCAGTATTGAGCACTCACTCGAGATTGTGGTTATAATTTTGAAGTGAGACAGCATGGTAGTTTGTTTTTGGTTTTGTGTTTGTTTTGTAGTATTTTCTGCTGTGACTATGCATTGGTACTTCACTTTGTTATGTGAAGTGGTGGATGGAAAGAATGGCAAAGGAGTTAAGATCACTTACTAAGGATTGACTAAGGTAATAGAGCATAGAATTGAAGCTTGATGAGAAGGGAGTGAGGTCATGAGTGGTATGGTGGACAAACATTCCCAAAATTGAGTTCATAGGTTTTCTCTGTGAATATGATTCTTTTATTCTCTCCTCAGTGATGGATCACTTAGACCTCTGAGCTAGAAATCTCGGTCATCCTAAATGTCTCTTGCTTTTTAATCCCCAACCAACTTCCATCAAGTCTATCATCTATTACTTGAGTGTGTATTTCTTCTTCTCCTCTCTAAATTTCCTTTATTTATGCTCTTTGGTCACTTACATGGATATTGTAAAGAGCTTCCAAAAAGTTGTCTCTCCTTCACTCTTTCACTTAATTGATCCATTATCCGTACTGTCACAAGGATGGCTTGTTTTTTCCAACTACCTCTCTGCTTAAAACCATTCAATGGGTGGGCCATGGTGGCTCAGCAGGCATTGCCTGTCATGCCAGAGGACCCCGGTTCGATTCCCGGTGCCTGCTCATGTATTAAAAAACAAACAAACAAAAAAAAACATTCAATGTTTCCAAATATCCCTCAGAATAAAGTTTGAGATCTTTCTGATTGCTGAAATCATCAGTTCTCCCTTTAAGGACTTCAACTGTTTGAATGAGATGTCTGTCATTGCTGAAGATTATCTCCTCTGTTGTTTGTAGAAGTAAGCTTCCATAGATGCAAATAACTGAACACTAATTTAAATCCACAAAATATCCTTAGTAACAATCAGGCCAGTGCTTGCTTGACTAAACATGAACTTAACCATCAAAATACTTTTCTCTTTTCCCCTTGGATTGACTTTCTTGTATAGAGTCTTGTTTTATAACTCTAGCATTGTGACTATACATTGTATTGACCCAGCCTCATTTACTTAGAATGTTTTCTCCACATAACTCTCTTCTCACCTCCATATATACCCACCCAATGTCCATCCTTTGCTCATACAACCTTTGTAACTCATTCAAAATTCACCTCCTTTTCTGACCCCTCTGAGCAGAACTGGTCTTTTTACTGCCCCCCCCCCCTTCAGCCTTCTACTATTGTATCACTAATATTTTGTTGCACTTTCCCATTTATCTGTAGTATATTTAACTCTATACTATCCTTCAGGGCAAGAACAGATCTTATTTGCTTCATTATCCCTCAGGTCTCATATCTATAAGAGCCCCACCACCACCCCACCACACCATACACAAACATTCATCTGACAAATGTTACAGATATTAATTATACTTTGCCAGATGAATGAAGGAGCAGGAGGGAATGGATATATGAATGAGTGCATTTACACACGGGGTACATCATCATCTCCTGAATATGAGTATGACCCATTTAATATTCCAAGGCCAAAGGTAATTTATTTTGTATCATTTATTTATTTTCACCATCTAAATGTCCTCCTCCACATGTTATTGAAGATAATTGTTGAGTAGTAGGCGATTTGGCAGGGCTTGTAGTGACTAAACATGACTCCAGTCATTTCTTTGCCAAAAATGTAAACTGATGCCTAAATCCTTGACTTGCATCATGAAAGCTTTCATATCTGAATATGTCCCTTTCAGAGTTACAGTGACAAAACCATCATTATGTTTGCAGTTTAGACATATTTAGAAAGTGAGCTCCTTCTTCAGGTTCCTGAATGCAGCAAACATTAGTTTGTGTGTGTGTTTGTTTTATTAATTTTATTTTATTTTTTTTATTTTTTAAATTAGCCCCCTCCTTTTTTAATGAGGAGAAAAGGAGGTGTGTTTACCTGGCAGATATTTTCAAGTTTTCACAGTTCTCGTTTAACATTTCAACTAAATGTTGCCATATGGTTGCAAATAACAACACAGCTAGCTAGAATATGAGTGGCGTCAACTGAATATTTGGTGTACTCCACATGAAAAACCAGAGGGTGTGTATTAAAGTGATTCCACTACTTATAAATAAACTACAATTTCAGTTGACTTAAATATTGTGACAAATAGAAGGATTTCTTACCAATTATTTCAGGTTCATGAATAGCCACAGCTCCTACCCAGTGAGAAAAATAATGAAATAATCTTCATTTTTGCATTTTGCAGGCTGCAACATCTGATTGGATCCTGAGGGCCTTTTAAGAACTTGAATTGGATTTGAACCACTTTTACCATTATCTAGTGAGAGTCTACCACTTATCAAACTTCATTTTTCTTTAATTGTATCTCTAAAGTCACAGAACATTGTTACTTCACCAGGTAAATAGATACTGGTTCAATAACTTTAGAGTGACATAAAGCCTTAGAATGACCTGAAGCATCCCAATGAACTCACTTTTTGAAATGACTAGTGGAATATTTAAAAATTATTTTTCCAAGAAATTGAATTAGGGCTAGGAAGAAGAGTATACCGAAGCAAGAAAACCCCCTGTGTTCAAATAAGCCATTGGTTTGCACTTCCAAACCTCCCTGGGCACTTAAGAGCTAAATGAATTTAGCAAAACACTCTTGAGGACCCTCTTGCCTTCTCTGTCCTTTCCATCAAACTCCTCTACTTTCCCTCACTTTTATTTTCTAGTCTAGTCATCTATGAAAAATATTTAGACCTTAATTTTATCTCCAATTTTTAAAAAATAATTATTAGAGGTTTATGATATGCATCAGAATATTACTTTGCATCTTTCCAATCCCACTGGAGATATGACCTTTCTGCCAGCTCTTTTGACTGCTTTTCTCAGCTCCTCTACCTTACTTTCTTTCTCCCCCCTTCCCCTATCCCTTGGGAGAATGGCAGGGATTGTATGAGAGGTGAGTTCATAACACCAGGATACAGAGTCAAATGATAGAAAATTATTTATCATGATCCCATCTTTTTCACTCTTTAAGTCACCTGAAATTTATTAATCAGATTTAGAATATCCTATACTTAAAATTAACCTTTTGTGAAACAGTGCAGCCCAGACATCCCTGTTTATATGGCGATAGCTTACTTCACCTTTTCATTTTTATACAGAATCTCAATAAGTTTTGCTGAAGCCTCCCTATAGCCTCTTTACTTATTTAAGTACCAGACACAAGGAGATATGCAGAGATTTGACCTGTTACATATAGACCTAGCAGTAGAGATAGAACCAAAATATGGACATCATTGTAAAGATTTGACTTAATAATGAACTAGTTTAGTTGTGGGAGCTTTGGCATCAGTGAGGGGAAAGCCCAGGATAAACTGACCCCCTCAATACCTCGATATATTTCACCTCTGCTTTTCCTTAAAAGAAAAAAATAAAAAGCTCATCTTTTTTCCAAAAATTATAAGCTTTTCCTAAAGCAAGACCACTCTGTAAGAATAAGGAGACTTTTTCAGATGTTGTAAGGCTTCACCTCATTGATGAAATTTGAGCAAAATGTAAATAATTCCATCTTTTCAACTATTTGGAAGACAATGCAGGTCCCAAGATTCAGAAAAGAGGAGGGTCACACTCAACTGAAGAAGCACTCCTTCCCTGTTAAAGTCAGAAATGGCTGGGGAGCAAAACCACAAGGCTTGCTGCTATAATGCCATATGGATTCAAGCCTGTTCTGTATTATAAAAGCTGAAGTAGTCTGCACGGCCTCCCACCCCCACCAAGCCCACTGTCCTTGACTAAAAGCCAGAATTTTGCTATGCATTTTTCAACATGTTTCAAACATTCTCCTGCTTTCCTGCCAGTCAAAAGCAAAATCTGTCATAGGTAATGCATCTGTGAGAGAGTCCAGCCTCGTGCACGAACATCCAAGTAAGCTTTGTCACTGTATATATACACAGCTCCTCACAAAAAAGACAAAGCTCTGTTGTAATCAATCCTTTTTCACAAGACAGAAGGTATTGGAACTTTCCATGGGAGAAGATGTGGTCCTGCTGTTGTAGAGATGACTCAGGGGTTCAGGGGAGGTACCGGAGGTGAGGCTATGAGAATATGAGAAGAGACCTCCAAAGAGAGCGGCCAGAACTGGGATGTGGGAAACTTTGGCCCCATTTTATGCACAGCTGTGTTATAAATGTAGTGAACTACAGTTCTTGGATTGTGTTCAGCCTGGGTCACAAGACAGCTAAGGTGGGAATACAAATAACATTACCTTAGGCCTACCATTCTCCAGGATGTGTATTTCTAAGAGTTGAAAATTGCTGAGATATGTCCTCACAGCTGCAAGGTCTCAGGATCTTATGAACGTAATATGCATTTTGCGACAACTAGTTCCTATTTGCCCATAATTTAGGTGGTGTTTTAGTTTCCAAGGCTGCTCAAGCAAATACCATGAAACAATGAGAATTTGAAACAATGAGAATTTATCTGCTGACAGTTTTGAGACTAGGAAAAAATCAAAGCAATACTTTCTTCCCAAAGAGTGTGGTGCTCTGGGGCTGGCTGTTGGTGATCTTTGGTCCTGAGCTTGTCACATGGGCAGTGCACATGGCAGCGTCTTTTCTGGTCTCTCCTTTCTCTTCAGGGTTCTGTTGGTGTTCAGCTTCTTGCTTTCTTTCCCTGTATCTGAATTTCCTTGCTCCTGCAAAGCTTCAGTAATATGATTAAGCCCCAACCTGATTGAGGTAAGGTGACACCTGAATAACCTCATCAGAAGGTCCTACATGCAATAGGTTCACACCCAAAGAAATGGATTAGATTTAAGGTCATGTTTTTCTCGGGTATATAAATCTAAGACACCACAAGTGGGAAAGGATCTCTCTTTCTCTTTCCTTCCTCCATTTCCTTCTTTCATTTATCATATCAGGATTGGTTAGAAGAGAAAGTCCTCAGGCCAGCTCAAACTTCCTTGAAGGTGGGAGGGGACACTGGTGTTGATGACCTTGACCTAGGCCATTCGTCCATTCACTTCAACAATCATCAAATAATCTGCCTGACATCTGTGTGAATTGCTGAGTGAACTGCAGTTGAACAATTCTTGGACTGCAAGAGGGCCCATGGATGCTTGTATTTTACTGAGAATTACTTTTGAAATTAGCATAATATACAGGTATCTTCTAAAATGTTTGCCTGCCCTTTATCTCTCAAATGAACAATATAACATATAATACATTCCTTCAGCAACCACAGAAATCCATAGGTATTGTTTTATTTTTCATTCCAAGGGTCACAATTTACAGGAATGGAGCCCAAATGACCAGTGGAGGAAATGAGTACTATGAAATAAGAGTTAACTGTTAGAGCTTTGCCTATAAGCCAAGGGTGGAAATGAGGAGACAGAACAGGGTTTATAAGTCTCAGTGGCCTGCCTAACCAAATGTGATTATAAATGTAGGGTGGGAAAGACAGTGAAGGAAATTGATTTTGAAAAGAAACAGACAAACTATTTGTCTCAGATGAAAGTTTCCCTCCGTGAAGAGTGAAAAGGCAGGGAGAAGCAGTTAAAGGGTAAATAAGCTTCCCCTGTATCTTGTAGGCAACACACAAGCACATATTCTAAGTAGAATTAAGTTTAAAATCTACATCAGTTAGTGTCTGCTGGAGCTTTAAATTAGCCTAAGTGAAAAGACTCACTGTAGCATTTATGTAAAAATGTTCAAGTATGATGAACTTTTAACTTCTTACTAGAACAATGAGTGAATCGGCTTAAAAATTATACTTTAGCCAGAACGTACCCCCCTAAACAAGTCTTTGATCACAATGTTCAAATTCATTAGAAAATACAGTTATGAATTTAAATATAATATAGGTGATATGATAAAAAGAAGCGCACAAAATTTTTGGCAATCTCATCTTAAGCAGTGATGTACGAATAACCTTCCAAATCTTCAGACTGACAGGGCATAAATTCAATATCATTTCTGCACCATTCTTTTAGAGAAAGGAATCTTGGAGAGGTCAAGGCAAGCTGCTGGTACAAGCAGATCCCTGGAATATCAGGCTCTGATAAAGCTGGTTCATGGAACATCAGTTTCACTCTGTCATAGAATCCCAGACTACGATGCTAGCAACTTTTTCAGAGTCATGTAGAAAACCATTCCTACTTGCATTTGTTTTCTGGGAGAAAATTAAAGTACCCCCTTCTAGCTCATAAACTCCAATGGACTTAATCCATTTACTACTCATTGCAAAATGCATAAAACCAAAACATTGTAGGAGACTGCTACAATCTCAAAATAAGCCCTCCACTGCAGGGCCAGAACTGAAAAGAGATCAGGTTAGAGTTGATGCAATGAAATTGAAGAACAAATAAAGATTTTGTAAGAGATCTAAGACAAATTTAATATTCTCAATGTCTTAACGTTTACTTTCCGTATGGTCTTGAGAATCCATTTGACAGAGGTGTGTGTGTTCACAGCAGGCTTTTTTTAATTTCTAAAAATTGTGAGAAGGAATAGAATTAAGGAAGCATAGGAAAATGATGAGGTAAAATTGTGGAATGTATGTTGTGCTAATATAAAACAAGGCACATAGAAATTTTCATATTTGATGATTTGAAAAATGGTGCTTATACTTCTTCAAACAAAAAATCAAATCCCATCCAAGTAACAAGGATCACTTTTTTATAGTTGTCCAATATTAACTAATGCTGAGCTTAATATAAAGCACAAACTATATTAATAGCCCTTTCAAAACCAAGAAAATTTACCCTGTCTTTTTCTTAATATGAAGTTGGAAGTGAACTGCATTTAGAATCTTGTAAATGCACTCCAAAACAATTTAATTTCCAAAAGCTTTTGAGACATCTATTTTTTTGTCCACACTACTTTCTCACCATCCTAAGCTTTAAAAAAAAAGATGTCCTCAAATACTTTCACAAAAGCAGAACAGTAGAAACTCTTTTCTTTTGAACTTTACTCATTTTAATTTATTCTAGTCATAAAGGACTTCTTTTAAGTCTATAAGAATCAGCATACTCCCAAGTTTATGTTTTTCAAATTCCATCATCTGCTTCACCACTTAATTCTAGGCTCTTTGAAAATGCTAAACTTTAATACTTATGACTTTCTTTGCAGTCCCTTTCTCCCATTTCTTTTCATTATCATGCATTCCATTTATTTTTATTTCATTTCTATCACTCCTCTCTCATGGCCTACTTTTTTCAACTTTTCCTTTTCCTCTTTTATCCTTCTTTTTTTGGTCTACACAGCTGGGATCCATTCTAAGCCTTTCCAAAATCACTTTCACCCATAATTCCCTTCACAGATTGTTAGCCTGTTAGAGTGGTGAGAATAGCGTTGTATGGTATAAACAAGAATTCACAAACAGCAGGGAACAGTTTGTCGGTCTTTCTTGGATGAGTGGGCTAGTTGACTCTTTTTAAGGCTGAATTAAATACTGCAATCGTTAATTAACTCTCTTGATAAGAAATAACTTGAAGCAAAGCAAGACTAAATAAAGCAGCAATATACCCACACTTGACAATACAGTGTTCGTCAACACGCTTGTCCTCATTGTCAAACTCTATCTTATAAGAAGTGAATCTATTAAAATTAAAACTCTTCTTTCTTTTTGGATAGTTTCCTTCCTTAGGATGTAGGAGCTACAGGTATCATTAGCAAAAATGCTAAGAGACTAAGGAAGCACTTTTTTTCATATGGAAGAATCTAACAGGTTGACTAATTTTATACTGTGACTCACACCAAGCTTCTATAAAATGAAAAATGCATTTTAGCCTTAATTCCTTAATGTTAGTTTATGAAATGCAGAATGCAGAAATAGTGAAGGAGACAGTAACTTTCCTTGGTCGTTCCTACTTGATTCCAAGAGAAGGAAAGAAGAAATTCAAGATAAAACTTCTAGAGATGGAGAGGGACTATCTTACAGAAGAGGCGCCCTAAAACAACATCGAATCATTGGCTCCTTCATACATGTGAGTTCATTGAGGAAAGGGCCCACAATTTAATCATTTTTATGTTTGCAACACGTGGCATGGAGCCTATGGCATTGCAGGTGTTGTTGAATAATTGTTGACTGAATGAGAATGGCTGCAAGGGCCGTACATTCCAAGTGGGCACAGCCCTAAGTGAATAAATTGGGAAGATAGTTCTTTCAAGGATTATAAGCTTCATAAAGGCAAAAATAACGACTAGGTTAAGTTATATTCCATATTACCAATCAGTGTTTCGTATGCCCTGGGTGTTGAGGACCTAAATGAAAGTTTTAAAATTGTCATAGAGTTTTCGTTTAATGTGAACTTCCATGATTCCTTGATGTGTAGGTGGAAAAACCACTCCTTTCTTGTTTTCCAATGGCTGCCTAAGGAAAACTGGGTTGGTATCAGCTCTAATGATGTTCATTTTACACTCATGGAAACCTAAGACATTTTTAACTAAATGACAAGCCATACAGACTCTCAGAAGTAAAATTAAGATGATCCTCTGGCTTCTAATTCTAGGACAGTTCTTTCTCATCTCAGTGCCCAATTTGTCATATAGCTCAAAAAAAAAAAAAAAAACCCTCAAGTTCAAGACTTCGAATCTGTGCTAGGTTGCTCATGACCTCAGCATAATCTTTGGGTATCTGCAGTTCACTACAAGCCCACATACATTTTGCAAGGAATTCATCTTCATTTACAGCAAAAACACTTTCGAAAGTTCTAATGCAGTTTGAGTCATCTAAATCATCAGAGCTAATTCTGCGAAGAATTATAGATCTTAGTTGTATTTTGATAAATGCAAATAAATTTAAACACCAAAAGTCTCATTTTTCATTTTCAATTCAAAGCTACAAACCACACAGGGGTGGGGCAGCTTCTAAATTTGGCAAGCTCCATTTCCTCCTTCTCCAGAAGTATCAATCACCCCAAACAAGCAACCCCACTACCAATCAGCAACCACATAATGAGTCTCATTGAAATACTTTAAGCTATTTCTTGTGTCAAGTTTGAAAAAGCTGGGGGAAAACATTCCCTTTTTGATTAAGCATCACAAATGAGAATTTCATTTGCTTAAATGATTTACTCTAACTAATGTTTGGAAGGCATAGGAGATTGAAGTTTTTATGGAGGACATGGGGAAAAACATGGAAAGAAATGTGAATGTATTTATGGGTCTGCTACAGAGATATGAGTCTCTATTATTGCCAAACAGTTAATATTTACACTAGTGATAATGCTTTTTAACAACCAAAAAAAAAAAAAATCATTGAAGAAGAAAAGAAAAACGTAAGTGTGATTTTCCAGGCTGAATAAAAACCATTTAGGTGCATGAATAGTCTTAATCAGGAGTGGTGCTAAATGATGTGGGTCTTTTTTTTTTTTTTTAGAAACCAAGGAGTCTGTGGATATAATTCAAAGAGGCCTACAAATTTATTTTTACTGTCCTCTAGCTGAAATTTTAGCATATCCTTCCGCTGCATATGTAGGAATCAAACCACATCGATATTGGCAGTATCTATGATTTTATCCCCAATAGAAACCACAGATCTTTTCATATCATCCTGTATTTGTTGTAGAGATCTAGAAATTTTACTCTCCCATCACTATTTTGAAATTATAAAAAATTATTAGACCAACTGCTAGATGTCATTGGCTGTTTAATGTTTAAATAAAGGAAGCACATTATTTATTACAAGTATCTTTTCCCGATATTTTGACACTATTTCAATATAATTGGTTTCCTTTATAATGCTATGTATTATTTCGTACCTTTAAAAATATTATTCTGAGCCAGTATTCTTCGGCTCAAAAGGTAAGAATTCCTGCACTAAACAAATCATTAGAGTTTGAAATAGTCATCAACAAATTTGAACATATTTGTGACAAGCATTTACCTTGGTAGATAGGCACCTTAGAACATTCCATAACACTTTCATAAAATTATGTACCATAGTGTGAGTTTAATGACCACACACTGATAAATAATAATTCTTTGTAAACTAATTTTCTGAAGAACAGTAACTAGATATACCATTAAGACAATATATGAAGAACATATTTTGGGGAAAAAAAGCAATATTCTTTCTCAAAAAAAGTAATATTATTTCTACCAGATATATTTTTCTTACTAATTTTACAGTAGCTATACTCCAAACTGAACAAGTTTTTGTCATTTGTTTGAGGCAATTTATCCAGCCAGGTTTTCAAAACATAAGATTCAGAAGATGAGGTTAAATCATTTCTTGATTTTCTGAGTTTGGCCACACAGGTTTAATTATTCTATTTTCACATCAATTTTCATTGATATTGTCCATATTTTCAAATGGGGACTGTACTTTAAATATCGACATTAATTATTATAAATATTACACTCATTTATGTATTCATCTATCCCGTCATTCTTTGAGGCCCACTGCATTAACAAAGTAGAATAAAGCAGAGGTTCTTTTGTTTATCTTATTAGTTTGCAGACTCGATTTCTTGCTGTGTTTTTAATATGCAACAAATGATTCCAGTGCTTTCAACATTAGGGATCATTTAAAATATACTTTTTAAACCACTAGTTTATAGAAGTTATAGAAATAGATTCACGAGACATCTGGGATTTTTTACATAGGTCACTGGTGGTGGGTCTTGCTTTGGTGGGAAAAGCAGTTAGTGTGCATGTATGTGTGCTTGTGTGTTTACTGTGTGCATGTATGTGCACGTGTGTGCATGTATGTGTGCATGTGTGTTTACTGTGCGCATGTGTGTTTACTGTGTGCATGTGTGTTTACTGTGTGTATGTGTGCATGTGTGTTTACTGTGTGCATGTATATGCATGCGTGTGCATGTATGTGTGCATGTGTGTTTACTGTGTGCATGTATATGCATGCGTGTGCATGTATGTGTGCATGTGTGTTTACTGTGTGCATGTGTGTTTACTGTGTGCATGTGTGCATGTGTGTGTGCATGTGTGTTTACTGCATTATTCTCCTAGTCCTTCCATTTTCCACACTTTACTCTCCTTCTTCACCCTCCAACACCTTTCACTGGATATTTTAGGAGATTTTGGTGAGAGGGGATGAGAAAATAAAGAAGCAAATACAAATTAGAAATGTAATAGCCTCATTAAAGAACTGCATATATATCCTCATGAAGAGGGAAAAAGAAGAAGAGTACTCCCTAAAATTAGAATATCATCTCTCTTAATAGATCATTTTTAAGGACTGAAGGACTGAAGCTCATTCTCCCCCACCCCTTTCTCTGTCTCTCCCTCCCCCCATCCTTTCATTATGTTTCAAAAGTCACTATCTTAGGTATCAGGGATAAATTGACTACAAGAAAGGAAGACTAGAACAGTTCTTGCTGTTGCTTATATTCTGGCGTCAGCTCTAGTTAGAAATAAAATTAAACCTAAAGTATGTTACACAGTGATGTAACATTTATGAAGAGAAAAATAAAATGGAGAGGGAAAATACGAAATTACTAGTGGGGAGGTGGGGTTGAAATAACTTGGAAAGGAAAGGCTTGTGTGAGAAAGAGAAGGTATGAAGGGAGGAAGGTAACTGGCTTCCAGACATCCAAGGGATGAGCCTTCCAGGTGAAAAGGAGCAGCAGGTGTAAAGGCTTTAAAGGTCAAGAAAGTACGAGAGGAACATTAGGGAAGTCAGTGGGGCTGGAAGAGCCGGAAAAGTAATGGGATTGGGGGGTGTCATGTAAGGTTTGATTGGGAACTCGGGCTTTGACTTTAAGATGAAGAGCCACTGGAGGGTTTTGAGCAGGAGAGTGATGTGATTCAACTTCAATGTAAAACAGTTCCTGTGACGTGAACAGACTGTAGCAGGATAAGGGCAGGTGAGAAGACACCACCTGGGGCGAGCTGTTAATGCAGATGAGAGCTGAGGCTGGCTTCCTCCTGACTCCTATAGCAGTTGTGAGTAGAAGTAAGTGGGTTCTTGATGTATTTTATGGTAATCTATGGGATTTTCTGATGATTAGACATAGACTTCCTGTAATGATTAGTATAAAGTTTGGGACAGACCAAAAAATGCAGTTGCTGTGAACTTAGGTGGTGACTTAATTTGCCAGTAACAGAGTACCACAAACTCGATGACTTAACAGCAATGTGTTGTCTCACAGTTCTGGAGGCTAGATGTCCAAATCTGAATGTCATCAGGGCCATGTTTCCCCTAAAGTTTGTAGGTTCTGACAGTGGCTTGCCTGGAATCCATGGAGCACTTTGGCATGTGGCGTAACTCAATCTCTGCCTCTGTCACATGGCTGTCTGCTCCCTCTGCCTATCTTTGTCCATATTTCTTCTCCTTATATGGGTACCACTCAGATTGGAATCAGACCCACCCCAATCCAGTTTGACTTCATTTTAGCTAATAGCATCATCAAATATCCTATTTTCAAATAGAATCACAATTATGAAACTAGGGGCTAGGACTTGAATATAACTTATTGGGGGATACAATTCAGTTCATAACAGGTGGGAAAGCAGGTTTGGGGGTTGGTAGATGGACATATTTGACACTGCAAATTTGAGCTGCTTCTTAGACCACTAAGTGGAGGTGTCAGGTGACTGGATATATAAATTTAAATTTCAAGGGAGAGGGTCAGGCTGGAGATAATACTGTCATCAGCATAGACGGTAGCCAAAGCCATGGGTCTGGAAATAGGTATAAACAGGAACGAACATTAGAAAACAAAGAGATCAAGATAAGGATGTTGGGATAGTCCATTGAATAGAGGGGGGAGAGATGTGGAGGGATCAGCACCCAAGAAGGAACATCTAGAAAATTAGGAGGAAAAATGGGCAATGATTCCCTCAGGTGCCTTTCTTTTGGAAGGGCGATACATGTTATAGCTACAATCCAGTCCTCGGAAATACTGCCGAGATGATGTTGTTTAGTTCAAATATATTTAAAGATGCTGAGAAGTATACCATATGCAGTCCATTGATATTTTTCTTTGGTTTAAATTGACTTGCCGGCTGCAGGAAACTAAAAATACATCATGCTGAAAAATGGACGCATAGAACACTTCGTATGTGTGTATGTGTTTTTCACAGCTTTCTGTGACATTTTAACTAAGCCTTGAGGACATTGTTCTTTTCCTTACACTTGGTATGGTTAATGCTGAATGTGTGGGTATTATGATCGTACCATGTGACAGATTGCAGTGTCACACACACAGAATTCTGCCTCCACTGCAGGGATGAACAGAAGGAACGTGTAACTATGAGAGAAAAACCATCTATTCATCTGCAAAGAGCATCACAGAGTGAAAATGCAAATTGAAAAAGTCACCAGTCAAAACGAAAACTTCCTTTGAGGTTGTCCCATTTTCACCCTTACGCAAATTATATGTATATATATATAAAGTTTGAGTTCAAGATCTCTTCACCATCTCTCCACTATTGAAATGTCAATTTTTTTTTCTGCAAAAGTCCCCTATTTGTGTTACTTTTTGTTATGATAGTGTTCCAGAACCACTAATTTTTTAGTCTGAGAGAAATTGATTTGCTTATGATAAACTAGTAATGATAAGCTGTGAATGGAAAAGAGGTATGAGAAAAAAATAGAGAATACAGTTGTTTAAGTAAAACTGTATTTAGAATTTGGAAGCCAGATACCTTTCTTTGGTGAAGGGATCCAATATCATTACAAGATGATAATCTAGGCCTGGAACAACCTCTTTGTGTGTTTTGGGGAATGGTGAACCCCTCTGAGCAATGACGTTTTCCCCAGAGATGGATCAAGGAAAGCAAAAAAGCAAACCTCTTGGTTCTTCAAATGGTATATAACAGTAGACATTAGGTCTAGTTGTTTTGGTTTGTTAAAGTTGCCAGAATGCAATATACCAAAAATGGAACAACTTTTATTTATTATTATTATTATTATTATTTTTGCATAGGTAGGCATTGGGAATCGAACCCAATCTCCAACATGGCAGGCAACAACTGAGCCACTGAGACCTTCCCCAAAAATAGAACAACTTTTAAAAAGGTTAAGTTACAGGTTTACAGTTCTAAAGTCATAAAAATGTCCAAGTGAGCTATCCAGAGAAAGATATCTTGATTCAAGAAAGGCCAATCTGAGAAGGATGTGGTTGGCATCTCTGGTCCTTTGGCTTCTGGAGGCATTTTATTTCTGTATCTCCAAATGTCTCTGTCAGCTCTGAGCTCCCTCCAAAATGTTCCCTATTTTAAAGAGCTCCAGCAAACGAATCAAGACCCACCTTGAATGGGCGGGGCCACATTTCCATCTACTCAAAAAGTCACACCCACAATTGGGGGTGTCACATCTGCTAAGAACAATCCAATCAAAAGGTTCCACCCTGAACCATAGGTCTGGCCCCACAAGATTGGTTCAGGATTAGAACACGACTTTTCTGGGGTACGTAATAGTTTCAAGCCAGCACACTCATCTTAAAAAAAGTTTTGATAAAGAGAAAAAGTTTGACAAAAATGAGTCTACAGTTATTTTATTGTTCATTTGTTCATGCTGCCTCCTGTTCCTCATTCTTCAATAAGTATCTTAGAGACTCAAACCAAGTAAGCAAGTAACTTCACTTAGATACTGTGGGAAAAAAATACCTGTCTGTTTGGCTGGCTATTTCTCTCTTTCTTTCTCAGTCTCAATTTCTCTTTCTCCCAAAACCTCTCCACTTTCCCCAACAATTATACTGTTCATTTAAGAATCAATTAATTATTTCTAGATAAGATTTTTATAGCATTTTATGATATAAAACAAGCTATATGACTTGCTTCTAAGGCAAGCTGAAGATACATTTCTTAGGTCTAATTTCATACTCTACTCAAGAGAAAAATATTTACATCCTAGTTGGTTTATGCTTTGCACAATAAGAATTTGTTCTAAGTAGTGTATGCAGTATGATGTTTAGAATGTAAGATTTAAGGATATGCTATTCTGTGAGATAGGTTAATTACAAGAAACTCCTTATTTTCAAAATTCATATAAATAAGTTTGCAAAAAAGAATGTCTCTTATTTTATCCTTAGATATTGTTCTTGATAAGTATTAAATAAAATAATTGGAAAAATTTCTCCAAACTCCTTTCTTCCTCCCTACTCTAGTGAAACCATATCTTAATGGAAAATCAAGAGTTATTTAGCTTTGTGTTTATTTTCTGAGCTACAAAAATGAATTGATAGCAGCTTATAGGAATTAGCAAAACTATTAGACTGATCACATGGAACAAACTTTCTTTTTTTTCTTATATATTGCTTTAATCCCTTGAAATCCACAGTAAATTTAGGTCAATGATAGGTGAGTTTAATGATGTGGTTCAGACAAAAAAAACATTCTAGGAAATAAAAAGTCAAAAATAATTCAACTTCTGTCCAAAATTTAGAGCCACTAACCTCATGGTATTGAAGAAAAGTCTATTAAGTCCTGTACATCTTTTCCTCCCTAGAGGAAAACAAAGTATTTATCTTTTTTTTTTTTTACCATGATTGGAGAATTGTCCCATTTAAGAAACAATATCCTTTGTCCCCAAAATAGAAACAAAACGAGAAAATCGCCTCCTTTGGTGATCACACCATCACTGAGGTCTCTTGTAAGTATGCCAGACATTTATTCATATTACCTTAAGTCTTTTCAACAACCTCATAAGGTGTGTTTTATTACCATAATTTCCCAGAATACCAATGCTCAGAAATTTTAAGAGTTTTTGAATGCTACAGATGAAAGTGAGTGCTAGAGCTAGGAATGAACTGAGATTCACAGGTGCTGATCAATACACAGTGATGAATTATTTCATTTTTTGCTCACATCTATCTCTATCTCTATCTCTATCTTTATTTGTGTGTATATGTCTATGTGGATGTGCATGTACATGTATGTACATGTATATATAGAGAGAAAGAACAGAATTTTTTCACTTACAGTGATCTTATGAGGGTAGGAGTGGCCCCCTAGGCAAGTCAGGAAGGAGAGTGAAAGTATTGTCATTTTCTCCAGGATTCAGAAAATGAGATATAAGTGAATGGAAGGGAGGCTGTCATTTCTGAATTATGCCCTTAAAGGAAAATGAATGTGCCCTCCTCCTCTCTCCTTGTCCATACCTATGGCCCGGAATGCAGCTGTACTGATGACCAATCTGCTACGCAACACAGGGCAATTCCCTGGGGACAGATGGAGAGTGAATAGAAAGGTGTCAGGCCCCCAGAGCCGTTAAGTGGTCACAAGAGGCCAGGACTTCTATTCAAGGAGAATGTCTCATATCCATAGATGCGGTTATCCAGGAAGAAACCAGCTATGAAGATTTCAAGAAAAGGTGTTTGGATCAGGAAAATTGAATGTTACGTGGCAGTTGAAATTGTTCATGTCAATTTTGAGTGAAAAATAGAGAAATAGAAAGGAAAGATCCCTGGGGTTAGGGGTGAAAAGGAACAGAATAGAAGACTGAGAAGGAAAACTCTGAGTGGTTGTAGAAGAGGGTGTGGTGTCTCATATGTTACCCAAGGAATATAGATAATGATGTGAAACAATAATGTTAAATGTTGCAAAAAAATAGTGAAGATATTTGGCAAATTAGTATACATCATTAAAGACATTGGTGATATCAGTCTCAAATGCAGTTACAATTAGAGACCCACATTAGTACCTTAAAAAATCAATAGGGGACAAATTGGAAGGTATGTGAAAAGCAGCCTATTTTTCTAGAGGAGCTTAGTTGGGTGTCTTAGTTTGCTTGAGCTGCTATCATAATTACCAGAAACTGGTCTCAACTTAACAAGAATTTATTGGCCAATGGTTCTGAGTCTAGTAAAAGCTCCAAATCTAGCTATAAACAAGGCTTGCTTTTTCACAGAAGACTGTAGCATATTGGTGTTGGCTAGAGGCAATCCTTGTGGTTCCTTTACTTTCCCATCACATAGTAATGTCCTCTCCATTCTCTTCCAAGTTCCCACTGACTTCCTGCTTCTCCCTGTGACCTTTTCCTTATAAGGTCTCCATTAATCTGGATTAAGGCTCACCCTGGTTCATTTGGCCATATCTTAACTATAAATAACATCTTCAAGAGGTTCTATTTACAATGGGTTCTCACCCAGAGGACTGTGGATTAAGATTAGGACATATCTAAATTGAGGAGCATAATTCAAGTTACCACAATTGGTGAAGGGAAAGTGAATATTAGGGCCAAAGCTAAAATAAATGAAGGGTTTTTCAATGGAAAAGTCATGGGAATCTTTTTACCTTCGTGCTTCAGTGTGCTAAAACTGCCAGAATGCAATTTACAAGAAATGGATTGGCTTTTAGAGAGGGGAATTATTAAGCTACAAATGTACAGTTCTAAGGCCATGAAAATGTTCAAATTAAGGCCTCAACAAGAGGATACTTTCACTCAAGAATGGCCAATCCTGTTTGGGGTTTCACTGCCACATAAGAAGGCACATTGGGTCTTCTGGCCCTTCTCTCCTGGGTTGGTTTCCAGAATGGTTCTCTCAGCTCCTGTGGTCTCTCCTGGGGTATTTTCCCTCTCTAAGCATCTTTGGTTTCTCTGTTAGCTTCTCTGAATTTCATCTTCTAGCTTAATATCTCATAGGGAGTTTCCTGTGTCTAAGCATCTCTCACTTGGTTTCATCTCTCTGCTTTCTGTGTTGGCTCTGAGCTCCCGCTATGTTTTATGCTTTTTATTCTCTTCATAAAGGACTTCAGCCAATGGATTAAGACCCTCCTTGTATTGGGCAAGTCATTTCTCCATGGAAGCAACCTAATCAAAAGGTCCTACCCAACAATAAGTCTGCCCCACAAGACTGGATCAAAAGAATGTTTTCTTTTCTGGAGTACATGACAGTACATAAAAATATCAAACCAGGACATCTTGTATAAAATGGTCAGATATTTAAATTAATGGGAAGATAAGAAAGAATGAAAATTACTGTAGGAACAATATTTACGAGAAGATGGGAAACTGTAGCTCAAGAGCACAGATGGAGAATTTAGTCTTGAATGTGACAAGTAAAGGGGAAGTGAACAAGGGGTCTCCCAGAAGAGAAGAGAGACAGATGGAACAAAGAAAGGAACTAGGATATTAGGAAAGGAATAAATGAGTCTATCCTGCTGTGTTTCCAATCAGTTTTTCCCAGAAGGTATACTTGGCCAGGAAAACAGGGAACAGACAGGTGGTCCAAGGTCTTTTGGGTAAAGTTAATATATAGTTGCCTGATTATTCAGGTCTGAGTTTGGGAACAGCAAAATAAAGCAGCAGATTAAAAACAATTACTGCAAATTTATGAATCACTTCCAGTTGCCCAGACACCAGTCTCCTGACCTCAATTTCTTCCTCCCTTAGTGAGTGGAGCTGGAGTGCTGCCTACATGGACGCCATTCTGAACTCACACGAAAAAATAAAAATGATACAAGAAAAGTTAAAGGAAAGTCTTGCAGGATATCAGCACTAGAAAGCCACCTAGTAATCATCCACATAAACCCTCTTTCACAGAGGAGAAAACAAGTCTCAGAAGTGTATATGACATCCCCAATGTCATCAAATTATTTGTTGGTGAAGATTCTGTGCTTCATTTTCCTCTCACTAAGCATTTACAAATATCTAACTCATTATGTACGTTATTTCTTTGATTTGTTAACTATTTGCCTCCTCCGGTGAGAATTCTCCCTAAGAGAAAAGATGCCTGTCTGTTTTGTTTACTGCGGAAGCGTCGGCATTGAAAGTGTGACTGGTATTCAGAAGGCACTTGGTCATCATTTGTTGGATGAATCAATTGTATCTGATCCCAGTGCATTTTCTCCCTCCCTACTACACTTTCATGCAGAGAGCATTTCAAAGTGAAATTGGTAGTTCTAACAACCACCTCCATGCAAATAACTTTTTCACTAACTCTGCTTCCTTTTTGTGTAGATGAGGTTCAAGGGTAGAGGAAAATTCAAATCCAGGACTGACTGGCTTCAGAGTCAAATGCTGGTTGAATTCATCCCTGAAAAAAAAAAAAGTGGGGGTGGGGGGGTGGGGATAGGCTGTGACAATAGACAGCACAGCAATAAGAAAACAAATGAAAAACCAAATAACTTTTATGGGACAAACTATATAAAGTTTACATGGCAGTGAGCTTTGTTGTGTATTTTTGCATATCTATATTTACATCTTTACCCATATTTTTTTCTATACTCTGTGTCCACATCTATGCTCATGATTATGCCTCTTGAGAAACGCAGTTGAAAGGACTCACTTGGTCTGCTGCTAGGGAAGTGTTATGGAAATGGTTACTTTTTATGACCTTTCCTCAGCTGTAGAAAATTCCCTATTAAAAGGGATGAAAACCACCATAGAACTAGCAACTACAAAGAAAATTAGTAGATCCCTAGGTGAATCCAAGAAAAGTTTCTCCAGTTCTTCTTGACGTGCAATCCTACATTTTTTTTGCAGGCATCCTCTATAAGGGAAAGGAGGTGCGACACCCCAGGGGGATGTGCACTTATCCTGTGAAAACAGAAGCAACTTATCCAACAAAAGGCTTGCTTGTGGAATTAGGTAAGGGAATCTAGTTTTGTGGTTCTGAGAGATGGAATTGAGCATTTAAAGTTTTGTATTGTCTGGGACTTTTCAGTATCATTTTGCGGCCTAAACTCCTACTGGTAAATGTATAGTGCAGTCATATCAGTATGCTAAAGTTTATAATTTATCTAGTAGGATGTCAGATGGGTTATTGTGGTACCAGAATTTTTGCTAAGATCCAAAACCAAGAAAAAATGAATCTGTTTTATGTTTTGCCAGCCAGCCATCTCCCTAGCAGGGATTAATGAATGGAACCAGTTCAGAAAATGTCTAGCCACCAACTCTCTTCCAAAGTAAGAGGAAGGCTTGTATTGAGAGAGGTGAAGAAAGTAGAGTTTGAGTAAGGAATGAAAGCATTGCTTCCCTTTATGAAGCTGCATGGGAGAACTCTGAGAGATGCATCAAAGGAATGAAAGTGTCTGCAAAGGGACCCTGGAAACCCACATTTCTGCGGGATATTTATTTGACTGCAAAACCTGAAGTTCTTCTTTGGAACATCATTGATGCTGACCAGAGTATTATGGAGTGAATTCTGGAAAAAAAATTTGGGAGTCCAAAACAACTTAATCCTCTTCAGTCTTCCTTTTCCACCACAAGGAAGGTATAATATGTTCCTGAAGTTCGAAAGCATATATGATCATAGAGTCTAGTCTTGGACTTTCTGTGACAGAAAGTTCTTTATTAGCAGCCTAAATGTATAATGTACTTGGAAAGAAGATGAAGGCAAACCTACTTCATCTCAATTGTCTATGATCCTCTAAAATGTGAAAGAGGAAGCCACTGGTTTTCACAGCTGTACAGAAAGGATCATGGAGGGAAATAGATGAGGGTGGACCTTGGAACTGCCAGGTGGCTACTGGGATTGAGATTGGGATTAAGATTCAGTTGAGACAAGGGGTTGTGGTGCCAAATCTATTGTACAAATAAAACTGTCCTATGGAGGGTGGTTGTAACTATTTTGATAAGGGTCAGTTAGTAGAGTTTCAGGAAAAGGTCATGGCACCCACATTTTTGCCCTATGAAGGGAAATATTTAGTTTGTTTTCAATTTCTAATTCAAATAACCTAGTTGTTTTGTTTCTTTTTTTCATCAAAATAGGAGAAGGATAATACTTGATTGCTGCAAAGGGTGAGAAAATATAGAACTCAGAAGCAGAGAGACAGGGAGCATAAATGCCTATAAAAGGGAGAGATCAAGTAGAGATTAAGGGTGACCAAAAAGAAATTAAGCAATCTGAGTACTAAGTAATTTATAAGAGAAATGTTGCAAGTTCTTTTGGAAAAAACAACCCCCCCTGTGGAAAACTGTTGATTAAAGCTGGGCACACAAACAGAGAATAAGTCTTGTCTATAAATGATAATGATGGTTGAGATGCACGCAAATAACAGCCTAGAGCAAATAGTTATGGGAAAGGAGTGAAGTAGGAGCACCAAAGAGGGTCAGGAGAGGCTGGATAAAGCAGGAAGTAACATCAGGAAAACAGATGTGATAGATTGTATTTTTCAGTTATGGATACCACAATATATGCCATCTCTCCTGCTACTTTTTTTTTTTCATGGTCAGGCACAGGGAATTGAACCTGGGTTTCCAGCATGGCAGGCAAGAACCCTGCCTGCTGAGCCACTGTGGCCCACCCTCTCCTGCTGCTTTTACAACATGATATTGATATTCCTCCCATCAATTAGCAGAATTGTTGTGTCCTCCCTTTGAACATGGACAGATCTTTGTGACTCCCTTGTCCAATAGAGTATAACAGAAACAACACTGTGACTTCCAAGGCTCAATTAGAAAAATGCCCTATTTTATCTTTTTTTTGGGGACACATGTTCAGGAAACCCAGACACTTTGCTGTAAGGAAGCCACGTGGTCCAGGGAAGCCATGGAGATGCCCACAAAGCAAAGAGGAACTTAGTTACCTTGTCCTAAGCCTCCAATGAGCTTCAGCTGACAGCCAACGTCCAATTGCCAGCCATGTGAGAGAGAGCCATTTGTAAAGAAACTGCCAGTATCCAGCTGAGCTGTGCTGGCTGATGCCACAAAGAGCAGAGATGAATACTTCTCACTGAGCCCTACCCAGACAGCAAATACTACACTAGGTGAATGGTTGCTGTTGTTTTAAACAACTAAGTTTTGACAGGTGGTTTGTTACTTACGCAGCATTAAGTAACCAGAGCAGGACCAGATCAGAAAAGGAATTATTTACTTAGCCTAAGTTGGCTAAGCGATTTCTGTAGTTCTTTTAGTAGGAGGAATTAAAGTTTGCATGAGTTCTCCCTTTTGTATTATTTGGTGTTTTCTATAATTTGTTATCTCCTTAATAAATTCTGTGTGGAGAATTTTCATTTTATTGTTTAGGTTTAGGCATTCTCAATAAATTGCTTGGTACTCTTTATTAAATTTTGAATTAAAAGGCCCTTCTAAATACAGTTTTAGTTTACTATATGAATGCTAAACTTCCAGTAACAACTGTAGTTAAGAACTTGTTCCCTAAAAGATGCACACTATGGGTGGGCCACGGTGGCTCAGCAGGTAAGAATGCTTGCCTGCCATGTGAGAGGACCCAGGTTCGATTCCCAGTGCCTGCTCATGTTAAAAAAAAAAAAGATGCACACTGTGTAAATAGCATTCCACAAGATTCTGATTTGCCTGGCTATATTTTAGTTTTTATTTATTTTTCATTTTTAATACAATTTTATTGAGATATATTCACATACTATATAATCATCCGAAGTGTACAAGTAGTGGTTCACAGGATCATCATATGGCTGTGCATTCATCACCACAATCAATTTTGAACATCTTCATTACTCAAAATAAATAAATAAATAAATAAGAATACCCAAGACATCTCATACCCCATACACCCCCTATTATTTATTTATTTATTGTCTTTATTTTCATACTCATCTGTCCATGGAGTGGAAAAGGGAGTGTCAGTCACAAGGTTTCCATAATCACATAGTCCCATTGTGAAAGCTATATAGTTATACAATCATCTTCAAGAATCAAGGCTACTGGACTATAGTTCAACAGTTTCAGGTATTTCCTTCTAGCTTTTCTAATACAATGCCAAAGAATAACCTCCAGAATGACTTCTCAAATCTATTTGAAATCTCTCAGCCACTGCACTTTATTTTGTCCCATTTTTCTCTTCCCCCTTTTGGTCAAGAAGGCTTTCTTAATCCCAGGATGCAGGATCCCAACTCATCCCTGGGATTTCTATCCCTCTTTGCCAGGGAGATTTACACCCCTGGGAATCATGTCCCATATAGTGGAGGAGAGCAGTGAGTTCACCTGCAGAATTGGCTTAGAGAGAGAGAGGCCACATCTGAGCAACAAAAGAGGTTCTCTGAGGAGTGGCTTTTAGACATAATTATAAGTAGGCTTAGCTTCTCCTTTGCAAGGATAAGCTTCATAAGGCCAAGCCCCATGATCAAGGGCTTGGCTTGTTAAATTGGTAGTCCCCATTGAATATCAGGAATTCCCCAGGTGGAGAAGTATAATATTTCCACTTTTTTCCCAAAGTCCCTCAAAGAGATTTTGCAAATACTTTTTTATTTTCTGGCCAGATTATTCTGGGATTTACCAGCATATCACACTAAGCTGTACAAACCAAGAAACTCTCACTCCATATTCAGAGCTCCATGTAATGATGGTGTTCAAATAGAATCTCATACCCCTCTCTTATATCCCCCACTTATTGACATTTAGCTTTGGTATAATGACTTTGTGACATTTAATGGAAGCACGTTACAATGTTACTGTTAACTGTAGGCACCAGTTTGCATTGATTTTACCTCTTCCATATACTATCCAATTTTCAGCATCTTGCAATTTTGACATTCATTTGTTCTCCATCATATAAAAACTTTCTTATATTTGTGCATCTAATCACTTAGGTTTTGCTAAGTTATACATTCCCAGTCTTCATCATCTATCTTTCCTTCTCGATGTCCAACATACTTCTAGTTTTCCCCTTTCAACCATACTGACACTCACCTTCTTTGAGTTCTTCTTTATCATCACCTAATATCTTTTTCATGTCCTCCTTCTCTTTTGCCATATTTTCTCTCAACTCATTGATTTGATTTAGCACGTTTGTTTGAACATTTCAATTAGTTATTTCAATGTCTTTATATGGAAGTGTTGGTTTATTCCATTGACTGGGCCATCTCTTTGTTTTTCCTAGTATGATTTGTAAATTTTTGCTGATATCTAGGCATCTGATTTCCCTGATTAGTTTATTCTGCAGGTCATTTTTACCTAGGATTTTCTTGTTGGTTGGCTCTGTTCTCTGTTTTTTTGGCATTCAGTTCAACTGAATGTTTAACTGATCACAATTTTTTGGCATTCAGTACAACTGAATGTTTAACTGATCAGAATTTTTAGACATAACTATAAGAAGGCTTAGGCTTCTCCTTTGCAAGGATAAGTTTCATGAGACCAGAATAAGTTTCTGGCTTTTGCTCTGTCTATATGGAATTTTCTTTTTTTGAAGATGGTTTCCCCAGATTTGATAGACCCTAATCAGATTTTCGCTTACCAGACAACACAGGTCTCAGGAAGAAGGTGAAATTGGTATTAAGTTTCACTGAGTTTGAGGGACAGCAGATTGTCTGACTTTCTGTGGTCTCTACACTCGGTGCTTTTCCTATCCTGCCCACCAGGTGGCACTTGTCATCCCTCAGATCCCCACCAGCTTAAAGTGGCCTGGAGACTAATTCTCAGCAGACTTTGTCCCTGCCAAGGGCATGGTTGAAAGAGAGGCTGAGGGAGAAGACCAGCTTAAATTGTTTCTGTTTTCCAACCCCTGGGGTCTGAATTCTCTGAATGAGGGTCTCTGCTAGACCTGGGCTTGCTCTCCCCTTTTCTTGGGGAAGATCTACCTTTTAGGGAATTACCTCCTTCACTTGATTTGTTACTTTGTTTCTCAGACCTATCTTAACTCCACCCTTGCCTGGGGTAGTGCTGAAAATTGAAAATGCCTGAGGCTTTCTCTAATGAACTACTTAGAATAGTTAAAAAAAAATAATGATAATAAAAAATCCCTTTTCAGAGACAGTCCCAGCCCCCAAATTTCATCAGTTAAGAGCCAGAGTTGGTACTCAGCTCTATGTGCCCCTTTTCTTGGGGCACAGCCCTTTTCCAGTATTCTGAGCTTGGCTGACACCAAAAACCTCTGTGTTATCTTCTTTTTTATTTTTAATCTTTTTTTTTCTATCACCCCTGCCTCCTCACTGCTGGGAGAGACCTCAGTGTTCCCTTCCTGCATGCTCTGGGTTTATCTGTGCTTGGAGCTTATATTCAGCAGTCCAAATTTGTTAATTAAAACTGCAGTTAGAGCTTGGTTGAGCTCCCATCCCTGGCTCCTAGTAGAGACTGCTTCTTTTTTCCCATGGAGAAGTGTTTCCAACATAGCCTGTCATGCCAGTGGTGGAAGAACACCGGCTTCTGTAGTTTGAGGCTGTACTTACATTTCTGAGCTGTTATCTCAGCCCTTCCACCCATTCCAGATTGGTGTATGATGTGTGTCCAGTCATGGATGTCCCCAAAACAGTTGTTCCAGACAGTTCCTGGCTATTTACTCTCTGCTCTAGAGGACTAATTAAATTCCACATGTCCTTACATCACCATCTTGCCCCACTTGTATCAACTCTGGGCTACTTTTTGATCACATGAGTGGCACATTACAATTATAAGAACTGCTTTATGGGTGTGGGAGAAAGAACCCTGCCTGAAAGGTTTTTCCTCACAGCAGAATGATATATTTACAAGAAGCAATATCCAGGTACTTCATGTACCAATAGCTAGTATGAGGGTGCATTAAGTGTATCAATACCTTCATGTATCAATAGCTAGCATGAAGGTGCATTAAATGCATAACACATAATTCCTTCATTTAACAATATATCAGCAAATATTTGTTGAGTGCAACAATGTGTTGATACAGTGCTAGGCATAGGGGTTATGGGGATATAGCAGTGAACAAAACATGGGTCTCTAATTTACACTCAGATGATAAGTATATATATATATATGATATATAGAGATGATAAACATAAATATATACATAGAGAGATTAGAGAAAGAGAGAGAATCTCAGAAGATTGACAATCATAAAAAATTGAGCATGACAAGGTTAGAGTGAGTATGGGCAGGCAAGGTTATTATTTTATGTAGGATGGTCAGGAAAAGAACTTCTTTGATATGGTAACATTTGAAGAGAGGTTTGCCGTCGGAGAGCTCCAGTCGGTCAGGCCGGCTGGCACACTGGGTGGGGTTGGGGAGCGAGCTCGCGGAAATTAACCTGGGTAAGCTTCGGCGTCTTTCCCCTGCCGGCGGTCGCGAAGAAGTCGTCACTCAGGCCAGATGCGGGTTTTAAGTCTTTATTGTTACACTCCGGGATGGGTCACCTGGGAACCCGAAGAGTGAGACGTCTGGGGTCCGAAGACCCCAGGGCTCTATCGACGACGCGGGGCTGGGCGAGCAACAGGCTTAAATATACTCGGAGGAGGGGTGGAGCTAAGGGTCTACACGTCACACTGAGGCAGCCAATCATGCAAGGTAGTAGGCAGTTGCCAGGCAGAGGGTAGAAATTAGGGGTATGGAACGAGTTGAGCATAACAGGAAGGGTTGCAGGCTTTGAGATGAGCTACGGAAATGGGCGGTCTACAACAAGAGGGGGAAGGGGGAACAGTGAACTAGGTTACCGATATGGGGGCCGGGAGTGAACATAGAGAGGGAGAGAAACATTAAAAAATTTTAAGTTTGGCTAGGCTCCAGTCCCTGAGAAATATGCCACAATTCCTCTCCTTTTTCTTTTAAAAGAGCACACTTGTGTGACAAGTGGTGGGCATGAACCTTTGCTGGGAGGGGTAGGGATGAGATTCCCCTTGCACTTGAGGCTCAGAATTTCAGGGGAAGGGTGTGTGCTGAGCCGACCCTTATGCAAATCTCATGTGCCCCAGAAGAGCCAGAGGAGGCCTGTTAGAGTGGCCCTCTTCTGCGGCTACTTTGTGCCGCACCCAGCGGTACCCATCTGGTAGCCTTTCGGTGCCCCCAGATGCATGCTCTCTGGTGACGTGCAGCCCCTGTAGGGGAATGGAGAGAGGCAGGGAGTGGTGCAGGCATAGGCAGGCAAGCCCAGAGCCGCAGCAGCGCAGTGCCGACTGCACAAGATGGCCAGTCTTGAGAGCGACACCAACCTCAAGGTGATCAGTCCTGGGGGTGAGCAACACTAGCGAGCCATACCTGAGCCTGGGGACGATTTTTGGCATCTGAGAAGGGATTCTGGAGCTCTAGAGCAGCAAGGGCTAAAAGTTTCGTATCTCGCCTGTGACGAGAGATTCTTGAACAGAGACACTTGAGTGTGAAAAGAATAAAAGTTAAAATTAGTAGGAGGACACCATAGAAGATAAGGTTGGAAGGTTGGAAGAAGGACGAGAATTTGTTCAGAAGGTTTGTTAGGGTAGAGGTGGAGAGTTTAGTTACCGATAGATTTTGTATAGTTAGGATTTGAGTTTGGAGGCTATGGGTATAGTTCCAGTAGGCTATCGAGGAGAGCACGGGAGTCCTTTTTTTGCCAGTCCTAAAAGATTAGTGAATGTGAGGTTTAGTAGTTTACTGTTCGACGAGGGGACTTGGGGGATGGCTTGCATTGACTGATTCCACAAGAAGGTAAGGTTAATTGCTAAGGCTTCGGGAGGGGGAGAGAAGTTAGGGAATAACGAGAGGTTGAGAGGCGCACTAGTGGGGAGAACATTGGGATTACATGGGAGATCCAGTAGACAATTATTGACAAATAGTTGCGGGAATGTGGGGGAGTCGGGGGTGATGAATAGTAGTCCCAGTGGGTATTGGACTGCGGCCCACACCTCGCTTTCAACAGGTTTTCCTAAGGCGGTGCGGTGGGGTTTTGGATCTTCGTTTTCCAGTGGTGGCTATCGCAGGTCGGACACAACGGGAAGGGATCCACAACGGCTGAGGTTCACTTTCTGGAAAGACACAAGCAAAACCGCGTCCCTGCGCTAGGAGCGGGGCTGGGCCTGACCAGGTGTTTGTGACTGGATCTCGCCAGTAGACAGAGGGGACTACTGAAGGTCAGCTGGTGGGACCCCAATGTTTGTGCAAAGGGGATAAGCCGTCCTTGTCAAAGGTCAATAAGTTTAGTACTATGAGGACCTGAGTGATGATGTCTTTGGGAGATGCCTTAGGCATATTACTTCCTTGTTTTTCTATTTGAATTTTAATCCTTTTATTAAGCGCTTCCACCATGGCTTGCCCTTGAGGGTTGTAGGGGATGCCAAAGTGGTGCGTTATGTTGTACATGTCTAGAAAGGCCTTGAAGGCCGCACTGCGGTATGCAGGGCCATTGTCTGTTTTCAGATCCCAGGGGACCCCCATGAAGAGGATCCCTTGTCTTAGGGCTTGTATGCAGTGCTTGGCAGTCTCCCCTGGCATAGGGGCTGCGTAGCACATACCTGAATAGGTATCTATTATTACGTGCAGGTATTTGAACTTTCCAAATGAAGGAACATGAGTGACATCCATTTGCCACCTCGCGTTGGGCTTGAGTCCTCGGGGATTTACTCCCTGTGGCTGAAGAGGACCCAAGGGCGCAAATGGAGCGCAGGCGGCGCAGCTTCTGACTAAGTGTTTGGCAGTTTCGATGGGGATGCCACAGAGATGCCGAATGGCGTCTGCTGATAGGTGGAACCGACTATGAAGCTGTTTGGCTGCGTTGATTGGGTCCTGCGTGGTAGCGAGGACTTAGGCCGAGACGGCCTCGTCAGCCAGCCGATTGCCTTCAGCAAGGGGGCCTGGGAGGCCAGAATGACTGCGAATATGAGAAATGAACCACGGATGTTCTCTGTCCTGCAGGAGATGTTTAAGTAAGATTAGGCACTGATCAATAGGTTTATCCTCATTGGGGAAGAACATGGAATGAGCGAGGACTCTGCACACTTGATAACAGTAAAGGCTGTCCATGAAAATATTGACTGGTTCAAAGGGAAACTGCTGAAGTGTTAGGATTATAGCTTGAATTTCTCCTACCTGAACAGAGTCCAAGTTGGGTTGAATTACCGAAACGGGCTGTTTTTGCTGTGGAACGTACGCGATGAACGCAAGGCGTGTTTTAGAGGCGTCAGTAAAGACAGTGGTGGCCCCCGGAATGGGCACAGATGACGGAAATGGGTGCCCAGAGAGAGATGGAGTTAATGGGAGGAGTCCTAATGCCTGGAGTATTTTATGTTTAGGGTATTTGGACGAAAATTCCCCAGAAAATGTTGCTACCAGGGTTTGCATGTTAATGTCTTCCTGGATGAGCCAAGTAGTTTGCTGGTCCCCTAGGGGCCAGACAATTGTGTCCGGGTGACGACCAGTGAGCTGAACCGCGGCCTTGATAAGGCTTTGGGCCAGCGCAATGAACAGTTGCACGAGAGGGCAGATTTTCCTGAACTTACTTTTGGCGGGGTGGACCCACTGTAGGGGACCCGATTGCCACAACACGCCTGCTGGGACTTCGTATGTGTCAATTACTACTCCCAGGAGCGGTTTGTTGGGATCGTACCGGTCCAACTGTGCATGCCACAGGCTTCGGTTGAAGCTAATTAGTACTGACTTGGCCGCAGGGGTTAGTTTAATAGGTTTATTAAGAGCTTCTATAGGGGTGCGACTAGTCTTTAACAGGTTAAACAGGGGTTGGAGCTGAGCGGTGGTCATGGGCAGTGCTCCCCTCACCCAGTTTATTTGCCCACACAACTGTTGTAGTTGGTGTAGGGATAGTTGCTCTGGGATGTTAAAGGAAAACTTTACTGGGGCTACTTGAGTGTTGATGGTGTAGCCTAGGAAGGTAAAGGGCGGTTGAGTTTGAACTTTGTCTGGCTGCACCTTGAGGCCAAGATCGTTGAGGTTTACTATTAATTGGGTTAAGACTACCTGTAGTTGCTCCTGGCTCTTTGCTGCCACGAGGACATCATCCATATAATGGAGGATGGTAGCCTGGGAGCGAAGCGGCAAGACCGCGGTGTCAACAAAGTTTTGGCAGATTGCCGGGCTATTGCGCATCCCCTGGGGCAGCACCTTCCACTGGTAACATCGTGCTGCCCCCGCGTGGTTAGTGATGGGGACAGTAAAGGCGAATTTTTCTTTGTCTGCATCGTGCAGAGGGATGGAGAAAAAACAATCCTTTATATCAATAGTGGCAATTTGTAGGTGTTTAGCAAAAGCCGTGGGGTGAGGCATACCAGGTTGAGGGGACCCTATGGGCCGGATATGTTTATTAATTTCCCTAAGGTCATGAAGGAGTCTATGTTTGGTGCCTCCCTTCTTGGCGATGACAAATACCGGGGAGTTATAAGGACTGCACGAGGGCTCAATATGCCCCACCTCTAGCTGCTCTTGCACTAGCTGTTGTAATATTGCGAGTTTATGGGACGGAAGAGGCCACTGCTCCACCCAGATAGGCTCTTCTGTGTCCCATTGGAGAGGAGTGGGTGCTGGAGGTGTAATGCGAGCAGTGGCGCAACCTATTGGGGGGGCTGTGTGGTAATATACGCCCCGGAGGCTGTTAGGATGCCTCGCCCCCACAAGATTTGGTCAATGGTATGTAAGAACAGTGGCCTGAAGACACCTCGGAGGCCCTCTTCATCTTCCCATGTAAGGGGGATGGCGGCTCGCTCCGAGGGGGCAGAGCCTGTGGCGCCGAGCACCGCGGGCCCTGCGGTAGTTGGGCATAAGTTCTTCCATTTGGCTGGAAGACATGAAATTTCTGCTCCCGAGTCCACCGTACCAAGAAGCCAATCGGCTCCTACTCTCAACTTATGGGTGGGTTTATTCGGGGTTATGGGGATCGTCCACATTATGGTCTGGGGGTGCTTTTGCTGGCTCCCCTGGTCTCTTGAGGACGGGGCTGAGACTTGCCCCCCCTGGAGTTTAAAGGCTGTGACAGCTGGTCAGAGTTGCGGCAGAAACGCGCCCAGTGATAGCCCTTACCGCATTTTGGGCAAGGGGTGAGAGGTTTACGGAGCTGCCCGGTATTGGGTCTGGGGCCCCCCTTTAGGGGTGGCTGGGGGTTTTCCCGCCGCTGTGGGCACTCTCTGGCGAAATGCCCAGTTTCCCCACAGCGAAAGCAGTCTTGGCTGAGAGCGAGGACCGAGGCGAGGGAGCTAGAGAGGGCAGTGGACAGGGCTGTAGCTAGCCCCTCGGTGTTGGGATTGACATTTGAGCATGCTAACACCCAGTCCGAAATATTTTTTTCTCTGATTCCCATTAAAGCTTGTTTGAATGGCTGGCGAGCGCCTTCAAAGATGAACTCTTTAGCAAGAAGGTTTTGCTCCATCGCACCAGCAACCCTTTTTTGACATGCCCCTTGCACTCTCAAGACAAAGGAGGCAAAGTCCTCATCTGGCTTTTGGACTAAGGCAGAGAGCTGCCCGGGCTTAGCCACGGAGCAGTTGCGAAAAGCCTTGAGGCCCACTTCTCTTAACTTAAGGAAAAAGGCATATGGGGCCTGCGAATAGACGGATGGGTCGAAGTAGGGACCCGTCCCCAGAAAACATTCGAGGGGGAGGCCGAGCCCTGGAGGGTCTCGTTGCACAGCGGCTTCCTGCGCAGCCTTTTCCGCCTCCAAATTGAAATGAGCCTTCCAGTCTACCAGTTGTCTAGGAGTGAGGATGGCTCGGGCCAAGGAGGTCCAATCCTGAGGGGTGTTAAGTTCTTGGGCTAGCCCTTCTAGGAGGTGGGTGGCATAGGGACCTGTAAGCCCATCCTCCTTGACCGCTTTGCGTAATCGCTTTATATTTTCCTCGCTATGAGGAACCCAAGGAAATGGGCGCTGCAGGGAAGGAGTAAGATTGATGGGGAAGAGTGTTGCCTGCGTCGGAGGCAGCGGCCGGGTCGAGGGCCAAGGCTGCTCCGGACTTGGGAGAGGGCTGCCGCCCGTGGGATTGTGGCAGAGTGGCCCGGGTAAAAAGGATGGCGCCTGCTGCGCTTCCGGGAAGAAGGGGTTGGTGGTGCTGAAGGGAGCGGGGACGGATGCCAGGGGAGGGGCAGAAGGCAAGGGAGAGGAGTCAGGGAGTTTCGCCTCCGCGTCCTTAGGGAGGGCGGGGCAAAGGTTGCGACTCCCTTCCGGCCAGGGCGGCGAGGAAGAAGGCGGAAGGGTGGAGTTTGGGTTCCCGCCGTTAACCTTTCCGTCATATTCCCGTAAGGGTGGGTGTTGTTCGAGTCGCTCACTTAACTGCTCAAGTAAGGACTCGGCATCCGAATCGGACTCAGAGCCTGATGACGAGGCCTCCACAGCAGCCGCATTTACCTGCTTGGGTCGGCCGTCTGTGGGGGGCAAGGACCCTTGAAGGTAGGAGCGGATAGCAAAGAGGGTGGGGAGAAGTCTGGGGGGGAAACGCCTGCCCTCGTGTTCCATTTTGTCTATGACCCGGGCAATGAGCTGATCGTAGGTAGCTGGGATCCAAAGTGGACTCGTTAGTAGCCAGGGGTTGAAGGGCAGCAAGAGGTCCCAATAAACCTGAAGCTGCCGGGCAGAAACCTTACATCTATGTGTGTCCAACAAGGCGGCCAGGGCATGCACTTGAGGGACCTGACTCTTAGAGAGAGACTGACCCATGTTGAAATTTGGAGGGGACTACTCACTGCTTGTAGAGACTAGGACTGCGTTTATTTAAGCAGGAGAGTCTAGGGGGCTTACCTTGGTTCAGAAGAGAGGTCCTAGTGTCTCCGGTGTGCGGCGGGCGAGGAAGGGTCCCTGTTCGGGCGCCAATTGCTGTCAGAGAGCTCCAGTCGGTCAGGCCGGCTGGCACACCGGGTGGGGTTGGGGAGCGAGCTCGCGGAAATTAACCTGGGTAAGCCGAAGCCGGCGTCTTTCCCCTGCCGGCGGTCGCGAAGAAGTCGTCACTCAGGCCAGATGCGGGTTTTAAGTCTTTATTGTTACACTCCGGGATGGGTCACCCGGGAACCCGAAGAGTGAGACGTCTAGGGTCCGAAGACCCCGGGGCTCTATCGACGACTCGGGGCTGGGTGAGCAACAGGCTTAAATATACTCGGAGGAGGGGTGGAGCTAAGGGTCTACATGTCACACTGAGGCAGCCAATCATGCAAGGTAGTAGGCAGTTGCCAGGCAGAGGGTAGAAATTAGGGGTATGGAACGAGTTGAGCATAACAGGAAGGGTTGCAGGCTTTGAGATGAGCTACGGAAATGGGCGGTCTACAACAAGAGGGGGAAGGGGGAGCAGTGAACTAGGTTACCGATATGGGGGCCGGGAGTGAACATAGAGAGGGAGAGAAACATTAAAAAATTTTAAGTTTGGCTAGGCTCCAGTCCCTGAGAAATACGCCACAGAGGTTTTCAGGAAGTGAGAGTAATCAGGTGGCTACCTGGGAGAAGGACATTCCAGGTAATGGAAACAACGAGTGTAAATATTCTCAGGTGAGAGCAGTCTTAGGGGTCAGCAAGGACATCAGTGTGGTTGAAACAGAGTAAGCAAGTTGAGTGGAAGGATAAGCCAGAGCAGTATCAGGAGTGGGAGGCGAAGCATGCAGAACTGTAAGGTCTTGTAGAAACTATTGAAAGAGTTTTGACTTTTATTGAGTGATTATAGATGCAATGACAGCCATAAGCAATATACAGTATAACTATAATGCCAACATGATTTCAATTCATCAATGAAATGCAGTACCTTTTTTTTTTCAAATGGAACTATTTTTATTCTCTTCTGATTTCCCTTCAGTCCACTTCTACTGGCCTTCTGGTAACAGAGCTGCTAATTGCACAATTCATTGCCTGAAATTCTTTAATGGACAGTTTCATTACAATGATTTTTCCAGTTGTATTTCTAATATTCTGTCTTTGTGTAAATCTGAGCCAGAACTGAGCACTGGGACACAACATCTCTCTGCTAACTGGAATGTCTTCTGGTAAAGTGTTTTGCAAGCTGTTTCACAATTCTTTCTCAGTCCTCTTTAATATATTGTTGCAATGTTTTTGGTAGGGATTTTGTAGATTTCCCTGGTTCTAAGAGGAAACTGAATTTTCCTGTTTGAAATGGAAGATTACATAGAAACCTTTCTGCCTATAGTTATTTATTTATTTGTTTATAATTATTATTTTTATAATAAGTATTATATTTTTCTTATTATCATATGTTTCCCCTGGCTAAGCCAGATAGGGTTTCTAATGGTTTTCTTTTTATGGTTTAGCTATTTAATGATTTCAGACCCAAATGGCTATAAGCCTCAGTTAAATTTTGCCCACCAAAACTCAAGCTCACATGATTGGATGATAGTTTTTAAGGATCTCCTGCTTACATTTAATGTCCAATGACTTTCTCCTGCAGTTTTGTACAGAAAGTACATCTTCGTGACTCCTGCTGTACTCACCTTCTCTAGGCTTCTGTCTTTGCTTCTTCTTGCAGGGGCACTTTTACATCACTCCATGGTACCTCTCTTAAGAATCCTGGGACTCACTTTCCTTCCTGGACCACCTGATATTCTCATTTCTTCATCCTTTGCCTTGCAGTAGGACCACCTCTTCCTGGCTTATCACTGCTTCTAGTGTGTATGTGTCCAGCATCTGTATTTAAGCTTCTTCACTCAGTTCTTTTATAAATCTCGATAAGATTTTCACCAACTTTCTGTACAATGGGAGGAAGTTTTCATTATTTTCAGTCAAGACTTTTTATAGATGGGGAAATAATTGGATTCTTGAAAGTGTATTTTCTGGAAACAAATATACAACAAACAGGCAAACCAACAATCCCCCAGTGCTGGGGTCTTCCTTCTGCTTTTAAGGGTCATCTAGTGGCAACTGGCCAGAATTTCATGAATAAAGTCTGAACAGAATTGGCGCTTCAGAACTTGTTACCCTTTAACTCTTCACTATCAGTCCAGGCTCGTAAACAATCTTAACATCCTCAGATGCAAGAAGATCAGCAAGAACATAAGTTATCATCTGGGCCCACAACAGAATTCTAAGAATGAGATAATATATCATCTGGGGCAAAAAATAAACATCTCTTAAAAAAAAGGTGGCTTATACTTTGTATATCCTACAGGGACAGATATGGTATTTATGTCTCAAGGAAATCAGGGCCACACAAATGAATTTTAAGTGAATAGACTACATTGTTGAAACTCCACAAGTGCATTCCTTTCAGCTTTGTTTAGATTCTCCATCTTCTGTGGCAGCTTTGGTTTAATGCTTATGAATCATAGTAACAAAATGTAACGACAAAGCAAGGAAGATTTATGGAAATTTCATTCCATTATTTTTAAAAGAAATTTTTATTGGAGGAAGGTAGGCGTTCATCTTATTTGTCATTGTTTCAATGACACATAAGGAACTTGCAGTGGGTACCTTAGTAAAAATGTTGATCTGGTTGTTTACCAAGGAGCAAATCTTGTTAGTTTATACTAGATAATTGTAAAGAGTCCCATAATTCTGAACTTTGTAGTTAAATAGATCTGGCTTTATCACTTTATCCCTGAGCACCTTTAGGCAATTTACTTAACCTCATTAAGCCTCAGTTTCCCTATCTGAAAAGTCAAAATAATATTAGTACCTGAATCAATTTCAGAAATCAATGTAAAGCATTTAGCAGCACAATGGGCACCGAGTAAATGCTCAGTAAATATTGATGATATTATTAGAATTAATATTTTTGCAATTATTGTGTGCTCTTATTGTTTGTGACTACTTTATAACAGTATAATAAAGTATTTTTCACCATTACGTATTCACTATAAACTTAGTCAAGGTATTTCATCTTTCTTATCCCTCATATGTATCCTTAAATATGAAGTTTTTACAAATAGAGAGTTATAACAGCAAATTAACCCTGAATAAACTATTTTTATATAATATAATAATAGCCTTTAGTTATTAGGAAAGGAATAAGACTCCAAGGCGCTGATATTTGGTACCTCTTTTCTGGTCATCATGTGTCCACTGTGATGAAATCAGAAACCTATAATAAATTAGTACGAAGTGACAAAAGTCACTAGAGGTCACATAATTTAGATGTTAGTGATTTTCAAATACAAATATAGGCCTTTCTATCCATCTCCCTTATATCTAATAATGAAGACCTTTACATGTGTTAAATAGTAATAGCAATCATTGATTAGTCTTCTGGTAACTATAAATTAGGTGAATATTGCTTTCCTTGTTCTTTATAATGAAACTGCTACTTCACTTAACTAAGGCTAAAAGACCAGGCCAAGATCAAAGAGCAGTAAATAGTAAATGTTGTTGTTAGCACTAAACTCTTGGTCTATAATATGCAAAGGAAACAGTCTTATCCACTACACCCAGCCATAAAGCATACAGACCACTGCTAATAGAGATTTTTCAACCGTCACAGAAAATGTTATTCCTCAAAATGAACAAAACCAAATCGTGGATTATATGGTGTTGATTTCCTCCTGCCATGTATAATTCAGGCAGTGGTTGACCCATAGGAGCTATGCCTGTTACTCTGCAAACAGCCTACAAATCTTACAGTATAAATAATGGAAGAGCTTGATGGATTCTTGTGAATTTACAGATCGTGCCAAGTTTTCAGCAAACTAGTTCTACCCACTTATGTGTGAGTTGACACAAGGTGGAATATTTACACTGCCAATATCTAGGAGAGGTAATAAGAGCTATGTGGCAATAAAAGGTCATTTAGCTCATCTACTGGGCTGAACCTTATATAAAAGAATTGTGGACTTGTGCATTCTTAAAGAATAATCTTTACATCAATGCAGCTGCCTTTAATATATGGGGATACCACAGGTGGTAGTATATGTTCAGGTGTTTGTAGACATGTGCTGGAGGGAGGTAGAGATATATATTTTTTTTGCATGCATGTGCACAGCTCCACGGCAAATGCAATTTGTCTTCCAAAAATGATATTATACAGCTTTGCAAGAATTTGGTCATTAGCATGAACCAAGGCATCTTTTATGCTTCATGTTTGATATTTAGATATGGAAATTAATAGTGGAAAATGTAAAGGTCATTTTAAATTATTGTTTTGCTAACATAGTTGTGGATCCTCACAGGAAAAACTGTCTTTTCTAAATAATGTAATGATGTCAGGTTTTAATTGTCTTCCAATGACACTTCCAGGTCGCAGTTTCAGTGGTGTATACACACATACCCACACACGCACACACACACACACACACCTTGGGGCATATGGTTAAGGGATGGAGATAGTGGCTGCTCTCTTCTGTGGTAGAGCTCCTCTGCTGAGCATATTAAATCCCATTACTTGGATGTTCCTTCCCAGAGGAGTTCAGTCTTCTCAAAGTTGTGCTAATTGGCAAAGCCTGCTGAGTAATATAGCCCACCTAATGGCATGACAAAAATGAGATACCCCAAACCTGTCGTTATCGGTAACTGATAATGCACACCAAGACAAGACCCTGGATGATACCTTGGAATTTTTATTTGATGCAGCAAAATGATGCAGAATTGTCATAACTTTTACTCTATTGCATTTTTTTGAGATTCTGAACAGCTCTTAGTGCTCTATGTAAGTGATAATGTATGAATTGAAAGCGAGGATACTTACTGTCAACTCTTTGCTATTGACTTCACCATCAACGTTAATGGAAAACAAATGAAAAGAGCTTCTGGGCAAGAGGAACTAAATAATCTTCCTCAGGGCAAACATGAGCTCACTCTTTGTGCAAGTAAATAGCTATTATATGCATACTACATGGAAATTTGTTTAGGATTTTTTTTTTGTATTTTTGCACACAATACATAGATGCAAACACGTATCAAATGCTTTACATTTACCAATGTATCACAATAATATTTATACTAAATATTAGACACAGACTGATTTTTGAAGAATTTGAAAATGTTTTGATGAATTATGATACATCCTTATGCTAGGAGTCCATCCTTAAGCCAAGTCCCACCCCTCAGGCCCAGAGAAGACAATTCTCCATCACACCGACCTTTTGTCTTATAGAAGAGCCTCTACCCTCTTCTCTACCGGTTACTCTTCAAGGTTGGAGTAGCTGCTAAACTTTTTGTAAGATGGTGATAACCATTAGTTCATATTTGTCACTAATTTGTAAAGATTATTTTAACTTACCAGTAGGATGCAGCTTTCAGTCTGTATTTCATTTTCTCTCTTTCCCTTGGGCCACTCTCCTTGGGGCTATGAAAGAAAATAAATGGTTTTCTTACTTGTTTTTTTCCCGCCATGTGAAAGCACACCTACATCAGGATCCAGGGCCCATCTTTTAGATAATGTATGTATATATTAAAACCTGGTAAAGAAAATTCCCCATGTTTTTTCATCATTTTAAAATTTATTGTAGTTATTTGTGGATCTTTATTTTCCAAATGACTTTGTGAGCAGCTTTACTGAGTTCCTCAAAAAATCTAAATAGATCGTGTTTTGTGTTTGCAGTGAGTTTATAGATTTTGATATTCTATCCCAAACCATGGCATTTCTCTCCATTTGTCTTTATTGTTAGGGTACTAAAGTTTCCTCTAAAAAATTCTTATGCATTCTAAATAAAAATCATTCCTGGATACCTCATGAATTTTGTTGCTTTTGTGCATGGAAACTTGTTTTCTAAATTATTTTTCCAGTTGATGATTACCAGTGTAGAAAAATGCCATATAATTTTGTAGGTTAATTTTATATCTAGCAGCACTTCTGAACTTTATTAGTTCTAAAAATTTCTTGATTTTGTTTCTTTTTCTAGATAATTAATTATATACCATATGCAAATAATCCTTGTCTTGTCTACCCTCTTAAGGCAAAACAGTATCTATATATTCTCAGTCTCGTGTTTACTGTCCTGAGAGTGGGCAAACTGATGTTTTATAAGAGAAGCTTTGTCTCCCAACACAGTGGGGAGATAATGCTGACAATATCTATTTCTTTGTATTTGTTTTCAATTGGTTAAGAATGCAGTATAAAGGTCAACATGTTAATGAGGACATCTTAATTATTAATAATTACACAGTTGTTAAACTTCTGTTTTTGAAAAATTAAAAACAGTATCAGAATATGCACATATTTTGTTGAATAGAAAGACAAGACACAAATTAGACAAGTAGATATAAATATCTTAGGTATCTAACAATGTATTCAAGGGAAAAAGACTAGAAAGAAATACAGCAAAACACTGAAAACGCTATTTCTGAATTACAGAGGATTCCAGATGATTTACTTTTTTGTATTGTTCTATGTTCTCCAAGTTTACTATAACATATGAGCAGTCAAGTTATAACCAGAGAGAGACAAAGAGAGAGAGAACAGGTACTTACAAGGTACCTATAGTCAATACTTTAGAGTAATAAACTGATATCTAATCGCAAAGAAAAACTTATTCCTAAAGGCACTGCCTACCATATTGAAAAAAGCATGGTCTCTAAAGACAAACTGGCTGAGTCCAGTTCCCAGAACTTACCAACTGTCAGACCTTGGAAAAACTATCTATTTTCTCAGTGTCTTCATCAGTGACATGGAAATAATAATAGCACGTACCTCATATAGAAATGTAGAGTACTTAGAACATAGCAAACAATGTGTGATATCAATGGATCTTATTTATTTTACTTGAGACCTAGAGAGAAGGCATCTTGGCTCATACCTTTGAGAAATACCTATACATTACCTGAAGCAAAATTTTGAAAACATATAAAGGCTTTATTTATTGATTTTTAAAATTCTATATTTAAAGAATGCCCATACTGAAAGAACCCTTAAGATTGAGGACTTCTTCTAGGCTGCATGAGGAGTAAATGACTATTTTATAACAATATGAGTTAAAATTAAATTATGGTTCCTGTAACAACAAAAAAAAAGCAAACCAAAATAATAGTGGCTTAAGCAATATAGCTATTTATTCATTTAATACATAAACAAAGTTCAGAAAGAAACAACCTAAGGTGAGTATGTCAGCTCTAAATATTCATTAGGTACCTGGACTCAGTCTTGAAATTTCAAGAGAGAAAAAGAAAGGTGACGGTAGGGGAAAGAGTGCATATCAGTCCTCTTTTCCTAAGATTTCCTAGAGGCTACTGTTTGGCTTTTCTCACTGATGAGAACTTAGTTGCACGGTCATACCAGTAGGAAGGGAAATTGGGAAATATTAATCTCTTCTTTGGGTGGCCTTGTACCTAGCTAAATCACGGATTCTGTTACTAATGAAAAAGTGGAGAACCAATATTGTAATGAACAATGAGAAATTTCTGCTGCAGTAATCATATAATCTTTTTTTTTCTTATTACAAATGTGCGCATTGGTGATTTTTGCTTCCAGCTCGGCCTGAATACCTAAATATTATATCCAAGAGTAACTATAAACACTGGATAAAACCAAAATAAGAAAAAAAAAAAAGAAAAATAACATAAAAGTATGTGTTTAAAGGAATCTGAGAACAAACAAAGCAGCTGAGAACAACAAATCTGAAAACAGACAGATCTGAGAACAAGTTAAGTAGGATTTGAGATGTCTATATCCCAGGGAGAAAGTAAACATGTTTTTTCACTTTCAAGGCAGGGGGATAAAAACTGAGAAGGCGGCGGTGATGTAGGACTTTTTATTTCATCTTTTAAAATAGATTTTATTGAATAACCTAGAATAATTACAAAAGCTTCACACAGTAATTTCAAGTAGTGAAAGGCAAGTTCCTTCAAAAAAAAATAATAAAACAGTCTGTATTATGTTTTGCTGCTTTATACACAGGAATGATTTATTTTATATACTAGTCAGCTGCAACATTAGCTTATAAAAAGTAAAACCTGTCTCAAAGGCAGAGTGAACCTCATAATGACGTACTTCCACATCAACCAGATGACAAAGCATAAGACACTGAGGACCATGAAAACGGTGCAAAATAAAAATTTAAAACAAGCACTTTGAAGTCAGCTACCAAGTGTCACTTTTACAGTTAATGCTGCTTACACATATGTTATTTCATCAAAGGTTATCAATCAATGAAACAAATGATCCTTTGATGCAAAAGCACAAATACATTCAGGTTTCAAAATACTGTGTTCTGATTGGAATACATGCAAGACAGGCCTAAAATCAGAAAAAAAAGATCTTAAAGAAAATAAAGAAAAGCAAAAAGCAGCCAGAACGAATACATTTACAGGAATGGGGATAAGGCCTTTAAAATGTGGAAGCAGTGCTTTAAACCCCTTCCATCTCAGGGAAGGGCTTAAGAGGCTGAGAGATATATCTGCGAGGGTGAGGATACTGGAGGTGGGCGGTGTTAGCATCGTGAGAGGGCTCTACCGGAGGAGAAGGCGGGAGAAGGAGGGGAAGGGGGAGGGCGGAAGGAGGAGGGGGAGAGGGGAGGAGAAAGGAGGAAAGAGCTGGGCAGAACTGGACCATGTGATCCAACCCCTGGGGATTAAAGAGGGTGAAAGAATTATCTGAAACAATGAAGACAGAAACAAAACACTAAAACATAGCAAAAAACAACAGGAAAAAAAAAAAAAGGAAGAAAAAGAGATAAGTAGTAAATACAAGGAGAACCAAAGAAGAAAAAACACATGCTGGAAAAAAAAAGTTTTAGTATAATTGATGCCAAAACTAACAGAACATAATAGCAAAAATCAAGACCCTTACTCAAATTGAGATTGCATAAGCAAGTTTAAAAACTTGAAAGAAATTTAATTTTTTTCTTTGCATGGGTAGGCACTGGGAATTGAACCTTGGTCTCGGGCGTGGCCTGGCAAGACCTCTGCCTGCTGAGACACCGTGGCCTGCCCAAAAGAAATACAGTTTTAAACTTTAAATGTTTCTTAAAAATTATCAGCAGTGAATTTCACAAATAGACATTAATTTTATGTATTTACAACATTTTCTAAGCTTTCAGAAATATATTTGATGCTGTCCTGTAAATGTACAAATCTAATAAACTTCTTTGTGCAATGCTTTAATTTCAGCAGCAGGCACACCTTTTTCTACACATACATGAAACTGAGAATTAGTTCTAGTACACTTCACATAGTATGGCTAGCTATTGCAACATGCTGTTGAAGAAATACAATCACATACTGTGTAGTTCTGCAAAAACTTTAGAATAACTGCAGAATTTTTATAAATAAAAGGGCTCAAAGAATGTCATGTTGGGTGGGCCACAGTGGCTCAGCAGGCAGGAATGCTTGCCTGCGATGCCAGAGGACCCAGGTTCCCAGGTTCGATTCCCGGTGCCTGCCCATGTGAAAGAAAAAAAAAAAAGCCCAGCATTTAGGGCAGGCCATGGTGGCTCAGCAGGTAAGAATGCTTGCCTGCCATGCCTGAGAACCCAGGTTCGATTCCCGGTGCCTGCCCATGTTAAAAAAAAAAAAAGAAGGTCATGTTATTGACATTTTATCACCTACCCATACTAAAAAATTTTAGCAAACTTTGAAATTTATACTTTCGTCATCAAGGTCAGAGCTCTAGACAATATGAATTAATGGACATGGAAGGATGTCCCATTTGCCTGCACAATTTTAGCAAAATTTTAACTGCTTTTCAAACTATAATATACAACCAAATTTTGACTTGGAGGAAACTGTAAGCCATGGAATCACACCATAAAAATATACAAGCGCATATTAGAAACATTTATCTCTTTAGTGATTACTAATTAAAAACATACAAAGGTATTTTTATTTTACTACTAAATTATAAATGAAGCAATACCAAATGTTTAACTTGGCTACAAACTGTACAGTCAAATCACTTTCATTTTAGTACTACTCTCACTCCATTAATTTTTTTAAGTATTTCAAAGAAATGACAGAGCTTACTGAATAATATTATATGTAAACCAATTCTACAAAAAATAAACAAATTTGCACTCAAAACAATCTTTTGAAAATTATTTATTCAATTCTCAAAATTGAAATTATAAAAAGTCATCATTTTAGCTCATTGTTCTAGAAAACAAAAGAAACAAGCCTTAGCCTATATTCTCTAAATGGAATCAAGTGAAATTTTTCCCTCTTCCCAACTACTTATAAGGATGGTATCCTTTTCATTTTTAAATTCCTGTTAGTTTTAGGTATATTTCAAAAAACTTTTGGTGACGATGTTTCAACAAAAAGCCACTCCATTTACATTTGAAAAGTTTCAAACGGTGCCAGTAAACTGGTTAGTACAAAAAATGAAATACACAGTTGTTTAAAGGCCTTTTGGACTGTATTTAATAGTAAGCAGGCTGCTGGTCTATGTAAGGAGAGGTTGCTCTCCATTCCCATGTGCATACAATAAGCAGCAAACAGCAAAGTTACTTCATTAGCTTGTTCTCAGCTGTGCTTTCTGCAAGCACTAGATCCATTTAATGAATTTTGTAGATTTGCAATATGTGAGCCTAGGGAAGGGTTTGAGCTCTCCTGCTGAGAAGTCCCATTGACTGGGCTCCAGTTACCTTTCAATATACCAGTCATCTCCAGTTGTCCATATAATTAGCGTTCCACTGCCAGCACAATCTTACACTGCCAGCATCTTTTGAAGATGTTAGTACTATTCCCATTTTATTCTAACTCACTCGCCATACATGGGAATTATGATTATCAAACAGAGCCACTACATGAATTTTGAATTTTGTTGGCACACCAGAGGAAGTAAGTTTTAAAGTAAAAATCCTCACATCTTTGGTTGCTAGAGTGAGACTATAGAAAGACCTTCCCAAGTTTGGAGTGAATGCAAAATCACGTATAGGATCAGTGATGGTCATAAGAGTCTCTGCTTCTACATATTTCTTGGTGTTTTCAATTATATTAAAAAATCTTCACCTTGGCCATTGCATGGACCACTATTATAACTTCCTATAGCTATCATGGGAGAGTGAGCACAGGAGCTCGTGGGGTTCCAGGAAATACATCTACAGCTCAGTTTACATGAAATCTCATGCTGCGATGAGGTTCATCACTGACTGAGGTTCATAACATCTGGTGCCTCATATATTTGAACAATACCATCTGCTCAACAGATTGCTGACATAAGACCTATATGCTTGGGAGCAAATTTCACATCGGTTGCTGATGCTCTGTTATCCGCTAAAATTGTTCTCTTCACCCTATGACTATCCTCACAGTTTATTATTTGATTCTCCTACTATTTCATCCCAAACAACTGCTTTTGGTCAAAGGAACAGAATGCTAAAAAATGTCCAAACACGTCAGGTACCACACAGATCCACTGTGTCTTCCAGCTAGTGGTACAACGCCAATCTCCATTTCCATTTGTATCCCAGACCTTGACGCTATGTTCACTGGAACAGTTTGCCATCTGCCACCCATGGAAGTCAAAAGGCACATCACGGATGAGATTCTTGTGATCCTCTGTGAAGCTGTGTACCATGAGCATCACTCCCATCAGGAACCCGCCCCCCCAACCCCCCAGAAGGAGCTATCTGCCGGGGCCCAGATGCCACATGCTCTCCCACTGCCAGCCTGCACACTGATGTATGGTTTTTAGCAGCCCCATGGTGTTAGGAAAATCAAAATTCATATTCAGAGCTGCTAAAGCAGCCAGGACTTGATAGGTCAAAATTTCAGAGAGGAACCCTAGATAAATGAGACTGACATGCTGTGCTGCTTTTGTACTCATGGCATATGCTGAAACCTAAGCTTCAAAAGGGTGCGATAGAGTCATGAAAACAAGATCATATAAACAAGAAGCTAAACAGAGATTTCAGCAATATTAACAGAGATTTCAGAAACAAAGATTAGAGTCCAGAACCTGTCAAGGAGAAGGGACCCTAGTAAACACACAGCTTTCAGTTCGGATCCCTAAAGGGCTATGTCCTAGCAGTAAGAAATATATATACTATCACAAAGTCTCAAATTATTCCTAATTGGATCTGTACCAACTCTAACTGCTGTCTGAAAGTGTTAAATTTTCTCTAAGAGATGATAACATCATTCAGTGCCTCTAAAAGTTTCCATACACATTATCCAGCATTCAGTGAAAAATTATCACTTATGTCTGAAGACTGAAAAAAATTACCAAATTAATTAAATTAAATTTAAATTTAATCAAAAGAAAATACAGATGATAGAAAGAGACACACAGATGATACAGGTACTGGATCTTTCAGATATAGATTTTAAAATAGCTGTGAATAATATATTCAGTAAAATAGACAGTTTTACCAGAGAATTGAAAAATCTGTGAACCATCAAATAGCAATTCTTGAAATATGAAATAAAATTAGTGAATTTATGAATTCAATAGACATGTTTGGTAGCAGACTAGGTCCAGTAGAAGTGATTAGTAAACCACAGAATATATCAATAAAATATTTCTAGATTGGATTTTGGAAAAAATGGTAGGAAATGTCAAATCAAAGCATAAGGGACATATTGGATATATTGAAAAGGTCCAATATTTAATTGCTATCAAAGAGAAACATTTTAAAAGAAGCTAGAGAAAAAATGATGCACTTCCCTAAAATGAGTAGCTTAAGACTTTTCAACAGATATCATGGAAACCAGAAGACAATGGAATGACATCTTTAAAGTGCTGAAAAAAGAATAACAAACTAGAATTCTTAATCTGCTTAAAATGTATTTTAAAATTAACATTGAAAGACATGATCACAGAATTATAATCTGAGAGAATTTGTCACCAGAGGATCTATACAAAGAAATACCAGGGGGCTTGGGCTTAATAACAGCCTATGGAGTGAATGTATGTTCAGTCAGGTGCTTAAACATATTTATCTAGAGTGTACTATTGTCCATAAAGCATATAGACACTGGATATAATTAAGATAAACAATTTCCTAAGTACTATTATTATGCATAATAACAAAGCAATAATAAAAGTAATAATATATGTTTTTGATCTAGTGGAATTTTCTATGGAGCTTACTTCTCTTCTTTCTTATTTTTTTTGTTCTGTCTATACCTTCACTAGGTAGTGTGATTGTGGAAGAATGGAGAGGGGCATGATAATTCTAAAATTGAGTAAATAACTATTCAGTTTGTATAGGGTGGGCCAAAAAGGCAAGGTATGGGAATGTGATTGAAATTGTATGACAATGTAGCATAATAGTTATATTCTGAAGTCTGAGAAGTCCAGATTTGAATTCAAGCACATCTTACTAGATGCATAAAGTTAAGTGAGTTTTTAAAACTTTCTGAGCTTTGCTTTCCTCATCATAAATAAGGGATCATTTTTCTCCCTTTACTAGATTAGTAAAATTAATTAAAAAAATATCTTATTTTTATCAGAGTATTTTATATATAGTAGGTGCTCAATTAAAGAGAAACAATTATTAGCATCGGTTTGGAATTAGCAGCAATTTAACTAACTTCACTAGAGTTTAGTTATGTATCTATAAAATGGGATTAATAATATCCAAAGTTCTTGTGAAATTTAGAAATGAAAGTGCTATCTATTGTTTGTAAATACAATTTTACTACCACATACACATATTGTATCATTTAAAATCTGGATACCTCATCTATCTGTAATATATGTAAGAGCCATGTTGTAAGCAGAAAACTCCTCAGATCAATCAAAAAAAGTGTCACAAAATCCATGTAGAAAGATAGAAAAATAACTCCCTTTCATTTCTAAACTTTATTTTTAGTATGTACAACTTTGAAACTGTTATACAGGGGATGAATAAGCATTATTCATTGAACAAGTATTTCAAACAATACATATGCGCTTATGGTGAGAGATGAACCACCCTTTTAGAAAGAAATAAAAATGGAAAGAAAACAGAGAAAAGGAAGGGAGGGAGGGAGAATAAAACTTTTTCTCACATAATCCCTAACTGTTTCTCTGTGTCGATATCTATTATGCCGATTGAGAAGAAATAACTCATGCTAAGTGGGTGAAAAAATATTTTCAAGTAAAAGACAAAAACAATTGATGATGAAAAGTTAACCCCACTGCTCATCATACTCTACATAGCTGTAAGTAGCCACTGACCACATGGCAGGAATGGATATTTGCTTGTTATGAGAGTTTACCCCATATGTAACTTGGTATTGGGAGACATGAAACACTGTACCCAGAGATAGCTGCCATCTTAGAGGCACCCATTTTGACTTGCTGTAAAAGACCTTTGGTCATAAAACAAATTCCAAGTCAACCTTCACAGAGACGGAGTACAGTTGGGTAGAGAAAGAATTTTCACTGACAATGACTTTTGGAGTTGAAGGTTCTGTCAGGCAAGTACTCAGCTTGCAATGAATTGCATATCCAGGGCAGACAGACAGAAGTGAGGTTAGTTTGGGTAGTAAAAAGTAGTAAAATTTATTTGATCATCATCTGAGAGGTCATGCTATTTCACAGAATCTCACGAGTTCTGAACAGTAGTGAGAACTGACAAAGAATAAAAAGGGAAAAGGAGATTTAAAAAAACCTGGTAGTATATAAGCAGACACATATTTCATGCAGAAGGAATTTTTCAAATATAAGCTTAATCTGCCCTTTCTTCCTCATCATATCCTATTCCTAAGTGCATGGAGAGTGAGCAACCATAGTAGTAACTGAAGCAACTTTGCCTATCTAGAAAAAAAGAGTGAACAAAAAGAACGTAGATAGAATGCAAGCTTTCTTTACAGCATGCATTGTCCAAAAAGTGCTCAGCCTGAAAACAGAGAGACTGCTCATTAGAGGGAAGAACATAGGATATGGTCATGAGATTCCTTCGTAGAGTGGTTTTAGCTTCCTTGGCTGGTCAAGCAAATGCTGTATAATGGGTTGGCTTAAACAGTGGGAATTTATTAGCTCAGGATTCTGAGCCTAGGAAAAATCCAAATCAAGGCATCATCAACGTGAGGCTTTCTTTGGGGTGGGGCTGACTGCCGGTGGTCCTCGGTCCTGGGCTCCTCTGCCACATGTCAATGCACATGGTGACTCCCCTGGCCTCTCCCTTCTCTTCTGGGTTCTGTTAACATCAGCTTCTTGCTTGCTGTGGCTTTCTCTCTGTCTGAATAGCATTCTGCTTATAAAGGAGTCCAGCAATAGGATTAAGAACCATCCTGGGCCATACCTTAACTGAAGTAATCTCAGCTACAGTCCTACTTACAATGGGTTCATGCCCACAGGAATGGATTAAGTCTAAGAAAATGTTTTTCTAAGACATGTACCTCCAAACCACCCCAGTGGTCAAACAGCTGGGCCAGGCTGGGACGACCAGGAGAGAAAGGTCTACACATTTAGATGGGCACTGTCTCATTCTGATGTCAAAGAACTGCTGCAATTCCTCTGTAATCAATCCCTTTCCCCATCTGCACAACTCCCCATCTCAGCCAGGTGCTTTTTATTGTCTCCTAGCACAACCACATACCCATCAGAGTGTACAGAAGGTACTGTCAGCTTGGTTCTTGCCTATTATAAAACTTATTACAAATCCAGAAAGTAAGGCACGAACTTTCTTTGAGAGAGAAAGAATTTCCTATTCACTACCTTCCCTCCTTTTTTCATCTTTCCTTCCTTCCTATTTATTTTCCCCAACATTACAGGATAGCTGCTGATTCTTGCCAATATAATTCTACTTAATCATTTTTATGAGAATTAAGTTGCCAAACTTTTCATCAAATGTCGACCAAATATTGGAAAAATACAGACTTTGTGGTCACATTTAATTTAGTGTTCTATAGAAATATTAGGTGAAGACTGCATTTACACGTGCACGGCAAATGGAAGAAATGGGGAGATTTTCCCGTTAGCCTGCAGTGACCTCAAATTTAACCTTGGTATACCTGGAATGAGATGGTTTATGACGGGAAGTAGGTGAGAAATTAAGTCCAACTTCTCGCTTCATTCAGAGTAAAAATATCTATTTCAGTCAAAATTCAAGAAATATATATTTCTTATCACTTGCTAAGTTAAGGAAATGTTATGCATGTTAAGAGTTGAGGAACCTATTACTTATTATTTTTTAGAGTTTATTCCAAATCATTTACAAAGTTTGGTCATAGTCTATGTCGAGTAATGTATTTCTATAGCTATGATATCACTCTCTGTGATTCTCATTTGGGATAACCTGACAGTTTAACTGTAGTTAAGAGATCTTCTTTATTGAACGGCATTTTGCTAACCAGCTGCCTTTTTTGAGGTAGAAAACTGAATTTGTTAATATAAATAACACACTGAGAGGATATTAACAGTCAAAACAGCATAATAGGCCTCAATCTAATTTCTATCTTGTCATCCTGGGTGGGTTCCCTGAGAGACAATAATGAAGTGCACAGAGAGAACACTCTTATAAGATGAGAGCAATAAATTCTTTTTTTGACAGCTAGCTTTAAATTTTGCCCCTCCTTTTCTAAGGAATCTTACAAAGAACCTGTGAGGCTAGGAGTATAAGGAAGTATTTTTCGAAAACTGTTAATGAACCCTGAGCCAAAACTGAAATCCAAGGTCATAGATAATGGAAAATACACCACAGTTATTTTTGTTGCCTTTATGTTTCTAATGATGTCTTCATTATCTCTTATTGAGATTTTATTTTGTGTTCTTTTCACAGTCACTTGTGCTGCCTGCTCTTTGCCATTTGCTTTTAGACTGGCACTAACCATTCCATAAAATATTTTAATGACATGCCGGGCTTCTGTAGTGAATGGTCTCTAGTGTTTCGGTTATGACCCTGGTCTCAGAGATCTTTATATCACAGTCATTTAAATTTGCATTAGGTCACAGCGAACATACCATACAGGTCAGTCCTCAGAGCAATATTATTTTGGTCTGTTTGAAAAAAAAAAAATTATAGCTTAAATTCCTCGTAAGCTCTAGAATGCAGGATCTCATTATGGTAGCATATGCTGGAGTTTTAGCTGGGTAATATCTATAAAAGTTCATTGAAATTACCTGAATTAAGCCTCAAAAGATTTTTAAAATAGAACCTAATCTTGTAATGACCATGTTCTCTTTTCTCCTTCTTCTCTTCGTTCGATAGTAGTGCTGTGGCTGATTAGCTGGAATGTCATCTTATAGATGAAGGTGGAATGACATAATAAATTAAAAACAAAACTTGTGTCTTGGCTTAATAATGGACCCCAATATAAATGCAAGCTGTTTGGAAATGTCGGGGTGACCTAGGTTAACGATGAGAGAAATACACAAATGCCCATGGCACACAGCCTTTGGGAACAGAAACTGTCCCAGCATGGTGGTCTCACACTTGAGTGGGAATCAAAGGAAATTAGATGATACTTTGAAAAATGTTTCCAGTCCATTTTCTTATTATAAAATGTGATAAATATTTCAAAATTGTATTAAAGCCTTGAATTGAAGAGTTGAGAAATGACTAGAGAAATATAAAAGAAAGATCCATTAATACGCAAATATGAACTGTTTAAAATCTTTAAGCATTTGAGCATTCAGATCATCTTTGAATTCTCACAATTCCTGGGAATCATGGAAAAGTTCTCTCTTTTTGAGACGAATAAACAAATGATTGGCTGTTGCTCGTACACAGACAGAGAATGGACTTTGCAGACAGGCAAAACTGGATTTGAATCCTGCCTAAAAATTTACTAGGTGAGTTTTTCTGGCAGGTTACTTAATTTTCTTGAGCCTCAGTTCTGAACATACAAATAGAAAATACAGCATCACTGTAGACAGTAGTTACAGGGAGCTTGTGTGGTCTGTATGTAGCCTCAGAAAATCCTGATACATAGGCCACATACTGAAGTTCTTTCTCCTTCTCAGAGACTCTGAGGACTTGCCTAATGTCTCATAGATGGTTAACATCAAAGGTGGAATGAAAATATGAGTGTTCTGACTTGGGCCTGAATTAATTATAGTTCATACTTTTCTCGTCACAATTTACAATTTATTTATAAATATTTTATCAAATATTCACATGTAATTTTGGCCTAATTTACTCATTTTCTGATCAAATTAGAAAGCATCATAGTTGAAGGAGTGATCTAGGACAAAGGATTATGGGAATAATAAATGGAAGACTCTACAGGCTCTAGAAAGAAAATGAATTTGGGAAAATCCGAAAAATTAATATCACCTGCATAAAGCTATGGAACAAAATGGGCTGAATCTACCACAAAGTCCCACAGAAAATGAAAACCCAGAATGGGAAATGTGAACGATAGTAACACATTATGACCTCTCCTTCTTGATGTCTAAAGCACTCTCTAGTGATTTAGGTCTTTGAGCTTATTACCTTTATTTTTACACAGCCCCTCACAAATTGAATTCTAAGGAAGGCACTTTGAGAAATGCTTATTTTGCGGTGTACCCATATGTCCCAGGTTGTCTGCAGCAGTCCCTAGTTGTATCTGCTGTCTTGATGTAATTATTACTAGTGTATGTATCCTTTCATTCTCAAAGTTTCCATATTTGGGGTGCACGGGTGGTTCAGTGGTAGAACGCTCGCCTTCCATGCGGGAGACCCAGGTTTGATTCCCAAGCCACGCACCCCCTCCAAAAAACAAGTGTCCATATTTGGATGATAAATTATATGGTCACCCATTCAGTTAAGGACACAGACCTCTGACTAGGGTATATGTTGGGTTCTGTGGTAAGTCTTAACATGATATCAGGCATCAGGTTCACTTTGACTGTTGAAGTTCATTGCACCTGTCACAATCCAACTCCAAGAGATTCGAGCTATTTGTAAAATAGGAGGTGAAACTGAGAATGACTATCGGTTTGGTACAAAAGGACAAATGGTCTGTAGGAGCAGGAGAACCACAGTGGGATACATCCATGAAATCAAAATTAAGGCATGGATGTTTTTAAAACAGATTCTTTTAAGGGAAGAGAAATTCTATTAAGGGAAGCAGAGTATCTAAACTAAGCTTCCAGATGACAGAAGTCAGTTTCTAGTTTTGGTCCATAACAGTCAAACCCTGAGTCTTTGAGTCAGTTGTTGATATTATTGTCAGTACTCTTGTTTTAGCCACAGTTGCTTAGTCCTATCCCCATTCTGAGTAAGGCTCCCTGAAGATTTTCTGGTAGACTGTGCCTGTGAAAATTTATCAGACGTTGTTTTAGTCCAATGTAATCATTGTTTCTCTTCGCTTCTTCTTAGAGTGAATAGATTAACTTCTGCACACCAGCTGAATTTGGTTGATTCCCATCCACTTTTCAACTATTTTGACTTAAGAACAGAATTTTGTGTGCTTTAACCTAATACAACCCTATTAAAGTAAGAAAAGTAATATAGGGAGATTAATTCAGCTCAGAAAATTGCCCTAGAGCATGACTAAGAGAGAGAAAGTCAGAAAGACATAGGGAAGTTTCACCAGACACGTCTTTACTGAGACATATTTCTATAGAAGGAACAGTGCTTGGTGCTTGGTGCTTGCGATGAAACCAGGATGAAGAATAGACATTGTCATTCCCTCATGATGGAGTCTTTGAGAATATGAATTAAGGTCCCATTCTCTAGATATCTGTTGTGTTTTTAAAGATGCATTCTGATAAAGCAACTCTTCTCTCTCCTTTTTTACTTTCTGCCTCTTTTTCTTTAATTTCAGAACATTTCTCCATGAATTTCCAGTCACTTTTCCTTACTCAATCAGCCAGCATAACCTTATATTTCTGTATAGCATCTATTTTACTATGGCTTGTATTAAAATTCACCTGTTTCAGAATCTGTGTCTCCTTCTCAAAGCACCAAACTGTAAATTCCTCACGGACCAAATTATTAACTTTAATCAGCTTTGTCCTGCACTTATTTCCCTGACCTGCCTTTAAGGGTTGCTTATAAATTCTCATTAAAATGAGTTGTGTCCGACGTAAAATGGTGATGGCACCTGGGCTATTACCCCAGTCTCAACAAATCTGAGCATATAGATATAACCGCTGCCATTCATTACCCAGAAATGTAGTCAAAGAACAATATGTTTTTGGATCAATGAAAATAATTTGCTTTTCTCATGTTTTGTGTTTTCAGTCTCTATTTCTATGAGAACATAAATGAGAATTATTTTTTATTGCTTAGAATGAAAGCAAAGAATAAAGAACATTTCAGTTTTACCATTTGATTTTTGGTGTTTGCCACTTTTTATGCAATTATACAAGAGACTGAAAAATTTACTAAATGATATTAAACATGAGAAACTTTTCTGTGAGAAAGCTATAGAAATTATAAGTAAGTTTTTTTCTACCTCTTTCTGAGATGAGACCTTGAATCTACAACTTGAAGGTCATTCTTGATTGTCTGAAGATGTCAGTGGAAGATGAGGACAGCCAAGCTGGAAGGTCACCAAGAGACTTGTTAAAGTACAATTTGTCTGGCTTCCTGCATTTCACAATATTTTCACAACATCGTATCCACTTGAATAACATAATAGGCAACACATAGCAATTTACTTCTAAAAAATGGGACTACACGTATGTATCTATATATTCCACATACACATTCTACCTAAGGGAGGTATTATACATACACATCCTACATGTTTCATGCTGTTTAATTTTAGATTTAAGGATATATATAAAACAATATTGATACATTCAATTGCAAATTTGGTCCACTAATTTTTATATATATACTATATATAAGATATATATATTCAATACACTTTATAAAAAATTAATATTAAGACTAGTTCTACTAATAAATGCAGATATTGCACTCTGAATTCAATATTGACAGGCAATCAATCAATCGATATATATGGCAATACTTTTAAAATATGAATTAACTAATAAACTTTGAATATGTTGCATGTGTTTCATATAGAACCGCTCCCAAAAAACCACTGTGGTTCTTACTTTCTGAAGCCTAGGAAAACCAAAATCTCGAATTATGAGATAAGAGACGAAGAGCAAAAGCTCTTTTAGTGAAGTAGGTCATTCGCCCTCACCAGAGGTCCATCTCTGGCTCCTACGAGAGATTGTCTCTGTTGAAGATTTGAAGGCTAGTGTGTGCTGTCAGTAAAGGGCACAGTTACTCAGGATTTCCACCCTTAGCTCATATTGAGGTGAAAGGCATCAAAGTGATTCACAAAGTGAGCTCCTTGTTGTCTAAGAATTAAAAACTTAGCCGTAGTCATGCATTCTGCTTGGGCACACTGGAGAGCAGATTCTAAACGGTTCTATATTCGCAGCAGCAGACACTGTCATTTCCAAGGACAATCCTGCCCATGTACTGTGGACGCATCGAGGTCAGAGAGAGGTCAGCCCATCGTGGCCATTCATGCAACCCTCTGGCTGCAATTTGGGGCTGGGCGTGCTGTGCATTATCCATGACCGTTTGTCAGCTTAATATTACTAGATGTGGAAAACAAACCAATTTTCTCTTTCATGATTACCTTACCTCAACTTTCCATCTTCCCAAAAGAGGGAAAGATCATAAATGGAGTGGGATGAGAGCAACCTGGGAGGAAATGAGATGATCAGGTTTATAATGATTTCAATTGGAGATAATTAATAATTTTAGCTTATATTTATTAAGTGCTTATTCTTGTTCCAAGCAATTTTCCAGGCAGTTAGGTATTATTCTTAAGCCCATTTGGCATAAGAGGAAACTGAGGCACAGAAAGGGTTAATGATTTTAGTAATTCGCCCAATCTTAAATGCTAATGAGTGGGGTGCCCAGAGTTTGGTCCAGGTCATCTAACAAAAGAGCCAGCACTCACTGAGCTCATCTGAATTGAGCTGAACTCTACTATAATGCTGTGTATAAGATTAGTAGTGTACTTTTAAGTAGTTTTATGAAGGAAAAAAATAATTCTGTAGTAAAATAGTTTCCTCCTGAATAATACATCAAATTGAGTTATAAAATCCACTAAGAGAAAAGAAAAAAATTAAAGAATATTCACAAATTTTGGAAATTTGTAAAAAATCTAAAAGCAAAAAAAGCCAAGTCTTGATTTAATAATAATTCTGCTTTCAATCCTTTTCTACCGGGAGTTGATCAATTAAAAAATGCAGCACTACAGGTTAATTATTTACAATTTTATTTATGTTAGGTTAGCAGTTATCATAATCACAAATATATAATAATTCGAGAAATGAACATTGAGTGGCTGCCAAGTTGCCACAGGCAACCAAGCCGCTTACAAACCTGATGGGAGATGACGGTGCAAAAGACCAGTGAAGACAGCACGATTCCGAAGAAGGAGCCAGTTGGCCCCTCTCTGGGGAGCTGGATGTATGGAGATTGGGGACAGCTTGTAACAACAACAAAAAAGTAACAGTCAAGGGAAACATACAGCAGTTTAGTTCAACTACTATATGCAGCGCGTGAAATAGATGAAAGCTTTGTAAGGTATCGAAGGTATGGGACCTGTTGGCGAAGGCCTTGAATGCCAAGACAAGGAAAGGAAGGATGTGTGAGTGTGTAAGTATGTATATGAGACCTTGGAGTCTGTGTACTATTCCTTTATCATCCAGCCTCCCATCAACTATCTGTTTATAGTGACATGTGTGCAAAACTCAAACCACATCACAATATTAAGAGAAAAAGAACAAGGACTTTTGTATAGGATGGTTCTGGGTATGGCCCCACATTGCATTTTTCTCTAGCTCTGTTATCTCAGAAAAATTCCTTGATATCTCTGGGTCTTTATTTATACCTCTGTAAAGCAAGGATAATATCAACCTGCAGAATTCTTATGAGGACTCAGTAAGTTCAATTTTTTTGTTTTGAACTTTGTTTCAAAATCAACACTCCATATATATTGTATACCCAGGAGTATGAATATTATCCTGAAAGCAATGCAAAGCTAATGCACAATTTCAGGCAGGGGAGAAGCATGACTCATGTGTGTGTGTATACACACACACACACACACACACACACACACACACACATACATGTTGGTTTTGATTTTTGTATAGTGCAGAAAATCTTTATTTTTGCCTTAACTAAAGAATTTGTCAGATACTAGTGTTAAACATTATTTAGTGCACTATTTCCATTGCTGTTGCTCAAATCTGAGGAACACAGGTCACTCTGCAGTCAAATCCCAAGCATCTGTAGTTTAAGGGATTTTCTCGGGGTCTGATTCCCTCCCCGTGGGCAGAGTAGTCAGGGATTGCCAGTCTTGTGAGAGTTTAGGCACAATGAGTGCTAACTAGAAAATACTGTTCTGTTACTCAACGAATGTCCTCTACATTTTTCCTGTTTCTCATTTACAAAGATGTATATGGAAATTGTGAAAAATAATGGGGGCAAAATATCCTTGGGCCAGCTAGCGGACCATCTTTCTGTGCCTTTGTTTAATGTACACACGTGCACAGTCAGGATAGAACAAGGTACACACTCTATCCTTAATACTAATTTACTAACTGCCCATGGACTTTAAGAAAAAAATAAGTAATTTCAACTTCATGAAGTCATTGCATATTAGGGACCAAAGGGGGAAAAAATTGCCAGGTAGTGAGAAATTAGGACATTTGAATCTAAGGGCAAAGTGGAATTTTCTATGGTACAGATTTAATTTCCATATATTGAACATGTACTTTCATATTTCCTCCCTGTGTTTTTACTAGTAAGCCTACCTCGAAAGATTTACCTCAGTGTATTCTTTAAGAGTGCAATCCTCTAGAAATATTAGTGGTAAATATTCCTTCTCTTTCTTATGGTTTTAAGTTTCTGGAATTTTTTCTTCAGAATTGAGTAAGCCATTTATCCGTCCAGCTTTTACCCTGTCCAAATCAGCCTAAGTACTCTTTTGTGACTGGTCCCTTCAACTCCTCATCTATCTCTATGTCAGCAGATTTTATCCTTTTAATGCAGATGTTCCCTTTTTTTAGATCATTGATACATGAAGTGAACAAAAATCCTTCTGCTATTTATCCCCGTACCTGTCCATTAGTTAGTTCTGACCAATTACCATTCTCAATTACCTTCAATCTTAGATATTCAAGCTATTTATTTTTTTCATTCGAATATCTCACTCCCTCACACCGTAATTGCTGACCTTGTGAGTCAGTTTTCCTGCAGTCCACAACATTAAGGAATGTCTAAAATTCCAGGAAAAGTACAGGTTCATCACTCCCATTCTCCTTAAGTAAATGCTTCATGCCACTTGCTTAAGAAAATTTTATCGGTTTTATAATGCCTGACCTCTTTTAGGTAATCAACATTATCACTCCATTTTAATATATCAACTTTTGCGTATACTCTTTTTCTCTCTACTCTCCAAATTCTCTTTTAAAAAGACATAATGAGCTGTATATTATATTTGATCTGACTTACAATGCATAGGCTTTGTAATTTAATATTTCCTTTTTTATGTTGATTTCATATTCATATTTCAAAACATTAATAATAAATTCCATATGTTAATGGTATCATTCTGGATGAAGTAACAAGTTACGGAAATTAAACTGCTTTCTGAGAATAAAAGTTTGTGTCCTGTATGACTGCTTTTCTCTGTGAGCCATTTCCAGAGCTTAAGTCTAATAACTGCAAATTGCTTGACTGAGAAACCTTGGCTGAATTTACTAATGATAAGCTTGAAGCATTAATTTATCTTTAAGGGATTACAGGTTAGTAGGTGACTAATCCAAACCTAGAGCTCCATAGAATAAAATTTTTACTTGATAAATATTTTTTCTTTGTAACAGAAGTTATGGGTTTACAGGACAATTATGTATAAAATGCGATTCTCATGTGCCACCCTATTATTAACACTTTCTTTGGTGTGGAACATTTGTCACAGTTGATGATAGCACATTTCTATAATTGTACTATTAACTATAGTCCATGGATTAATTTAGGCTTCACCGTTTGTGTAATGCAGTTCCATGGATTAAAAAGAAAAACGTATTTGGTTACAATATATACACTCTAACATTTCCCCTTTTAACCACATTCAGATATAAATTTCAGTGCTGCTAATGGTGCCCCCAAGGCTGTGCTACCATCACCAGCATCCATGACCAAAACATTTCCATCAGTACGACTAGGAAACCAGTACATTTTAAGCCTTAATTTTGCAATCCCTATCTCCACCCTGTCCTCTAGTAGCCTTTATTCTATATCCTAACTCTTTTGCTTATTCTCATCATTTAAAATCAGTGAAATCATACAATATTTGTACTTTTGTGTCTGGTTTATTTCACTCAATGTGTTGTCTCAAGGTTCATCCATGTTGTCGCATGTATCAGAACTTTGTTCTTTTTTACAGCTGAATAATATTCCATCGTATGTATACACCACACTTGATTTATCCATTCATTAGTTGATAGACACTTGGGTTGCATTCATCTTTTGCATTATTCAGTGAATAATGTTGCTATGGAAGTTGGTGTGAAAATATCTGTTCGAGGTCCTTCTTTTTAATTCTTTTGGTTATATACTTAGTAATGGGATTGTCGGATCTTATCGTAGTTCTATACTTAGCTTTTAGAAGAACCACCAAACTGTCTTTTCTACAGAGGCTGCACCATTTTACATTCCCACCAGCAATGAATGGATGCTCCTATTTCTATGCATTCTATGCATTCTATCCAACACTTGTTATTTTTCATATTTTTTTAGTAGCAGTCATTCTACTGGGTGTGAAATGTTATCTCATTGTGGTTTTAATTTACATTTCCCTGATGGCTAATGATGTTAAGCATCTTTTCATGTGTTTTCTGGCCATTGGTATATTTTCTTGAAGAGATCAGCCAATGAAATTAGAACACTAGTTACACCTTATGGAAAAGCATGCCCATAGCCAGATGGGTGAAAGTGTCTAGAGGGCGATTTTTAAAATAAAACAGAAAATAAAATAAAAAGAAAAAAAAGAAAAGCAAACAAACCAGAAAAACAGCATGAATTTTGAGGGAATTGGTGGGATCTTAATTCTTATCAGGGAGTGTTAGCCACGTGAAAGCATGTACACTGGAGATTCACAGGCCTTGTTCAAGGATGATGCTATGTTCCCTGCATTGTAGGGTCAACTTCAGTGAAGCTAAGTGTCTGTACCTTTGTTGACACTAAAGTTCATATGATCTATTTTCATTGACTTCTTTATGTCATTCGCATTACTATGTTCCATATGGAAAACGTGCAAATAGTTTTCTATTTCTAGACAAACAGAAGCATGGGGTCATGGATGTCTTTGGTATCTTGAGGAACCAAAATCATTGTAGGCCTGTGATAATGGTTAGCCATTCTCCTTGCCAAGCCTAGGAAGATACCCTACCTGAAGTTTCCTACTGAGAACTCTTATTCTCAGACTCTATTCCTGATAAATCCTGGACATAAGTGCACAAGCTGCATGCCCAAACCAGACTCTAACTTAAGCATCTGCATAATTCATTATTCATAATTCATAATTCATAAAAACATAGTTCATTCATATTTGCAACTAGTCCTTCTGCATCAGACACACCTTTTGCTTTACTACCTACTACATCATTCCCTAGGTCCTCAGGATCACTAACGTAGCAACTCCAAAATATCCCAACAATGGATGCTCAGCAGAGGCTAATTCACCTTTGGGTATAAATGGTACCTCACTATTATATGTATTTGCATATCTTTGATGTTCGAGAATTCAGTTTTTAAGTATAACTTTTGCATGAATACAGCAGCCAAAAAGATCCAGATTATAGTTCTTATAAATTTACCTTTATTTTTTTTTTTTTGCAACACTCTTGGGAACGTCCATTATATCAAATTAAGTGGTTTCCTTTTTTCTCTCAAGTACTGTATCTTACAATTTCTCCTGTTACTGATTCATAATAACAATTTAATTAGCAGGAAAAGAACATACCATGTTCCACCTCACTAATAATAAAGAGATGAAAATGAAAATTAGGATATTTTAAGCTATCAACCTGGAAAAGATTAAAAGCAAAATGTTAATACCTGGTGTTGAAAAGCACCTAATAAAAGAGATACTCTCATTTGCTAAAGGCAGTGATGAAAGTTGGTGCAAACTTTGTGAATTCTGCTCATACAGTAAGCTTATTCATAAATTTTCTAGGAATGCGTTTTTAAAATTTATGCTAGAAAAATTTTTAAGATAGTTTGTGGAACACAAACAGTGAACCCTAATATAAACTATGGATATCATTAATAATATGGTTTTAATAAGATTGGTTCAGCAATTGTAACAAAGGTACCATACTAATGCAAAATGTTAATAACAGGGAAAACTGTGTGTGTGAGGAATGGGTTATATGGGAATTTGGTACATTCTGACTGATGTTTCTGTAAACCTACAACTGCTCTAATAGAAATAATTTTAAATTATGAGAGAATTGCATAGAGATTTGCATATAATTTTATTTTAAAGAAATATATTTACATATATTATGCACTTATCACTGTTATAGTAACATTGTACAGAAACACTATTTATATACGTGTACATGGCTGTTCATGGAGACATATAAATAAAAACTGATAGGAATAAAAAAATACCAAGTTAATAGTGACTTATTTCTATGTAATGGGATTGTATTTGTTTTTATTTATTATTTACACTCTCCTGAACGTCTTTGAAAATTTTACAAGCATCGATTATTTTGTATAATTCAGGAAAATGTTATAATAAGCTGGGAAAAAAATGGAAAATGACATACAGCAGCATAAAGCAAATATTTACCTTTCCTGGTGCCAATTCTCAATGTTCTTATGTCTTTCACTTGGCTGTGGCTGAAAAGTTGGGGATTTTTTTCATTGATCTTTGGACTTCTTCGGCTCATCAGTGAGTCACAGACAATCACACTTTTGTTGCTACCCTATAAGCACCATCTGGGGGACCCCATGAGAGTCAGGGGCCCCGTCGTCCAGCATTGGCCGTGAACTGACTCTCTCCTTGTTATGTGACATGAGGGCCACGTGACCCTACTCTGTAGATTTGTGCAGGGAAAATAATAACTTTGTGTCTCTCATAGGCATTCTCTTGCCCCCAAATCTTCATTTCCCCCTCTCTTCTAGGCTTCCTGGACCACACTCTGCTCTCCATTCTTCGTGGGTGGACTCCAGCCTTCTCTGGCGTCCCTTTTTAGAGCAGCGTTACACAAGTTTGTTTGCAAATCTGCTCTTGACATTTTGATATTATCTTTATAAAGGTAAAACTTCTAGGTTGTGAGAAATACAACCCCTCTTCATTTCCATTGCAAAGAACTCTAACACTCCTTTTTTTGTATCTTAATATTGTTATTGCTGTCATATAGCCATTTTAATGAAATTATTTTTTAATGTCCCTGATTTATTTTACAGTGCCAAACTGTAAAAATTATCATTCATCCATTGATGTTTTTAAAATGCTATGCTATTTCAGTTGGAGATTTTTATTTTTTTATGATTATTCGAGTGGGGGGAAAAGTCATGATTTCTGGGGTTGTGTCTAGAAGGGGAGATGTATAATTCTAGGGCTGAGATTTTTCATAATGTTAACTGATTGGGGCTGTCACAGGTAGGGGTTCACGCTGGTGCTAGGATGAGGATTGGTTGAGAGGGTCCTGACTTAGGAACAAGTTTGAGAGAGACAGGGAGGGGTTCACCTGGGCAAGATGAGTCACCCCAGACAGGGCACTAACCGGTCACTGCGGGGAAGGACTGACTGGGCCAGTAGGCATGGGAAACTATTCAGTGCTGATTTTATTTCCATGGTGCCATTTCATTATTTTAGCTTTAAGAATAGGTATTATCTCATTAACTTGCACTCTGGGAAATAAAGAAAGAGGCCCAAGTTCATACTTTGAAAGTGAAGTTGGTCAAAGAATGCTAGACTGCTGGAATTCTTAACTCCTCAACAGCACGTAAAAGAGCCCTAAAAATACTCAGGTGTGCTTGGAGAGGATATTGGTTTTTCTCTAGTCATGCAGGGTGAAGGTTCAGTTTATTGTTACTCAAAATTAATTAAAGCATAATTCCTGAAGCATAAGTATGAATTAAATATAATACCACTGGAGTTGTAATTGTTTTGGTAATTGCTATTCAGATCTTGAGATGCAATTTTTAAAATAGACATCACTTCTGCCTTATTTAGATATTTTATTTTCTGTTATAAAAGCCTTATGTAGTTGGATTGATTTTAGCTTCTTCCGTTCTCGTCTAATATGTTAATTTATTTATACCAGTATCATACTATCAATTATGCTTTGTGATGTTTATTTGGCTTTGTTTTTTAGTATATTCTAATATATTTCCTTGTAGGGCTGCCCTTTCTGTTACACAGACCTACAGAATCGTTTAACTTATGTTTTATTTCCACTAGGATTTAAGATAAATATTTGCTTCTTTCGTTAACTTAGGGAACACTTACTAGTAAGTATGCACTATGTGTCAGGCAGTTTTAGATACAAGGATGCAGTAGTGAGTAATGTGAAGGAGGTGACTGATTTCGTGGAGTTTATATTCCAGCACAGGAACAGGCAAATCAGACAATAAACTAGTGCTAAAATAGTTAATATCATTTCAGATATTCAGAATGAAATTTAAAAATAGAATGAGAGAAGAGAAATTCACTGAGGAGCTGACATTTGAGTAGAACCCTGAAAATGAGAAGCACCTAGCCATGTGCATTTCCAGGCAAAGAAATTTGAGGGAGAAGTCACAGCCAGTTCAAAGACCGTAAGCTATGACATACTCGTGGCCTGTTCAAGGGGAGGGTTTATATGGAGGGTAGTGAGTAAAGGGGAAAAGTAGCAGTGAGGTCAGAGATGAAGGCAAGGGTCAGGTTTTGCAGCATTTTTTAGACCATGCCAGGAATTCAAATTTTATCCTAACTTTAAGAGGAAGCCACACGAGGGTTTATAACATGGAAATGGCATGATCTGATTTTAGTTTTTTAAAAAATATTACTCTTACGACTAGTGCTTTCAACCATCTTCCATGACTCCTAGAGAAGTTAACACTCTTCCTATATGTCAGGATAGTCTGAGCCATTTTGAAATAAGAGAAATAAATGATGAGAGTTCAGTAGCATAACACAGTAAAGGCCGACTTCTTCACATAAGGGCTGGGGCAGGGCAGTAATCTCTCTATCCCACAGTTGCATGATTTAGACCCCGAACCCTCCCCAAAGGATACCAAGGCACAGAAATAAAGAGAAGTAGAGAATCGTGCAAGATTTTTTAAGGACATGGCCTAAAGTGCTTTTCACAGCATCTGCCTGTATGTCCCAAGGACCCAAACCCTGTCACCTGGCACCAAACTCCGCAGCAAAGGAGGCTGAGAAATGTTGTCTTCCTGTTTTGTCTAAGAAAAGCAAGCAGATGTTCCTGCCAAATTTCTTGAGTAAAATAACTGACTTGCTTTTTAGAAGCATAAGAAGCTTGTCTTCTTCAGGAAAAGTAAAGTGAAGTCTTCAGGTCTTTGCAGAGTCTCGGGCAGCTAGGAATCCCCCGCATTGATCTGACAATTGCTCCCCATACGCAGAGAAACTCCCAGTTTGCCTGGATGGTTGATCCAGTGATGATCTGTTCTCTGGCACTCTGGATTAGATTTAGCTTACCACACCCAACTCAAGTAGCCTGTCGATGAGGTTTGTCCAGAATCAGAACCTAGGGAGAGATTCATCACAACTCATACCCGGATGAGGGGCTCGGTACGGGTGGAAAGATCTATGAGCAGCTGAGTCTTTCCCTCCATAGGTTAGAGACCTGGTGCAGTGACTTTACACTGAGGGGACTCATCTCCTTGACTGTTTTTTTTTTTACAGCAAAATTGCACTTCTCCCACAAATTTTCTTCACATGGCTCCTTTATCTCTCTGAAAAGAGGAAATTTATTTCATAACCATAAAAGGGAAATTACAAACATTATAATTTATGAGATACTTATCTCTAAAACCGTAGTAATACAAATTCTCATTGTACTGAGAGTATTTATTGACTCTTTTTTTAAGGGGGGGCAGGCATTGGCAGATTCTTTAGAATTTATCTTTACAATTCTTTGTTCTATTTTTAGACTATTTATCCTTTAATCCTCACCACAAATGTATGCAATAGGAACTGTTCCAGAACAGAGTTGAAACTGAACTGTAGAAAGTTTAAGTCTTTTCTGTATTTGCAGAACTAGTATAGCAATAAGCCAGTGTTCAAACCCATGGCTCCCTGACTCCCAATTCTATTCTCCTATTCACTAGCATAGAGAATAAAACAGATCTTCTGCTTATTTTGTTCCATCTATATACAAATATTTAGGTTAAAAATTTCATAGTCACTCACTAATATCTAGAAATTCTAGAGGCTAGAGTTTGCAAATTTTTATGATAAATTAATTTAATATAGATGATATTTTTTCACCATAGAATATTAAGTATTTTGAAAATTACAAGCACTGTGGAGCCCTGAGATGTGTTTTCCCCAGGCCGTGCATATGCTCTCTGACAGCACTGACGTTCAGACTGCTAATGCCTGTGCCCTGTCTGTATATGATTTGTTTTTGAATCTCTCACATTGATTTGTAAGTAGTATCCTTTAAACAAATGCTTGCTAAATTCATGCATGTATAAGTGCCTTCATGACTTAAAATATATAGGAGGGACAGCAAGAATTAATACTTTTTGAAAAGGCGATATGTTTTGTTTATATTCAGAATGTTGACTTTTGTTTTTTATTTTCTTATTACATATACGATGCAGGATCATTGTAGAAAAGAAAAGAAAGAAAATGCATTTTGTGTATATATCCCCACATATAAAAAGGGCTTATGCTGGTGCACTGTTTTTAATTTTCAGATTTTTCATTTGCTTTTCTATCCAATATTATTCAGCTGAAAACAAAACAATAAAACAAAACTTTCTAAACACTATCTGATTTAATATGGCTGGTCTGTAAATTTTTTATTTTCTATTTTTACCATAGTTTTCTGGAGAAAAACATGCAAAACCAGGTCTAAACCTCCCCATGGAATAGTTTGGTAGTTTATTGATGCTCCAGTTGCATATTCTTGCTTCAAAAATCAACCAGGTGGCAGGCGGGCCATGGTGGCTCAGCAGGCAAGAATGCTTGCTTGCTTGCCATGCCAGTGGACCCGGGTTCGATTCCCGGTGCCTGCCCATGTGAAAAAAAAAAAAAATCAACCAGGTGGGGTGGCTCAGCGGCAGAGTTCTCACCTGCCATGCCGGAGACCTAGGTTCGATTCCCTCTGCCTGCCCGTGCAAAAAAAGAAATTGAACAAAAGAAATAAAAAACCAAGTAGTTCATAAATGGGATATTTTTTCACATGTAATATGTACATAGTAGATTTATGCAAAAAGTCTCTTGGTAAGTAGCCAAACAAAACAACGTTCCTTCATTACGAGTGCAGGTAAAACTAAGGAAAATAATTAATCAATCCTTTAAAAATCCATAAACTCAGCACACACGCACACACACACACATACACAGTCTCATTAACTTGAGACCACAAGAAATTAATTACAGATTCACTGCTAATGAACATATGGGGTAAGTGCTGACACTCAACTGGTTTCAGTTCAGTGATCACAGAAACAAAGCAATGCTCACAGAAGGATGGTGGGGACACGTCAGTAAGTGGGGGCCAGGAAGCAAGAGTCTTTCATAACTATGGAAAACAGTTCCAAAATATTCAGACAGAGAGAAAAGGGTTCCAAAATCAGCCCATTCTAAATATGAACAGACCTTCTCCATCACCACCGCCTGCTGTCTCTACCTCTAGAAGAAGCTTTAATATCTGCAGAAGGAGAAGCTTGGGCTGAGGAGACAGTATGCAGAGAAGGATTGATAAAGATATATGACTTCAGAGCAAAGAGACCTCTCTTCTCAAAAAAAGAAGGAAAGCAATGTGAAAAACGTATTCTGTCTGAAGAAAAGCACCACAAACCTAGATAGCTATGTGCACAATTAGGTTATGAGTTAAATCAGAGGATAAGTCACTGCATGATTACAGAGAAGTTAAGGCAGTGATATTATATGTCCTTTTCTACTTAAATATGCTGACAGTTTGAAAAAAACTTCATTGAAGATGCAGATATGAAGACACTCTCCTTTTAATATGCTCAGCTACAAACTCAGATTTAAAAGGATCAACATCACTTTATCTTCAGGATTCTTACCTCACTGAAAACAGAAGGCAGCTATGTCGGGCTTCATATTTATTAATAGGATGGAAAAGCAAGTAATACCACCTGGAGTTATAAAATAGCGGATGTCCCCTCCCATATTTCGTTTGATGAACAAATTCCTTTCCTATTTCATTCATGTCCAGAACCATCAATTCATTACTCATCACCTGTGCTAATGCATTTTCATGATTAAATATTTATCATTTCATATTGGTGGTTCTTCCTATTGAATCACTCCACTGTTCTTACTCATCTATGTTTAGATCCATTGGAAAATGCCTGAATTTGCCCATGAAATGGGACAGGCCTGAACATTTTGTGTCCACGTATAATACCCACCTTCTAACTTGTAGTTACTTTTAAGAAATTGTTCACTAGATTTTAACTTCCGGTATTAGGTTCCTCGAACATTCTCGTTATATCTAGTATCATTTTCACCAGCTTATATGACTTCTAACTCTACACCGATGGAGATTTTCTGCCTTAATATAGATGCTAATAAATTAATTTAGCTTCTCATTATGACTTTTGTCTTCCCCATCTGTCAGAACAAATCTTGAGAAACAAATCAGATGCTGACTTTCAATTAGAAGCAAAGTTGGGCAATAATTATTGGGAAATCTAAATGGCCAGTTCACCATTTATCAGATTTTACTTAAAAACAAGCCTTTTAGAAAACCATTTAAATAATGTGAATGAACCCTAATTAGTAAACATGATGAATTAAATACAACCTTTTAATGGACAATTGGAGCTTTTCATTTATTCCTCTGGATATATTTATAAAAAGGCGGTTCTAGCTAAGGTAGCTTCCAAGTAAACCTTCCAGTGTCTGACTGATTTTAATAACATATAGGCCATTGGAAGAATCCCCTATTGTGTTTCCCTAAATATGTACACCTTTTAGAATTTCAGACTATCATTATCATTACTTATTAATTAATCATTATTTATTAATCATTACTTTGCCTCTGTTGAGAAAGTATAGGGTGACAGTTAAGGGCAAGTTTTTAAAGTCTAACTGGTTACATTCAAATCCTAACTTGTCTACTTGCTAGCTAAGTAACTATGCTTCAGTTTCCTTTTATGCAAAATAAGGAAAAAATGGTTATTTGGGGAAAAGAGTATTTTTCAGAACTAAAAGATACATGACGTGATTTGGATAAAGAATAAATGACTGATGTAAGGGAAATCCAAGCATGGAGGCTGCTCTGTCTAGGGAGGTAAGTCAGAGGTTACTAACCTCTAAGACATGGATGCTATTGTCTCCTTGTCATTTACAAACCAAGGCTATTTTATCATTATGCTCACTGTGCTGACTAGATGGACATAGTGTTAAAGAGAACTGAATTGAAGATAAATTATCAATGTAAGGTTACTTTTCCCTGCCAAGATCAATTTGTTTACCATCAAGGTAGAGAAGCATTTAAAAAAATTGAGCAGTAAATGTGCTTTCTAGACTAGAGTCCTTGTAATCTTCAAGGAAAAAAAGGCAATTATTTGATTATTTGCCTTTTTCCTCTTCATGTCTCTATGCTATACTTTATATATTTTCTTTTTTTTTTAAATTGTCATGGATAGAATCATTTGATTTACTTTCCCCCTTAGCTTAGGTTGATTTCATACTTTCCTAGCTCTCCTCATAACTCTGGAAGTTTTTCCTGTTTCCTATATGGATTCCTTTCTCTTCCTTTCAGTTTCTAAGCTTAGTCCTTTTCTCTTCTTCCTTTAGTCATCCTTTCTGAGAAATATTTTCTCCATTAGATTCCTCTATCACCTAAAATTCAAACTCCCCAGTCAAGCTCCCTTTTCTACATCTCCCAAATGTCTTACCAAGAATTGACAGTCAACATGACTAAAATAAAATTCACTATTTTTACATCCCAAACCTGTTTCTCTTTCTCTTCATTCTCTGAGGGTGGCCTGCCATACACTCATTAGCCCAAGCAAGAAACCTGGGTGTTATCCTACCTTCCTACCACTGCATGAATCCCATCATCTGATAACCAAGTTCTAGCAGTATCATCTTTTAACTCTCTCCCACCTTTCAGGTCTACTGCTTCAATTCAATCTCCCATCCTTTCTTCTCCAAGTCACCACAGTAGAATGCTAATCATCTCCATTTGTTCCTCCTTCTCCACTGTTTCGCATTCCACAGTCTGAAAATGGTTTCCTTGCTCACATCACTCCCCTGCTTAAAATCCATTTATTCGTACATTTAATCACCAAGTTTTTATTGAGTATCTACTAAGTGCCAGGCCCGGCTGTTGAGCTCAGAACACCACACCATTATGGTGATCATGCTCTTCCCTTGATGCAATGTACTGACACACATACACACACATGCACATATACACACCCATGCATATACAGCATGGTCATATAAGAGCATCAAACCTGACAAACATTTCACTGTGAAGATGCGACTCTGGACTCAGATGCATATTCATTCAACAGCTATTCTTTAATGACTCTTTAATGCCTTCATGATAAAGTTCAAACCCATCCATGGTACATACAAGCACCTTCCTGATTTTATCTCTGCCTCCTTCTATAGCTATATTTCCTTCTACTCTTTGTTATATCGTTTATATTCCAAGCACATGGTTTGTGTGCATTATAGTCTTTTCTCAAACCTGAAACTTGGCATTTTTTATCCCTTGTACTTTCAGCATCCTTTCTTGCCTTACTCAAAGAAACACAAACACATTTATTCACAGTAATTTTTCTTGATCCTCTTGACCTTTCAGGCTATTAGAGACCCCTCACCTTACATATATCCATCCTATCAGCTGTCAGATTGCATTATAATTGTTTATTTTCTGGTCTCCACTGTGAACTTCCTGACACGTTGCCATTATATTCCCTTTCTCATGCAATGCTTGGCATACAGTAGCAGTTCAGAGATATCCTTTTAATGAATAAATGACAGAATGAATAAGTTAACTCTACTGCAAGCCTGCGGGTCAGATGCTGTAGAAATCATGACTTCTTCCTTTTTTTTTATTTTAGCAAAATGCTTTCATTTCTTCTTTATTTCTAGCAAGTTATGGAATAACTTCAGTTGCCTAAGACTACTATGAAAGATTTCCTAAATTGGGATGTGATTTAGCAGCAAATCCAACAAAACTAGTCTTAAGAGGTACCTAAAAATCTATTTATCAACAAAAACACCAAAATCAGAAGGAGAGATTTGACCAATTATTTTTTTTTTCTTAGGCCTGATGAACATGACTTTTTCTTATAAATGATGAGGTCTACACTTTTGGGAATCTGTCCAGTTCACTCAAAGGGCATCATGCCTCAAAATGTTCATTTTTGAAATTCACCTTGACAGTGTGAGACTTGCCAGTTCTGGAACCTCTGATAAGATCTGCATTTTTGGTATTTTCTTGACTTCATTTCTTTTTTCTTAAAAATGGGAGAACACTGAAAGTGCCCAATGTTGATAACAGGTAAAGTTGTTAAATCTAACTTAATCTGCCCAAACAATTTGAAACCTGCGGTGAATTAAAGTCTGTGTGCAGCTGACTTAACATGGCTTCCTTCCTCCTCAGTATTATAGAACCTTAGCTCACAACCATCTTCAGCTCTGTCCCCTTTCCAGGCTTTGTCTGCAAATACAATGCACTCATGCTTTCTTTGATCACTGCCCCCAAAATCTCATTTAAAGACAAAAAAGAAGATTCGTCAAATAGAGCACACTAAAAAATACCAGATTCTAAAAGGCCAGTTCTATTACAAATTACGTTTAATGCTCAGCATAGTAATTGTATTTGATAAGTGTTTTTTCGTGAGGTAATAAATACATGAATCCTAGAATGCAAATTATTACCTTGTGCAAGAAATGGAAGATTTTACATATGCATATATGATTTTGTGTGTATTATATATATATATATATATATATATATATATATATATATATATATAAAGCCAGGCAACCACATAGCATAAAAATGTATGGATTAAAATTCAATTTAACTTTAAAAAATTATGTAATGTTCTGAAATCTCCTAAAGCTATAGGGAAGTTAAATTTCCATTAAAAAGGCTATTCTATAATGCATTGTTCATTAATTGTTGCTTGAAGATTAAGTATGAAGTAATGTATTCTATGGCACTTGCATAATATTTTATATTTGCAAAGTGCTTTGCAATTGTCTGCCAGTTAAATGTTAACTGGCTTTATAATCCATTATGGATGAGAACAAGAAATTCCTATGTGCAGAAGAATGGATTATTGGAACTCCTTTAAATGAAACCAGAAGCCTTTTCATTAACTACATGCATCCTATAAATTATTGATCTATCTACATCTTCCATTTTATGAATAGTCTTTGAAGTTAAAAGTTTAAAATACAACTAATATTTCCTCAATTTCCACTTGGATATTGGAACAGAAATTGCACTTATTCCGATAATCACATATTTTCCCCTAATCAACATTCATCCAAAGTTGTCAGTCCATCCTTTATTTTAGTGCAGGTTAGCGCTAGTATCTTTGTCTTCAACTCTCTATTCGGTAGAAAATCCTTTACCAGTTGATAGAACTTTAACAATTTCTCTTGTTTTATTGATATTTGCCATCTCTACATCAAAGGCTTTCAATTTCTTGCTTATTATTTAAATATATTCTTCATTCAATTGGTTTAATTGATTTTTTAAAAGAAATATGACCTCTAACACATCATACTTATGAACTTGAAGGCTCTCATAAATTATATTATTTATTTTTATTATAATTTTTTAAAAGTCAAATAACTTTTTTATTAGAAAGGTTAAGTTTTTTTTTTAACTTTTTTTATTGTATAATATAACCTATATACAAAGCAAAGAAAGAACAAAGCAATAGCAAAATAGGAAAGTACTATTCACCAAATTGTGGCAGGACAGATCCCAGAGTTTGTCATGGGCTACCATATGATCCTCTCAGATTTTTCCTTCTAACTGCTCCAGAATATAGGAGGCTAGAAGGCATAAATTTTTTTTTTATTATTAGAATTGATTTTTTTTCTTTTTTGTGAAAAATAACATATATGCAAAAAAGCAATAAATTCCAAAGCACAGTACAACAATTAGTTGTAGAACAGATTACAGGGTTAGGCATGGGTTACAATTCTGCAATTTTAGATTTTTACTTCTAGCTGCTCTAAGACACTAGAGACTAAGAGAGATATCATTTTAATGATTCAGCAATCATATTCATTTGCTAAATCCTATCTTCTCTGTATAACTCCACCATCATGTTTGATGTTTCTATCCCTCTCTTTAGGGGTGTTTGGGGTATGGCCATTCTAACTTTTTCATGGCGGAAGGCTCTGTCAATAATATGTGGTAGGGAGATAGAACGATCTGATGTTCTGCAGAGGCTGGACCCTCTAGGTTTCAGGACTTATCCGGTCCAGGAACCCATCTGGAGGTTGTAGGTTTCTGGAAAGTCACCTTAGTGCATGGAACCTTCGTGGAATCTTTATATATTGCCCTAGGTGTTCTTTAGGATTGGCTGGAATGGTCCTGGTTGGGGTTTGGCAGGTTTTGATAGGTAGCAAGGTCTAACTGAAGCTTGCATAAGAGCAACCTCCAGAGTGGCCTCTCGAAGCTCTTTGAACTCTCTCAGCCACTGATTATTAGTTACACTTCTTTTCCTCCTTTTAGTCATGATGGCATTGTTGATCCCACGGTGCCGGGGCCAGGCTCAACCCTGGGAGCATCTCCCACGTTGCCAGGGAGACTTTCACCCCTAGATGTCACGTCCCATGTAGGGGGAACGGCAATGATTTTCCTTGCAGAGTTGGGCTTAGAGAGAACGAGGCTACATCTGAGCAAAAAAGAGGTCCTCCAGAAGTAATTAGAAAGGTAAGGTTTTAAGTTTCATTTAGATTTGTTAGTTTTGTTTTAAATGAACTTTGGTGCACTGAATAGGGCATGCCAAACCTACAAAAAGGAAGAAACTTCCCATTAACCCACACAAATCATTTCTTAGAAAATCATAACACAGGGTGCATAGGTGGTTCAGTGGTAGAATGCTCGCCTTCCACATGGGAGACCCAGGTTCGATTCCCTGACCATGCACCCCGCCCCCCTCCAAAAAAAATCATAACGCAAAGTAGTTATTTGTTGGGAAATAATTGTAAATAAAATTTTTATTGTTAATTGCTTGTAAGACATATTATTCAAAAGGTAATGACTATAAAATGCAATGCACAGAGCGGTGCAACAGTGGCTCAGTGGCAGAATTCTCACCTGCCATACCGGAGACCTGGGTTGGATTCCCAGTGCCTGCCTATGCGGGGGGAAAAAAAAAAAAGCAATGCACACACAGCTTATTATACAACAATGTGCTTATGTGCCTGGCTTTTTCATTAAAAAATCAGAACATTCACATCCCTAACTGGACCTAGGAAGACTTAGTAGAAAGCTGCTAGAATAGTTCAAGTGACAGCCCAAAAAGAACTGAAATATGGTAGAGGAGTGGTGATGGAAAATGAACGGCAAGATAAGGGAGAGATTACTGTAGGATGATTGCAATGAGAAAACTGACAAAATGGAAGTATTAAGGGAGAGGGAGAAAGCACTGAAGGACAGGATAGGTGATAGAGCACAGACATGTGTTTAATTTGAGACATGAAAGATTTGGGGTAGAGATTACGTATAGGTGCACAAAGCTGTAGAATGAGACATTGAGGGAAAAAGAGAGATTGAGGCAGAAATGATGGGTTTGTGTGTTGTACTGGGTTAAGCTGTGACCCTCAAAAGATATTTCCAAGTCCTAACCCCCAGTCCGTATGAATGTGACCTTATTTAGAAACAGTCTTCGCAGATGTTATTAAGGATCTTGAAATGAGATCATCCTGGATTCAGGGCTGATTCTAAATATCCAAGTATATGTGTCTTTAAAATAGAAAGGAGAGGAAGACTTTAGACACACGTTGACACAAAGGGGAAGATACGGGAAGATAGAGACAGCGATTGGAGAAATGCATCCATAGACCAAAGAATGCCAAGGATTGTTGCTCATTAAAATTATCAAGAATTGTAATAATGAAAAGATTCATGGAGCATATAGTCCAAGTCATAATAGACAGGAATATTTACATTACATGCTAGTCACTATAGAATAACTATAGAATAACTTTTCTCCTTCGGGATATATTTAGAAAAAAAGTTTTGTTGGCAGATTTATTAGCAGATTCATGGTATTTTGTCTTATAGTTTGGAAGGCTTTGCTTTGAAATTACAAAGGAATGCTCCTTATTTTCCCAGTATGTGCTAGGCTTCAATATATGCTTTACATTTTGCTTTCTGGGTGCATTCTATGCTCTATATATGATCTATGAAGCAAAGATGAAAATGTGCTGTAACAGTGTGTTAGTGAGAAATTCTGTACATCATGCAAGTTATTTATATAATTTACTGAGACTAAAACAGAGCTAACATTGTCAATTTAAATCTTTACATAAGAAAGAAAATATGTGCAATTTGTTAAATAGTGCTTGAAAGCTGTTACATTTGACACACCTCCCTGACTTGCATCAATCACTCATGGATTCTTGCAAGAGTTTTCATATTTCAACCTTCTCAAGGAGTTCACAATACGTAAGCCTTATTTCTTTTTTCTTCTTATAGATCTCTCATTAAACCAATCCAAAGCAATATTTAAAAAACATTTTTTCCACTGTGAATGTGTGAGAGCAACCACACAATGGTGTTTTCATTTTTATCTCTCAAGACTCTGCTTAATATCAAAAGCAAAAAATACGCAAAAATTAGAGGGACCAAACCAAGTGCATGACTTTACAGGGGTGTTTGCCAAAGATTCTGCTGAAGAACAAGATTGGGGTTCGGCAACCACAACCCACTGAGGGTAAGTGTCCCACAGATAGGGTGGAGTTCCTCCCTGAGACAGATCTCTAGGGACAAGCCGTTTTACTACCCTATCCATTACTATACTCAAATCACTAGCTTAGGGGGAAAGCAGTTAGTGTGGGGGGTGGGGGTGGGGAAGGGGAGGGGAGGGGAGGGATGTGAGGACAGGACAGAAGGACACACGGCAAAGCAACTAGTTCACCAGGGAAGCTGAGCCTTTGAGAAGCCAGAGGTGTCAGGCCAACCTGGTTAGTTTGGTGATTGTATTCATCTTTGGCTGCTTTTATTAATTACACTCTTTTTCTCTGTCTGTGATTAAGCTACGGGTGGAATTGATTGAACAGGATATAGGTAGGGTTGCTAGACTTGGCAAGTAAAAAATACAGGATGCTCAGTTAAATTCGAATTTCAGATAGCAGATATTATTTTTTCAATCAATAAACAATAGATAAGGTTATTAATTGTTTATCTGAAACACCCACTTAGAACTGGGCATCGTTTATTTTATCTGGCAACACTAGATATGGGGAAAAATGTGGAAGACAGTGAGCTTGTGAGAAAGAAGGGGAGATGAGCTACATTATAGCCGAGGTCATATTACAATTCATCCATGAGCAACCCCTCCGTAAATTCCCTCCCTGATGCTCTCTCTCCATCTTTCTGGTAGGCACATGCTGAATATTTACATGAATTTTGGGGTCCCTTCTACTTTCTTAGAAATTTGAAAGCCTGCCTTGAGACAAGAGTCTCAAATATATTTTACTATGTTTATTTTTTCAAAACTGCTTCTTTATGAGACTATGTGTTGTTGTTAAAACCTCCTTCTGGGGCGATGCAATGGTGGCTCGATGGCAGAATCCTCGCCTGCTGTGCCGGAGACCCGATTCCTAGAGCCTGCCCTTGCCAAAAAAGAAACAAAAAACAAAACCTCCTTCTGATGACCACACATAATCCTCCATTGAATACACATTCCCCTCTTGTAAGCATACGCACTGACTCCTGAAACCTAGAAATAATTTGGTCTCATAGCAACTTTCTATGGACTAAAAAGAAAGGGGTCCTCCAAAGTGCTGTGAGTACAATGCTTTTACATTTGCCAAATGCTTTTATGAAAAGCCTCAAGCGAATTTTTTTTTAAACTCTTCACAAATGATCCACTCAGTTTTATCTCCCACCTAAAAACTCATTTGTTGCCATTACATACAAAAAACATATATTGGACAACTTATGCAAGATGGATGCTATGACAGGATTCTATGATATCTTTTAAACTCATGGAGAGTAGCCAACCTTTATAAAGTTGGAGAGCATCGGCCACCATGGCTGATATGATGATGCCTTGGAGAATTTCAGTCCAATCAACAATCTAAATTAGATTTGCATTTTGTTCTCCATGTATCTGTTTCTGGCGAGTCTTAGCATTATTAGGGTACTGCGGTGCACAGTGCTATATGCACAAGCTCTGCTAAGTGCGCTCTGCAGCCATATTGGATCTGGTTGAATGCCTGGAAGGCAGAGGGTTAAGAAGAAGCATTTCGTCAGTTCTTCAGTGAACTCATGCTTTGGCTCTCCCCCATGCATATAGAATGCAGCTCACATAGAGAGTGAGCGCATGGTATTGTGATCTCATCCTGTAGTTGGACATTACTCTGTTGGCTCCTGCATTTGAAGCAATTTGAATTTCTCAGCAGCCATACATCACTGATTGTGACAGAATTTGCAGGTTTGCTCTTTACTCCAGGCCTAATGGATGAAGTGAAATTTGGTGAGCTCCCAGAATTGAACAACCTTCAGACTGCTGAGACATACGAAATGAAGGAAGAATGTCCTTGCTTGTGTTCTCCGAAACTCAGTGCTCCCAGTACTTGTTGCAGGGTGCTGTTGCTTCAGGACACAACCACTGAGCTTTGCGAACCATGACAAAGGTTGCTGAGATTCCAGAATCCTCTATTCAACTGTTTTGCAACTCCAGCCAAAAAGTATGGTAGTTAAAATTCAAATAAAACCTGAATCTTACTATCTAGGAAAATGACTTGTACATGCGGAGTAGATTCTCAGTAAACATTGGTTCATTCCCACTTATCTCCAGGAGTAGAAAGATGCATAACCAGGGCAAATTGTTCAGTTCCTTTGTTAGTGGATTTGCTTTTTATTAGTTTGTTGGTTGCTTGGTTGAAAATTCATCCGTAACTTCCTTTGGTTAAGACTGATTTCAAGATCAATAGCCCTAAATCAGTTCCTGTTTTATTAGTGTGTTTATAATAATGTCAAAACAGCATAGTTTTCAATGAATGGGTCTGTAGATCTATCAGTTCGATGCTCTATTTCAGATGCATTTTTCTGAACCTGTCTGAAATATATGCATTTCTTACTGGTATATTCTATCTCATAATAGGCCAGAAATAGCATGAAAATGTCTCTTATTTGGTTTTTTGTTTGTCTTATAAACTATGGGTTTAACCTTGCTTCTAATAACGATTGGTATATAAAAATAGATAAAAGCTGTCGACCTCCATAAACAACTTCAAAAAAAATACTGAAAGTGATGTTAGATTCTAGACCAGATCCTATTTTTATATCCTTAAAAAAAAAAAATCATGTTCAGTAATAAATATACAAAACTCATGAATGTGGTGAAAATATCATTTTTCATAACTGAGCTTTGCTTTCTTCATCTCTTAATTAAACTCACGAAGGATAGAGGGCAGAACTGGCATGGAACTCACGTGTCCTGATGTCTCATGGGGCACTTCAGCTAAGCCCTTATAGACCCGGGGCTGAGGTCATGTGAAGGTGGGAGAGATGAGTTAATGGGGCTGCTGCCAGGAGCCTGAGGTCCTCTGTTGAACTGCTGAAAATGAGCCAAGTGAATTCACTAAAATTTGGACTCTGTACAGCAAGTTTGGTGCCTCATGCAACTGCATAATTGTTCTATCCTCCCCATATTAAACTATTTATAAAGTCTGAGAAATTGTCAGGGTGCTACAAATTTCGCTACAAAGGAAAAGAGATGCTTAGCGGTGTATACAAGCAGCCACCTTCCCCTGACTCTTAAGTGTTTGTATGAAGACTAATAAATGTCATTGATCCAGGCACTTTATGGAAAGGTAATGTTTACAGCGCAACTCCTCCCCTCATATAAAATTATCAACTCTGTCACTATAATGTACTTTTTATTTATCTATTGCCTGCCCCCCTCCTACAGCAGAGTGCAAGGTCCGTGCGAGGGGGAAGGTTATCTGTTTTATTCACTGCAGAATTCCCCGCTCGCAGAAGAGTCCTTGGCCCATAAGAGGTACTTAAAATGTTTATTCAATGAACAGTAAATGAGGGAAATAAGAAATACTAAACTCAGGCTGGCAGTTACCATGCGAAAGAGGAAGAATAAGATGAAACCTGAGAGGGCTACACAAAAAACTTCACCTGCATTTGTAATATGGTATCATCTTAAGAAAAGAACTGGCACAAATATGCCAAAATGTTTAGCTCTGACAAAAACAAAACAAAACAAAACAAAAAAGTTCAGTCACAGTTAAGAGGTCTGACATCGTCTGACATGGTAAGCAGTTTGGACAACTGGTTAGACCACATACCGTGAAATTTAAAATTAGCTATGGTTTTGATTCATATAGAGGAAAGGTAAAATTGTTATCTTCTTTGTTTTTCAAAGTTAATTCTTGTAAGGGGAACTCTGCTTTCTTATCACTTGTATCTATCTATGCCTCAGTTTATGCCAAAATGGTCATTGCATCCATCTTTTTTTTGCTTAATTTATATATTACAGATATCTTTCAGATTGAAAAGTATAAATCAACACTCTCAGACTGTACAATATTGTTGTACAGTAAATGTTTATTATTTACCTGCGTATTTGAGTTGTTTCAATTATTCAAGCCCATATTGATTTTAAAGAATCCAAATTACTCAGATGAAAGTAGTTACTTGATTAAATTCATCCAAAATTTGTTTTTAATTTTTTTCAGCTTCTTCCTTAAATGGTACTCTTTGAAGACTATGGAAACAGATGTTCCTGATACGTATTACATTCTTGATCTTATTTATGAAAATATATTTTCTGTCTCTTGGATTGATTATACATTATTTTTTTTAATTGAACAAAATTGCTTTCCTGAATGCATAGATGGCAATGTCAAACAAACGATAGGCAGATTAAGTTTATCAATCCTGCATCTCACATATTGAGACTGGCAGATTTAGAGTGAAATTATTTCGTAAGCAACAGTCTGTCAGTTGGAGATCTTTCTTTCCTCTCTATCTTGACCACTTCATGCTTCAAGCTATAAGAGGATCCCTTTGCGTAGAAGTCGGTATAACAGACCTGAGTACCCAAAAGCACTCTTGAAGGAATTTCACAAATGCAAGCATCTAAAACATGTTACAGCCCTTTTCCAAGAAAGTTCAATGGTCTGCTCGTCTCCTTTCCATTCATTCATTCATTCATCATTCATTCACTCATTCATTCCTTCAACCTAAAGATACTTTCTGAACTTCCCTGCCCTAGGGAGAAGAGTTTAATGATGGGATGTTATGGGTATTATGTGGGCATTGTCTTTGGACAGAAATATCTCTCCCTCTCCATCTAGTCACATGGCAAACCTAAACATACCCTTCAGAGCTTTCAGGACTCTGCTTTCCTTCAGTTTTGTGACAAATGGGGAAGGGATTCCTTCAGTCATGTGAAAAAACGTATATCAAGATTCTCGGAAGGCTGTTCGACTCAGATGTCATTTGAAATAGTTAGGAAATTTGTGGAAGATTGTATCTAAGGCTTTTCTTGAATGTTCTTTGGATAAAACACTTCTTCCCTCTATAGGGCTTGTATACTTTCTTTTTTTAATTTTGCTCCTAGGTACCCTCTGTGTGGAAGGCTCCCTCTGCCAGACAAAATGCAATTACTCCTCCCAGGCTCATTTTGAATGGAACCAAACCCCATCCCCAAACCTTATCTAATTCTTCTGGCAGGCATCATTTCACCTTCCTCTGAATTTCCTTACTTAGTGATCTAATGATTTCTATTCATTTTCAACTTATAAAACAGTTATCTGCATGCTTTAGATAATAAACTTTTGGAGAGCAATGGATGTTATTCACCTCTGAATGTCCATCTTGCCCAGATGAATGTTTTGCATGTTAAGCTGTCAGTATATGCATGCTGAATGGTAATTGAAAAGCATCTCTCTCATTCACATAGAAGAAATAGCTCAAAAATTACAGTTTGCCAGTATATCTTTTTCCATTTCCAGCCAATCTATCTTTTTTTATAAAATAAAAAGCTGGGGATTCAGTCCCTATCTAAAAAACAATAAAAAACAAAAACAAAACTAATAATGGCAGCTATGAAACATCTGCTATGCCTTTTAAATTGCAAGAATTCAATACCTGATTTCCCTGGAATCTCAGAGCTGTTGAATGTTTGATTCCAAACTAAAATTCTGAATGTCAGCCTTAAGGGCTGATTAGTTAACTGATGGTTCAGGTGCTTTGATCTTCCTACGTTTTTTCCTATTCTGCCAGGCTCTTAGGTAAAGGGTGGCAACAACAAAAAGCTGAAAATAAAGCTCTGATGAAAGGATTATTGGGGAGAGGGGAGGGATAGTAATGGCTGAAAATGAGGACCTCACTTTCAAGTATCTTTTTTTTTTCAATTATAAATGAAATGAAAATGATAAATATCCCACTCAATCCTTTCCGTGAAGGCAAATGTATCTCTGCTTTTACTTGCTTTCTGGCCATCCTTGTCTAACCCTGTTGTAATTTATGACCCTAGTAATGGCATCTTTTCTTCAAGATTTGGAGGAAGAGTGCTTGATTGCCTCTGTTCAAAGCTCCTGACGTCAGCTCTTCTCCTGAACCCATCTTGGTCTACCTCCTTTAAAAGCATGTTTCTCTGTTTATCCCTTTTTTCTTCAGGCATTTCCATCATATTGCCTTCTTTAAGTATGGTTAAATCTCTCAAATCTTAAAAACCATGCCTCCCTCAAATTTGTGTTCCTTTCTAATTACTCCTCTCAAGCTCTCATTCCCTTCTCAGGTTGCTATCCAAATGGAGAGTTTATATATGTTCTCTTCCCTTCCTTTTTTGCATTTATTTTCAGTATCTACATCTAAAATTCCATTATAAACAATTAGAGTAAAGGTCACCAATAGTCCCATTTCTCAAAGTCTAATGGAAATTGTCAGTATTTGGTTGACTAACACTTGTTTTTGAAATTCTGAAGGTTGAGTTTGTTTTGAATTTCTTCTTCCTCTGGCTTCTGGGATATTTCATATTTCTGGTGTACTTCAGTCTTTTCTTCTCAGCCTTGTGGCTGGCTCATCTTCTTTTCTCTACTGCTTAAATATTGTTTCTTTAACCCCATTCAGGACTTTTCCTTCTCTATCCTCACTTATCATTTTCAATAATAATTTTGGGATCACATTCTTTTCCATGGATGACTTAAACCGTCCGGAATAAATATTCTTGGGTATTTCCAATGCAAAATTTTTAAAGTTTTGATGAATCATTTCCACCCTACATGGATCTTTTAAGAAGCAGAACATTTAGAATAAGCTAAAGAGAAAAATTTTTGCATATATTTAGTACTTCAAGAAGTAACATAACTAAATGATTTTCAAAGAATTCGTTGAGCTTTACAAATGATAAAGCTAAATATGGATACTTACAGAAACTTGGGATACGTAATTGCTAAGGCTGATATTAAGAGAAATTGCATATTGCCCTCCAATGGAACATCACAGAACACAATGGCTAGATGGATCTTAGGACTGACTCAAGATGGAAATTCCTGGATTCCTAAAAATGTCAAGATGTGGCAAGTATTTAATATATGCATCTTTCCTGAGGAAAGATGCTTTTCCTAGGTATTAGAATCTCAGATGCAGGATTGGGGAGAGAAGGAGAAAGACTAGATATCTAGATCTACCTCGAAAATGCTTCAAATATAATTATACATTATATGTGAAAACAAATGAACACACTTGGAATTTCAAATAATATTAGAGTATGGATTTTATGTTTAGCAAAAGTGAATATGGATTTCAGAAACTTAAAATATTTCATGTCTTCTAACATATACAACGCATGAGTAAAAAAAATAACTTCATTGTTAAATCAGTTGTTAAATAGATAGGGGATTTGTGAAAATTGTCTTGACACAAGACTATTCATCCAAAAAGTAAAACAGAAGTACTTATAATTATGCAACAAACATTATTAATCCTGTATGGAATCTGAGATACGAAAGCAGCCTCATAGTGAAATGGCTTACTTAATATCATTTGTTAAGACAAAAATTCCATATATAAAGGGTCATTTCCATCTTCAATGCTTTCCAGAAATTAAAATCAGCCAAAGAGAGTTTCAACTACCCTGACATGACCCCAAGAATTCTTTTATAATTCCTGACCTAGGAAATTCACGGAACCCCATGATGTCGTTCATTAGTAGGCTCTGCAATTAGGTCTAATCTTATATTTTCATACCTTCTGGCCACAAGGGGACAGTCCATTTTGATGATGACTACAGGATTATTGAGATTAAGAGTTTAGTACGTTCAGACAGCCCTAATAAAATCTCAATTCTGGTAGTTTTAAAAGCAAACTAAAACACAAACATTTGTGAAAAAAATCTTAGTGAGGTGATAAGAGGGAGAAGTTTAAACTAAGGTACACAATGAGTAGGAGGAATTAGACATATATTGGAAATATTTACAACGTGTTTCTTAATTGGGTTAAAATTTTATACTGAGAATGTAGCCCAGACTCCATACATTACAATATCATTAATCTAAGAGAACTCAAACAGCATGTTTTGTATTTAGTCATTATGCTTGCCTTTCCTGCTTTAGCATAGATGCCTGCCTTATTAAAAGCTTCCTTAATCAGTCAAATTTCAGAATGGAATTAATTCTCAATTATCTGCACTAAGGGAAAAAAGAATAGAATACAAAGTAACACTAAATTAAGTACATTATATAAAATGTAATTAGTAACTTTAAATGGATCAAATACCTAAACGCAGTAAAGCCCTCAGAAGGAAACATTGGTATAAATTTTCATGATCTTAGGTTAGACAGTGGCTTCTTATATATGACACCAAAAACAAAAGCAACAAAAGAGAAAGTAGATAAATTGGACTTCATCTAAATTAAAAGCTTTTGTATACCTTAAGATACTATCAAAGAAGTGAAAATAAAACACAAAGGATGGGAAAACATCTTCGCTAATCATATATTTATTAAGGGTCTGTTGTCCTGAATATATAAAGAGATCTTACAACTCAACTATAAAAATACATCCTATTTAAAAATGGGCAAAGAACTTCAGTAGACCTATTTCTAAAGAAGACAGGTGGCCAGTAAGTACATGAAAAAGTGTTCAGCATCAGTAGTCTTTAGGGAAATGGAAATCAAAACCACAGTGAGATCACTTTACATCCACTAGAATGGCTGTAATTTTTAAAAAATGGAAAATAAGAAGTGTTGGTAAGGATGTGGAGAAACTGGAATTCTTGCATTTTGATGGTGAGAATGTAATATGGCTCAGGTGCTATAGAAAATGGTTTGGTGGCTCATCAAAAAGTTAAGCATAGAGTTACCAGAGGGCCCATCAATTCCACTCCTAGACCCAAACTCAAGAAAAATAAAAACATATGTCCATGCAAAAACTTGTACATAAATATTCATAACAGCATTATTCATAACAGCCAATAGGTAGAAACAATAGGTAGAAACAACCCAAGGTCTATCATTTACTGAATGATAAACATATTGTGGTACATCCATACAATAGAATATGATTTAGTCATAAAAAAGAATGAAGTACTGATACATGCTCTAAAATGGATGAAACCTGAAACATTATGCTAAGTGAAAGAAGCCAGACAGAAAAGACACATATTGTTCCATTAAAACTAAAATGTCCAGAATAGGCAAATCCACAGAGACACAAAGCAGATTAAGGGTTGCCAAGAAATGTGAGTAAGGGAGACTTGGGGGGAATGGAGTTTTTTGGGGGGAGGACGAAACTGTTGTGAATTAGACAGTGTGATGCACAACACTGTGAATATACTAAAAACCACTGAATTGTTACACTTTAAAATAGTCAAAATGGTAAATTTTATGTGACTTTCTCTCAAAAAAATATTTTTAAGTAATTGGAATATAGTCTTGATCCAGCTTTAAAAGAAGATCAGAGAGCCATTTCTCAGCACAGATACACTACACAGTCATTTCTAGGTTTCTAGTATGCCAGCGTTTCTAGGGAGGCTCTGGCAAAATAGTTCACCCAAGGAAGTCGTTGTCGATCAACATGCACAAGCCATGAGTACTCTTTTTTTTTTTTTTGGTCAGAGTTCTGTCAGGAAAATAAAAGCAAGCTTAAATATTTTAGAGAAGGATTTAATATAAGGAATATCATATGTTAGAAGCCATTAGAAAGGCTGGAGCAAAAATTGGAAAAACCCAACACTATCTCCTTAAACTACTATTTGTTTCCAGAGAATTAGGAAATTAATCTGAGCACCCAGGTCAGAATTGCGGCAAAGTGCTACCAAATGCCTACAGGCCAGTCACAGGCCATGCCCTAGAGTCTGCTGGGAGACTTTCTCGTTTCCAAGGCACATTCCTCTGCCCAGCACTGCCTAAGGAGTTTTTTTTTTTTTTTTTTTGGTGGAATATAAATGCAACTAGAATCACAGAGGAAAGAGAAGCTTCAGTTCTCACGAAGTTTCAGCATGGAAAGAAGTGGGGATACTTGTCATTGCTAAAAAAGGGTGGTGGGCGGGAATCTGGTACATTATCCAAGAGTTAGGTTAGGTCCTTACAAATGTTGGTTGAAAAATAGTAACCTGAAGTTGTATGGCTGCTGTGGTAGTTAGATTCAGTTGTCAACTTGACCAGGTGAACATGCCTGGTTCTCTTGCTGTGGACATGAGCCAACAGTACATGAACCTCCTCTGTTGCTAATTACATCTGCAGTCGGCTAGGAGGCGGGCCTGCTGCAATGAATGGCGTTTGAGTTAATTGGCTGGTGCTTAAATGAGAGACTCAACGTAGCACAGCCCAAGAGGCTCAGCATACCTCATCTCGGCACTCTCAGCTCAGCCCAGGCCTTTTGAGATGGAGAAAGAAATCACCCCGGGGAAAGTTGTTGGAACCCAGAGGCCTGGAGAGAAGGCCAGCAGAGACCATCCTGTGCCTTCCCATGTAAGAAAGAACCTCAGTGTAAAGTTATCTACCTTTCCTCTGAAGAACTAATGAAATAAATTCCCTTTTATTAAAAGCGGATCCATCTCTGGGGTGTTGCATTCCGGCAGCTAGCAAACTAGAACAGCTGCAATTGTTTTTCACAAGAGCTATGGAGTTACTATAAATTAGATAGACCTGTGGGGTATCTTCTGGGCAGGAGTGAGGATGGCAGACAAATAACTTGGCCCTAGTTTACTGCTATTCAGTTGGAGAGGAGCTATCCCTACAGAGCCTCATTTACGCATGGACTTGAACTTTATGGTATGATCCTGACATTTGAGCCTGAGCCTGATGCTGTAATGGAATGAAATCTTTGGAAGTGGAGGAGTGTTTGGAAGATATGAGTGTATTTTGCTTGTGGGTAGCACATAAATTAATTGGTGCCCATGGGTGTACTGTAGCAGTTTAAAAATATGACACATGTTGACACTCTTTCTGTCAAGAGATGGAATCTGTGCTGGCTTGAAGGGATTATGAACCCTAGAAAAGCCATCTTTTAATCCTGTTGTAATCTTGTGGGAACAACCTTTCTTTTAATCCCTGTTCAATAATGTAGGCTGGAATTTTTTTATTATATTATCTCCATGGAGATATGACACACCCCATTGTGGATATTAACTTTTTGATTAGAGGGAGATGTGACTCCACCCATTCCAGGTGGTTCTTGATTAGTTTACTGGGCAGTGAGTTCAACTAGAAGCATCTTGGAGACTGACAGAGCCACAAGAACCACCAGTGTCATGAAAACTATGAGAGTCCACACAGCCAGAGACCTTTGTAAATGAAGAAGGAAAACACCCCCAGCCATGCTTCATGAAACAAGAAGCCTGGAGGGAAAGCTAACAGATGTCACCATGTTTGCCATGTGGCTTTACAGTTGAGAGAGAAACCCTGAATGTCATCAGCCTTCTTTAACCAAAGTATTTTTTCATGGATGCCTTAGGTTGGACATTTCTATATCTTGCTTTAATGTGGACATTTTCACAGCCTTGGAACTGTAAACTTGCAACTTAATAAATTCCCCCTTATAAAAGTCATTCTGTTTCTGGTATATTGCATTCCAGCAGCTAGCAAACTAGAACAGAGTCTATATCCCCTTACCTTAAATCTGGGTCTATGGCTTCTTGATCAAGAAAATATGACAAATCATGCTGCATCAGCATCTGGGTCTGGATTTTAAGAAACTAGCAATATCACTTCCTGTCTCTTGGAATACTTGCTTTTGGAATTTTGCACCATGCTGTGAGGAAGCTCAAGCAGTTTGTGGAGACACCCCGGGAGAAATAACTAAGTTTTTAGATCCATAACCCAAGCTAAAGTTCCAGTAACAGCCAGCACCTACTTATCACTGATATGATTGAGTCATCTTGAAAATGGATCCTTCAGCCTCCCATCAAGAAACTCCTGCTAAAGTGACATGAAACAAAAACAAGTTCAAGTTGAGCCCTACTCATATTGTGGACTTGTGAGCCAAGTAAGTAATTTGTGATAACAATTTCTGAAAACAGAAAGTAAAAGTTGCATAATGTAGTACTGAGAGAAGGTTTTGTTATTTTGTTTTGTTTTGTTTGTTTTTTCACCTATAGGAGAGGTTCCAGTGTATTTGAGGATGTATTGTATGGAACTAGTGAAAAGAGAGAGATTAAAGACATAAAGAGTTATAGGGGGATAATGAATAGAAGGAGGTCCCTGAAGAAGCACAAGAGCACAGGATCTAGAGTATAGTTGGATGGATTAGTGTAGTCAAAAGAAGAGGCATCTATTCCATTGTGATAGAAGCTAAAGAGGAATGGGTGAGAACCAATGCAGATATATTCTACATTTTGTAGGGTTTCTCATTTGAAACCATCTATAAATTAAGAGTCAGGGTTAACTTCTATGTTTTAGTTTAGAGAGAGGTTTACCATTTGCGAAGATGGGAGAAAAGTTTAAAAGGAGTACATGTAGAAAAGTAGAGAATGTCTGGGGAAATAAAGAATCACTGGGCAGTGAGTTCAACTGGAAAACCTGATTTCAGCTTCACTTGAAAATCACATGGAAGGTTCAAATTCATCATATCCAAAATTGAGTTCATTAGTTACCCTGTGTCCTTATTTCCTATATCAAATGAAATCTATAGTCTTATGTCTGATCGCTTCTGGTTAATGGTGTCACCATCCACCCAACCATAAAAACCAGAAAACCTAAAAATCAACATAGATTTCTCCCTACCCCTTACTACCCACAACCACCCAAGTATGGTTGATATATTTTCTCAGAAAGTTTAAAATGGATCATAAACACAAATGAATATATATAATGTGTATTACCCAAGACCCATCTAAAAAAGTAGCATATTAGAAACAGAACAATCTATTTGCTCCCCACAATACATTCTACTCCCTCATTCCAAATGTAATTACTTGTGCTCATTTAAAATGATGTATGGACCCTAGAAAAGCCATGTTTTAATCCTAATCCCATTTTGTAAAGGCAGCCATTTCTTCTAATCCCTATTTTGTATTGTATCTTTGAAACTGTAATTAGATCATCTCTCTGGGGTGTGATTTAATCAAGAGTGGTTGTTAAAATGGATTAGATGACTACATGTCATCTAATCCCACCTATTTGGGTGGGTCTTGATAAGTTTCTGAAGTCCTATAAAAGAGGAAACATTTTGGAGAATGGAAGAGATTTGGAGAGAGAAGAGAATGCTGCAGGACCACAAAGCAGAGAGTCCATGAGCCAATGACCTTTGGAGATGAAGAAGGAAAATGCCTCCCAGGGAGCTTCATGAAACCGGAAGCCAAGAGAGAAAGCTAGCAGATGACGCCTTGCTTGTCATGTGCCCTTCCAGTCAAGAGAGAAACCGTGACTGTGTTCGCCATGTGCCTTCTCACTTGAGAGAGAAACCCTGAACTTCATCGGCCTCCTTGAACCAAGGTATCTTCCCCTGGATGCCTCAGATTGGACATTTCTATAGACTTGTTTTAATTGGGACATTTTCTCGGCCTTAGAACTGTAAACTAGCAATTCATTAAATTCCCCTTTTTAAAGCCATTCTGCTTCTGGCATATTGCATTCTGGCAGCTAGCAAACTAGAACATTAATGTACTCAAATCTGTATTTAATCATTATCTGCTTTTCTTTAAAATTTTAATATTCTTATATATACATATATCCAATGTGATAGGTTTACTTTTCTCTGATTTTACTTTTTATATAAGCATAACCATATATAATGCACCATCTGTAGGTTGATTTTTTTGCTCAAAGTTTTTGTTTTGAGATATTTCCATCTTGATTTGTGCAGTTGTATTATATTTGTATCAACTTTGTAACAACAAATGTGTTATATTGTTAATATTATTTAATTCATATGGTATTACCTTTTATAACTATGTCAAAATTTATTCACTCGGTTAGTTATGAATTTTGGGTTTTTTCCTATTGTAATGGTTAGGTTCTGGTGTCACTTGACCACGTGATGAGACCCAGTTGTCTGGCCAGGGAAGCACTGGCGTGACCATTGCTGCAAGGACATTTCCTGGCTGGTTGATAAACTAGAAGGCTGGTATATTAAATCATCAGTCAGTTGATTGCATCCGTGGCTGATTACATCTGTGATCAACTAAGGTGTGTCTCCCACATGATATAACCCAATCAGTTGAAAGCTTTTAAGGGAGAAGAGAAATTTTCATTGCTTTTTCAGCCAGTGATCCTCTCCTATGGAGTTCATCCAGACCCTTCATAGAAGCTGCCAGCTTCACAGCCTGTCCTACGGAGTTTGGGCTCTTCCATTACCATGGCTGCATGAGACACATATATAAATATCATATTTACAGATCTCTCCTGTTGGTTCTGTTTCTCTAGAGAACCCTGACTAATGCACCTATTTTTACAATTGCAAACATATTACAATGGTCTTAAACATGTTTTCTCGAGCAAATATGTGGCTTTAGGAGTATAAATACTAGATGATAAGATGTGTACATGTTCTATTTTACAAAGTAATTCCAACTTTTTTGCAGTGGTTGTACTAAATTACATTTTAATTTATAGTATAGTATAGTCTTCATTTCTTCTCATTGTTACCAACTTCTGCAACATCAGACATTTTAACTTTGACATTTCAGGGATGTGCAATGGCAATTCAAGTTGTAGTATTTGGGCTTTAATTCACATTTTCTTGATGATTAAGGAAACTGAACAGCATCTCTTGCGTCATTTTTGTTATAAAGGGTGATTCTGTTTCATATCTTTCGCCCATCTTTATTTTAGTAGGGTTAGTCAACTTTTTCTTATTGATTCATAGGAAGTGTTTACATATTTTATGCCAGTCTTTTCAGTTATTGTTTATCTGTCTTCATTCAGTTTTTTCTTATATTTTTATCACATTGTAGAAGTCTTAATGATAACCTAAATTACTTATGTTACGGCAGTAGAATATATTATTATTTTAGTTTAAGTGTTTGTGTGCTTTTTATATCTTGCTTATGAAATCCTGCCCCCCCCGAGAAAGAATTATAAAGAAATTCTCCTCTACCTACTTTTATAGCTTTTATAATTTAGATTTTCATATTTTGTCATAAATTTACCTGGAACTGATTTTTATTTCTAGTGTGATATAAGGATACAAATTCATTTTTCAAATAGGCATAATCAATGTTCCAGCATGTTATATTTAGTACTCCAAAATTCTCACATTGATATTCAATCCATCCCTTCATTCAAAAACATTTATGCCTGCTTCATTAAAAAATAAATTTCCATAGAAGCATGGATCTATACCTGGATACTCTTTCCATTTTTCAGTAGACTAACTGTGCACCAAAATCACAGTGTCTTAATTACTATCCATTTATGATGTCTTGATATTCCACAGGGAGAGCCCCACCTCCCAAACTTGCTCTCATTTGGAAAAGTCTTGGAATTATATTCGACATATTGAAATTTGGGGTAGGATTTACCTATTCCTATCTATCTCTATATATGGCATATCTCTTGATTCATTTAAGTAACAGACAGGCATGCTGTGACCTGCTTATGGAGGAGACCATGTGCCGTCCTGGACAACAGCCAGTAAGAAAACAGGGACCTCAGTCCTGAAGGTGCAAAGGACAAATTCTTCCATTAACCTCATCGACTCGAAAGAAGACCTTGAACCTCAGATGAGATCACAGGTCTGGCTCACAACTTGACAATAATACATTCTCAGCCTTATGGGAAACTACGTAGAAAATCCAGGTGCACCTTGTTTAGATCTCTGACTTAAAGAAACTATGAAATAATAAACGAATGCTATTTAAGCCACTAAGTTTGTGGCCATTTGTTATGCAGGAATAGAAAACTAATAATTCCCTCATGCCTTTTTCCAGGTAACCCCCTCATCCTTGAGGCAGGTCTTATTTTAAACATATCTTGACTGTCTTAGAATTACATATAAATTACAACATACATATAAATGAAACATTTTGTGCCTTTCATTCATATTGTGATGTGTTAACAGTAGTTTGTGCTTTTCAATGCTAAGTATTCTATTACATGTCTATACTGCAATTTTATTATTTCTTCACCTGCTGTTCTAGTTTGCTAGCTGCTGTAATGCAATACACCAAAATGGGATGGCTTTTTAAAAGGGGGAATTTGGTAAGTTGCTAGTTTACAGTTTAAAGGCTGAGGAAATGTCCCAATTAAAGCAAGTCTATAAATATCTAAATTAAGGCACCAACAGGAATTACCTTCATTCAGGAAAAGCCAGTGAAGTTCAGGATTATTCTCTCAGCTGGAAGGACACATGGCGAAGTCTCCCAGCTTTCTCTCCCAGCTTCTTGCTTCATGGAGTTCCTGCAGGAGCATTCTCCTCCTCCATCTCCAAAAGTTGCTGGATGGTGGACTCTGTGTTTCTCTTGGCCTTGTGGCTCTGCTCGTCTCTGCTATGGCTTTCTTATGACTCTAAAAAGGGACTTTTTCCAAAATGTTTCCTCTTTTGAAGGATTAATGGGTGGAGTCACAACTCCATGAAAGCTGTCTGATCAAAGTTACCATCCACAATTGGGTGGGTCCCATCTCCATGGGAACAATCCAGATGCTCCCAGCCAGCAATATTGAATGAGGATTAAAGGACATCGCTTTTCTGGGGTCCACCACAGATTCCAACCGGCACACCTGGCTTTGTACATTTCAGTTGTTTCCAGTTTGTAGCTATTATGAACGAAGCTGTTAATTTGGACATTCCTGCCCAAAGTCTTTTGTGAATATAGGTTTTATTTCTTTGTGGTAAGTACTTAGGGTGGAATTGCCTCATCATAGAGTAGATAAATGTACATAAGAAACTGCAAATTGTTTTTCAAAGTGATTACATCACTTTTCACTCCCACCAGCAGTACACAAGAGTGCCAATTCTCCATATCTTGCCAACACTTGTGATTGCCAGTCTATAATTGACCCTGCAGCAAGGCTGCCAGATTTGAATTCCAACATTGCCACTTATTAATATTTGAACTTGAGCAAGTTATTCTCTGTGCCTCAGCCTTCTTATTTATAATCTAGAATAATATTTGTACCTGGTTGTATTAGTTTGCTAAAGTTGCTGGAATGCAATATACCAGAAATAGAATGGCTTGCAAAAAGGGAATTTATTAAGTTGCAAGTTTACAGTCCTAAGGCTGCAAAAATGTCCAAACTAAGGCATCCAGGGAAAGATACCTTTACTCAAAGAAAGGCCCATGGGTCCAGAACACCTCTGTCAGCTGTGAAGGCTCATGGCTGGTGTCCGCTGGGGACTTTGGCTTCTGGTTTCAAACAGCTTCCCAAGAGTTATTTCTGCATCACCAAACAACTGGGTCTCATATGCATCTGCTCTTTCTGTCAGCATTCCAAGCAAATAAGTTTCCTCCAAAATGTTTCCCCACTTAAAGGACTCCAGTAAACAAACCAAGACCACCCTGAGTAGGTGGAGCCACATTACCATCTAATCAAAAGTTCACACCCACAATTGGATGTGTCACATATCCGTGGAAAAATCCAGTATATACTAAACAATAGGTCTGACCTCACAAGTTTGGATCAGGATTAAAAGATGGCTTTTCTGAGGTATATAATATTTTCACACCAGCACACAGGTCCACAGGGTTGTTTTGATGGTCAAATGAGTTTATATGTGTAAATTGTACTTGGTCTCTGGTGTTAAATAAATGAAAATTATCATTGAGGATTTTTGCACTGGTGTTATGAAAAAAAATGGGTCATAATTTCCCTTTTTGTGCTCACCTTTTTGGTGTTTTGCTAACTTCCTATATTGTTTTGGACTGCAATCTCACTTTTCTATTTTCTGGTACATTTTACAAAATATTAGAGTTATCTAAACCATAAATGCTTGATAACTCTCACTGAGAAAGCTGTGTGAGCCTGATGTTTGACTGTGGAAAGATTTTAAATTCCTGATTCTATTTTTTTCTTGATTATTGGGCAAATCTGATTTTCTATTTCCTCTGAGGAAAATTTTATAAATTGTATTTTTCCGGGCAGGCCACAGTGGCTCAGCAGGTAAGAATGCTTGCATGCCATGCCCGAGGACCTGGGTTCAGTTCCTGGTACCTGCCCATGTAAAAAAAAAAAAAAAAAATTGTATTTTTCCAAATTTATTGAATTACTCATATGTATTCACATAAATTTTTTCTACTTGCCTAGAAATCTTTGCTGCATTTATAAGTATGAACTGAATTTGTTTCCTAATATTACTTGTTTTCTTTTTTCCTTTATTAATCTTATCACTGTTTTGTTTGTTGTTAGTGTTTTCATTTCAAGGACTCAGCTCTTAACTTTTTTGGTCCACTCCAGTGTGTGTTTATTTTACTCTTATTTGCTTCTTGCGACTTTTGGTAAGATAATTCTTCTCTTTCCAATTTTATAACTTCTTATTTTGACTGTCTTACTCTTTAATCCTCAGTTTCTTTTTAAAAGGATAATATTTGTTCACATTATTAGCTGCATACCAAATGTTTTGATATGAATTATTTTCAAGATGAATTAGTTCTAAATACTTACCAATTTCCACTATTAATGAGTTGCATAAAGATATATATTCTAATTCCAATAGAGGGCTCTTTTCAAGTTATTATTGAATTTTACCCATGATTTTTTACCTTTTTTGAGACAATAGCATGACTTGCCTCTTAATATAATAATATGGTGAATTACACTGGTTGTTGTCAAATTCTTCGACACTTTTTGAGACTGATTAAATGCCTAAAATTTATTGTCTTTAGTTTTCCTAAATATAACATGTGTGTTTGGAAAATAAAAGTGCATTTCTTGGGTGGGCCACAGTGGCTCAGCAGGCAGAGTTCTTGCCTGCCATGCCAGAAACCCGGGTTCAATTCTCAGTGCCTGCCCATGCAAAAAAAAAAAAAAAAAAAAAAAAAAAATTCTCTTTTTGTCAAGTGCAATATTTTGTATGTTCATTAATCACTCTTGCTAATAAAACACTTCAAAATCATATACCCTTACTGATTTTTTGTCTATTCTTGATTTAACAATTATTGAACAATAATTCTCTTTCTCACCAGGGATCAGGTTGTGATATGAAATTGGGACTAAAACAATACTTATGAAAACTTGTAGTATAGGATTTTAAAGTTCTGCTTGAATATTTTTGCTTTATATATTTTGTAAATATATTCTTAGGAGCATATGATTATATCTTTCTGGTATTTACCCATTATAAACATATAATGATCTTCATCACTAATAAAACGTTTACATTTGTTTATTTTTTCTTTGTTTATTATTTGCCTCATAACTTTTTCACATTTTACCTCAACCATTCTATATTTTTATATTTTTTGGAGTTTCTTTAGTAAAGAACACTTAGTTGGGCTTAAAAAATTTAGTCTAACTATCCTTGTATTTTTTTTTTTTTACTTTCCTTGTACTTTAAGGGAAGAGTTTATTCCATTTATATTATTGTTATTACTTTTTAAAGTTTATTCCTTCCCTCTTATCCTGTGCTTTCCATTGCATCTTTCCATATTTAAGGAAGAGCCTCTTGGAATAATGTCATTTCCCTATTCTTTCCATTATCTCCTTATAGGCAACTAATATCTATTTCTGCCTACTTTTTGGATAATTTCTTCCAATTTACCATCCAATTCCTTAATTCTCCCTTCAACTAAATTGAATATGTACTTTAACCAATATTAAGTTTTAAATTGCGATTATTGTTTTTATGCATTGAAGTTCTTTCTGGTAATTGTTTTTCAAATTTCCTTTGTAAATTTTATATGTTCTTTCTCTTTGTTCATATGTATTTAATTTCTTTTATTCTTTAAAATTCATTATTAATATTTAATTTTTTCTCTATGTCTAACAATTTAAAAATCATTGTGGGTTTAATGTTACCTCCTGTTTCTGCAGACCCTCATACATTGAGTCATGTTTCTTTATGTTTTTTGTAACTTTTAACTCTGAACATGTGTTCCTTAGAAGTTTCTTTATGAGACTTTTTTGAGGCCTGATCTGAGATTGCATCCTCACAAGAGGAATGTATTTTGTTTATGCTTGCTCCTGAGAGCACCACCAACCTAGGGCCACTTTATAGGAGATGGCAAGAATGTTTCCTACAGCATAGGTGTTGACAATTTCTCAAGGGAAAACTTTTTAATATTCCACCAGCAATGAGATCAAGCTAGGCAAGATTCCTCACAGGCCCCCCCTTGCAATGCACCTTGACACTGAGAATGCAACTGTTTGGGGCCCCAGCTTAATGTAGGAGAAGTCTAGTAGACTCTATATTTTTGTCTATGTCTAGGCATTATGTTAAGTCTCTTACACATTGTGTAGCTATTAAAGCTAGAACTCAAGGTCACTAGGGTTTAGCAAATATCTTCCGAGTGGCTTAGACACTGACTAGCCTTCCAGAGTTCTAGTTCTTACTTCATTCTTTTAACCTCTGTTGATTCTTAACTCTCTGGTCAGCTCACTTGTCCTCTAAATTTACATCATTTTTATCTCTTAATTTTGCCTAGATTATTAGCTGTTTGCTTCAGTAGGGTCATTCAGGGTGTTATAACTATCAAAATATTTTGTGCGCTGCCTGAGCATCCATCTTACTTTGGCTGAGCCACTTGCCTCAACCTTGACCCTCAGCCTCGTTAATCAGCCGCTTTCCAGCCCTGGAGCATGAACTTCCAGAACTGAACCTCCTTTGGCTACCACCCACATTACCCTTATACCTCACCCCAAATCCCCACAGCTGGTCCCAAATGATAAGCTAACCATCTCCACCACCCTCAGACACAAAGTCCTTTTCCCTTTTTGTGTATGTTTGCTTTAAGATAACTAATAACTTACTAATATTTGACTCCATGGGAAATCTACAACCTCCACCCCTGGACCACAATAAAGGCACAAGCCCACTTGGCCCTCTTGCTCTGCCTGTGTGCTCCCCTCCTGCTTGTTGAGCCACCCTAGCCAATGGTACTTCCCATCAACCCCTCAAGAACCCTCTCTCTCTGGAACTTGTCAGTAATAAACTTTTTCTCATGCATTGTAGCCTCAGTTTCCCAGTGTATCACACCTGACCTCTACTCAAATACAGATTTAAAATCCAGTTTACCTAATTAGGAGCACAGGAATCCAGTCTACCATAATCAATAAGATATGAGTAAAACTGAAGAGTGTGTTCTAAAGGAATACAGCCAATTCAAGAATGAATTAATCAATAATGTGTCTTGTAGGATATAAGACAATGAATTTATTTCATTTAATTTTCAGTCTACAGGCACAAATTCCTACTTCCATCTGAGAAAAATATCAACATTTCCAAGTTCTTCACTTGTACTTCAGAGCACATCAGATTATTTGCTTAATCTAAAAAGAACTTTGACAGCAAGTTTCAAGTACTTAAGAATGCATAAGCCTTCTTGTCCATGAATAGAATGAGCAGATAAATGGATATATGCCTCATTATGGAAGACTTCCTGCATGATAATACCCGTGCAGATGGATAATGATATGTTGCCTCTCTTTGCCACTATTGAGCTTTAGAGTGTTATTAACACTTTGCTTCATTTTCTATTACCTACAAAGAGGGAAAAGGGAAAAATTAGGTTTTCCTTTTCATAATACATTATTAAAAGATTAGTTTTATAGTGTCTAGCACACTATGATTTTAAAAGTGTGTGATAGTTCAATTAATTCAACACTAATTAAAAAACAATTTTCAATGCAATGGAGGAATTTAACAAAAAAATGAATCAGATTATACACTGTCTTATTTTTCATTTCCTGAAGATATGAAAGACACATACTCACACACACATCTTTATCAATGATCCAATTGAAAAGGTGCCCAGGAGAGGGAAATTGTTATTGAAAATATATCAATAAATTTAGTGCATTGACAAATTTCATTTAGTAAAAATCTTTAGATATAAAAAGCAAATTAGATAAATAATAGGGGGAACAAATGTTAAAATAAATTTTGTTTGAAATGCTACTGATCAATGAAAGGGAGGGGTAAGGGGTATGGTATGTATAATTTTTTTTCTCTGTTTTCGTTTTATTTCTTTTTCTGTTGTCTTTTTATTTCTTTTTCTGAATTGATGCAAATGTTCTAAGAAATGATCATAATGATGAATATGCAACTATGTGATGATATTGTGAATTAGTGATTATATATGTAGAACAGAATGATCATATGGTAAGAATGTTTATGTTTCTTTCTTACAATTTTTTTTAATTTAAAAATTAATAAAAAAATTTTTAAAAAGAGTGAAAGAAAGATCAAACGTGGTGGTGGAGTTGTACAGAGAAGGTCGGGTTTAATAAATGAGTATGAATGCTGAAAAAAAGCAAATTAGAAATGAAATATTTAGAAATGGAAAGAATTTTACTGTAATCATAAGCAGATTAAGGAGCATAGATGTTAAAATAAGTGTTGAGGGTGGGCCACAGTGGCTCAACAGGGAGAGTTCTCCCCTGCCATGCTGGCAACGCGGGTTTGATTCCCGGTGCCTGCCCATGCAAATAAATAAATAAATAAGTGTTGAAGTAGATGTTTCAGAGAAAATATAGAGTCAACGCTTTCTTGTCATGAAGTCTGAATCCCCAGTTTTCTTTATCCCATTGTTTATCAATTTCTTAATAGCAGTCTAACTGATGCATATATTGAACTCCTAAACTATCCTTCAAACTAACAAAGTACCGCTCCTTTAAACCTCAACTTATCAGTGATGACTTTAAGCTCTTGCCTGCTGATATTTCCAACTATATTGAAGAGAAGACCAGGTCTCCTTACTGAGCCACTGGAATATTTCCATGTAAGAAATCACTCTTCCCCAACCCCTCCATTTTCCCAATCACCAATGTCTGTAATGACCATGTGGCTCTAGAAGCTTGCTAATGATGGGCTACACTTTATTTTTTTTGATCAATCTACCCTTCTCTTTCTCCCCACTTGCTGTCCTCACTCTTGGTGTGGGTAGAAGCCATCCAGGCAGCATTTAGCCAGAGGAAGGCATTTCCTCCAATCAATCACCTGTGCACATTGATGGAAGTTGTCCCTAGCTACAACTTTTATTGTGAAAAAGAGACACCTACTACCCCACACTTGGCTCAGAAACTCATATGGTCTAGTCCAGAGTTTTGGACTTGAGCTACCCAACATTCCACTCTAGTCCCTGCTGAGGGCTCTAGGGATGCATGGCAGTCATTTGAAAGAGGTCCGAGACTGACAGGAGAGTGGCACCACTTCTTGCACTAGGGCTCCTGGCATGCTCATTTCTGCTTATCCCTTTAAAAACTTTCCAAAGTCACAAAGCAACAAATGCTACCACTGACCACTGAATACGCAAATGCTAGATCTTTCTAAACCCATCAGCAGAACAAAACTAAAATCTTGGGTGGAGACACATGAATTTGCTAATTGGATTATTATTAACTAAGAAGGGCTTAGTATACTAAGGGGAAAAGTGCTGTGTTTACTATTTTAAAACCTTTAAGTACCTGTGATAGTGGGTTATGATAATTTACTTTGGGACTAGTTCCACATGAGCTTGCTGAGATAAAGAACCTTTGTCGAATGCTTATTTGTTTCTCAAGCTATTTTACGATTAGGAAAACAACAGTCATGGAACCACATCTTGGGGTCTCCAAACTGCTGAGTGTACACCAGCATTTTGCATTAAATAAGAAGTAACTATTAAAATGCATTTTAGTTTATAATGATTGGACCACTTGTAGCCTCACACACCAAGCAGTTCTGAAATTTCTGTTGACTTCCTTTTTTCATAATTTTGTTACTGCATTTGAGCATTCTGAGCTTAAAAACCACATTAAATTTAATTTTCATGTAGCCCATTTCTTAGCAAAATGAAGCACATTTCTTTTACAAAGAAAAAGTATTGTGAGGTTACCTGGACATGAACCTTGTGGTTATCAAGACAATATAGAAAAACATTCCAACAGAAGCAAATGCTTTTCATTGGCATTCTTTACATTTTTAATTCTTTGCATTATTCCTGTAACTTCAATGGCTTCTTTATTAAGTCCAAATGAAGGCCTCGGCAGCAAAGTCCCTTGAATGATGAAAAAGCAAGTTAATTAGAAGAATTCTGACTTTCCTAGGTTACAAATTCTCATAAGTAAAGAGAATTAAGTATACATCTCAGAATGCAGGAAAAAAAGGCATTGTTCTGATACTCCCAGATGAAAAAAACTAGAGAAAAAGTATCATATATAGAAAATCTACAACAATCGTGAGATTTTTTTTCCTCGGAAGATTGATCTCATGCAGGTTTTTTTGCTGAGAATCTTCTCCCTACAGTTACTACAGCATCAACAGTTTTACTTCACCTTCTCTTTATTTTTCCTCTATAGTTGTGAACACCTGTCTTCTAGTCCTTCTTGCCCTGTGTTTGATATAAGGCGAATTTTTATGGGATCATAGTGATATATAGTTGCCTTTTAATTATCATCATGGACATTTTCCACTTCTCAGATTACCTCTGGCACTTTCAGAGCTAGCTTCTCCCAGTGTGCAGCATGCTCCCAGAATGAATTTCTCTGCCACCAGTTGCTGTGTGGGCAGGCAATGCAAACTAATTTTAACCTTAACTTAACCAAAGCATCATTAGAATCTTAAATCCACAGAAAATAAACCATAAGGAACAGATCAAATGCAAATAGGAATCTTTTTTTTTTTTGATGGATGGGGGTGGAGGAGTGGAGCTATCTGGTGGTGGGGTTATTTCACTCTCTGATTCCCTCAACAAATGCCAATAACTGGAAACAGAATCCATAACTTTGCATATTTATTTATTCTTGGAGCAGATATCAGACAGGCAATATTTATCTTGGTCAGTGAGCTCACTTAGTGGGGTGATAATAAGGCCAAAAGCATAGAGACCAGAAAAATTGACTCAGAGAAACAAATTTACCTATTCTACATTCACAAACTGTACCCCCAAACCTGATCAGACAACTCACAAATGTGTGTTGTGGATAACAAGTGGGGTGATTGAGAAAGAGTCTGCTAACTCAGGATAAATCCCATGCCAGTGTTCTAGAGCTGTCTCAAAGTTGAGATCTATCAGAAAGCAACTCTTGATTGGGATTTTATAGGAGGTCAGAATTCACTTGGACAATAAAGCAGGCATATAGATGCATGGCAGTGTCATTTGTCCTCAGAAATTACATTAGCATATTCAATACTACCTTACAAAATTAGTTTGTTTTAAAGAATTGATGATAAATTTTTCCCTCATTTCAAGATGGACTCTGCCTCTTGACCGATAGGAAGACATCAAGTGGACATCATGTATTTCAAAGTTAGACCTGAGCTCAAATCCTGCTGTCATGATTTATTTCCTTTGTGGCCCTTGGGCAAGGTGCTTACATTCTCTAAATTAAGTTTCCTCATGCCATAATAAGATTATAAGAGGGCCTTGGGAGCATTCAGTGAGATAAGATACATAAGGTTATTAACTTAGTACCTGGGACGTAGAAAGCTCTCCATAATGGTGGCTTTTATTATTATTACATTATGGGGTAACATGTGAAAAGTGACTGACCGGTATAGTGCCAGGTTCATAGTAGGCAAACAGACAATTAATAAAGGTTGGTGCCAATGCACTTCCCTTGTTTCCTCAGTTTCTATTGTTTCCCTGCAGCCCTTGCCCTTTCTTTGTTGCATTTCTGTTATCTTTGCTGGGCAGTCTCCATGCTCCCTGTGCAGGGCCTTCCTACTCATGCATCCACAGAGCAGGTGCTTGAGAATCCTGATGCCACTTACCACCACACATATCAAGCAGTGGCGCATATCTGCTGCATCCCACATCACTTCATTCCTGAGTCAATCATATTTCAAAGTCCTTTTTGGAGAGTAGCCATCTTGTTTCTTTAACTTCCTGCAGGGTTTACTCATTGGGAGATTTATTTATCCTTCCAACAGATGTATGTTAGTGATATGAAAGAAGCCATATGTGAGACATGTGTTTGAAAAGTATAGGCCACTTAATTTCCAGAAGGTTGAAAACATTGCCTCTCTATAGACCTTTTATTTATCCTAAAGCTTAATATGGTATTGGCACCACATTACCCTTGCCAAGTGAATTTTTGCATTTTTTTTCTAAGTAAAATTGAGCATTGGGATTAAAGAAAAAAAATAGTGCACCTGGAAGAACTTTGTAATAAACCTTATTTGAGGCTATTTTTCATTGTATTTGTGGAGGGACTCGGGTGCTGTTCCCAGATTTTAGTGACGTAAGTGGTAAAAATAGCATGACTTGATTTTTCCATCTGCTCTTCGGGTAAGCTTTTAATTCACCTTCCAATCCATTAGGGAACAGAATATCATTCACCTCCCTTCAATTCTTTGAAATAGAGGATATCAGAGATCATTTGAGCTACCATGAGAAACCCAGACATTTTCTCTTTATAATATTCAAGAAAGTTAATCTATAAGTACAAAAGGAACCCCCCAAAGTACCCTTGGCTTAAGGGGCTTTGTCTCATTCTTCCTCATTCAACACCTATTAGTTCACTCATTTTGTGTGTTCATGATACTCTTAATTAGATTGGATGTCTAATTAAAGCAACATGTCCTGTGCAAAGCTCTCTGTATAGAAGGGCTGGACAACTGAACAAAGATCAATAAATTGCATTCTTCTAAAGTAGAATCTCTGCATAAACAGTTACGCTTTACTTGAAAACATATCTATGAACCAACTCTTAGATGTATTAACCAGCCTGGTCTAAAACATCCCTTCCTTCATGATGGGGTCCTTCAAAGGAGGTTTTTTTTTTTTTCTTTTTTTTTCATTCTCAAATATCTCCCTAAGGATTTTTGTTAAAACTTGAACACCTGAATGCTGTCTTTGATACAGGCTGTGAGACTGATAGCTGATTCACAACTTAGGAAACACTCTGACATTTTCATATCACTCTAAGAAAAGGGTTGAAATCATATGATTCAGTTTATTCGTTCATTAAACTAACACAGTCTGGACAATTATATGTATATAATATATATACACATATAGATAGATATAGATATGATTAAACACTCAAGATACAAAGATGAAGAAGACATTGGTGCTTTCCACCACCTAATAGTGGGAGACAGATAAGTTAACAAATTATATGACAAAGTGATTGATTTATGGGTAATTGACATATTTTCGGTTCCCTTATTGGCAATAAATACACTTTTCAATATTATTGAAAGAATGCACCCTTTGCAGTGGAGGGTGTATCTTGGCATCATATGTCCCTTTACGATCTTGTGTTCTCTAGCCCCATTAGTCTGCCTGGCTTTTTTTTTTATTATTATTTCTTGCCCATCTGCTAGGACCCAGCACCTCAATCAATCAGTTCTATCCAGTTTTCCCTTCGATGAGCTGCAGGGGAAGCATCAGAAATTTTAGTTGGACTTTTGGTCTCAGATTGCTATTAAATGTAATTAAGATCTTAAAACCATTTGGCTATGCCGTTGGTTGAAGCTCCAATAAAATTATACATTGGTACATACTTGAATTAAAGGCAACAACAGAATATTTTTTATTGACACACCATTCCCTTGAGTCAAGGACTCAAATTATAAAACCAAATAAACTTACATGCCGAGTCATTAATTATGTATTTATTCATTAATTCAAGCTGCCTTCACAACTTTTTGAAAACTCAGAGGACCCAGAATACCGAGTTTATTCCTTAAAAGGATGTATCTTAAATCAATCACACAAAGTAAAGAATTGCAATTAGTCAAACTAAACTCATGAATATTTACAAAGCTTTACAGGTCTTTTCTCCCATATAGTATCAGGACCTGACAAGTCATTTTCTCTTCTTTTTCTTTATACCAAGTGGACTTATTAACAGTGATTACAATGCTCAGAAGTGAAATGTTAAATAGAGCTGACATTTACGTGCTCATAATTAGGTTTGAAAGTTACAATATTATTGAGATGGATAGGAGAAGCTACTAGGTCATTTTATCTTGTTCCAGTGGGCTCAGCTCCATGGACAACATTACATTGCCTGAGGGAGGTCAGGAAGTCCATAAAGTTTAAAATAGGATCCAGAAGAAATCTCACAGAGAGGCATACATTTTGAGATTCATAGACTTTGAGCACTCTCACACTTGTGTTGTCTCTGTTCAAGCTGGGATTTATTTTTTTGCCCATACACCAAATTAATTCAATGGCATAATTGAGTTTTAGCAATTTAAGTGCCATTTATTAAAGTAAAGCAATAACTTATCATTAACTTAGGGCAAGAAGAGGTACCCTAGGCTGCCATAGACTAAAATACAGATTATGTGCCTGTGTGTGTCTATACATTTTCCTTTTACTTCCCTTAGTTACATTTATATCTATATTTACATACATCTTTCATTTCTTCTTTAGCCTCCAGAAGAAATGGATTCTTGCTAAGTTGCTGTGACATAAGGTGTGCTTTGAATGTAAGTGTATTCATTTTGTGTACCTGAATCCTAAGTGCAATTTTCAATTGTATTCCTCGTCCCCCTGGTTTAAACACATATAAATAAAAATAAAATATGAATCTTCACTGAATCTTACTCAAACAATGGAGAGATGGCTGTGGGATAGTTTACTTAGCTTTTATTGTAAATGATTACTGGTTCTAACCTTAACATACCATCTAACTCTTCCTTAAATTGATGGAATGGCATGCTTAGGCAAATTTGCCTAAAGAAATTGGCGTCTTCCATAAGTTTGGATCATCTTTGATTTTTTATGGCTTTGTTTTTTCTCCTTTGCTGAAAGATAAAGTTCCAAAGACAGAATGCTCTTCTATTTTGTTTATTTTTGAATCTCCTGTGCCTAGATGGTGCTAAGTCCTCGTAATATTTCAACCATCCCTCTATCTTCTAGCACAGTAGCAACCCAAGCTTTCCTGTGTACTTATCACGTTTCCATCCACATAAACTGAAAATGAATTCATGCGTATATAATATATAAGCAACACACACATGCACATACATATATACTCATAAACGCATATATGTGGCACATACCATATTTTCCTTTTTTTTACTAACATGTCACTGTTGTGTTAATTCTAATTATTAGAAGGAAATTAGTTTAAAGTAGGAAAGACATTTTGGATCTAAACACAATTTTCTCAGCTGACCAGCTGAGTAGTGTGGGGTAAGATAGCTTAGCTCTTTGAGCTGTTCTCTCACCTTTAAAATTATAATGCCTGTCTCACAGGTTGTTGTGAGATTTAAACATGATAGGTACATTAAGTGCTTAGTACAGTGTTTGGCACCTAGTATATGCTCAGTAAATGTTATTAATGTAGTGGAAGTCATCCCATTCACTCAACGTGATTGAGGTATATGGAATATGATAATTACAAGGTTAGGGAATTACTTGGTGATATGTGAAGAATACTTGGCCAGAGTTATTGACAGTGAAATGTTCTATGGATGACAAGGCCTATTCAGCCATAACATAATTGAATTGCTTATTTTGGCTTTATCTAACAATCAGTTCTGCACAATTAGTTACTATCAAACTATCCAAAATGAAAGGAGTTCCTGCTAGTGAAAGAGAACTTTGCAAGCTATTCCTTTATTATTTGAAATTTATATAGCACGAGTTAATGCAGGTTTCAAATAAAAATTCCTTCCCTAATGTCCAAGGTTAAAATATTGGTTAAAAATTATTTGTATCAGGTGGGCCACGGTGGCTCAGCAGTTCTCGCCTGCTGTGCCAGAGCTCTGGGTTTGATTACTGGTGCCTGCTCCCCACTCCCCCAAAAATTGTTTGTATCATATCATGTCAATATATTTATTCCACTGACTTCTAGGTTTCAAACATTCAAAAGCCAATTACAAAAAAAATTTTAAAAAACCAATTACTCATAAGTTATTTTCTTAGGCACATAGGACTAAATGGGTATATGGAAAAGTACTAGAGTTCTCTTTGCATATTTAGTTGACATGCTCCCACACAACTGTTTCAAAGTTTCAAGATGCTCTTACCAGGTCCTGCAAATGCAATGAAAAAAGTGCTGGAAAATCACAGCGGCATACTAGACATCCTATCCAGTTATGTCCCACAACTTCACTAGGTTTCGGAGACAAGAACTGGATTTGTCGAACAGGGTCCCCATTTCCAATGCTCCCTGGGTCTAGAGCTCAGCAGTGCTCCCTTCTGACAAGCATGCCTTTTCAGTTCACCATGGCCACCTGGGTCCCCTGCTGCCAATTTGGTCATCTTTGTCCATGAGGCATTAGAGTTTGGGATTCTCCACTTACTTGCAGAGGATGGAACAAAGTGGCTCTTTACATAAGACAAAGGGGAACCTATTCAATCTACAGAGTTAGGTGGGTGGGAGGAACGAGGAGACCCTCTACGGGAAGGTGAATGACACAGCACATGGACAGCTTTGATAGATGAAGAGGTACAGAACATGGGAATCAAAGTGTGTGGGTGAGACGCAAGGAGGTCAGGTAACTGTGCTCAAGTTTCAAGGCTAGCAGCAGTTGTGTGTCTCAGACATTAATCGCTAGGATGTTACTTCGGAATAAATCATGTCATGATTTGTTAAGGATGGAACTCATGGACTGAAGAAGATATACAACTTATTTTCTTCTATCTGTTGCTTATGTCGACCCCATCTTTGTGCCTTATTTCTATCATTTGCGCTTGAAAAGTTGTCATCAGCTTATTGTCAGTTTCATATAACAAATATAGTGCTGCTTGTATCCCAGGCACAGCTAAGTCCTTTAGAAACATTAACTCAGTGATTCCAGGGGGTAATAACTGGAGATATTTCAGTTGTCACAATTGTGGGGTGGGGGTGGGTGTTGAAACTGGCATCAATGAGGTAGAAGCCAGTGATGCTGCTAAATATTCTCAATACACAGGAAAATCCCCATCCCCATCCTCCACAATTATCTGGTCAAAAATACCAATAATGTATTGTCGAGAAGCCTTGTATTCATTTATTAATCCTCATAACAGTCCTGTGAAATGGGTACCATTGCTGTCACTTTAAAGATGAGAGAAGTGAGGCACAGAGAGGTAAGGTAACTTGCTCAAGGTCACACAGTTGATTAGTAGGGAGGCTGGTTGGTATTCAAGATCAAGAAGACTGTCTCTATAGTCCATCCCTACCACACCAGGCTTCCTCTCTCTCTCTCTCTCTCAGGTTTCTATGCAGTTTATCTTACTGTCTTTAAATTGCAACAAGAATGGCCATGCTCCATTTCATTGCATTTCTTCACCTCCAGACCATGGAGTTCAGACACCGCTGGCTTTGTTCCATCTTGACTGTTCCTGCTGCTGATGCCACGCTGTCCCACTAGGCATCCGCAGGCGGGAATCTCCTCCTTGCCTAAACTGGCCTCAACTCACAGTACCTTCTTCACCCTGCTCTGGAATAATTTGATCCTCTTCTTCATGACTTCTTGCCTTTTGAATATTTTAGAGCTAGTCTGTGTCTATATCAGAAAGTAGGTAAAGGATAATGAAACACAAATTAATCTGCTTTGTGGCAAGTTACCATCTTTAAGGAAGATGTGAATACACAGGAAAATTATGAACAAGATTAAAAGTAGCTCATCATCTGGGTATTCTTTAAAACAGGACTTCTTAGATACTTGTATTCCTCTGATAACTCTAATTTTAAGTATAAATACATTATTTGATGGTTGTAAAACTTATATGAAATTGCATGATGAATCCACTCTTACCTGAAAAAATAAAGGTAGGACTGAGTATTTATCTCCTTACAGAACTGTGTATACAATCACTGGGAAAACACAGGATTTCCAAGCAATATATGAGTTCTGGCACATAGAAGACCTGAAGGAAAATAAATCAAAGTGCAAGTTTCAAAAAGCTACTCTGAAGTTTGCAAAAGACTTGGCGTCCATCAAACAATGTGTGGGTGGACAGCCTTACTCTCAGCACATCAGAACCAAAAAGTAACAATTAGGCTTCTTTTTACTTTCCTCCCAGTGCTGGGTTATTAGTTTTATGTATGTGTTGAGAAACCATGATGCATTAACTAGAACTGCCTGGTTCTTCTGTGCCATGTCACGGATAGTTTGTGACCTGGAATTACCAGATGACACTCTGGCTGACTGTACCTCCCTTTTCTCCCTGAATCTCATTTCTCAGCAAGCATCATTACTTACCCAGGGTCCATGCATGTATGCTGAATGACTATATACACAGGGACACCGAGAAGGGGAGATAAGGAAGGAAGCCATCGAAAAGGAGTGGACCAACACCTGAGTCCTCCAGCATTTAAAAGGAAGAAGAGGAGGAACCAGTAAAGAAGATGTAGAAGTCAATAAGGTAGGAGAAAAACTAGGAGAGTGGGATCTTCCAAAAGCCAAGGGAAGAAAATATGTCAGTGTAGATACAATAAGCAACTGTTAAATAACATGTGATGATCTACATAAAATGAACTGATGATTGATGATTTAGCAGCATGGAATCCATTGCAGAATTTAGCAGGGGTTCATTCCATGGAGTATTGGAGACAAACTCTGTATTGGGTTAAGCAGATGTGGTTAGGTGAGAAAGAGGAGGCAGTGAGTGTAAAAAATTCTTTTGAAAATTTTGCTATGAAGGGGGAGCAAATAGGACAAGAGCTAGAGGGGGACATGGAGTCAAGATAGAGGATTATTTTGTTTGTTATGTAGATTGGAAATAAAATAGTTTGTGGCTGATAGGATTAATCTGGAAGAGATGGGATATTAGAGATAAAGAGGGGGGTGAGAGAGAGAGAGAAAGAGAGAGAGAGATGACAGATATCAGTGATGAATGAAGGAAGTAGCAGAACCCTTGAAGAAGTAAGAAGAAATGGAACCCACTGAAGGTTGGAGAAGGTAGCCTTACATATGAGCAGGACACAGGGACAATTTACTACTTTTATCTAGAGGTTAGCAGTGTATGGGGATAGGGCTACTGGAATGCAACCTGGTTTCCCAATCACAGGGTTCGTTCTTCCCATGGATTTCTTTACTTCTGGCCAGCTCAGGTAAACACCTCTCCCTGCTCAGCCTGGTGGCATGACCTCCTATCCTGGGATCTCTTCTGACACCAGGAGCAGGGGGCTGGCATCAGATGCAGAGATGGCAATGAGTGGGAGGGAACAAGAAGGTCCTTCCTGCCCAGGAGTCACCAGCCTCTTTTACTGAGTTTCTCTCATACTGAGATATCCTCCTGTTAACAGAAATGGTCCCCAGGCCATGTCCCAGGGGTATTCCTGACAATCTCAGCTGATAGGTGGGGAAGATGACTTTTCCCCTCTTTAGATAGTTGAAAGTTTGGAGCCAGACAATGTTGATCTCCGTGCACAGTTTGAGGCAGAGGAAAGAACAGAAAATATTGAAGCTGATCTTTTCCGTCTGAACTTTGAAACTAACTTCTTATGGACTACGATTCTTCAGCTGATCCAAGCTCATGACAAATGGCGGAATCACTAAGTTTATAGTGATTCAACAGTGAGCCTGAGACCAAAAATTCTAACTCTCTTTGGTGCAGTGTGTCTTAGCTAATGGAAAACTTATGTGTGCAGGAGAACTATGATCTGTTCTCATTAGGGTAAACAGTGGCCAGAATTCTAGGACCCTGGTCTGCTTTCCTGGTTGGCTGGAGGAAATTTATTCTATCACCGCTTTCCTCCAAATAGAATTATCATGTGCCTTCATCGTTTTGAATTGACGGTCCCTATACATTAAGAAGTAACAAAAATAATTCCATTGTGTTATATTGTGTCCCTGTGAGAATATGCATAGGGAGAAAAGTCTCCATACCCCACCCAATAACCGAGTTCATCTTGTCATAGAAACTGATCTTCTAAATCCCAGTGAAGGATCCTATGTGGTTGCTGCCCTCATGGCTGCATTTATCTGAAAACTTAAAATGCCCCTTTGAATTGAGACATTAACAAACAGTTTGCCAAATGATTTCTTAATTTAAATTTTTTTCAGGAAGTGATAATTATTTCTGCTTCCCAGACAACATCAAATTGAATTGCAGATGTAAATGGTAACAAATAAGAAAACCTTTCAGATTCTAGCATTGGATCTGTTCTAATGTTCTTGATAAGGATACGTGGAGGAGTCCGTGAGCCACTCTGATATCTGGAGGTGTCAGCCTTGGTTACATTGGATTGCCCTCGGTGCACTTAGCCTGGGCTATAACGAATTTAATAGAACACCTACGACGAAATATCCAACAACAGCAACAATGAAAGCAGGTGGCTTGCTAATGGACAAATAAGCAGAAGTAGAAATTTATCCATGGAAAGATGACTGAGCTAGAATCAGACAACCTGGTTTTATTCCAGTTGCACAAATTCCTGCTGTGTGACTAAGAAAATGACAGTCACTCTTGAGCCTCAAGTGTCCTTATCTGTAAACTGGAAGTAACACTGTAGTGCCTGCTCACCGTATTCCTGCATTTCTTCACTCATGTAACAAAGCTTTGTGTTCCATGCTATCTGTATTCTTACTTTGGTGAAAACAGTGGCTAGAAGCCAAGGTTCTAGATCACCACAATTTCTCATTGCATGACCTTAGGAAAGTTTTCACCCCTCTCTGCCTTCCTTTTTCATCTGCAAAATGGAGAAAACAGTACCTGCTCTCAGGACTGTTCTGAGGATTAAATGAGCTGATACCCCTGGGTGGTTATTGCAGTACCTTACAAACCACTGATACTGGATATTAGCTGCATTATTATTCCTAGCCCTAGATTTGAGGCATATGACAGGTTCAGCCTTTAGTTCTTATGGTGTTTGCAGTGGAGTATCCAGGCAACTTCGTACATTTGTTTTAAGGATCAAGCCGTATAATAAATGAAAAAAGCTTTATAACTTAAGTTCTTTACAAATGCAAGGCATTATTATTATTATTTGAATTCCCTGTACTCCTAAGGAAGAAAAATGACTTTAATGATGTGCATTAAACTAAATAATGCAGAGTTTAATTAGTTTAAACTGTGGGATTCTGTATGAAAGACTTTTTAGGTGGGCTGGAGCATTGCTTTTTGGAAATAATTAGTCCATTTTAGGATGTTAAATGAGCTTCTAATGCTTTGAAGAATGAATGCACCCCCTGAAGAGTCCTTCTTCGGATTGACTTGGCATGAGGGCAAAGAGAGCTTCTTGTTTTCCACACAGCTATCCTTCCTTCCAATCAACCATCTTGGGCTGGGTAGGAATGGCCCGACATTAAGCAAACTCTTCTTACTCATTATTAGTTTCCATTCTACTTTAATAGGTTTAATTCTTCTGATGTTTTATTTCTTTAAAGAGTTTGAGTGCTCCTCCAATGTTTTTTCTCATTGAAATTTAAATGATCTCTGCAGGCACAAGAAATTATTTAAAAATATAAATCGATTCAAATTTATAAATTTTTATTTATAAAAATTTATTTATAAATTGACATATAATGTATATCAACAATTAGTCTGACAGCTGAAGTCTTGGATCATTGATCATTTCAATATTAATATAGATTTTCCATAAAACTTTGTTTTATATCAAAAATAGTCAAAAAGGAAAAGATATACTCCAAATCATTGGTATTTGATAGTGTGTACTTTCTGAGATGCTCTACAGAGACAGTCTCCAGAGAAGGGGTTATCTGCAATGCTGAACATAATATCTTGTTAGTGTGGCTTCTTCTCCATGCCTAGGAGAGATGAGTCTAATTTCATGGAAATTCCTATCCACTTACTTGCTTCTGGAGGTGGGCAGTGGGGATGGAATAAACCAGCCATTTTACCTTTTTTGTTTGTTTTGTTTAATCTTTTTTAACTTTTTTTTATTGTGAAATATAACATATATTACAAAAAAATAAATTTCCAAGTACAGTTTAACAAATAGTTATAGGATAGATTTTAAAGTTTGGTGTGGCTACAGTTCCACAATTTTTCATTTTTTCTTCTAGCTGCTCCAAGACACTGGAGACCAGAAGAAATATCAATATCATGATTCAGGAGTTATACTCATTTGTTAAATCTTATATTCTCTGTTATACTTCCTTCTCTTTTTTTTTTTTTTTTTTTTGGTGAAAAATAACATATATACATAAAAGCAATACGTTTCAAAGTACAACACAACAATAAGTTGTAGAACAGATTTCAGAGTTTGATGCGGGCTACAATGCCACCCTTTTAGGCTTTTATTTCTAGCTGCTCTAAGGTACTGGAGGGTAAAAGAAGTATCAGTGATTCAGCAGCCATGCTCATTTGTTAAACCCTACTTCTCTGTATAACTCCACCTTCACCTTTTATCTTTCTCCCATTCTTTAGGGGTATTTAGGCTGTGCCTATTCTAAGTTTTTCATGTTGGAAAGGGCTGTCAATAATATGGGATAGGGGGATGGAACTAGTTGATGTTCTGAAAAGTGACCCCTCTGCATTTCAGGACTTATGTGGTCAGGGCTGTATGTTTCTGGAAAGTTACCCTCATGCATGAAACCTTTGTAGAATCTTACATAATGCTCTAGGTATTCTTTAAGGTTGGCAAGAATGATTTTGATTGTGGTTTGGCAAGTTATATTAGGTAGCAATGGTTAACTGAAGCTTGTGTAAGAGTGACTTCCAGAGTAGCGTCTCAACTCTATTTGAATTCTCTCAACCACTGATACATTGTTTGTTACACTTCTTTTCCCCTTCTTTGGTCAGGATGGCATCGTTGATCCCACGGTGCCAGGACCAAGCTCATCCTTGGGAATCATCTCCCATGCTGCCAGGGAGACTTCCATCCCTGGATGTCATGTCCCATGTAGTGGGGAGGGCAATGGTTTAACTTGCAGAGTTGGGCTTGAGAGAGAGAGGCTACATCTGAGCAACAAAAGAGGTGCTCTGGAGGTGACTCTTAACCAGCCATTTTACTTTGAAATAAAATAATCTGCTTTCAGAAAACAATGGGCTCCATGTTTCATCCTATCACTTTTTAAAGGTAATATACTAAGGGTGGTTTGTTAAATCAATAATATGCATTGGATAGATTTCAAATGCCCAGGTAATCTAAAAATTCAAATATATTAGAAAATAAAAACTGAAGCAAATAGTTGTTTATGTCTAATAGTCACAAGTATTAGATAACATTCATTGAATTTTATATTCTACATTCCTTAATAAGGGATGGAAGGTGACAAGGATTTATCTTGTCACCTTCCATTTGGAATTTGCAAATGGAATGAAATTGATGTTATAAAATAAAGCTAATTATAAAGAATAAATTCAGGGAAGAAGTGACAGTAATGCCAGTAATGGTCTAATAATATCCAATCTACCATAGTTCACTTTTGTACAAAATGGTGGAACAAAAAAGTTTTTCAAAGGAAAAGTTTAAGAATAACTTTGTAATGTTATTCACTGGAGTCAGATGTACATGTCATTGAATGCCACTTCTGTCACTTACTAGTTAGTGAGTTGTAATGGTTAAGTTCATGTGTCAACTTAACCAGTTCGGTCAAGCAATCACTGGCCTGATTATTACTGTGAGGCTATTTCATGGATATAATCATTAGTCAATTGATCACATCTGTAGCTGATTACATTAATAATCAATAAACGAGATTGTCTTATTCCATAAGAAAAATTTCATCCAACCAGTTGAAAGCTTTCAAGGGAAGGCTGATGATTTCTACAGTCAAAAAGAACTTCTATCTCTACTTCAGACAGACAACTTTTCCTGGGGAACTCATCAAAACTTTCATCAGAATTTCCACCTCACAGCCTCCCCTACAGAATTAAAATGTGTCAATCCCATGGTTGCGTGAGCCAATACCTATAATGAATCTCATAATTTTTTACATATATTTATATCCTGTCCATTCTGTTTCCCTGGAGAACTCTGACTAATACATGTATGATCTTGGACGTATGATTTAAACAAGTCTTGGTGTTTTCTCTGGAAAATAATAATGACTGTCTTTTAGTACTAAGAGGAAAAAATGCAATAATGTAATTTATGTATGGCCCCTGGTTCGTAGTAAATACTTTACATATTGTATATATGTGCGTGTGTGTTTGTATGTGTGTATGGATATGTGTATGCATGTGTATATACTTTTTTCTCTTCTATATATAGGCACTGAGATGCTCGGTTATGAGCTCCTGTCTACAACACTTAGATCTTCAATAGCAGAATAAGCTCGGAATTCCAGACAAATCTTGCATAATTTCTCATGGTTAATGTAAACTTTATAAAGGTCAGTGAGTGAGCAGATCCCTCTTATTCCCATTTCTGAAACTATCAAGGCTGCTCCAATAGATTATATTTATACCTGAACTTGATTGAGTACTACAAAGAAACCAAAGGAAAAAAATTGTGTCTATTAGTATTCTAGTACAATAAGTCTCAAATCAGCACGATGCAAGATGGAGGAAGCTTGCAAGATACTAACTGGAAGAAAACTGATTAATTGGGATGCAGGGCAAATATAAGTATGGCAGACAACCTGTTGGATCTTTATTCAGTTTTGGTGAGTGGGAGAGTGTGATAGTTAGATTCAGTTGTCAACTTGGCCAGGTGAAGGCACCTAGTTCTGTTGCTGTGGGCATGAGCCAATGGTACGTGAATCTCATCTGTTGCTGATTACATCTGCAGTTGGCTAGGAGGCGTGTCTGCTGCAATGAATGATGTCTGATTTAATTGGCTGGTGCTTAAATGAGAGAGCGCAATGTAGCACAGCCCGAGCAGTTCAGCATACCTCATCTCAGCACTCGCAGCTCAGCCCAGGCCTTTGGAGATGTAGAAAGGAATCACCCCGGGAAAAGTTGTTGAAACCCAGAGGCCTGGAGAGAAAGCCAGCAGAGATCGTCCTGTGCCTTCCCAAGTAAGAAAGAACCTCAGATAAAAGTTAGCTGCCTTTCCTCTGAAGAACTAATGAAATAATTCCCTTTTGTTAAAAGCCAATCTGTCTCTGGTGTGCTACATTCCGGCAGCTAGCAAACTAGAACAGAGAAAAGTCTATTCCATTCACAATATAAATTAATTTTGCAACAGACATCAAAATATTAGCATATCCAAAACTTAAATTTGCCACTGTAGGTTTTCCTTTCCTCTCACCTATCTTTTGCTTTGGCATACAAGTTTTGCTAGGCAGTGATAATGATAATTAATAATGTCTCTACCTCAAATTCTTCCAAGTTTGATTTGAAACTAGCAGTCTGCAAAACATTTATGAATTGATAGCAATGTAAATGTACTATCACTAATAATAACAGACAGACAGGGCATGCTCCTCTAGCCTATGCAGGAGATAGAAATAATTATAAGATGCAGTTTTTGATTTCAAGATGTTTACAATGTTAGTTTGGAAAGATGTTATTTAGGATTTGTTTACTTTATATAGGACAGTAATCTCAAAATAATAGTGGCTTAAACAAGTGTATTTGTTTCCTAGGGCTATTGCAACAAAGTACTCAAACCTGGTGATGTTAAAGAACAGAAATGTATTCTCTCACAATTAAGGAGGCTGAAAGTCCATAAGCAGTGTGCTGCAGAGTGGCACGGCCTCTGGAGGCTGTAGGGGAGATTCTTTCCTTGCCTCTTCCAGCATCTGGTGGCTGCGGATACCCCTGTGGCTGCCTCACTCCAATCTCTATCTCTGTCTTCAAGTTGCCTTTTCATTTGTGTCCAAGCCTTCTCCTCCTCTATGTGCCTCTCAGCTTTACGTCTCTTATAAGGAGATTTGTCATTGGATCCCAATCAAGGATCATCTTGTGAGAGTCTGAACATAATGACAACTACAAAGACTTTCCAAATAAGGTCACGTTCATAGGTTCTGGAGTTTAGGACCCAGCCATTTCATTTTGGGGGCCACAATTTAACCCACTACCTAAGGTGGAAGTTTCCCTATCTCTTGAGAAGTTTAGGTAAACAACCAAAGGCTGATGCAATTCTCCAGATTGTATTAGAAACCCAGATCCTTCTATCTGGTTTCTTTTTAAAATGGCTTCCTTTTGGAGAACAAACTCATACCCCAAGATGGTTGCTCCATTCATCACATCTGCTCTTACCCAGTAGAAGAAAGGCTTAAAGAAAAATAAGACCAAGAGTTTAAAGTGAAAATGGTGCAGTTTTTCCCAAAGTTTTATGCATACATTTAAACTTACGTCTCTTTTCAAGAATATTCAAATGTCCACACTGAGCTACAAGAGAGCCCTTATTCTTGGAAGTCATGTGCCCAACTAAAACTTGAAATATTATAAATATTATTAATGTTATTATTCTCATCTACAGGAATCTGGCAGAGACTTTTGCTTTGCTAAATGAAACCCCTTCCCCAGCCCTCTCGTCCTTTTCTAATTTGTGTTAAAGACTCTAAAAACTAATCTTCCTGTCTTGACTTCTCCTGCTGGTCAGGGTTGCCATATGATCTCATTTGGCCAATAACAGTTGAGCATAAATTGCTCGTGGAAATAAAAATTAAATTTCTCTGTTGAAAGAGATGAACTTGGCTTGTGCTTGGAGCTGGTGCCACCATCTTATTGTGGACACTAGAAGGTTTTCCCAATGGATTGCAGAGCTGCTACACTTGAAGTCCTAAACTCCTTGGTGTGTGAGAAATATATACTCCGCATTTATCCCTTGAGAATAAAATTAGCTTTTCTGTTACCTTGCAGCAAACACATTCCTAACTGACTCGAGACCTTGTGAGCCATACATATATTAAAGGATATCCAGCCATGTAAAGCTGCACATTGCTGGGGAATATAATAAAGTCCAGAAGAGGAGGGGCCCTCATTGCTCAGAGGGCCTGGAAGCAGTTGGTTCCTGAACATTATAGGGATTGGAGAGATTTGGCAATGTAGAAGAAAAAGACTTCCAGACTTACTTGAGTTTCTGTGATCATACAATTCAACAGCTTGGATTGTTGTAATTCCTTATTACCTGCAACCATTGCCACATCAGAGTCAAAGTATTCTATGTTTCACTGCTCAGTTCTGGGGCTTTGATGTGATGTATGGTCCGTAGCCAGGAAAGGATAACTAAGAGACTTAGTATTTACCTAAAAAACCATAGATCTGGTAGCTAAGAGGAGACGCGAGAGTAAAAATTTGGGGGAGTTTGTTTAAAAACATGGTCCCCATTCCCTACAGTTTGCATTGGCTGGCACTCCAAAAGAATTCACAGCAGACATAACATTATTGAAGGTTTTTGGAGTAACATTTATGTTTCTTTTTAATGTTATACTATGCAGATAGCAAGGTGTAAGGTTGACACAAAGGCTTAGATTTATTTAGGCAAAAAACATTGGAAAATAATCCTACCCTCAAGATTTAAATGCATAAAAAACACTATGCAGTAACACTCCAATTATGGTCACTCAAAACTATCCTGAAAGTGGATAACTAAGCTGGAGATGCTTGAGAAGCTGGATACTGAGCTAGCCATAGAGACACTTATGCCCTTAAGATAATGGAAAGATCAGCAGGGCATAGAAAACAATTAAATATGGCAGTTGATATTGGTAGGTTGCGGGCTAATTTTTCAATATCATTCTACCTTTATTGCTTTTTAAAATTACTGTGTGAGGTATGCGGATTAGCATCATACGTTGTTGCTGGGTTCTTTTTTGTTTGTTTGTTTGTTTCTGTGCTCAAGGTGGTGTCTAGAGCCCCAGGAGTCCCTACCTGAGGAATGGGAACTTGGTATTTACTTGCTACACAGTGCCATCTGGTGGTGATACTGCAAATTCCAGATACAGAGTCCCTGGGTTCCAGAGAGCATCTCAAGGCGATCACTAGAGATGTCCACCCAAAAGGAAAATAAGTAAATATATTGATTGACTTTAACGACATTTATCGAAGCTAAAGACAAAGTTATTTTTTAATTACTCTCATTGGTATTCCTTATACATGACTAATACAACACCAATAAAGATGACTCTTTTGAACAAATTGATTAATAATAGTAACAATATGGAATCGATGTGATGTTGCAGTGTGCAGTCCTATTCCTACATCAATGCACAAGATGGGTTGGATATTATGCCTCTCTCACATGGAAAATGAGATTCAGGTAGGTTAAAGAAATTGCTCAAGCTCACAAAGATTACGAAACAAAAAGTGCAGCTGAAACCCAAATGAAGACTCTATTTTGAATCCCTATGCTATCTTCACAGTGAGCTTGTTTTTCTCAGTTTAGACTGGGGTGAATCCGTCTCAGTTGAAGCTAAATTGAAGCATTAACTTTATCTGGAAATAGTTTTTTGAATTAGCTGATACTACAGTAATTAAGGTCATAGTCCAAAACCTTCCAGTAGAAACTGGAGGAAGACTCATCAAACACTGGTAGAAATTAGCAGTGCAGACTGAAAGTATGGCACAAGTTTTTTTCTTGTTATCTCCCTGGATCTTATTTAAGCATATGCCATACCATCTCTTTGTCTTTATGTTTTGAGCCACTGCCCTGCACCAGTATTCACACTATAATCTACTTTCCATTAAAACAGCCACTGACTTTTCAATAGACCTTCACGTAGCCCCTTGCTTCCTCCCAGTAGATGTATATCTTTCAGAGTTAATCAAAGCATGATATTTAAGGTGGCATATCTTATTGGGCATCGAGATGACTTATGCTATTCATATCAATGAGACCTTTTCAACCCTAATATCTGTTCCAGTGATTTGTGGAGTACAGCCTTGAGACTTGATTGTGGTGATGTTTCAGAGGTTGATAGACAGCTTTAAGCATCTTGCTTTAACATCATTAAACAGTCCAAGATTCAATGCTATGAAAGATTGAAGATCAGGCTTCTGCACATCTTACCTTCTTGATGATCTGTAGCTATCAGCCCTATTTCTCAGACTCTGTCAGATGGTTTCTTATCTTGTGGCTGTGATATTTCACCTTGTGTGGAACTATTGAAATTTAAAGGCATTTTTTAAAAAGCCTACTTAAGCCAACGGATATTACTCTGATGCTGTCAGTAAGTATTTGGATCATTTCTATATAGTGTCTTACATTCTTAGACTTGGGCAGTAAGTCCTAAGACTACTTCAGGAGCAAAATAGGAACTCTTCGTATTGTATTCATCTAAATTAATTTGGGATAACATGGTAAATGTGCATTTTGTGATATTTAAGCATTATTAATTCATCAAAACCATTTGAAACCATTTGAGATATATATGTATGCATATATATATATAGCAAAATTTATATTATTACACAACATTTTCATACTTGTAGTTACCAAACCACTGAAAATTCCAAATGTCCTCTTTTCTTTATCCCCTTTATCAGCAACAGCAATATTTTGGAATTAAAACTTAGGGAGCGATTTTGGGAAAATGAATGAGTCCTTCTTCGGCTATGTATGCTCTAGAGAGTTGTTTAATATAAATTCCAGCTTATTTGTAAATTAGGGATATTGCAGTAGTAAGTTTCAGGTGTCAACTTGGCCAGGTGATGGTGTCCAGGTGTTCTGTTGCTGTGGACGTAAATGACCGGCATGTGCATCTCATCTATGGGTGATCACATCTGCAGTGGGCTAAGGGGAGTGTCTTCCACAATGAGTGATGTTTAATTTAATTAGCTGGAAGCTTAAAAGGAGAGCTCAGAAGAGGGAGAAGATGCTCAGCACAGCACAGCACAACTCAGCTCAGAGGGTAGAGCCGACTCAGAACAGACGTTTGGAGATGCAGAAAGGAATCACCCTGGGGAAAGCAGATTGAACCCCAAAGCCATAAGGGGAGGCCAGCAGACATCGCCCGTGTGACAGAGAAACCCAGATGAAAACTAGCTGCCTTTTCTCTGCGGAACTATAAATTTGAAACTAAATAAATCCCCCTTTCTAAAAGCAGTCCATCTGTGGTGTATTTCACTCCAGCAGCTTCAGCAAACTAAAGCAAATTCATAACTGGGAAGATGCAGAAAAGAACTGATACTGCCATTTCCAGACCCTTATTTCAGATTCTAACTCAAATTTAGTCAGTTAATGGCCATAGGGAGAAATACTAGATGTAATATTGCATGGAGTGATAGAAAATATGGTAGCATCAAGGTTAAGAAGTTCCCTATTCAGTTTTAAGAGCTCAGCATATAAATACATTTTACAAGGAATTTTAAAGTGATCACTAAACCTGTGTATATCTGACTGTTAAATCAAATGGAAGCCTGTGGTGTTGAACAAACCTAATAATTACTCTTTAATATCACTGGGGAGGTAGCAGCATGTAGAAAAGGTATAAATCAATGGAAGAAATTCAGAGCCAAAGACCTTCATTTTTAAAGACAGATTAAAATCACCAAGTTAATAAGCTCTGCTCAGGGACCTAGAAATGTCAGCCAAAAATATGGAATGTGTATCCCCCAAGAGCAAGCGTTTCTCAAGTTGGTTTATAAATAATAGTTATCAGCTGAAAACAGACTATTAAACTTGATTTTTAGTTAGAATGCTATAAACAGACATCTTATCATGTCTTCATGTCTAATGGTTAGGAATAGAAAAAAATATTAAAAATTAACCATGCATTGGTTTCCTAGTTCTTACGTCTGACCTTCTCTCTGCTCCCAGTTATTTGCTTCACAAACATCTTCCCCAAATCCAAGCCCCTACAATGGTGCTTTTGGACAATGGGTTGGTTCCATCTTACTGCTTCTGACATTGATACTATTCATTGATTTGGAAGTCTTTCCCAATAAATTGGGGAGTCCTTAAAAATAATGTCTCAATAATTTTTTTTTTATCTCCATGGTCACTTTCTTGACAAATGGCAAGTGCTCAATACAAAACTGTTGATCTTTAGAATATATAAAGAAATCCTACAAGTCAACAACAAAAGACAAACAACCCAATTAGGAAATAGGTAAAAGACTTCAATAGACATTTCTCCAATGAGGATATACAAAAAACTAAAAAGCACATTAAAAGATGAACTCTTGCCTGCCATGCCAGAGACCTGGGTTCGATTCCTGGAGCCTGCCCATGCCAAAAAAAATAAAATAAGAAGTTAAAAGTCGCTCAGCATCATTAACTATAAAGAAAATGCAAATCAAAATCACAACAAAATACCATTTTATACCCAGTAGAATGGCTACTATTTAAAAAAAAAAAAAAACAGAAAACTATAAGTGCTGGAGAGGATGTGGAGAAACAGGAACACTCATTCATTGCTGGTGGGAATGTAAAGGGGTGCAACCACTGGGGAAGACAGTTTGGCAGTTCTTCAGAAAGTTAAATATAGAATTACCACATGACCTAAAAATCCCACTACTATGTATATACTGAAAAGAATTGAAAACAGGGACTCGAACAGATATTTGTACACTGCATTATTCTTATTACCAAAAGTTGGAGACAAAGCAAGAGTCCATCAACCAATGAACACATAAACAAAATGTTGTATAAACATACACTTGAGTATTATTCAGCATCTGAAAGGAAAGAAACAAAGTCTGATTCATGCAAGACTATGGATGAACCCTGGAGACATCATGTTGAGTGAAACAAGTCAGACGCAAAAGGACAAATATTGCATGATCTCACTGATAAGAAATAATTAGAACATGTAAACTCACAGAGTCAAAACCTAGAATATAGATTTCCAGGGGGCACTGAGTTGGGATAGGAAATGGGGAGTTAATGCTAAATTTGGACAGAATTTCTAAATGAGTTGATTGCAGAATTTTGGAATTAATGGTGGCGATGGTAACACAACATTGTGAATGTAACTAGCAACACGGAATTGTATATGTGACTGTGATTAAAGGGGAAACTTGGGGTTGTATATATGTTATTTAAATACAAATTTTTAAAAATCATAGAACTGTACAAAATAATTGTTGATTGTTAATTTTCTCACTAAGTCTTAACTTATCTCTAACCCGCTGACCCGTTGATTGGTCCTGGGCACTGAAAATTCTTACCTTTGGGCCTTGCCTTACACTGTCATTTTCTTCAGGAGGTTCTGACCCTTCTTGATTTTTAAAATCTTTCTTTTCTTTCAAGAAACAGTCTATGAAACACTGTTTCCCGAACAACATGAACTTCAGTCTCCTTTCTATTCCTGCAAGATTTATTATTTCCTTCAATTCACCTAGCTCTTATTATTATACGCTATCTTGAATCATGATTCATCTTTGCAATTCACAACTAAAATTCCTGAGTAAGATAAAGGCTATTCAAGGATGAGCAACATATCTTAGATTTTATTACATGCCAAGTTCCCAGAGCACTACAATAGCACACTCAGGAGCTCAGGAAACCTGTGTTCAAGGAATGCTGGTTCAATGAGAGTCTAATGAGAAGACACCATAATAAAAATGAAGTGTTTCTACATAGTCATGATGAGCTAGTGCCCCAGCCTGGAATTGGATGCAGCTTCCTCCTCAGCACGCTTCATTCCCCTCTGCCTCCAAACCATGGATCCCAGTAAAGCGAGAAAGCTTCATCCTTCATGAAAATGTGTAAGTAGAATCTAAGCACACTGCGCACAGGAAACATGCTTCCTGAGGGAATGGGTAGAGAGCATGGGTGGTAAAATACCACCTGCTATTCATAAAGCTAAAGCAGAAGAAAATATCAAGGAAGAGAAAACAGGTAATAAGAAATTGGAGGAAAGCATACAGACAAACCAAGTGAGGAAAGTGATCTAGAAATTGACAATGACGCATGTCACGAAATGGGAGATGAAGCTATAGAAATAACTAAGAGGATGATGGATCAGGCAAAAGGCAAGAAAATGGTGAACTACAGAAAGCCAGGAGTGTGTTCACAGATGACATTAATCTGTACCCTCTCTGGGCTGTTTCGCATGCCAAGAGGGCCAGCTGCCATCCTTGACTGTGACAGACCCACTGAAATAAATCCTGCCTCAGCTCATCCTTACAAGGGGTAAGGGAAAACACACAGACTTCTGGGTCACTGGGAAAAGCAGAGCATGATCTTGCCTTTGCATGTCAACTGGGTTGAGATGAAGATGCTCGTGCATTGCTGAATGAAGTTCAACTGAGGGCCCAGAAAATTGCAAAACATCAGGGATAGCCCAAGGGGAAAGAAGCCAGAGGAACATCAGGAGCTCAGTATGGCTCTTTTCCAGGTGGCTTTCCTGGGCGAATACCTGGAATGGCAGGAGAGCCTAGGCTCAGTGGAATTCTTAGTGATCCAGAGGTTATGGTGGCTTTCCAGAATGTGGCCCAGCACCCAGCAAACATGTCAAAATAAGAGCAACCCAATCAATAGGCCATGCCCTGGATCATGAGGCTTACTCTTATGAAGCTTATGTAGGTAGCATAGACACTTAGAATACCTTTAGGTATGCTTAAGAGTTACTTCTGGAGGACCTCTTTTGTTGCTCAGATATGGCTTCAATCTCTCTAAGCCTAACTCTGCAAGTGAAATCATTGCCCTCCCGCCTATGTGGGACATGACATCCAGGGATGAAAGTCTCCCTGGCGATGTGGGAGATGATACCCAGGGATGAATCCAGACCTGGCACCATAGGATCAACAATTACTTCCTGACCAAATGGGGGAAAAGAAGCATAGTTAATAAAGTATCAGTGGTAGAGAGAGTTCAAATAGAGTTGAGAGGCTACTCTGGAGGTTGCTCTTAACGCAAGTTTCAGGTAGACCTTGCTACCTATCATAACCTGCCAATCCCCAACCAGGACCATTCCAGCCAATCTTAAAGAATACCTAGGGCAATTTATAAGATTCCACAATGGTTCCAGGCACTAGAGTAACTTGCCAGAAACCTACAACCTCCAGATAGGTCCCTGGTCCAGATAACTCCTAAAACATAGCCCAGCCTCTCCAGAACATCAGATAGTTCCATCTCCCTACTCCATATTCGTGATAGACCCTTCCAATATCAAAAATTTAAAATTGCCGTAGCCCACACAGCTTTAATGAGAGATATGGAAAAATCTAAGGTGATGGTGGAATTATACATAGAAGATAGGACTTAACAAATGAATATGAATGCTGAATCATTAAATTGATATCTCTTTTAGTCTCCAGTATTTTAAGGAGCTAGAAGTAAAAACCTCAAATTGTGAAATTGTAACCCATGTCAAAGTCTGAAATATGTTCTACAACTAATTGTGGTGCTGTGCTTGGAAATTTATAGCTTTTTTGTATATATGTCATTGTTCACAAAAAAAAGAAGGAAAAAAAAGTCGATTGTGATGATAAAAAAGTATTTAAGCCCTCTAGCCTTCTATATTCTGGAGCAGCTAGAAGGTAAAATATGAGAGGATCAGTATGGTAGCCCATGACAAACTCTGGAATCTATTTTGTAACCACTTTTTGAAGAGTGCTTTGAAAACTATTGCTTTTTTATTTCTTTGCTTTGTATAAATGTTATACTATTCAATAAAAGAAAAAAAAAAGCAACCTAAAGGCCATGAATCTCACCAGTAAATTGTCAGCCATATTCAGAGGTCAAGCATGAGACCTTTTGACAAATAAAGCCCTTGCTGAAGGAAAAGCAATATAGATCACTTAATGTATGTCACAATAATACACGCCAGTGAACTCCTGACCTTCTCATTAAGTAAGCTGGGATGCTTTGTAGAGGATTCCCTACCCTCTTGCCCCAAATATAGCTGACCCATCTTACTGTGGTTTGCCAATAAGGTATTCATGCAGATAATGTTTTCCTATTAGAAATTAAAAACTTTAACACTTTTTTAATCTTAAAAATATTTAAAACAAATTAAAACAGTTTAAGCCTGCAAAAAAGAAAAGAGAAAAAAGCTAAAAACAAAACGAAACAAAAAAAAACCAGAAGCAGCACCATTCCTGACAACACAGATATAAACTACAAACAGTATCTTGATAAATTGTGTGAAAGTGCAGGCTAAAACTAGGTAATGCCCATTGATATGATGAAATGAACTCTAAAAAATAGATGGATTATCACAGTAAAGAAGTTGGTAGAAAAAATCCTACTCATCATTGAAAGGGTAGAAAAAAAATTCCACTTTCTTTATGAAGGCTTCCCTGTCCATTCCTTTGCCTTTGCAGGCAAAGTAGAAGCACTGTCTACCTTAGACAAATACCCAGAGCACAGCATTTGTTTCTCAAGCATTTTTTTTTTCAACTATACCTGGGGTACTTATCATCTCCACCTTGGAATGTACTTAATTGGACATAATGTGCTTTGCCCTTTTTCTAAACCATGGGTCTTTGAAGTAAAGGAACATTCAATTTATTTTGTAAACACTTCTAGCACTTAGCACAATGGCTTACCTGTATAAGGGATTCAATGAATGTGTGTATGCATACACAAATGAATGAGAATGTACATCGTTAACATAGGGGCATGGAAGTTAAAATTTCAGTATCTAGAGACTAACAACCGATGTTCCTAGGAATCATTTTTTTTTTAAATTGCAATGTTCCTGGAATCAGAATGCCTCTCACATTTGATGTGTACATTTAATGGTGTCCGTGTGTGTGAAAAGCAATTGTTAATCAGTGATAGACTAAATAGCATCTTTGAACTGTGGAATTAGAGTATGGGTCAAAATTCGGCACTTAAGGACCAGATACTGCATTCATATGTGTCCACAACAGAGCAGGTATGATGGAAAGTGAGGAGTCTCTCCCTGCCCAGTGCAGATTCCTTTGTTTGAAGCCATTTCATTCCTAGAATGAAACTAGTAAGTCTCTACTATGTTTAGATTCTATTCTGTTCTCTGGATCATTCCCAAGAATTATTTAAAAGGGAGCTCAGCACCTGCCCACTGTTTCTCTTTCCCCTGTGGTTTCCAGGTGTGAATCTGTCATCCTTTCATGGCCCGATTATCATTTGTGATTTGTGGTCATCTTTAAGCAGAGCTACATGACTTAGAAAATCTCTATCCATTCTTTCTCTCTTCCTTCATGTCTTGCCCGAACCTTTTCTTTTATAATTAAGTCAAAATAGGTGGGTTACTTTGGACATGGACAATCCTGAGTCCCTAGCCAAATAACAGCTGGCCAGTTTGTAAATTAAATCCTTGGTTACAAAGGAGTCCAGGAAAGAGCAGAAAATGCGTGTCATGTAGTGTGGCTAGAATTCTACTTCTGGTAACAAATTCCTCAGCCCTGGATGTGCTGACGGCATGACATGAGCATAACCTTAATCATAAAGGGTAGTGTGCTATGCTACCCACGTCCCAGGGCAGGAAGTAATCAAGAATGAAGAATCATCTCTGATTCCCAGCCACTGCAATTGTAAAGTTTATAACAGTGAATCAAGGAGAGAAAAATCACACACTGCGTTAGTTTTGGACAATGCCCAGAACAGGTCCTTAAGAGTGTGTGTGTGTGTGTGTGTGTGTGTGTGTGTGTGTCTGTTTTTATACACCGAATAGATATATTCAATGTTTCTGATGTAAGAAGACATTATTATTTCTTAGAAATATATATAATACATATGGATATATAATTGTGGAAATGCTATTATTGTTTTCCATTTTCCATAGCATAAAGTCTAATCACTACGTGTGTGCACACCAGATCTGGGTAGACGTAAGCAAGCAATGATTAAAAAAAAATATGTACTAAGTTGAAGAGTATTTGCAGTTTTGTCATTGCTATGAGAGAGTGCACATTTTCCTTATGGGTCTAAAGAGTTAATATTTTTTCTAGCATGATTTCATTTTACATCCCAAAGAATCCGATTACTCCCAGAAAAATGCCACTTAAATGGGAAAAATAAAAGAGGCAAGAAAGGAATTGACAAAAAAGCTGGCTCGCATGCATAATGAATGCTTTGCAATTCATTGATAGACAACCCTTAAAACAAAGCATTGTTGTGTGAAATGTTCTAGAGAAAAGAACTCAAGGGTTTATCAAATGAGTTATTAGAGAGGAATTTTTTTTTTTTATATCTGCCAGAAATGTACCAGGCCATTATTGAATCTTATAAATTATTTATTATTCTTAGATATGTCATAAAGTCCAACACAAATAGAGGAAAAATGCTGACAAGACAGAAACATCACTATGAATATAGAGATAGCTTCCTGGGGCCTTGTAGAAAAGTTCCAAGGATCTTTTTCACCCTGCCTGCCACATTTTCACCACTTAAATATTTTGCTTCTTTATATTTGCAGATGTCAGCACTTTCCTTTCCCAAAAAGACCACCCATTCCTAGTTTTCTTCACATGACTAGGTTAACAGACCACAAACTGTTTCTTGCTGTATGTATGTGTGTGTGTGTGTGAGAGAGAGAGAGAGTGAGCGATTTGACTATGAAAAATTGTAAAAATATGATGTAGAAGGAAAATTCAATTTTGAAAGGATCTATTAATATGATTGCCTAGTTTTTATGCTTCTCTGCCATGTTTTGCTATTGTTCCTGACAGCCTTAGCTGTTCTCCATTCTTATTTAATAAAATGGTGAAGTCTGCTAGTTTTTCATTCTTAAGAAACAGCCTAAGAAATACATTGACATGGTTTCATTTTAACACCATGAAGATATTAAGTATCTGACTATAAAATATTTTTCTCCTTATTCATTTTTTTTTTTTTTTTAACATGGTCAGGTACCAGGAAATGAACCGGGGTCCTCTGGCATCGCAGGCAAGCATTCCTGCCTGCTGAGCCACCATGGCCCACCCTCCTTATTCACTTTTAAAGGTCTTATGAGAATGAGTATGGTTTTAGTAATTAGCAGAAATTTCAAAGATGCCTAGTCACATGGACACACATCATTTCATCTCCTTTCTTTATTCTTTGCCCAAAACTTATTTCAGATTCTGAAAATACATTTTTCTCCTGCATGGCCTTTCCAGTGAATGGAAAGAACTAGATCCCAAATTCTTTTAGGACAGACACTCTACCATGCATATCGTAGTAATCTACATAGCACGTCACCAAATGCTTTGCAGGCCACAAGTGTCCCATAAATACTAGTTGATTTTCACATGTATGGGGGAGGTGGAGAACTCTCACCTTCTCCTACTTGGTTCTTAGATCACTGGGGCAACATGTATCCCACCACTTTATCTGGCCTTTTCTGTAGCTGGTATATGGGCCTTCAGAGCTCTGCTCTTTTGTATCTGAGAAATAATACTATATAATGCAGCTATTTTCCATTTAACTCCTGTTCAGAAGCCCAACAAACCTATAAAGACAAACTGTCTACTATTAACTCTCAGTTGAGTGGCTCAAAATTTTCATCTAAATCTTATATCTAAACAAATGCACTTGTAATAAACATCTTTTCCAGAAACATTCTTATAGGTTTGGAAATGGTTGCACTGGAAAACTTCAAATGAGATAAAGTAGATTATAGATGGTCCAGTACTTAGGAGTAAGTAGGACATCTGAGGTGCTGTAGTCAGAACTGTAGTGGGTACAGATACAGTGAGGGATGTTGGACTGTAGTGGGTACAGATACAGTGAGGGATGTTGGAGTTTTCCTGTGCTGTCTGCCTAATGCCTGTAAAACTTGGAGCAAATGAGGAATTATTTCAACTTTATACTCCTCATTCCTCCACATTACAATCTGAGAAAAACAAGGATCTGGGTCATTGACTGGTTCTAAGGACTTCTATGACTTTAATGTAAATGTGGAGCAAGAAGACAATGGAAAGGGTACTTGGCTGGTGGCGAGGAAATCTTAAGCTAACTGGGAGAGGGAATCTGGGTAAGTATTTTCCCCTCCCAGCCATAGCATCTCCATTGTAAAATAAGGATGTGGGACTGGAATGTTTAATTGTTCTATCAGCTCTTATTTTCTATGGAGTCAATCTTTGATTCTTCCTTTCTCCTGAGTCTGTCTAACCAACCACACTGTAAGAACTGTTGATTTTTCCTCCATCATGCCTTTCCATCTCTTCTGGCTACTGTCTTGGTTCAGACCATTTTCACCAAAGCTCTCTTAATTGTTTTCCTGTGCTTGTCTTTAATGGCTAATTCATGTCGTGCATTTAGTCTCCTCAAAGCATCACTTAAATTGCATCATCCTCCAGCTCCAGCATCTACAAAGATGTCCCATGATTAGACCTCACAAGTCATCTTTAATTCAGGTCTCTCTTTACCCAGAGTCACATCTGGTTTTTATTTGTCCTGTATTGGAACTAAGCAACTAGCTGAATTCGTATACAATTTAGCTTCAACGATAGGTCCAAACTCTTCTTCTATTGTATATATTCTAAATGTAACCCTTGTTGGTACAAGGGATCGACTTTCTTTCCTGGATCATTCTACTGCCCAGTGGCCTCCTTCCCACCTAAATCTGTACTGTGCTAGCTGTCTGCTCCATTCATTTGTAGCTTGTAATTTACTGCTTCCTAATTATCTGGGTATGCCAGCTATGATCTATGTGGCTTTGGGTACGCCAGCCATGATCTATGCGACTTTGGGAAAATAACATAATCTCTCAAATAGTCCATTGCTTTATCTGTTAAATATAAATAGTAGAAGTACGTCCCCACAGAAAATGCCCTTAGAACCATACTCAGTTATAATAAGCCCTCCATAAATGGTGACTTACCTTTATTATCTAGAAAACCTGTATATTGTCATTTTTCACTGTAAGGATTTTATTCTAATTACAATAAGACACAAGGCAAGGAAAAAATAAAAGCAACATGTAGATTTATGGGTAGAGGCCTTGTGAATGCAAGAATCTGTTTACCCATGTCTTTATTGGAAGAAATATGTCTTTATCAAAATTTACAAAGCAACCAGATCTGAGGCATAATGAGTCATCCACCAGCTACATGTTAGGAGAGATATACCACATAATAGAGGAAGAGACATTTCAAATATAAGTATGAAATTAAAAACTCTTAAGGACAGTGTCAAGAGCCATGAAAGGTCTAAGATTTTACCCTACACTCAAGCTAACAAATTAGCCTGCAGCAGTTTCATGGACACTGGCAAAAGATAGAAGACTCTTGGGTCAGAGACAGAGGATGTATTGAGCTTCATGTTTGTATCAGTTTCCCTTTGCACTACAAGCCCTATGGGTGATGTGAAGTGGCACAGGATAATGTGCATACAGTGAGTTTGCGTCACAGCTGAGAAACCTTGGGCTGGAATCCAGATCTTTTATAATGGACTCTATGTAAACCTGCCTGACCTTTGCTCTGAAGAGAGACATTATCTTTTATTATGCTAGAGAGTAAACAAATCTGCCCTCTGGTCCAGAAGGAGACACTCTTTCTATCTTTCAAGGCTGTTTGGTATAAAAACATTCTTGCAAAGATAGTTCAGAACAAAAGCTGCCATTGCCTGTGCTCACAGTTATGTGCAGAAATCCAATAAACCCAAGGAGAATTGTCTCTGACACAGGCTGATGCTCTAAATTGCAAATGCTGAGTTATAACTGCTCTGCTTCTTACCTGTACAACTCTGTATAACGTGCTATGGGGTAAATAGGAGCTGGGATTTATTTAACAATCATTCAAGTTTTTTTCTAAGCAACTCAAGGTAGTTCGGCCAGTGATGTAGAAACCCAAGGGCTAATTATTTGAAAGAATTAAAAAAAAAAACAGATGAAAAAGGTAGAGGGAGTTATACTAGCTGGACTACCTAGTGAAAAATATCAGACATAGGAAAAGATAAATCAAGAAATGGGCAGGATCAAAGATAAAGAGGATATTGCAAGATCACAAGAGAATACTTTAGTTAACTGGATGATCATGTTGATAAAGTGTAAGTTTCTATGAAGTCATGAATTACCTACTTTTGTCATTAAACTCCTTAATCCATTTCATATAAATTTCAGTATCTAATATAATTGAGGCAATGAAGTTCTTTAAAACATTATTTTATCAAATATCCAGTTATAATTTATTATGTAATTCCTATTTAATTCATTGATTTAAATGGGGAGGGTCCTAAAAATAGGAGAAATTAACATTAAAAATAGTAAAAAAATAAGTAGTCAATAGATTTGGTTTGTGATTTTATTGCTTTCCATCCTACACAGGAGGTGTATTTATTTAGCACAGCAAAATGCCACAAGTAAATATAGCTGGCAAAAGAAAAGAAGTAACATATCTAAGAAGGGCATTTTATTAGGCCAGTGTTCTCCAGTAAAACAGAACTGACACATATAAGGAGATTTATTATAGGAATTGGCTCTTGCAATTGTAGGGATTGGCAAGTCCAAATTCCATAGGGTTGACTGTGAGTTGGAAACTTATAAAGGTGAAGAGGAATTTCCCAGGAGAAGGTGGTTATCTAAAGTAGAGGTAGAAATTCATCTTTCTTAACATTCAGTTCTCCCTCTAAGGCCCCGAACTCATTGGATGAAAAGACTCCTGTGATTGCTAAAGGCAGTCTTCTTTTTTGATTATAGATGTAATCAGCCATGGATTGGCTCAGCTGACCAGTGATTTAAATCCATCTATGAAATACCTTCACAGTAGCATTCAAGCCAGTTATTCCTTTGCCAAGAACAACTGGACACCATAGTCTAGCCACATGGACACATGAAATTAATTATCATGATGACATGTCTGAGAAGCAGGTACATATTTTTCATTTATAAGCAACTCTTAAAATCTTTAAGAAAAAAAAGAAACAGACCTTGATGGAAAAAATTGCTAAAGGACATAAGCAGACAATATATACAAAATACATGCAATGGAAAACTAACCATGGAGATACTTCAGATTTCTAACAACAAAAAGGGAATATTGAATCAATCACATTTTCTCTTTTATTCCTATCATATTATAAAGATTGAAATATGCAAAAAATATATGTCTTAAAGCTCTCATTCATCACTAAAGGAAGAAGTATAAATAGGGGTAGGTATAAAATCCTGGAAGGACCTAAGTGAGTGTGGATCAAAACTCTCAAACCTTTTTCAGAAGAAATCCCACTACCCTAAATTTGTTCTAATGATAAAATCTAAATGTATTATATTAGTAAAATGGAATGATAAAATCTAAATATATTATATTAGTAAAGTGAAATGATAAAATCTAAATTTATTATATTGGTAAAATGAATTATGTCTATAAAGACATTCATTACAGTATTATTCATAACAGCAAAACATAATAATGCAGATGTCCAATTCTATGGCACTTGGTTAGGAAAATTACAGTGCTCTGTAGAACACAATGGGGAGCACTGGGCTACCTTGAGGCAAGAGGGGCACCCAGGGTGGAAGATTTAAGGAATCATTCACTCCCCTACTTCTGCAAATGCAACCGTGATCCCTGAGAGGGAATTGCCTCCTTACATTTTGTGTCCAAGCCACCTCAAGGTGTGATGGTCACTTAAAAGATGGTCACCATGCTGTGAAAGACCATCAAATTATATAAATTCATATTTTTATATTTTAATGAGAAAATGTAGGCAAGACATATATACTGTAGAATTTTACTGTAGTAATTCACATTCTCCTATTTATTGCTTTACAACTAATTTCTCTATTTTACCACAGTCTAATTATTCTCCTACTTACTCTTTTGCATTTAATCCTGTCCCTTTTTTGCTATTCTGAATAATATTATGATGATCTTCTTTGCATGTAATTCTTTCTGCATATTGTAGATTATTTTTGCATGTTTCTTAGAATTGGGATTATTGATTCAAGGAGTATGAAGTTTTCCAGATATGCTCTCCATTTTTGCTCCCACGTGTGGGTAATTTAATTTTCTAAGGTCTCAAGACTATGCGTCACCGCTTTTACTGAAATTCAAATGCATGATAGATTTGGGGCATTTCCCCTACTCACCAACTCTATTTGATCTCTAAGAAGACAGACTTGCCGTGAACATTTTTGTTTCCCTTTATATATTTTGCATATTTCACCCATATTAGAAGCTTCCTAGGCACTAGTTGATTATTAATATCTTGGATTGAATTTTCTACTGCAGTTTTAGAGCCCTTTTCTTTCCTTTTTCTTTTGGTAGCAGCAATATGAATGGAGGCTGGCCAGAAGTCAATGGAAAACAACGGCTCCAGCTGGCTTCACCAGCTCCTGTAATGCTGTACAAGTCACAGTGTGGAGGATGCTGAGAAATGGTGAATTACTGCAGGTTGTTGGGGAGAATTTCTTCTTCCATGAACTGACTACTTGCTATTCTTTCATTGCCACTATGCTTGGATTATAGGCCAATTTTACTTTATTGTGCAGACAACGTTGAGAATTTACTAAATTAAAATTTGAACACCATGAGATAAAAACCACTCGAGGAAAAAAAGAATATAATTCTGACTCATGTTTTCACTGCCAATGTGTGTTAGGGAAGGAGGCTATTCTCTAAAATGTTCTAATGAGAATGGCTTCAGTGTCCAACTCACTGTGCTCATACCCTCAGGCCAAGTCTAAATGATGTGACCAAATTGACCCAAGGATACTCTATTAATCTTTTCTTTTTCTTGTCTATATTAATGAGAATTTCCACAAACTTGACCAAATCATTGATCTAAATCTGCTGTTTAGGGCAGTTGAGAACACAGAATCGATAGTGGCACAGTTGAGGTTTCCTAAGTCACAGGGACAGGGACTGAGGAACCACATTAAAAATCTTTCAGGCTTCCTGTGGGTTGTGGCTGGGCAACAGATGACAATTAACTGTGTGGTTAGAATTTGCTATCTAGGGAGCAAATTGACAGACAAAAGAAATTGGCATCATATTGTCACCTTGAATTCTAAGAGAGGGGAATTTATTGTGTAGGCTTTGACATTTGTACCATTTTCTCTGTCCCCTCCTCTATCTCTTTCTGTTTTGCTCTCATATTTATGAGAAGGGGAACTTATAAATGTGCTTTGAACCCAACAGGAAGTCAACAGCTTTATTACCTAATGAATGCAATGAGCAAGCATATTTATAATGGGACTCAGGTTTTATTGGTGGAAACAAACGAAAATCTAATATTTATTTTCCTGATTGACTCAGAGATAGTTACTTTCTAGATCTTTCTATCAGGTAGCATGGGATTAGATCCAAATAGTTTATTATAGGAGGTTCATTCTTCCTTTAGCAGTTCTGATATTGTGAACAATGACAAGTTTAAAAATCCTAAAACTGTTTTTGATAAAAGAAACAAAATGTTTGATCTAATGGGTTTTCTTTCTTTTTGATCTTTCCACATCTAGATGGGCCAGACTTTCTTGACACCTGCTGTTCCCAGTTGTGATGGCTCCCATCTGGGTGTGTAAAAAATAGTAATAATCAGAATTGTGCACAACCAGCTGTTTTTCGGTGTTTCCATGCTTGTCCTCAGGGTTCTGTTCTGATTCTGGTAACCCAATTTGGGTAGTGGAAGTGCTCTGAGCATGAATTATGAACAGCTCGACTTGGCCATCTGTCATCTGGACACTGCAGGCCACCTCTACTCGTCAGAGGTAGGCAGGTTTCTACTTTGCAAAACACCTTAGAAAATAACTTAGCACATTCAAGGAAAGACTAATACTCTCTGCATTGATTTTCTTCAGTCCAGTTCTGAACTTTTCATTTGCTCACATCTTGTCAACAGGACTTTCCTTTCTTTCCATCCCAGAAGGAAGTTTTGTAGTTGGAAATCTTTTAGCAAACGTAAAACACAATGAGAGGAAAGAGTCTCAAAAAGTCTTGAGTTGGAGTTTTACTTGAGGATGTGGGCACATTCATGCAATCTGGACCTGCATATTCATCTAATGATTTGGAAATTTGGCTCCCATCGTTACTTCCTAAAAGAGATGGCATGCCAAGAGGGTAGCAGCTGAGAGGGGAGGGACAGAAGGCTGAAAAGTGGGCGAGACTAATTGGTTTTGTCACATAACACAGATTAGATTTTATCCGCCTAAAGCTAGGAGGGGAAGGGGTATTTAATCATTGTTTACACTGAAAGAGAAATAAGGCAGAGGATCCTCATAGGACCTGGTGCAGGGATAGAAGCCCAAGCTTCTTGACAAGAAAACAGGAAAAACCAAGTATAAGACATTTTTTTAAATGGTACAGCATTTTGCTCTTCAACTAGATAAGCGAATTGAGAACCAGAGTAGAAAAACAGAATCTTATAAGAATTATATTTTTTGGACGGTTTTTCTTTACTAAACTAATCCACCGATTTAAAAAAAAAAAAAAAATTGGTGGGGTTGTGGAGAGCATTTTAAATATAAAAGAAGTCTTTTTCAAAAATTAAAACTATAAATTTTAATATAAATAACTCATTCAATAAACTTAATGATTTTTATTTATCAATAGAGTCAGGCTTCTTAGAACCTCTGCTATAAATTATCGTTATAATTCAAGTTACATTTTATGCTCTACAATGTAAAACTGACCTTTTTAAGACAACACGTGCAAATTTAACTCATAGCCCAAGGTGAGCTTTCCCTCATTTGCTCTAAATATGTAAAAGCTTTCTGCATATCGGGTTACTTCTTCCCCATTTCCACCCTTGCCTGTTTCTTCCTTTCCTGAAATGCTTAGTTCCTTTCTAGCAAGTTTTAGCTACTTCAACATGAAAACATGAGGAAGAAATAGAAAGTGTTGATTTGTAACTAATAGGCTCCTTTAAATTATGTATAGATTCTGAAACATAACCTTTTTCCTAGACTCTGGAACTTGAATGAAATAGATATTTTCTATTGGTCATTATCTCTTTTGTCTCTGGCTATGGACCACAGTTAAATAAACCTCATGGGTTTCTCTTACATACCACACTGAATATCCCAAACACCCCTCATTATTAAATCCAGCTGTGAGCCAACTAATGGTACCCAAATAGAATTTTCTCTCCTTTTTACTATTGGGAAAACACACACCAGAGTCATAGCTTCCTGTAAATAGCTGAGCTTCTTCTACAGCTTTTGTACATAATTTGTGCGATTTATAACAGGAAATTTTTATTTAGTTGGCTGACCTGGTTTGTCATATTCATGGTGTCAAAGAACTTAAAGCTTTTTCTCTTTTTTTAAGCAGATTTCTGAGGGTTTTCTCTAATCAAATCTTTCCAAACGTCTTTCTTTTACTACTTTCAAGTCACTGGATATTCATTTTCTATGAAATCGCAATCAGTGATATTCCAAGAAAAAACAATATAGGATTGTATATTGTAACTTCACACTCAAGTTCTCCCAAAATGTTTTTAGGAAGAGAAATGCTAAGGTAACATAATTACGGTGAAGTCGAAATACATCAACTATCGGATGTTCAGAAATGGTTCACCCATGAGATAAAACTAGAACATATCTTTCTGAAGGAAAGGATTTTGACCAGGGGGTTCTAGTTAGGAAAATTATTTTTGCTTTAGAAATATCAGGGGAGAATTAATAGCCTCTATCTCTAATGCACATCATCAGAAACTGATATGGTGGGGGTAGGGGTGGGTGGGTGTTGGAAAGGAGAGAGCGCAGAGAAAGGAAGGGAGGGTTTTGTTGCCTGATAATAATGTGAAAGAGTATTTTTGCAGAGTATCCAATCATGATGAAATGAGAAAAGTGTAGGAAGGCACCGGGCAATTTTGTAGAAAAGTGTAGGAAGGAACCAGGCAATCACAAACATGATACTGGCCTTCCAAGTAGCTCCAGGAATGTGCTGGACATGTCTCAGTGAAAAGTAACCATTGTGACCTATTTTACCCATTGAAGGATAATTTGGGTAATTTCCAATGTGGTACCATTACAAATAAAGCTGCTAGCACCATCCACGTTCATAGAACATTTGTGTTGCACGTGTGCAAATACATTTTCATTTTTCTGGGATATGTGCCTATATTAGTTTCCTTGGGATGCTGCAACAAATTACCATGACCAGATAGTTTAAAACAGTAGAAATTTATTCCCTCATAGTTGTGGTTTCCAGAAATCCAAAACGGAGTTCTCTGCAGAGTTGGTTTCTTACGGAGGCTCTGAGGGGAAAACCACCCTGTGCCTCGCCCCTTCTTTCTGGCAGGTGTTGACAATTCATGGCAAACTTTGGCCACTCTGATCTTGTTCTCTATCTTCACGTAGAGGTCATTGCCTGTAGCTATCTCTGCTTTCTCCTCTTCTCATAAGGACACCAGTCGTATTGAATTTCAGGCCCGCTCTAACCCAGTGTGACCTCAGCTTCACTTAACTAATTACACCTGCAAAGACTCTGTTTCCAAAGAAACGTCACTTTCTGAGATCCTGGGGAGGGGGCAGGGTAGGGCGTACTACTCAACCCAGTAAAACCTCCAACTTTGCCTCTGAGTTTTCCTGGTTCCAAAAAACAAAAGGAAATATGATGAATTATCTTGTTTTTATCAGTTTGGTGTAACATAATTGAGTGCATCTCAGCCCTCTTCTGCAGGCTTCTTTATTTTCACATTTCTCTTACTCCCATCTCTTCACATTAGTTTTTCTAATTTTTTTGAAGTGTTAAGAAAATCGTCCGTGGTCCCGACTTTTGAAATCCCATATATTCCTAGAATTTATATTAACAGGAAAGTTGTTATAAAGTGGATTTCATTTTAAAAATAAATGAATTTAGAGTGGGCCACGGTGGCTCAGCGGCAGAGTTCTTGCCTGCCATGCCAGAGACCTGGGGTTCGATTCCCTAGGCCCAATGCAAAAAAAAAAAAAAAAAAAAAAAGAATTTAAATTAGGAAGCTACATATTTTTTGATTATTCCTCAAGGACCATCGATACTGAAAACCACTAAATAAATGGATAAGGATTATGAAAACAATCATATAAACATCTGTAAGATAGAGCAGATGAGCCAATGTGTAAAATTTGACAAACTGGAAAGGCGAAACTCTCTATATTGTTCTCATGTCTCGAAATCTGGAAATGTTTAGCTCTGTCTGTCTCTGGGTTCAGCAGATTCACGTCGAGTTTGTAAAGGTGGCTGAGAATGCTTGGGAAAGGCGCCTGTTGGAAATATTCAACCATCTTCACACCAATTGTTTTGTTTTTTTTCAATTATAGGACTGGAATTTTATTTCCTCTTGGAGCAACTACCTACAAAAATCAAGCTTCACAATCATCAGTAACTTTATAGTTCTGAAAAACCCTTTCATCTAGAACCAAATACCTCAACTGGGCACCACAAACAACTTGAAATGTGTTTAGAGAGAGTAGTTTTCAGCTGTTTCCTACAGCTTTTGTTTATTTATAATTTTAATTGACACTGTGTTTCTACCAATTCGATTCTAGTTGGCATTTTTGTAACACTTGTATCATTACAAGAATCATAGTCTCACTAAATTGTAAATCTAACACCCCAACAAAATATTTTTCCGACTTTCCTGGCACTCATTATTTGATTTTACTTTTTACCTTTAGTGATTAAACTACAGAATCCACTGCAATCTTCTATTCACATCATTTTAGAGCACTCCTGAAATTAGAATGTATAGTAACTTATTTCTTATTTGCCTTCTGGATCATTTTATGGTTGAGAAGAAACTGACAGATAAAAGAAGATTGTGAGAAATATGGAAAACATACACAAGATTTCATGGGATTAGATAAATCAGTTGGTTAAAAGAATGCAATTCAATGTTTTTGCTGCTTGACAATTTTGATAAGCAGTCCTCCTAACTTTAACATCTTTAATTTTGTATACTTTGCTCCATGTCCACATCTTTTTTAGAACTGACATAAAATTTATTCTTGAGAAAGTAAATTGAAATGTGTCAATTACATTGGGAATTGACTCCCAAGATGTGGAGCTAAAAGAACTTTTCATCTCATTGTCAGGACAAACATATGAGCAAATTACATGTACTGTCTGGACAATATCTGCAGGTGATACAAAAATAATATAATAAGCATAAACTACCTCTGACTTGACTTGTATTTCTGGTGCTATTGCTTGGTCACAGTGAAGAAGGGGAATGTTTACCCAGGAAAGATAAGACTCTGGGAAAGCATGATCAGGCAAGTCAGGTAGAAGCCATGCTAAATATTATCTTTTGATCTACATTGCCCAAGAGGATAGATTTAGGATCGGTTATAGAACTACTAGGGAGAGATTGTTTTCAACCATCTACAAAAACTACTTTGCATTTAGACTTTCATGAGGGCAGGAATGAATCTGTTTCCTTTAGCATTGTATCCTAAGCACCTAGAAGAGTGCCTGGAAAATAATAGTAATCCTTTAGGTAACAGTTGAATGAATTAGTTATGATTTTAGAAAGAGAATGGAAGGATTTTCCATTACTCCAGAAGACTCTCTTTCCAGAGGACATGTACCTATTCACAGGTGGGATTCAGGCTGGAAGCTTACAAGACAGCAGTCTGGCCATAATGATTGATCTAAATCATCTAGTTCAAGGAATGGCAAACTTCTCTCATAAAGGTCAGATGGTAAACCTTTTAGGTATTACACATCCTTTGAGCTCTCTTGCAATTGGTCACCTGCACTATCATAATGCAAAAGCAGTCATAGACAATAAGTCATTGAATTGGTGAGGCTGAATTTAGTTCATGGGAAGGTCGTAGTTTGTCAAGCCTTGATCCAGTTACTTATTGCCCTCTGCCCCTTTCGTTCATTAACATGAATTCTTAATAGTTTTATTTCAGCATTTCAATGAAATATCAAGCATTATATAAGAAATTGAGGAAAGCATGTACCTCCGTTAAGGCTGGGGCAGTTCCACCTCATCCAATGCAATGTTATCAATGAGAACAAGCAAAAGACCACAAGTGGAAACAGAAGACATTGGATAAACTGTGGCTATAAATTCTAGCCAGCGAATTTCCCTAAAAGCAGCTGTGAAGATATTTCTTGGGCATTTTTAGGCCTTGCTTATGTGATCAATAAAATACTCATTGGGACTCTCATTCCAGGGAACATGGAGAAAGTTCACCCTAACCTGGCTGTCCTACAGAATGCAGGTGCTTGAGAAATCCTAAATGTAAATAGCAAGAGGCAAATTGGAGAAGATGAGAATTCAGAATACCAACAAAACACCAGAGACTTTACCTTTGTTTTTCACTCTGGTATCCCCAGGTCTATGCTCAGTGCACCTGAAACCCAGAAGAGGGCATTCTTGCAGACAGAGAGTTTCAAGGGAAGCCCTCGAGTTTTTATTTGTGGAATGGGAAAGTGGTCTTCTAAAGGTCAGAGAGAGTGGGAAAAATTCTTCTTTGTTGTTTTTATTATTTTCTTCATCCTCTCCTACCCCAGTTCTCAAAGCAGCTCGTGCAGGTGGTAGCAGCATCTGTAATGATGGCAACAGAGCACAAGGAGGCTAATACAATGAAGAAGCCTCGCCTTGCTCTCAAAGCAAAGGAAATTAAGCCCTAAAATGGTGGGACAAGTACCTTTGCTTTTTTTTCCTACTCTTCTTTTCTTGCTGCTACTAGCCTTAGGGAATGATCAAAATTGAAGGAAGTGCTCAACAGATCTGGGTAAATACAATTCCAGCTTTCTGGATGAACTGAAAAGAGGAGGTGAGAAATTACTAGGGATATTGCAGAGTGATGAAAGATCATAAAGCGGTTGCAAAATATGTTGGGGACATCCCTGAGATGAATAAGTATGAGCCTGAAATGCAACAGCATACCATCAACTTCGAGAGTACAGGAAACATCACTACCCAGGACTCATACTGTCTATACAATGGCATATACATAGGAGAGATACAATAATATTGCAAAACAAGAAACAAACGAACTGACATTGAAACCATGACTTAGACTTTTCAGCCTAAACCCAACCAGGTCAATTGCCTGCTAAGACAAACATATCAACATTGTCCACAGACTTAAATAAAAACTAGAAACTTATGACATAATATTCAAAATGTCAAGATAGAATTCAAAATTAAATGGTGTATGAAGATACAGAAAAATCTCATTTTTTGTGAGAAGACCATCAACAGATGCCAATACTCAGATGACGAAGATGTTAGGATTATGTAACAAAGACTTTGAAGATGCTATCATAAAAATCATTCAAGAAGTAAGGTTAAAAGTATTGAAGTATATGGAAATGTAGAAGTCTCAGCAAAAATATAAAGGTAATCAATAAGAACTAGGAATTTTTAACTGTAAAGCAAATAATCAAATCTTAAAACACACTGAGTAGGGCTCAATAACAGGATGTAAATTACATACAAAAAAGACTGTGATCTTGAAGATAGATTTAAAAATATCCCTTCTTCCTCTCTATTGAATAGCGAGGAAGAAGGTCCAAAAATTATTTATCTGAGTCGCAGGCATCTGTGGAATAAGGCCAAAATGTTCAAATTTCTATTATTGGAGCCACAGAAAGAGAGGAGAAAGAGGATGGTTCTGAAAAAAATATTTGTAGAGATAATGGCTTATAAACTTCTGAATTTGGTGAAAGACATGAGCCTACAGTCTTAACAAGCTAACGAGGTAATCCAAAGAAATTCACATGCAGAAATATCAAATCCCTGAAAACTAATGGCAAAGAAAAAATCTTGAAAGCAACACAATAAAAATATTGCGTTATTTATAGGGCAATGATGATTTGAACGATTGTATTTCTTAGAAGAAAAATGGAGTCCAGAGGAAGTCGAACAACACTTTTAAAGTACTGAGAAAGCTGAAATCTTCATCAACAATTATATAGCCAAGAAAAATATCCTTCAGGTATAATAATGAAATAAAGACATTACCAGATGAAGGAAAACTTAAAGAATTTGTTGCCAGCCAACCAGGACTAAATAAATTGCTAAAAGAAGTTTTATCAGAGAAAGGAAAATGATATCAGAGAAAAACTTGGTTGATAAGGAATAAAGAAATAGTGAACAGAATTGTAAAAACTGAGTAAATATTCTATACTACTCTCTTCTTGAATTCTTTAAAATTCAGTAGCAGCAAAGATCATAATATTGCCTGATGTGGTTTTCAATGTAATACATAAGACAGGTATAAATGGGGGGAGGATGAGGTCATCTAAGTGGTAGTAAATATTCTTTCTACATTCCATGAAATGTTAAACTATGATTTTAAGTAGACTGAGCAAAGTTAAGTATAAATATTGTAACTTCTAGGCAAGTACTAAAAAATACAAAGAGAGTGGGAGGGCCACGGTGGCTCAGCAGGCAAGAATGCTTGCCTGCCATGCCAGAGGACCCAGGTTCGATCCCCGGTGCCTGCTCATGTAAAAAAAAAAAAAGAAAGAAAGAAAGAAAGAGAAATATAAAGAGATAAAGTCAAGGATACAATGGATAAATTAAAAAACAAGATAAGAATTGTCAAATAAATAAAAAGAAAGTAGTAAAGGAGAAACAAGGGAAAAACTCAAACAAAGAAAAAAGTTGTATACCTGAACAAACACATCAAGAATTACATTAAACAAAAATGGTCTAAGCAAATTATTGAAAAGAAAAAGAATGTAAAATGTATTTTAAAACAAAGACAACGAAAACAGGCTCAGCTGTATGCTGCCTAACAGAAACTCACTTCAAATATAATCATCCATGCAGGTTAAAAGATATATCATAAAAACACTAACATGAAATAAGGTGGATTGACTATATATTAGTATCACATAAAATAGACTTTAGAGCAAAGAATTACAAAAAAAAAAACAATAAATCATGATAAAATAGTAAACTTATCAAGAAAACAACAACCATAAATACTTATGCACCAAACAACAGAGCTTCAAAATTAAACAAAAACTGACTTAACTGAAAGGAGAAATAGACAAATCCACAATTGTAGTTGGAGATTTCAGTTCTTCTGTGACCATAATGATAGACCCAGCAGATAGAAAATCGGCAAGGATGTAGAAGAACTTAAAATCACCATCAACTGACTGGATCTAAAACACTAAGACAACAACAAGAGAATACCTTTTTTTTTCAACTGCACATGGAACATTCAATAAGCTAAGCCATCTCCTGGATGATAAGGCCAACTTTAGTTATAAATATACACAACAAAATAATTTTTTGTAAGTTTTTTTAACCATAATGCTATTTGATTAGGAATTGGTAGCAGAAAGTTAATAGGAAAACTTCAGAACACTTGGATATAAAATAAGATACTTCTGCCAGTCAACCAAGAGGACAGCATAAGATGCTCCAGGGTTCTGTTGCCCCACCAAGTCTTTGTACTAGCAAAAACATGGCAGAGCTATCTTCCTTAATACTCTGAAACACAGTTAAAAGATTCAATAACTGAGCACGCATAGAATCAAGAAACTGGTAGTGTGTTAGTTAACCAAGTAGAAGAAGCCCTTGCTGTCCCTCCCCCCGCTTGCCCCCACCCTCCACCCCGCCCCACAACCTCTCAGGTGCAATGTGGAGTCAGCCTGCACTCCCATTGTAGGTACCTGGTCCTGTTCTGAAAGGAGGAGAGTAACTCCTATGTGAGGAGCAAGGTGACTGTAAGTCAGTGCCAATCTATAGGGTGGCATCCTAAAGGACTGGATTCAGGTTTTAATCACTGGCTTTGCCTTCCAGAATTTTTCCTTCAGCCAGAAGCAGCCCACACACAACTAAAGCAATATAAGAAGCAATTAAATAAAAGTGGCCTGAGGCAAAGAATTACTAGATTTAAGAATACAATAGAGTACTAGGGAGGGAAGGGGTAAAGTGTATTTCACAGGAAAGAGAAGGGGAATTCATATTCCTTAGAGTTTCAACAGCAGACTGTAGCTGGTAGAAGAAAGAATCAGTGAACTGAAAGGTAAGATAATTGAAATTATTCAAGCTTAGGAGCAGAAAGAAAAAAATGCACAAGCCTAAAAGAACTCTGTGACACTATCGGTGTGGACACCATATAAGCATATTGTATATGCATTATGGGAGTTTCACAAAGTGAAGAAAAAGAGAAAGGGGCAGAAGGAATATTGAAACAAATAATGGCAGAAAACTTCCCAAATTTAATGAAAGACATAATATGCATTCAAAAGCACAATGAACCAGAAAAGGACAAACTTTAAGAGAACCACACCCAAATACACAGTGGAAAAAATTTCAAAGACAAGGACAAAGAGAGAGTTAAAGAAGCCATACAAGAAAAGTGACATGTTATATACAAAGGAGTCTCCAAAATATTGAGTGCCAATTTCTTACCAGAAACCATGGAGACAATAAGGCAGTGGGATAAAATATTTAAAGTGATGAGAGGAAATAATTCCCAATCAAGAATTTTATGTCTAGTGATACTGTGTTAAAGTGAGGGAGAGATTAAGATATTCCCAGAAAAACAAAAACCGAGGGAGATGGTCACAACTAGACATTTCCTACAAGCTGTGCTAAAGGGTGTTCTTCAGACTGAGAGGAAATGACACAAGACAGTGGATTAAAGTGTCATCCAGAAATAAAGGCTTCTGGTAAAGGTACTCATATGTGTAACCATAAGTGCCAATATGTACTATTTTCATATGTAACTCCACTTCTTCCAGGTTCTAAAATGCAAATGCATAAAAAGGAATGAAAAAGCTAAGATTTGGACATAGACTATTTAAAGATATACTTTTTAACAAGTGCAACAAAAAGGTGTGAGATGGGGGTAAAGGAAAAATGTATGTGTACACTACTAAAATTAATTTGATATCAAATCAAATCAAATTATTGTAGATTTGGGATGTTAAACTTAAGTCCCATGGTAAACACACATGCACAATGTAGAAATGAGGAATGAGGAAATGAGAAAGAACACAAAAGGGTACACTACAAAAAATATATAAATATGAAGGTAGGCATTAATGAAGAAATTGAGGGACCAAAAAATGTTATAACACTTATAAAGACTGTATAGCAAAATGGCAGAAGAAAATCTTGCATTCACTGTAGTTACTTTAAATGTAAATGAATTACACTGTCCAGTCAAAAGGCAAAGACTGGCAGAATGGATAAAAAGGTATGACCCAATATTACAAACTTAAATTGAGCAATAAGTGTTTAAAAATATATTAAAAATCTCATTGTGGAAAATAAAATTAAAATGTTGAAGGAACTCTGAGTTAGAAGGTCTCCAGTGGAAATCTTCCTCTAATAAGTGGACTTCATCAAGTAATTTTTACTTTATTTTTTCTGGCTGCAGTTTCCAATCTATAAAGTGGATATAATAGTACCTGACCTAAATTTCTCTGTACCAGGAGTTGCTAATCCTTTTTGTCTGTTTCCATTTATGTTTTTAGAAACTATTAAGAAAACCAAGTAGTTTTTTGGTTGTATGGGTTGTATTTAACAGCATTTACAAAATTAGAAATAAAACCTGAGAAAATTTTAGATATTTAATTGTAATTCATTTTAAAGTAGCAATAATAAAAGTAATAAATCCATTATGTACCAATAAAAATGTAATATTTAATGAAATCTACATTTTCCAAGTCTATAAAAGTGAGTAGGTTGTAATTGTTTTAACTGTAGCTAGATCTTTTATGTCTAGCTTAATAGAAGACAGTTGGGTTCTTATACTTACTTCTACATTTGGTCTGCTGTGGTATACTATTTTGATCAAGGCCTATGAAGAAAATCCAGCCTCATGCGGATGTGTAGTTAGAAAACAGTGAGTGTTTGAATAGACATATCAAGTAATTGCAGATATTCTTCCTTAATACTTGACAAGTAGTAGTTCAAAGTACATTGCAATGTGGAAAATGTTAGTTCACAGAATCATGAAGATCTTCAAAATGAATTTTGAAATCTTCATAATAATGGCTCTCTTGGGAACTACAGAACATATTTTGGGAACGAGTGCATTATAGACTAGGAGAAAGAAATAGATCTGAAATTTAATGGATTAATGGATGTATATATGCAAATCATTAATATGTTTTAAAATAGTATGTATGGAATCATAAACAGAGCTGACAGATATTGTGTCTGTATATATGAGTACACAAAAAAGTCAGTGCCTTCACCAGGGCTAGAATCTATACCTCTTGATCTCATATTATTTATTCTTTCACTATGTCATCTTACTTTCTAAATGCCTTGCTGGGACAATACAAACCCTGTCTATTTTTCCTTTGGACTATACCTGAAGGTGTGTTGAACACTCTAGAATTGTTAGATATTTTTACAAGAATACTATTTACAAAAAAATAATATTTACAAATTACTATTCCAATTTAGCTTAGTTTCCCCCCCATTTTTTACCCTTAATATTTTTTCCTAAATAATCCTTCCCAAATATTGTCTGAATTTTTCTGAATAACAGCAGCTGTTCATTCCCAGGTTGGCTATGACCCTAAGCAGCAATGTCACCAAACCAGAGTTCTCTCATTGACAGCATCAACAAAACTAACACTTCCTGGATTCATGGGAAATAATAAGAAGAGTGAAGTTAAATGTTAAACGAAAATAATATACCTACCGGATTTTTTGGCTTTGGCAGATACATTTTAAAATGTTGGGATGTTTCAAATTCCATTAATAAAAAGCATATCTGCATGTTATTATATTGCAAAATTAAAGAATTTGAAGTACCCTCAGGTGATTCTCTATTGTGTTGCTTATTCAGTAGTCAATATCATATTGTTGCAAGAATTATATCAAACTACTACAAATATTTCTCATAGAACAAAAGTCAGGGTGACTTCATAACTTCCTAAATAACCCAGTGTAATAGTTAGCTTTAGCTGCATAACGTAACACCCTAAAATGTATTTTCTTAGCTTCTGATTCTGTGGGCTAGCAATTTGGGCTAAGCTGAGCTGAATAGTTATTCTGGGCTCAGATGGACTTATTCATGCATCTGTAGTCAACTGAGATGGCTCATTTCTGCAACAGAAGATCTTCTCTTCTGGCAAGCTAGTCCAGTGGTGGCCATTCAGATTTCTGAAAGAGACTGAAATGGGGAGCCCTCTTAAGAACTAGATTGTCATATCTACCACATACTATTGGCAAGAGCAAGTCATGAGCCCAAACCAGATTCAAGGAGTAGGAGTGCAGAACCCATCTCTTGGTGGGAAGAATTGTTAAGTAACATGGTACGGATTATGTTTATAAGAAGGAAAATAATATTGCAAGATTTTCAAGCTATCTACCACACTCATTTGCTAACAGGATCCAGAAAGCTACCACAAGTCCATTTTAAGCACAAGGAACAAGTTGTAAAGATGTGGAAGTAGAAATAAGAAAATGTGTGGGGAAAAATATCTAAATCTCCTAGGAAGAACACTTTTATGGTGACAGGGAGAGATAGAAAAAGCTGAGCCCTTAGGAAATAAAGAATACTTCAGTCTTTTCAGTCTTTGTTGTGTGGTGATATAACGTGTAACTAGGGGTAATGGAGGGCGAAATTGATGAAAAGAAAATTTGGTTAGAATTACATGAAAGTTCCAAGAGTGAAAATTAATATTCTATAGAATAATCCTACAGGTAAAGCAATGTATTGTGTGTGGCATAATCATTTGAAGAAATCCTATAAAAACACATTTTTTAAAAATTCTATAAGAAAGAAACTTGCCTTACACCTTGCAAAAACTGGTCATTTCATTTGCCCTTCTTACTCTCTATACTTACTTGCCAATGTCACCAATTTTTAAAGTAGCTTAGCCTCTACCCTCCATTTTCTAAGTCTTTGTATTATCCCTAATTGGGTCATGCCTGGTGTGTGATGACATCCCAAATGGCCACCCTGTTTCTATCATTTCTCTTTCCTACACAGTACTGAGAATTGAATTCCTAAAGTATCATCTTAGAATCACACTCTCCTTTAAAATGTACCATGTTTTATTTAGATCATCCTTATCAGTTCCTACTGTGTGCTAGGCACAGGTCAAAATTGGTTTTGCTATTTAAGACATCATCAATTTCCAATGGCATGGTTTCCTTTAAACCATTTCAAACAACTTTCTCATCTATTATTTTATTGCCCCTTTGTGAATTGGACAAACAGTTGCTGTTTGCTCCCTTCTACACATGTGGAAACTTGGGTCCTGTGATTATATGGAATTCACTGTGGCCACGTCACTATTGATCCAGTGTCCAATCTCCCAAGTTGAAAAAAAATTAAGACTGAAAGGCCGAGATAAAGCTGGTAAGATGATTTTGCACTCTTTGCTCTGTTTAAGCTGTTTACTTGAGAATGAGACTTTCCAAATTGCCCCTTGTTCAAAAATCTCTTGCCCTGTGAACTGTTGACAGGTTCTTCCTTCTGCCAGATTTCTCCTCCCCTCCTCAAAATGTCCAATTCTCACCTCCACCAAGGAATTGTCTCAGGGAATCCCTGGTTATAATAATGCTTTATATTTATACATTGCATTTAAGAGAACATTCACTTAGATTTTATTTGATCCCACATGGTGGGACCTACAAATGAAGGATCTAAATGTAACTCAGAGAAGTTAAGGGATTACCCAGGATCACAGCTAGTGAAAGAGCTGGAGATCGAGAAGATTGACTTTTATAAATCACTGGCTCAGACATTCCAGCTTCTCCATGGTGCCTGGGAATGGTGCTATTCCACACTGCATACTCCTTCTGATTATGTCTTCGTATTGAAGCATGGTCCCTCTTTCCCTTCCAACTCTGAGCTGCAGTTATGCTTCCCACTCCTTTAATGCTACTCTTGTTGCAATAGGATTGTTCTCATTTCTTGGTAGTTTTTGTCTGAACAGTTTTAACAGTTTGGGGAGTTTCCAGTATTTTCAATCAGAAAAAAAAAAAAAAAAGCCATAGCCACATTAGTCGTTCTTCAAAATAAATCCATCAAATGATTTCTGCAGTAAAACAACTGTTAGAGGTCTTTAGGTGAGGAAATCGAAAAAAAAAAAAAAAAAAGGGAGATTTTATCTGGCTAGTGTCATTTACTACTACTTCCATACAGCTCACAGCTCTCAGTTCACGAAATATAAAGTCTAAGGTGTCTTTCCAATATTTAAATGTTTATCGGGAGCTAGAAAAGTATTGATTTTGAGGACTGCATCTGCTGTGTGACCACAGTAACAATGTGTATTGCTATAATAGAATGTGTTCTTAACTGCCCATGTGTCTTTTCTGGTTCGTCCTGGAAGTGTTACCATTTCACCAGCAGGTTCAAGTTTCCACAACTAGAAACAGGGATAGTACTTGGTGAAGCCTCTTTGGTTCTCCTGTTTTCTACCAGTGTCTTTGGTGTTTCCTGATCACTTTTTTTTTTTTTAACATGGGCAGGCATGGGGAATCAAACCCAGGTTCTCTGGCATGGCAGGCAAGCATTCTTGCCTGCTGAGCCACCGTGGCCCACCCGTTTCCTGATCACTTTTAACATGCAGCATTGACTTAGATTTCCAGTGTTGAGAAGACCTGGTCATCCTCTCAAAATGATGAGCTTCTAAATCCAGGGAGTAGATGAGACATGGTGGAATGGTCCTTCATTGTATCCGAGCCCTGCAAGGGCTTTAGAGGGGGAATAACTCAAACCAATGCCATTCTCACCTGCCAGATTTTTAGTCAACTGATGTGCCAGATATTCGACAGAAGAATGATGAATGAAGAATAAAAATGTTTAGAAAACTTGAAGGGTTGTCTTATTGTGAGATCTGTTCAGAGCACAGATGAAACGTAACGTGATAGATTAGAGTCACAGTTTAGAAAAAAGAAAATCACATAGCTACTGATCCTCAGGCAAAAATCAGTAGCATGAAGAAGTGCAGTAAAATAATTTTTTTTAGGAAACTATAGGATTTGGGGCCTGGCCTGGGCTACACTTCTGGCCTGGGGTGATGCCCAGTTCTAGGTCTCTGCTAGACAGGAGAACTGCTAAGAAGCGAGAATCACTTTGGTGGGGCTGGATCCATTTGAGTGCTCTTTGGGACCAACTCTGGGGAATGGCCACAAGAAATCCTGTATCTCCAACTTGCAAGAAACAAACCTCTCAGGTTATACATTATATATATATAATGGACATTATTTTATATATATATATATATATAATGGACATTATTATATATATATAATGGACTCCTAGATTGAGTAGGAACCAGGAGCAGAATCAGTGCTGCTAAAGACTGAGGCTCAATTTCCAGATCTACCCCCAAGTTGCAAATCAGCCTTTATGACTAAGGAATGAGGGTGGGCTAGACCAAGGCAGGGGGAGCCTTTAATCCAGAATTCTTCCTACAAGTGTTCATAAACTTACTTTTCTCTGTTGTGTTGTTATTAAGCCCTGGGAATGACTAAATATTTATGGCAGTTGAATTCACTTCCTTTGTCCTTCCTGGCTAACATGTAGGTGGTATCAGGTAAGGGGGGTTAGGCACCCATCCACCTGAAATCTGACATTCATTCTGCTTTATGTGCTTCACTAATACAGCGGAGACTCTGGGGTCAAAGGGAGGATTAGGAGCTGAAGCAAAGGTGGTACAGTCCTCTAGGCCTTAAATCTTCAACATGCATATAAATAATTCAAAATTTTAGATTATGAACTTGTTCATAAAGCTAGCTTTTGCTGGCGATATGACATACCAGTATAAATGAAAGAATCGTTTCTCAAAGAGAATCGGAAAACACAGAGTTCCGTTTTCCAATTTATTTTCAGGAAAGAGCTTCTAAGTCTCTGCAGGCATTTTTCATTGTAAAAGTAATGCCTGCTTCTTATACAGAAATTGAGACAATGTAGGAGGATATAAAAGAGAACATATAATATTCCCCTCTCCCTGCTCTGTTCTCTTCCTTGGAATCCAATTCTCTAGGGATAAGAATTGCTAATAACCTGATTGTAGTCTTGTACAAATGTTTCTGTGAATTTATAAATATACATACTTAGCACCCACACCCACACACACCTGCCCCGTGCCCCTGTGTGTGTGTGTGAAGTGTATAATGTATATAGCTTTTACAGTAACTTGCTCATTCAATCGATACTGTTCCACTTACACTTAGCAGTTTAACACATAGACTTTTCCAAAACAGAATTTATCTGATTTTTCAAACATGGCATGCAATTTTAGTATATATATATACATATATATATATATATATATATATATATATATATATTTTTTTTTTTTTTTTGCATGGGCAGGCACTGGGACTCGAACCCAGGTCTCCAGCAAGACAGGCAGGCGAGAACTCTGCCTGCTGTGCCACCATGGCCCACCCACAATTTTAGCATATTTTGAAGAGCACAACTGAGTAACCAGTCCCTAAGGATGAACATTTAGGTTTTTCAAAGTTTCTACATTTAAAAGACTATTTCCAAGAATACAAATACTGTGTCTATACATCTAAGCACGCATTATATATTGTTTTCTCTTTTAGCACATATTCCTAAAAATGGAGTTTATAGTTAGAAGGGTATTAATAACTAAAATATCTGCATATCATGACAAATTGTTCACCAAAGGGTTGTTCACCAAAGAGTGCCCGATTCTTTACTTCTCACCCAAAATGGCTATTACCAGTCATTGTGCCCTTAGCCAAACTGATAGGTAAAAGATTGCAGCTCTTGGTTGTTTTAACTTTCATTGTTCAGTGAAAGTGAAAATATCTTATTTGATGTTGAGCATTTGTATTTCCTGTCCTGTGAGTTGCCTGTGCATGGTCTTTGTCCCTTTGAAAAATGTTTCTTTATCATAGTGATTTATAAGAGTTCCTTCTATCTGAAGGATTTTACGTGATACATAATATGAATATTGCTAACATTTTGGGGATTTCTTTGTTCAGACACAAGTTTTAAATTGATATGTAAAAAGGCATCTATTTTTCTTTTGTTTATGGCTCGCAGATTTTGTGTCTGTAATGCTTGAAACATTCTTCCCTAAGATTATGAAAATACTCACTTGTATTTTATTCCAATACTTCTACGGTTTCATTTGTTCAAAAGTATTTAAACCTTAAATTCATCTGGGATGTATCTTAGTGTGAAGTTTGAGGGAGGGATCCAACTCTATTTTTTTTTTCAAAGTGACTATGTGACCATTCAAAATACCAGTGATAGAATACTTCTTTCCCCCATGATTTCAAATGCCATTTTTATCATACAGCAAATTCCTATAAAGATTTTACCTATTTATCAATTATTGTGGACCATTAGATGATCTATTCTCTTACAGGAACTACATTATTTTAAGTACTGTAGCTTTATAAAAACAATTTAAAATCACATATGAATATGTCTTCCTGATTATTCTTTTCAGTATTGTCCATCCAAGCCTTAGAGATATTTTTAATTCTTGATGGAATTCATTAATTTTTTAAAAAGCTACTCACATTGATATTTCATTTATTTTATACATTGATTTAAGAAGAATTTATATCATTACATTATCAAGTCTTCTTATTCAAGATTAAGCGCTGCTGTCCCATGTTAAGAGTCTTTAAAATTTCCCTCACTTGTGTTTTATGGTTTTCTTCTCTGTTATTATTTGTTGCTTATTCCTAGGCATTTCATATTTATTTTTGCTATTTCTTTTATTTCAGTCATCTTTGCTTATTACTAACATTTGTAAGAAATTTTTTAATTGGTACCAAACTAAGTTTTAAAAAGTACAGTTAATATTCTGAGTTTTCCCTCCAGGTATACAGTCCTAAAATAATCTGCAAATAATCTACCCTACTAGAACGTAAAGTCTATGAGGACAATCAACCATCTTTACTTACATGGTGTGGTAGTTAGATTCAGTTGTCAACTTGGCCAGGTGAAGGCACCTAGTTCTGTTGCTGTGGACATGAGCCAATGGTATGTGAACCTCATCTGTTACTCATTACATCTGCAGTCAGCTAGGAGGCGTGCCTACTGTAATGAATGATGTTTTAGTTAACTGGCTGGTGCTTAAATGAGAGAGCACAGCCCAAGCAGCTCAGCATACCTCATTTCAGCACTCGCAGCTCAGCCCAGGCCTTTGGAGATGCTGAAAGGAATCAGCCTGGGGAAAGTTGTTGGAACCCAGAGGCCTGGAGAGAAGGCCAGCAGAGATCGCTCTGAGCCTTCCCTCGTAAAAAAGAACTTCAGATAAAGGTTAGCTGCCTTTCCTTTGAAGAACTAACAAAATAAATCCTCTTTTATTAAAAGCCAATCCATCTCTGGTGTGTTGCATTCCGGCAGCTAGCAAACTAGAACACATGGTATCATGTATCATAATCTTAGGAGCCTATTACATGGCTGGGACTCAATAGATCCCTGGATTAATATTTGTGGAATGATTGGATGAAGTAATAACTCTACCTCCCTTTAACAAAATTTCATGTTTCTTCACCAGTTTTGAACACTAACTATAATGGTAGGCATAATTGTATACTTTTTATTTAAAATGCATTGCTTCAGATGTTTCACTCCTCAGCATGAAACTTTCAATTGGCATAAATATTGTTTGCTTATCAATGAAATTTCTATCTATTCCTGTTTCTCTAAAAGTTTTCTTTTCTTGAATCAGGCATTGGTAATAAGTATTTTCAAATGTTTTATTAGTACATGCCAAAGCCATCACCTGTTTTTATTTTTCCTTTGACTTGTTATTGTGCTGAATATTATTAATACAATTTTAAACATTGGATCAGTTTTGGATTTCCACACCAAACTTCACCTGGGCATGGTGAATTAATCTTTAAATGCAGGGCTGGAATCCATTAGCCAATTTTTTTATTTAGGATTTGCATCAATATTTCTAAATGAGATTGGTCTTTAGTTTTCTTTCTTAGTTCTATTTTTGATATGGCTTTCATATAAAGAGGTAGGATGGTTACTTTCTGTTCTAGTTTGCTAGCTGCCAGAATGCAACACATCAGAGATGGATTGGCTTTTACTAAAAGGGGGTTTATTTTGTTAGTTCTTCAGAGGAAAGGCAGCTAACTTTCCACTGAGGTTTTATCTTATGTGGGAAGGCACAGCATGGTCTCTGCTGGCCTTCTCTCCAGGCCTCTGGGTTCCAACAACTTTCCCCGGGGTTACTTCTTTCTGCATCTCCAAAGGCCTAGGCTGAGCTGAAAGTGCTGAAATAAGGTATGCTGAGCTGCTTCGGCTGTGCTACGTTGTGCTCTCTCATTTAAGCACCAGCCAGTTAAGTCAAACATCATTCATTACTGCAGGCACGCCACCTAGCTGACTGCAGATGCAATGAGCAATGGATGATGTTCACGTACCATTGGCTCATGTCCACAGCAACAGAACTAGGTACGTTCACCTGGCCAATTTGACAACTGAATCTAACTACCACACTCTCTTTTTCAGTGTTATAGAACACTTTAAATAACTTCCAATGAATTTCTGACTTGGAGCCCTTTTCCCTCAAATTCTGCTTGTCTCAAGGAAAACTTAACCAAAGTCCTTCTTGGTGACAGCCTCCCTTTCCCAGGTTTGAACTATGTATGATTTTGATATCTGGCCTTTTCAGGTTTGGCAAGAATTTGTAGTTTTTGCCCTCTTGACAAGAAGCTATTAAAATTATTCTGTGTGCATCCTAGGCATGTACATGCTGGAATACTTGAGAACATGCTCTTTGTTTCTTCAAAACAGATTTGAATTTCATTATGTGATCCTCCTTTCTGGGTATTACTATGTTTATTTTCATAACTCTTATTGGTAGAAACTTATGTTACATATTATTAAAGATCTTGATTAGACACTATGCTTTTGCTATAACTAAATATTTAAAGAGATAGGTCCTGAAGAAGATTGTTTATCATTCAACTTCTATATAATAATTTTGAAGCACTGCTATCAATTGAGAGAGAAGTGCAAGGTAAAATTAGAGTGTGGTCACCAAAAGATGCCAGTACTATGCTGCAAAAGTTCTGACATTGTGGCAATATCTAGGTGAGTTTTACAAAAGGTGGTATTTCATACGCAACAGTATAAGTATAGAAACCTGATGTATTTGGGAATAACTATATTAACTGAATAACTGATGCTGATGCATAACTTGGAATGATATTCTGTTCACTTACCTTTTAGGCAGGTTTTAAAGCTTCTTTGGTGGATCTAGAATCTAGAGAAGATGCTGGTATAAACTACAATTGGGATACTGTGAAAGAGATCAGATTATTAAAATTCATGGTTTAGGACAAATTCTCCCTTACAGAGTGGTTACTATGTTGGGCAATGCTGGCTTCTGATATTCAATTATTCTAGAATATTGAGGCATTATTAAGTATCAAAATAAAAGTATTTTGTGGCTATAAAGCCATATTTTGATATTTTTTCAAATCTGAAATATGCATTCTTCTGTTTAAAGTGTCTTCAGAGATTTACCTGCTGCATTACAATTTCAACTGGAATGAAAGTGCATTCTTTCAAAAGCAGCCTTTGTTGTTTAAAATTCTCCCAAGTTATGTTACCATTTTTATTCTAAGTGTTTGTATTACCAAAGAGGTTGAGCAAATTAAATTTATTGTTTATTTTTATTTTCCCAGAGACTGTTTGGATTCCTCCTACATTTGTAGGACCCTGAAGGGTTTCCGGGAAATGGGAGAAGCCCATGGAAGTAGGACTCGGGAAGATGGTACAGACAGGAAGTTGCAGAGGTCCCCAGGGGCAAATTCAAACCTTTCCCTTGTTACTTAATGTGTCAGTTTGAAACTGTCATGTACCCCAGAAAAGTCAAGTTCTTTAATTATCATTCAGTATTGCTGGGTGGAATCTTTTTTATTGTTTCCATGGAGATGTGACCCACCCAATTGTGAGTGGTAACTTCTGATTAGATGGTTTCCATGGAGAAGCGTCTCCACCCATTCAAGGTGGGGTTGCTTACTGGAATCCTTTAACAGGGAATCATTGTGGAAACAGCTTCAGAGCCAACAGAGCTTACAGGATCAGAGACCTTTGGAGATGCAGAAGGCAAATGAGGAGAGACAGCTAGCAGACATCACCATGTGTCCTCCAGTTGAGAGAGGTGTTGTGGATAGTACCACCTTTCTCGAGTGAAGGTAACCTCTTGTTGGTACCTTAATTTGGACATTTTCACAGCCGTAGAACTGTAAACTTCCCACTTAATAGAATCCTCTTTTTAAAAAGCCATTCTGTTTCTGATATATCTCATTCGGCAGCTTTAACAAACTAAAACACTTAATCAGCTCCTTACTCCAGGACTGGCTTCCTTCCTTTTATTGCCTTCCTTTTCCCCTGAGGACCAGGTCCATTTCCTGAAGGTCTAAACCTCCCCCTTGCTCAGTGTAGAGGGTATGTTTAGGTGTATTAATTGTATGGGTATATGTTATGTGTTTGATATATATATATGCAAATATCAGGAGAGTTATTATAAGAATTAGCTCACTTGACCATAGGGATTGGCAAATCCCAATTCCTTAGAGCAGACTGCCAGTGAGAAACTCAATGATGGTATAATCGAATCCCCCAGTTGAAGCTGGCTGGCTGAAGTAAGGATAAGAAATTCTTTCTGACTGCTGAGCTCAGTTCTCCCTTTAAGGGCTCCAATGGATTGGATGAGGAGTCTCCTCTCATTGCTGAAGGCTATCTCTTTTGTTGATTGTAGCTCAGCCGTACATTCAATCAACTGACTAATTATTTAAATCTGTCTATGGAAAGCCCTCACAGTTATAGCCAGGCCAGTGCTTGCTTGACCAAACAACCAGACAGCATAACTTAGCCAGACTGACACATGAAGTTAACCATCGTACTACGATAATTTATTTTAACTAGGGGCTCTTTCCAGTCTTCCAACTGAGTGAGATTCAAGCATGAAGGACAGAAGAAACTCATCCCCAGATGTTGAGGTTTTTTTAGTGGGAATAGCATCTGAGAACAGAGTATGAAAGACTGAAGCCAAGATATCTTGCTTTGTAAAATGAGTACCAAAAGAGTAATATATTTTGTTGTGGTACTGAAATCACTAAATGCTTGTATAGATGCTGTCAAATGTTAAAGTCGTTCAGGATTTCTTCCTATATTCACCAAATAATATATATTAATGGATAAAATGTTACCATGAGTACAGTGAGTCAGAGCACAGTTTAGGAGATCTAAGATATTGCAGGCAAATGCTAGCACAGAAAAGAGAATTGGTCACACTATTAATATTGGAACATATATTTAGAAATATATCAGAAAAATTTATTTAGCAAAAGTAACATAATTCCCACTTTATGCATTAAGTAACAAGATGTAAATGGGAGGTACAACTGTTATAACTATTCCAATACTCAAACATAAAGAACTCAAACCAGAGGAATGAAGAGTTTAAGGTACAAGATACCAAGAAGAATGTCATCAAAATTGTGGCATCCCAGGTGGAAAAACAGAGAAGTGAAGAAAGAACTGTTGCAATGATTGAATTAGCAATAGAGTAGGCAATAGATTGGAAATTTCACTATCCGGTTGACCAGTCCTACTGGCATGTTGAACCACAGAATTCTGGTTGAATTTGATTTGGAGAAGAATGTGATCTGGTTGTCCATGGATGCAGAAAGTGAGCATGAGTTGACCTGATCGTGAAAGGTAAAAACTAGAATAGAAAATAGGCCATATATTATTGTTAAATAGAGTTGAGAGGTAATTGTTTAGAAGTAGCAAAAAGGAGCAATAAAGAATAAATCCCCATTTGTTGAAGAAATTATTCTTTCTGAATTGAGTGGACTTAACAGTCTTGTCAAAAATCAATTGGCCATAGATGTGAGGGTCTATTTCTGAATACTCAATTCAATTCCATTGGTCAATAAATCTGCTCTTGTGCCAGTACCATACTGTTTTGACCGCTGTAGCTTTGTAATATGCTTTAAAATGAGGAAGTGTGAGTCCTCCAACTTTGTTCTTATTTTCAAGATGTTTTCGGCTATTTGAGGCCCCTTACCCTTCCAAATAAATTTCATAATTGGCCTTTCCATTTCTGGAAAGGAGGCTGTTGAAATTTTGACTAGGATTGCATTAATTTTGTAAATCTTTTGACTAAGAATTAATACCATAAAGATATGTAGCCTTCCAATCCATGGGCACAGAATGTCCTTCCATTTGTTTAAGACTTCTTTGATTTCTCTTAGCAATGTTTTGGTTTTTCTATGTCCTTTACATTCTTGGTAAAATTTATTCCTAGACACTTAATTCTTTTAGTTGCTATTGTAAATGGATTGTTTCTTGATTTCTTCCACAAATTGCTCTTTGCTAGTGTATAAAGACACTACTGATTTTTGCATGTTGATCTTGCACCCTACCACTTTGCTGAATTCATTTATTGTTCTACTTGCTTTGTTTTAGATTTTTCATGACCTTCTATATATAGGATTATGTTTAATGCAAATACTGAAAGTTTTACTTCTTCCTTTCCAATCTGGATACATATCATTTCCTTTTCTTACCTAACTGCTCTGGATACAACTTCCAGTACAATATCAAATAACAGTGGTGACAGTGGGCATCCTTCTCTTGTTCCAGATCTTAGAGGGAAAGATGTCAGTATTTCACCACTGAGTATGATGTTAATGGTGGGTTTTTTTTTTTCATATATGCCTGTTTTGGTTTCCTAAAGCTGCCAAAATGTGATGTATTAGAAATGGACTGGCTTTTACAAAGGGGATTTATTAAGTCACAAGTTACAATTCTAAGGCCATGGAAATGTCCAAATTAAGGCATCAATCAGAGGATACCTTCACTGAAGAAAAGTCAATTGCCTCTACATCCCTCAGTCACATGGAAAGGCACATGGTGACATCTGCTGACCCTTCTCTCCTGGTTTGGTTTCAAAATGGCTCTCTCAGCTCCTGTATGTCATTCTGGTTTCTGCTGCAGCATTTTCTTTCTTAGCTTCTCTTAAAGGACTCCAGCAAGTGGATTAAGACCCAACTTGAATGGGTGGGGTCACATCTTCATGGAAACAACCTAATTAAAAGGCCCCACCCAACAATAGGTCTGCCTCCCAAGGTTGGATTAAAAGAACATGGCTTCTCTGGTGTACGTTACAGTTTCAAAACAGCATATGTGGTTACACGCAATTGGTATACAGACTTTCTCTTTGGTTGTTTGTAAAGGTTTGGAAAAAGATGGTGGTTATGGTAGCACACTATGTGAGTGTAATTAAAGCACTGAATAATATAGGTGAATTTGGTTAAAAGGGGAAATTTTAGATCAGATACATTACTAGAGGAAAAATTAAAAGATGGACATAGGACTGTATAACACAAATGAATCCTATTATAAATGATGAACTATAGGAAATAGTACAAATATAAGAATGCTCTTTCATGAATTATAACAAGTATACGACACTAAAACAAAGTGTTAGTAATAGGGTGGTATATGGGAAAAAATAACACCTAATGTAAACTATGGACAGTAATTAATAGGACTATTTTAATAATCTTTCATCAACTGTAATGAAGGAAACTACTGTTTAGATGTCTTTTCATCAATCGTAACAAATGTTCTTTATCAATGCAAGGTATTGGTGGTGGGGTGATAAATGAGAATCTTGTATTTTATGTATGACTGTTCTTTAAATCCACAAATTCTCTAATAAAAAAAATGACTGATGGGGAGGAAAAAAACAATGAAACCCCATCACTTGTGATAAAAAATATATAAAAATTGAGAGAATAAATTGCTATCACTTGAGATACCACCAAGGAAGCTGGGTCTTTGGATTAGAGGCAGGTTTTAGCTGGGCATTAGGTAGGAGGAAGCAGCATTTGAAATATGAAGAAAGTCTGGTAACTATGGAAAGACAGCTCCAGGGGACACAGAGGAAGATTTTCATGTTGGAGGGAATCGGAGCCTTGAAGTACAAAGTCAAGTGGAAGGAGGGGGTAGTTGCTGATGTTATAGGTGTTGACTGACAAAAGCACACATCAGAACCTTTGTGGATTTGGTCTCATGTTGAGGAGGGTGGAAACTGTACTTGATGCCCCTGAGGCTTTGGCACTTAAAATACTTTCGTGTCTGCAATTTACAAAATCAGTATTTAGTATTATTGATTTAAAACAAGCAATCATATAAAAAGCTAAGCATAATTTCAGTTAACTCCTTTTTCCTACAATTTATCCATTTGTGGTTAATAGGTAGTCTTATTATTAGCCTGAATAGCACAGAATGGGGTAAAACCAAGTGGGAAGCTAATTATGCTGAGATGTGCTCCATGGCACCTCCTACACTGAAATTCATGGCAGACTCTATAATTCCAAAGTCCAATAGCAAAGTCGTGATTTTGCAACAGAAATCCAGCTTTATGTGTACCTAAGAAATGGCAGCTCTCCTTCCTCTGCATCACCCATATTGTTTTAATCCTGTTCCCAGGGTTAGAATGCAATTATTTTATTTAGCTTGCAAATTTCAGTATCATTCTGAGGTCAAACTTGTTAGGATGCTGGTATTGAAATGAATCACATTTCTAGACTCTGCTGTAACACTCCAGAATATTACATGAGGAAAGAGGGTCAAGGTGTATACCAACCTGAAGTGAAATAAATGTTATTGATTTTTATCACAACGATGGTGTGATTTTCAAGTGATCAGCATGAATAGATATTTGAGACCCTGAACAGCTTTCTAAAATGAAATTCAAAGAAATAAAGAGCCCCCCTTTAGAGTCAGAAAATATGATACCAAAAATTGAAATATTTTCTCCTACAGAATTTCTTTTTGTATTTTAGAGTATAGATTCTCACTGAAGAACACACTTGCCGTAGAAGTTAATAAGCATCATGTCCTTGTTCTCCTCAGTTGAAATAAATATTCTAAATCAAACATTATTCTTTGATATTTTATATTAAAGAAACCCTGAAATATTCAACAAATATTTTATGTCCCTTGAAAGTATAGAGTATGACAGCTTTAGACTATGATGCAGATGTGTGATAGCATTTTCCTGAATAATATTCTTGTGAATTAAATTGGAATGCAGAGAAGTAGTTTAAACTCAGTATTTTCCAGTTGATAATTAATTATTAAATGGAACACACAAACGCAAATGTGAATTTCTTCAGTTTACTAGATGACTTTAGAGGACATTTTAAAAATTGAAGTGAAATCTATTGCAGTCCTACCCAGTCAACATGCTGACAAAATGTTTCCATATGGCAATTTATCGATAAATTTGAAAATAGAAATCCCTAGCATGCATAGCTTTAAATTATCAAGAATGTCTACTCATCTTGTTACTGCATTGTCTTAACATTGTTCAGATATTAACCATATCTTAGAAGGAAAATATATTATTCTCATTAGTATTCTGAATTTCAGTCTCTAACATGTGCACTTTAAATGTAATGCCAGAGACATGAAAATGTGAACAGGTGTTGTTACTAAAATTAGTACAGGAAAATGAAAAAAAAAAAAGGAGGTTTATCATATCTCAATTCAAATTAGCATATAAACATAATGAAATAAATTTTTGTTTGCAGCGGAGGGGTTATATGGAAATTTGGCCTATGATTTCATTTCCCATACCCATATGGCTTAGTAGAATTTGAAACTTTTATGTAGACGAGTGGACACATGTCAATCTCAACCTGAAAAAAGAAAAGGTACTGGCATTTTAAAAAGCACTTAAAAAAAAAAGGAAGAAAAAAGCAAACACTGAAGCACTGCTTAAACAGTAATTATCTCTCATTAGCATTGTATTGCATTATACAAGGGTGTGAATTAGACTCTGTGAAGCACTCTGAAAATATTAACTTACCAAATTCAAGGTAACCCACAGACCACTGGAGATATGCCCAGGTGCCTTTGAGACTAATAGAACACTAGATATAAGAAAGAACAATTTGATTATGGTAATATCAAACTCTGCAGGTTATGAGAATTTAAAAGTAAATACAAATTTAAAGTCAAAGCAGAACATTCTTAAAAACTCCACAATATGCAACTTTTTGTCAGTATAGTAATGCTTCTATATTTTTCGTATATAATCTTCATTATCTCTCTATAGTATGTATTCTATTCTAAGCAGCTCTAGATAGAGGTACCTCATTCAAATATACTCTTGGTGGACATTAGAGAACATTAGCACTAGTTTTCAGGAAGAAAATGAATGTGGTGATTTCAATATATAAAAGAACGTCGTTTTCTTTTTCTCAGCATCGGAAGTAATTAGAAAAAAATACCAAGGTATTGGGGATGGTCCAATCTCAATGGAAGACAGTGGTTTTGTTTGTGGGTGTATTTAATATACAGTGCTTCCATTCATACCGGCTTTTTAGAAGTACATGGAAAACTCATAAATGTAAGTCAGATTTTCATGCTTGTGCTCCATCAAGCTTAGACCAACTCCAGAATTAAATCTAATGTTAATAAAAGAACTACATAGTATCAGACTGCAGACACTATTGCTCAATCAAGAGTCTTCCTTCCTCTAAGATGGCAAAAACATGTCTTTGCAATCTGTGCCCATTGAATTAAATGACTAATTCAAGAGCACTGACTCCCCTCACCCTTTCCAACTTTATCTGTCATACTGAAATGTTTTTGTTCAGTGCTATTTTAGAACTTTTCCAAAAGTCATTTATTTTCTTTCTTTTTGGGTGGAAAGGAATGGGATTACTATAAGGTGGTAAAGACCAGAAAACAAACTGGTATAACCAAATTCCCTTTCTGTCATCAATTTCATGAATATCTTGATGACAAGTCATAGAGTAATAGATATATTCAAAAGTGTCATTTCCACTAACTAGCCCCAATTTAAAACAGGATATCCCATTCTCTCAATTGCCTGACAGGAACTGTCTTTGGATGAAACAGACCATATGTTTTCCAAGGTGGAAAACAAAGATGTGAAGGATTTGGTGGGAAATTATTAGACATTCTTCACAAGGCTGAAGGAAACCAGCAGAAGCATGTGTGAGCAGCCCTTTGAAGGAGTGGCTCATAACCAATTTGGGAAATGTTAATCCCAGACATAGAGAAATATTTAGTTCATGGAAGGAAGAGTACATTTCCTAACCATGCAGCTATTTAATATTTAGTTCCATGGAGTGAAGAGTTTATACGGGAGGTTCTTTAGCTTCCCTGCTAAAATAATTCCCTGAGGATGCTCTTCAACCCTTATCTTAAAATACACCACTGAATCTTGGAATGGTAATGATTTCCATTGCTTTTATGGGACTTTGTCAGTATTTTCTCAAGTTTGAGTATGTGAATTATTTATTTCCCAAAAATAGCTAGGGAAATATTCACAGATACTATTTAACAACTATCCCTTCATTCCAAATTCAACTAGAAGTAACACTTGCTTGGTACCATTGCATCTGTATTTATGAAGAGAAATAACATTAATAATCCAAGAATGGCTTATATACCCTGAGCACGAATGTCATAGTACTAGTGATTCTTATTCGGTTTAATCATCTGGTATTGGTAATGTGCAATATGTTTGTTATCATTGATAACCAATATTATAAGGTCTTCACTTCTTATTTTTTAACTAACTTTCTAATTAAAGAAATTTTAGGTTTAAAGAAAAATCACACAGAAAATACAAAATCCCCATATACCCCCTCCATTATTAATACTTTGTATAAGTGTGATACAAGGTCTTCATTTCTTAAGTCAGTTAACATTTATTGAAGGCATCTACATACCAAGTTGTGTACTAGGCATTGGAAAATCAGATATTAGCAAGAAAAATATCCTGTAAAATACCACGTGTTGTAACTATCAAATTTTCTAAGAGCTAATGGGAACAAATAATCTGTTTATCAAGAGATATTTATTAAATACCTAAGATATTCCAGAGATTATGGCTAGTTGCTGGAAACTTAAAAGCAGATAAAAAGGATGTACCCATTGCCTGCACAGACCATAGTGAAAGAAGTCCATTAAAAAGAACTATAATGAAATATGAACAATTCTGAAAGGGAAGTACAGATTGCAGTACAGCAGGCATACACAACTGGACCAACCAAATAATATTCCAGGCAATCAAGAGGTGAAGGTGAATCAATTTCCAGGAGGAAACATGTAAGTTGAGACCTAAAGAAATACTCATCGTTACAAGATCAAGGCAGAGTGGGGAGTGGATAGGGAGTGTGTAGGCAGAGAAAACAACATGTGTGAAGGTCCAGGGGAAGAGAAGTATCCAAAAGAAGTTCAGTATGCTGGAGCTCAGTCTTTAAGAGTAGGCATCTGACAAAAAATGAGGATAAAAGTATATGCAGGGAGCAGAACATGAAAGGTCTGAAGCACTACCTTAATGCTTGGTATTTATTTTAAGACTAATGAAGAGTCACTTAGGTAGGGAAACAACTATCTCACTTTTGGAAATATTACAGTGGCTGCACTATGGAAAATAGATTGAGAAACATACAGAGAGGCAATGTGGATTTTGTAACGGTCTTCCAGACAAGAATATCAATGTTTTAGACTAGGGCAGTTTGGGTGGAGAAAAAAAAAAATGGATGGATTGAAAAGATATTTAGACATCGGCACAACAGTTCTTGGTGACTGGTAAATGTGGAGAAAGAGAAAGAGGACAGGAAATATTATGTAATTACTAATTGCATATCATGGACTATGCAAGGAGGAACTATTATAGAAGATGAGGAGATTTGATGAATTCAGTTTTGGATATGCTGAATTTCAGATGCTTGCGTGATCTCTAAAGAATAATGTCTAACAAATAGTCCAGGTATCCTGAAGGGTACTTCCAATACAACTGGCTTGGAAGAATAAATTTGAGAGTCAATAATCTCTCAAACCAGTACAGTGAGTTATCAGAAAAGCCAAGAACAGAGAGTGCTTCAATAAAAGCAATTACAGACTTGTACCTTTCTACTCAAGAGCTTTTCTTCCTAGCTGTAAGTGCATCTCAGAAGTGTCAGAGAGGTAATGTCCATCAACAATAGATCTCATCCAATGTTGAACAGGAAACTCACAGATAAATTGTCTCAACTTTCCCATTCCTTTTCTGGGGATATTTCTGAGGTATATTCTACACTGTGCCCTAGATCTATCCAGTGGGATTAAGCAACCATTGCCCATGGTGATTACTTGCTTGTTAATTCACCCTTTATTGCTTCCTTCACTGCCTCATGTCATCACTTCTCCAGCTTTGTTTTTAGGAATCACCTCCAAAATTAACCAATTGCATTCATATCTTTGTCTCAGAATCTGTTTCAGAGAGAACTAAAATTAAATGATTGGTAGGAGAGTTTGTTCTATGATGCAGACTCTCAATGTGGTAAAATAGAATTCAATCATGCATCATTCAGATGGCAATAAGGACACCATCACTGGTGTAAGTGAGGTGGCTACAACTCCTGATATGCTGTAGCACTAGCATTACTGAAGCTTTCAGGTGGGGTGAATTGAGAGGGATACAGATGGAAGAGAATGCAATGCCTTATGCAATACCTCAATCTTTAAAAGATATGAATTCTTTGGTATCTAAAGGATTTAAAGGCTTGTGAAGTAGGTTGATTGTTGCTAACTGCAATAGGAGCCTTGCAGGAAAATGGAAGAAAATGACAAGCTCAAATTAGCCAACTAGCAACTCAAAGCATGGAGTTAAATAGCCATAAAACCTGTATGGCATCATATAAAGATATTTCCTATCTTATAGCCAGAAAGTGGGCTGGGATAAAAAAAGCAGGCTCAGAATTTGATGGTAAAATTAGTGGAAAAGGAAGCGGAAATCCCAGCCCCTGCAAGTTTCCAATACTTAAAGTCCGCGCCTGATAGAGTTCCTAAAGTGAAACATTTCTGTGAGTATGTTTGAGAAGCCTAAACTGCAGATTTCCCTGAGAATTCCCTTGCTAGAGAATGCCAGTCTCCTTTCACCTGTAGACCATATAAATGTCTCACCTGGGGCAAATGCCTCACAAAATGATGAGTACCCTCCCAGGAATATGTACCCACTTCTCCTTAGTGTTTTTGGCCCAATAACTAGAGTTAATGGTTTCATAGGGCCCCATGGGGGAAAAATGTCCCTGCTATGAGAGGAAAAAGATTAACATCAAAACAGCTATGGAACCTGTCTAGAATATACTGGAAAGGACCAGGAGCACATATCGGGGGTTAAATATTGTGAGTGATGGTTCAAAGAGTGAGGACAAAAGGCCAAATAAGGGAAAGTTCATCAATGTGGGGACACTGTCTAAGGATTCAATATTGAATGTCCTGGAAAGGTCACTTACATTCAGTCCTAATAGAATGATGTATTAGTTTCTTGAAGTATGGACAAAATGATGGTAATTAAATGGAGTTATCTAGAACTTCCCTGCTAGAGTATTGTGAAAGGAATCAAGAAGCTCAGAGAAGTGGATATGCCAGAGTGGATTTATCATGTAAGACAGAGACAGCTGTTTTTGATAGGAAGGCCAAAAGGATACTCCCTTTAATCAAATGATAAGGAATGATAAGGGCTAATGATGGGCGGGGGACTGGTATCACTGAGGAATTTAAGAAGTTCTGTCCTTTATAGGTAGTGTAGGTGACTGGTCCCTCTAGTGTCTATGAGAATGATAGGACTCTGGAATAAGGAAAGCACAAAACATCATTTAATCATCAGAGACAAAGCAGACATAATTACCATAATGGGCAGAATGACAACCAGGGGGAACTAACCTGCAGATATCTATAATTATGGCAAACAGACCATGCTGTTTTGAGAGTTGGGTGTAGGGAGGTCTACTGGCAAATAGAGTCCATGAATCTGGGTTATTTACCCAGTCTCTGAGCATATAATCAGCATGGATTACCTAATGCTTCAAGAACCCCCATGTTGATTGCCTAATCTATAAATTAAGATCCTCAGTGATAGGCAGAAAAAGCCAAATGAATGTTCCTGAAACAGTCTCAAACCCAGTCAAAATCTTAAGTTAGACTAATTGCCATCCTTTTGTGGAATGGCAGAGATTAGTGCCTCTTTCAAAGAATAAATAAGGCAGAGATATTGGTTCCATCGTATCTCTGTTTGAATTTACCAGTCTGGTTCCTGGAAAAACCAGATGGATCATGGCGGATGACAGCCAATTACGGCAACGTACCCAAATGGTAGCCCCAATTGTAGCCACTGAGATGGACATGACATATTTACTACAGCATATCAACGTAACCTCTAGAACTGCAAAACTATTAATCTGGCAAATGCACTCTTTTCAACCCCCTTCAATCATCATAAAGGAGATTCTAAAGCAATTTACATTCACTTGGGATGAACAGCAATATATATTCTTAGTTTTGCCCTAGATCTAAGTTAACTCTTCCTGTTACCTACCACATAAAGAACAAGTTCTTACACCTTGTATCTTTTACCACTAAGAAAGTGGCATAGACCTTACAAAATCACTTTGGATTTGGGAGACAACACATACAACACTTTGGAATGTTGTTCTTACCCATTTATCAGGTGATTTAGAAGCCTGCCATTTTTTGTGGGGCCCAAAGAAAAAGAGGGTTTGGAAGATGATACAGAAACAGACTGCTTGGCCATGTGTCCTGGCAGGTTCCAAGATATTAGGGGGGATATCCATGATAGATAAGGATGTCCTATAGGTTTGTTAGCAAGTCCTGATAATAAAGTCTCAATGCACTCCCTAGATTTCTGGAACAAGGCCAGGTTATATATACAGTAGAACTATTTTCTGTTCAAAAGTGACATTTAATGTCACATTAAAAGTGACATTAGCATGCTATTATGCCTCAGTAGAGATGAACACTTAACCATGAGATATCAAGTTACTATGCAATTGGAGTTTCCCATCAAGGTTGGTATTTGGCCATAAGGTGGATGGACACAGAAGCAATCTATCTTACAATGGAAATGGCAGTTTGGAACTGGATCTGAAAAAATCTGAGAGGCACAAGTTTTAGTTACATGAAAAGGTGGCACACACCACAATGTCATCTTCTTACCTTATGCCTATTGCATGACCAGGCGATAGGGAGGTTAAAGCAAAACATGACTTGGATCACAGGGGGGTTGGCTAGATATGTCTGCAAATGCACTATCACACCACTAGGGGGTGGTCTTAAATGATAGTGGTGAAAGAAAATATTCCCGAGGGCAGAGCTTCAAACAATACAGCTGGCCATTAACTTCACGAGGTACAGATATATATGAACAGCAGTGAATGGTATAGTTGTTTTTCAGTCAGAGGGCCTGTGAGGAGGAAGATTGGACAGTTGGAAACAAAGCTATCTGAAGAAGAAATCTGTGGATAAAACTATGAGAATATATGCAGAATCTATAGTTCTTTGTGTTTCCTAATCATGCCTGCCAGACATAATCTTCTAAAGAGAAGGCAATAAATAACCCCATGGACAGGAAGACTATCTGTGTATGTCAGCCAACCCCTGCTGTGAGCGAGCCACACAATGTTTGCACAATATACCCATGAACAGAGTAGCCACAGTGGCAGAATTAGAGGCTTCCCCTCACCAAAGCAAATTTAATTACTGGACATTTGAATAGCCAATGTATCTGCAACCAAGGCCAACACTGAGTCTTCAATATGATATATCTCTTAAGAAGACCAACAATCACTTGTTGGAAAGTTAACTATATCAAACAGCTTCCATTACGGCGAGGGGAGAGATTCAGAAATATTGGTATTGATGGACATGACATATTTACTACAGCATATCAACATAACCTCTAGAACTGCCAATTAATAACCATACCAGTATGGTTTCCAACTATGAGTTTGTCTTTCTTATTTACAATATCTTAGTCCCCCCCCCACACACACACACACTATATCAGAGTTCACAAAGTGTCTGATTTCTCATTACGGAATCCTGTGCAATATTGCCTTTTGTCAGTAAAAAGGTTTGATTATGGGCACATGACAATGCAATCTCCTAAATATTTTTTTCATTTCATGTGCTTTATTTTGTCTTCTTTCTTTTATGAAGATTAAGTGGGGTAGTAGGGAAAGTTAGATGTGGAAGGGAAAAGACAATAAGTGGTTACTAATGATCTGTTTTAGTGCTATAGGCAACTTGGGCTCAGTCTCATGGAGGACGTTGAGGACTCAGATTTTCTATTCTTACTATTAAAAATAGCTCCCAAGTAACCAGAATGATGTACATTAAAATGGTCTCTTAAAGGTGCAGCTGAGGTTCCAGTCTAAAGATGATGTCCTGCGAGGCTGGGACAACCCTTCAAGTTCTGGTCTATATTTTGAAACAGCCACTCTATAGCATCGTGTTTTTGAAAGGTAGAACACATGGTCTGGGAACCAAGGGGTGGAAATAAGACCTCCTTCATCATCACTCTCAGTGACCCATTTGCAGAAAATTGTATCTGGTACCCAGAAGGAGGATATTTCCATAGGGGCACCATTAAAGGTTTACTAAATCATTTTGACTTCCCCAGGCCAATAGACCAGCAAGCAAAGAAAGGAGTTATTATACAGGCAGTGGTATTGACTCTAAATATCATAAAGAGATGTAATTGCTACTAGATAGTATGACCAGAAAACAGTATATTCAGAATTCAGGAAATCCATGCACTGTAGCACCATATGGCATTTTCACGTCTCCCATTCCTGTGAAGAGGGATTTGTAGCAGCTGTGGCTGAGAAGGGCACATTAATCAGGAGCTCCAAACCCTCAAAGTTAAAGGTCTGGGTTACTCTACTGGGAAAACCACCTAGATTAACAGATGAGCTGGCTGAGGATAAGAAATAATAAAATGGTTGGTAGAGGTGAAAGATGATAAATATCAATTACAATCTCAGGACCAAATTGTGGTCAGGTAAAATGTAGCTTTTTCCCCTAATCCTTCGGCTATAAGTCTTTGTGTTGGAAATTGTGGCCAACCATCACCTCAATGAATCAGTGAAAAAATCAAATGGACTTAATTTGGGACACAAGTATACCCGAGTATGCAAGCAGTGGATTGTAGCAGTTGCAGTGAGGGCCCATGTCTTATCTCATTGGCACACATTTGAACATGTTGAAGCTGTTTACTGATAAAGACCTGACACTCTGCTATGTGCTTATATTGTGTGGAGAATTCTCTGTGTAGCAAACCAGAAGTGCTGGGGAACTATTGTCCCAGAGAAGCAGCCTTCAATTAAAGATAGATGGGGAATGGTGAATTCCATTGACTGGGATAAACTTGTGATGTGCTTTACATTCTCATCTGGATTTCCTCAGTGGTTTTGAAGATCAGTTGTCCACAACAGCAACTTGGTTGAATATGCACCATTCATTGACTTTCTTTCCTTCCCTACCTCATTTTTTTTTAGTCCATTAGCATGGTGTTTCTTGAGATCTCATCAATGGTGCCTTAGCATGGCTTGTTCTTGGGAAGATAGTTCTTGTTCAAGAAATTGTTCATAAGCAATCAGGATCTGAAAGCTAGAAGAGTCTGAGGAGAATAAGCAGGCAGGAGTTTCACAGACAAAATCAATAGGACCATTCAGTTCATGTCCTGTATGATGTTATTTAAGACAAAATTACTGGCAATTTGCTAATGTGCCTGATCAAGCATAGAAATAATTTTTCTGATAAGAGACACAGTGCAAGAAAATCTGTCTGTAGATTATAAATGGGTTTTTCTCTGAAGGGAATAGACATTTCCAGTATCAATACTCCAGGGAAGCAAGCACTCTTAAATTAGCAATGAAGAATTGGAAAGAAAAGTCTTAGATTAGAGAGAAGGGAAGCACTTATTTTTTCCTTCTCTGAGTCTCAGGGATTTCAAGGCCCAGAAGAAAGCATATGTCTAGAGTTCTCCTAGTGGAGAGAGTGAAGTGGTTCATACCACATTTCAAGTGGCCAGGGAGGCATTAAGTAAAAGAAATTGGGACAATCTGGGCATCTCAGCTCTGATCACAGCCATATCCAATAGGAGTATGTAAAATAGCATTTAAAAATTATGCTTATTTTCTGTTACTCTAAACACTGATAAATGGTTTTACATATTATGATCTCATTCAATTTCACTGTAGGTTTTAAGGAAAGACTATGAACCATACCTGCAAGAAAATGAGGTTAGATAAGTGCCATCACCACTTGATTCATTGGGCCAAAGTAATAGAAAGTCACTCCACCACCCCATTGCAGATGGAAGATGTATCTGCGAAAGCTGTGGTCACATTCGGTCAGCAGAGGCAGGGGTGGAATTTTATGCAGGGGTCAAGAGTGGTAGAAAATGGGAACCCATTCTCTGAGTACACTCAGGAATTCTCTGAGACAAAGAATGCACACCTTGAAGAGACAAAATTTTAGCATAGATAAGTGGGGCGTTAAGGGCATCTTATTTTCAATATTTATAGGATTGCAAATGTGTTTTGTAACCACAAGTTGCTGAGGCTAGGGCCATTTGAGTTTTTAAATTAAAAGGCAATGTTACAGGAGGTGAGAATTACAATGAGTAGGAATGATGATTCAAGTTGCATTGGAAAGATTTATTTTAAATATTTAAAATATGGGGATTAACAAAGGAAAGATTTCAGATATTTCTCCCTAAATATTTTTTTCAAAACAGTATATAACATGGTCACATCTGTGGTTAAGGAGATGGGCTAGCAGACATTTTTAGGGACCTCCCAGCTTTCTGTGATGGTTTGGAGGCTTTATGGGCCCCAGAGGATCATGTGCTTGAGGCCAATCCATTCCTGCCAATGTAAACCTATTGTAGGTGGGGCATTTTTATTAGGTATTTTATTAGGTATCAGTTGAGGCATGCTCTAGGTGGTTCTTAATTCTCTTACTGGAGTCCTTTATAAGAGGATGAAATTCAGAAAAAGAAAGAGAGAGGACACAGGAGACAGAGAAAAAGCCAGAAGCTCAGAGAGAGAGCCACAGATGCAAGAAACTGACAGCAATAAGGCTGGATGAGAAGGGGTAGACCAGACGACACTGCCCTGTGTCTTGCCATGTTGCAGAGGAGCTGAGGATCATCAGCAGCCTGTCACTAGACAGAAAACATCACCTTGATGGTGTCCTGATTTGGACATGTTCATGGCCTCAGAACTCTAAGCTTGTAAACTAATAAATAGTGATTGTAAAAGCCAACCCATTTCTGGTATACTACATTTCAGCCGCTTTAGCAAACTAAAACACTTCCTAACTCAAATATGTGAGCACAGTCTTCAGTATATTATTTATACATATAAACTGTGCTCACAAAGACATGCAAGCTTTTTAAAATTATTTATTTTGTAAACTTTAAGAAAGATATCAATATTCACATCGATGAAAAAGAATATTAGATTTTCCGTCAACATAGAATAAAAGTTTGTCATTGATGCATCATATGCTTTTTAAATTTTTATATGAACCAAGCTGAAAGATTAACTTGGTGTAGATATATATCAACTTTCGTACGTAGACATAACATGACAAGAAGCATTTTTATATTTTAGTTTGGTGGCATATATGAGAAATGAAAAACTGTATCTGTTATTGTCAATACTCATTTTGAGACCTGAAAATGTTACTGAAATAAAATGTTAAATCACTGTATTTAGTTTCCTTATTTCATATGAAAATTGGAAATATCAGAATGGTTTTCCTGAACAATATAATAAATATATATGATCCTAAATATATACCTATACCTATGTTATATATGTATACATTTACAGATGTATGTGCATGCACAAATAGTTACATTTATACATATACTCTACAAGATGATAGCCAATGGTATTATTTTCTTGGTGTTTTAGTTTCCTGGGCTACTCAAGCAAACACCATGCAGTAAGTCAGCCTATACAATGGGAATTTCTCTGCTTTCAGTTTTGAGGTTAAAAGAAAGTCCAAATCAAGAGGTCATCAAGGCAATGCTTTCTTCTCAAAGATTGGTATTCTGGGGCTGGCTGCTGGTGATCCTTGGCTCTTGGTTTGTCACATGGCATGGCAGATGGTGGTATGTCCTAGTCTCTCCCTTCTCCTCTGAGTCATGTTGATTTTCAGCTTCTGGCTGTTCCCTTTTGGGCTTTCTCTCACTTTGTCTGAATTTCATTCTGCTGATAAACAACTTCAGGAATAGGACAGAGCCATCCTGATTCTGTTAGGGCATACCGTAACTGAAGTAACTTCATCAAAAGGTCCTACTGCTAATGGACTCACACCCACAGGGATGGATTAGATTTAAGAACATGATTTTCTGTGGTTTATACCTTGGATACAGATTCAAAATGTTTTTGGTTGTGATACTGAGAATTGAATAATGTGCCTAAAACATGCTCTATTAGATAACTGCTTGGCTAAACACTTTTTTCCTTAGTTTGTGCAGTTAGAGGAGCTCTAAAAATGAAGAATCTACCAAATCTAACTTCACACATTAGAAAATTTCTAATATGCATATTAAAAAATTATCACTATTAATTAGAAATAATTTTGCATGTGCAAATGAAGCATTTTTGTCTAAGAAATAAATCTGAAGAGTATGAGGAAAACATTAAAATTAGGGTTTTCCTGCAAGTAGGCTTTTAAGTAAAATAAAAACAATTGGCAAAGTGTATGGGAAATCTAATTTTGGAAATAGAAAGTATAGAGAGATTCTGAGCATCTTATGAAGTTCTAAGAATCTGAGTTTTTGAGTGCATATGTAAAAGAGCTTCAGAGTGCCTGCTTATTGGAGAAGATCAAGGAAGTCTTAACAAATGGTAGAACCTTAGATGTACATCATTCAATACAAAGGAAAAATACCAAAACTCTGTATGACTCTCAGAATTTTTTAATGTGATCCTATCATTATAACAGTCTTGGTGAAAATACTTAGATGGGTCTAAATGAAAATGTTCCATGTTCTCAAACTTCCATTACATTTATAGATCTTTAATAAAAACCGTAAGCACTGTGCCTTACTCAGAGCCATAGTCAGTAAATATGTGTTACATGAATTAATTTAGACCATGTATTATAGAACATTTTACATACCAGGCATCATAGAGATCAATTGGCCTAAACCCAGTATTTTACATGGAGAGATAGAAGGCCCCAGAGCTTAAATAACTTGCTCCAAACCACTCAGTTAATGACAGAGCTGGGAAAAGAACCCATAGACATTAAATCTTTGTTCACTTATGCCCCAATCACCTTACCCCCAAATCAGTGCCAGTTCATGCTTTAAATTAATAATCTTTTTATTGTATTTCAAAAAGTTATTTCAGGTGCGCATATCTCGTTTTCACAAAATTATAACGACCAGCTAAATTGTCCCTCATGGGGCCACACAATGTTCGGTAAATCTATAAAAGTTATTTCAGGTGCGCATATCTCGTTTTCACAAAATTATAACGACCAGCTAAATTGTCCCTCATGGGGCCACACAATGTTCGGTAAATCTATTCAGAGCCTGATGGCTTTTCACCCCTCCATGCTATGATCATCGTCTCTTATCTATTTACTGCAGTAGCCTCCTAACTCGTTTCCCTCCTTCTATGCTTGCCTCCCTAAAGTCTATTCTCTACACAGCACTTGTTGTGGTCCTCTTAAAATATATATCCAATCATGTCTCTCTTTTACTCAAAACTCTACAGTGGCTCCCATTCCACTGAGAATCAAGAGTAAATTCTCACAATGGCCTATAAATTACTCCATGATTCTACTTTCCCCACTCCCACACACCTCTGACCTCATCACCGACTATTTGTTTCCTCTCTCATTCCACCCTAGTCCTGCAGGCCTCCTTACTGTAGCCACATATGTTAGCAGACAGCCCCGCACGGCCTTCGAACTAGCTATTCCCTCTGCCCCGAATTCTCTCACCCTAAATGTCAACAGAAGTATCTTACCTTTTGCAAGTAGGCTTAAATGTCATCCTCTAAATGCAGCCTACCTGATCACACAGTGAGTTCTGTCCTCCCACCAGAATCACCTTATATGTGGACAGGTGTTATTAAAATTAGTATAAGAAAATGAAAAAAAGAGGGTTATCATATCTCAATTCAAATTAGCATATAAACATAATGAAATTTATTTTTGTTTGAGGGGTTATATGGAAATTTGTCCTATGATTTCATTTCCTATATCTATATGACTTAGTACTTAGTATTTAGGCACTGTACTTTTGTCTTTACAATGCATTACTTTCTAACACTATAAAGTTCTTTTTTTGGTTATATTTTTTTAATTATCTGTCACCTCCTTTAAAACGTAAGTTCATAAGGGAAGGGAGCATTGTGTTTTCCTCACTTGTGTATTCCAAGTGCCTAGAACTATTGGGGCACCTTGTAGATATTTAATAATATTTATTAAATTGAAGTGAATTGACCATATTTTCTAATGGAATATCACAAAGTTTACTTACAGCATACTACATGCTCTAGTTTGCTGGCTACCTGAATGCAATATATCAGAAACAAAAGGGGAATTTACTAAGTTGCTAGTTTACAGTTCTAAGGCCATGAAAATGTCCCAATTAAAGCAAGTCTATAAAAATGTCCAAATTAAGGCACCAACAAGAGGTTTCCTTCACTCAAGAATCGCCGATGACGTTCAGGGTTTCTCTCTCAGCTGGAAAGGCACATAGCGAACATGACAGCGTCTCCTTGCTTTCTCTCCAGGCTTGTTTCATGAAGCTCTCCCAGGGACATATTCCTTCTTTATCTCCAAAGGTCTCTGCTTGCATGAGCTCTCGTAATTCTCGTCACTCTGTCGTGGTTCTGCTCGCTCGGAATCTCATCATTCTGAAGCTTTCTCTAAAATGTTTCCTCTTTTAAAGTATTCCAGTATACTAATCAAGACCCATGTGGAATGGGTGAAGTCATATCTCAGTGGAGATAATCTAATGAAGTTTCCAGCAGACAGTACTGAATAGGGATTAGAAGAAACAATTGCTCCCACAAGATTGATTAGGATTAAAATATGGCTTTTCTAGGGTACACAAATCCTTTCAAACCAGTATCAACACTTAAAAATATCTCAAATAATTGCATTTATATTAATTATATATAATTATATGATAAAATTATAGTCTATAATATATATAAATATATATACTCTATAATTTTAGATCAGGTAAATTAACTACAGAAAATAAAAGAGCAATCAGGTAGACTATAAATATCCTCTTAGATCGTATATAATTCCAAACTTGACATCTTCAGTGTATAAGCTTTTCCTGAATATAAGTTAATCTTTGTAAGCTACATTAATACATTCAGATCACTAAATTTCCTTTTAAAACATTGAGAATAAAATGGCAGTTTCCAAAATACTCAACAAAAAAGTTGTCTTAATATATCATTTTTGTACCTTAAAAGCCATGGAGAATCAATACAATAACAATCATCAATTCTTATTTAAAAAATCTCATTCATAAGATGTTACCTCATCTGTTACTTAAATTCACATGAAAACAGATTTGACCTAATACAAGGAGAACCATAAATAAGGAAGCAATATCATTTCACATTCCAGTCTACTTTTCTTTGGTCCAATTCTAAAAGCATTTTCTTTTCTTTTTTCATTAGTATGCCTTCCTGTAAGTAGGTTCTTTTTTCTTTTTGCATGGGCAAGCACCGGGAATCAAACCAAGGTCTCCAGCAAGGCAGGCAAGAACTCTGGCTGCTGAGCCACCGTGGCCTACCCTGTAAGTAGGTTCTTATCATAAAAAAAAAAAAAAACACATTGGAAAGTACCTGTGTTCAGTAAGTCATTGCTTAGAGAAGTCTACAAGTAATTTTGTGTCCCATCATCAAGAGTTAATTGTAAGATGAACATTTTCAAACACGGCCCTTTTTATAAATATAAAATTTGCTCATTGAAGCAGAGAATCTGCTTTTGCTATCCCCAGTAGAGAAGCTAAAACTGCATGAGTTAATATCTTTGACTATGAAGCTTAGATACTATCAACAAAGGGAAAATGAATATGATTCTAGGCTACCATCCATTTTTAGTAACTGTATTTCTAGCCATTATTTTCCCTATTGCAAAGGTACATTAGGATCTGATGTACTTGGCATGGTGTACAGAATGCTAATACTCTCTAATTATAGACTGTTTTCTGAAAATCAGGTAGATGCTGCAAGTAATGTCCAACACATCTGCACCTGCAGTGTAACACCATTAATTCAATATTGCTGAGAAGGCATGTGATCAACTAAGATTATTGCTCAATATGGCAGCTTTCATCTTAGTTTTTATTTCCTTTCCAATATATTTCCTTGTCTCAAACTCTTCAATTATTTTTCTTTCAAATTTATTCACAATCAAGCTGAAAGACCATTTGAAAACTTAAAATATTTGAATTTAGACTCTCCTAGAATATGAAAATCTCAGTGAATAGTCACAAGGAACAAGAGTAAGGAATTAAAGTCTGATTAGATAAAGCTGTTGGCAGGCAAATTATTATGGTAGTAGGAAGCAATGTGTCTAGCTTCAAAACTATGGGCTTTTGGTTCAGCCTTCAGCACAATCTCAATTCCAATCCTGTGTTGGGTACTTTAAATTAATCCACTGTTGTCTCATTTCTTGTAACGTAAGAAGATTTTTGCAATGAATAGTGAGATATCATACAGAATCCAGTACAGTCTTTTCACAAAGTAAGTTCTCAATGAATGGCAGTATTATGTAAATTATTGTGTTAAAAACTTAATGTTTTTCTTTCAGATGATTAGATCACCCTAAAACCAATAATTTAGTAGGACAAGAACATTAAAATTATACAAAGTCAACTTATCATGGTATTAATGAATGATTTCCTTGGTTAAATAATAAAAAAAAAATTGAGGTTTGTATTAAAATCTCTACTAAACAAAACATTTAAAGTGAGGTTTGCAAGATTTTGCAAGGTTTCACACCACGTGGCTGTTGTGGAAAAATAACTCTAAAATCTTAGCCTCAAGCTGAAGTCGGGCTGGCACTGCCAAAAGAAGAGAGGCAGATTTTCTTACTTTAGGGAGGCTTTATGGGGAGATAGTTACTACCCCAGTGATTTCTTCTTGGTCCAAGTGCTGACCAGCTAACTTCATGCTTAGTCGTAAGCTTCTTATGACTAACTGTCTTGAGAGCCACAATTATTGAGGTGCAATTGTAGTCAGTAGTAGCATTTTATTTTTTTCTAGAAAAGTTTTTTGCACGCTGTTGCAGAACCAGTAGAGCAATCTAATGTTATATAATTTATGTAGCTGACTTCTTGTACCTTTGAAGATTTTAACAGAGTTCTGGAAGAAAATTTCCCCCTTGGTAAAAGTAGACAGATATATGCCTCTACATGTCCCCTAAATGCTGTCTGTATGGCAGAAAAACTATTTTATATATCTCTAAGGAACAGAATCATATTATTCAGTTCATAAGGCTAATGTATAAAATTTGAATTCCAATTAATTAATTTACAATGAATAAACCCTGTCATTAAACCAAAAATATTCAAAATCCTTGCATGTACACCTAAGCCAAATAAACTTTATTATTTTTATTATGCCTAAGCCAAATAAATATTAAAAGTTTTCTTGGTAAGCAGAAATCAGAAAAGGGTTATTAGAAGAATGGAAACATGCTATACCTGTCTTTAAAACACATGATTCCTTGACTAGATGGTCCTTCTAACCATGGCCCAGCAGCTCTGCTACCTTTCCCAGATAAACTCCTTAGAATTTTCTATAATTGTAGTCTCTGCTTTTTGCTTTTCACTCATCTTCCCATTTTCTCTTGAGCACATTCCAATTAGGCTTCCATGTAGCCAAATCCGGTGGCTAATTCTCACTACGTGCTTATGAAGTCTTGCAACAGCTTTATACAAAGGTGATGTCATCCTCCTCCTTGACATACTTTCACTGCTTTTCCAGACATAACATTTCCACTCACCATATTCCCTCGTGTTCCAAAGATTACACTGACTGCTGGGTTTCAATGGCTTGTATTCTTCTACTTTTATTTTGAAATCATTATATAATTATCGAAAATAGTACAGTTGCAGGAATTTCATACGCCCTTCACCCAGATTCACCAGCTGCTAATGTTTTGCCACACGTTCTCATTTTTCTCTCTCAGTCTCATTCATTTTTCTTTCCTGACCCATCTGAAGGTAGGTTACAGACCGGAGTCCTTTACCCCCTTACTTCTGTGGGTTTTCCCTCAGAACAAGGACATTCTTTTGCGTAATTGTATCACAACAATCAAAATCAGAAGATGTTACATGGATGTAGCACTATTCTACATTCTCATTCAAATTTCAACCAATTGCTCCAATAATAGCCTTTATGGTAATTTTTCTTCTGGTCCAGGATCCAACCCAGGAACATGATTCCATTTACTTGTCATGTTCCTGGAACTAGAGACATGGAACTACCCATCTTACCTTTTGCCTTTCATGACACTAAGACTTTTGAAGATCACAGGCCCAGTATCTTGTAGACTGAGTTTTCCTCATGATTAGATTTACATTTTGTACTTTGGGTAGAAATACTACATAAATGATGATGTGTCTTCTTCAGTGCATCTCATCAAGAGCCTCACTGTATTAATTTTTCCCATTATTGATTATATTATCACTGATATTTGGTTAAGGTGATGTTGGCCAGGTTTCTCCCTATGAAGTTACTATTTCTCCTTTGCAATTAATAAATAAATTGATTAAGAGATACGTTGAGAGTCTGTAACTATCCTGCTCATTATCAAAATTTTGATCACTAGTCTTAGCATCTGCTGATGATTCTTATCTTAACAATTATTATTATCATGGTAGCAAAATGGTGATTTCCTGTCTCCAATTTACATTTATTAGTTAAAATTCCACTGTAAGGCAAGGCTTTCCTTTCTCCCCATTTATTAATATAATCATTCATTTTTTTCTTATATCAGTATGGATTCATGGATTCATTTTCTGTATGTATCATATTCTTTCTCCCCACCTGCTGAGTACAGGGCCCTGGCTTTCTGTGATTACTTCTCTAACTAGCCTGTTGGGTATGTTTAGTACAAAGTTGCTTTCTTCTGAGTGCCTGTAGCAACTGCATGTGGGTTCTGGTTGGTATGACTGATGAATACTTTACATTCTAAGTGAAACAATGGAAATAACATAGATAAGCCTTAAATCTGCCCATAATTCTGAAAGATTTAATTTTGCCTCCTTTTTGAAACAGCTTGATATAAGGCAGTGGTTCTCCCTTAGGGATGATTTTACCCCTCTTGGGGATATCTGACAATGTCTGGAGACATGTTTGGTTGTCATAACTGGGGAAGCACTGCTGGCATCCAGTGGGTAGATGTCAGGGGTACTGCTAAACATCATACGATGCACAGAACAACCGTCCACAACAAAGAATACTGCAGCTCAAAATATCAATAGAACAAATGTTGAAAAACCCTCATCTAGGGCAATCACGAAAGCTCAAAAAGCCCAAGTGTTATGTCAGACAGGATTTGAAGTTCAGATGCCTTCATTTACTAACCTTCCCAAACATCGATTTTATTATCCCCAAAATGGAAATAATAATAATACATACCTCACCTGGAGAATTGTGAGGATTAAAAGAAAGACCCTTATGTAAACAGCTTCGAACAGTGTCGAACACCTGGCAAGCACATCACACATATTAGTTATGGCTATCATTAGTTTTCATATCACCTTTATTTCAGACAGTTGATTACTCCTCAGTCCTTCTTTGAGGGATATACTCTAGCTCTGCCTCCCCAAAAGAATTGTTTCCTGAATCTAGGGAAAACTAAATTATGATGGTTACTAGGAGTCCTCTTTCATCTTTCATACCACACCATGTCTGCTCCCAGAATTGAGCATCTGTGATCACTTTACACTTTTTCTGCTTCTTTCTGTGAACTAGCAGATTGATTTTAAGGCTTATCCTGTTGACATTTTCTGTTCCTAGGAAGTAAGACGTTTGTTTTGATCTAAGCTTTGTCCCTGTAGATAACTCTACCCTGATGGCACACTCTATTAGGGATTTCAACAATCCCCCAAATAAACCTAAGCCCATCTGCTAAAGGACCTAAAAGGAGTCAGAAGTGTGATTAAAGAAAATTGAGCCTTTTGGTCTCCCCATTCTCTCTGGATTTTCTTTGTTTGGTTTTCATGAACTTCTGAATTTGCCAGGGAACAAATACTGTTTTCTGCAATCTGATGCTTGCGCTCTTAGCAATATTAGAAAGAAGCGGGACAGGTGTTGGATGGAGAAGGTTATGATGAGAATATTAGAGAGTGAACTTCAGTGAAGGAGAAAAAGATATTACAGTTGGGTGGATTTTTAAAACTTTTTTTTCACTATCATGCTTCAATCTGTGTGGGGTCATATCTTCCATGTGGGGAGGCGATTTGGTAGAGAAGGAGCCCCTGTTGAGGCACTCCTAAGTTTCTGCTCTGCCTTAGTTTCCTTGTCCATATCTTCACAGGGTAATTTTGAGAATTAAGTAAAACAACGTACCTGAAGAGTGAGCTCTCAATATGCATTATAATTATTTTAGGTTTCCAGCACCCTTCTTTGTGTTTCACAGTCTCTAACTGTCTTTGGGAAGGGGAATGTCTGATTGGCTCTAATACAGAGTTTATATAAAAAATTATAATCACCTAAAATTTGATTTCTCAAATTCTTTTCTTTTCCTTGCTGGTCTTTCTTCTTTATTTTTTTCACAGCTCTCTTACATACAGTAAGATTAAATGATTTCTGTTGTTACTTTTCAAACTAACTGATCCTTATTTGAAATAGTTTTTAAAGTAAACGTGCCCATTCCAGAACATCCCTCTGTGCTCTGCTTTACAAACAAATCTTAAGCATGCATTAAGCAGACATTTTTGGGTTTCGGAGTCAATATGGTTCTGTGAGTTCATACTTTAAACGACTCCAGTCTAAGCACCTAGAAATGAGAGCACGTGTGTGTATGTGCAGTTTCATATTTAATAAGACATAGTCATTCTTCAAAAAAATAAAGCTAAACGTCTCCATGCCCCAGAAATGGAACAGAGACTCAGAGAAAAACAGAGGCTGAAGGCACAGGCCTGATGGGCTCTAAGCCCAGAAGTATGCAGAGGTCACTGAATGTCGACCCTGGGAGGTATTTGGGGTTGAAGTAGTGCCTTCATGGGAGACCGAAAAAAACTTCAAGTGCCAGCTGAGGCTGCCGGGTGTATAAAACTGTGTACTGTGTGTGGTGGAGGGACTGCAACCCAACCACTTGGCTCAGGGTTGAGCCTCCCTGGAGCTGAATGCCCAGATCAGCCATAGCTCCCAGATCACACCGCTGTGCTGCCACTATGCAAGCCCTGGTAAGGAAGGTCTGTAAGCCACAATATATAAAAGGGCATGTAGGAAACTAATACATACCATGGAAGACAATCAACAAGTCTAGTAATTAGATCTACTAATAGAGAGGGATTTACTAATAGAAAGTCAGAAGATGACTTTAAATGAATTAATGGAAGGAAGAGCATTTAAAAATACATTATGAAACAAAGCAGGCACATATGAACCAAGAATAAATATATATATTAAAAAAACATTTGAAAGAAATTTGGAATTAAAATATATGCTTATTAAAATTTTTAAAAATCCCTCCATGGACAACACTAAAATAGACATGGCAGAGAGGGAATTCCTTTCAGCCCGGAGGGATGTTTTTAGAGCGTGGTTTTGAGTGGTAAAGAGAAGGAAAGTACAACTGAGAAATGAAGAAACATGAAAGATCGAATGAGACTCAATATAAGTCTAATAAGTTTCCCAAAGTTGAAAATAAAGGGAATGGCAGAGAGACAATATTTATGTATACATATATACATTATATATATATATATATATATATATATATATATATATGACTGGAAATTTTCCAGACCTAAAGAAAGATTTTTTTAAATGCACCTAAAATGCAACACTAGATAAACTGAAATTAATTACTACCTAGACACATTTTAGTAAAACTTCAGAATCTCAAAAGCGATTAAAAATTTTAAAATCTCCTTGAAGGAAAAAAAAAGAGATTACCTTACAGGGGAATGGCAGTTACACTTAGAGCAATGATATTATCAGGAAGCACTGATGCCACAGGACAATGGAGTACTTAAGGGATCTTAAAAGTACTGAGGGAAATAACTCTTAATTTCAAATTCTAGATCCATCTAAAGTATCATTTTAAAAAAAGCAAGAAGTAAAGGTACTTTCAGATAGTAATGACTAAGAAAATGTACTGCCCACAGAACCTCAATGAAGCAAGCATAAAATATTCAGATCAAGAATAATAAAAATTAACCAGGAGAAAAAAGTAATGTCACAGAAGTTAATGTTGGAGAAAAAATTAATGTCACAGAAGTTGATAAAACATTCACCCATAAAAACACTATTTTTAGTTGAAAAAATATGTATGAATCCAGAATTCTAAAACCGAATTTTTTTCAATGAAAAATTAAATTTGCAAAGCTTTGTTTCTCATTGAAGAGAAGTGAGATACTTACAACTAGATTCTGTTAGAAAGATATATTTTAGAATGGATGCTCATGTTTTTAAAGTTAATAAACCAGCAGAGGGGGAAAAAGAGTGAATGAAACAACATTTATCAATCCAACAGAAGGAAGACAAGGAAAAAACCAAAGGGAAAGCATGATAAACTGGCAACACAAAATGTTAGAGATAATTCCAAATTCAACATCTAAAATGCAATAAAGTGAAAACAAAAAACATATTTAAACCATATATTTTGAAACTAAAGTTATTTGAATAACATAAATTAAATATTAAATAACAAAAATTTACAACAAATATCATCAGGCTAGTACATATCAAAACCAATGTGTGATGCCACTAAACCCAATTGCCTATTAAAACAATGGTACTGGCAACACAAAATCTCTGCCTCACAAAAGCTATTAGCAAATCCAGGCAATTTTTATAGGATTGCTACATGGATCTTCAAATCCTACCATATATTAAAAATTTCAGATAATAGAATTAGGGAGTAGGTTACCAAATTTATAGTAAGAAGCTAATATAACTTTGAAAATACCTGACAGCATTAAAAGAAAATCCAAAATTATAGAAGTCTCATGTAGTAATATAGATACAAAACTCTTAAATATATTTTTTGTAAATCAAATGCAGCAGTGCTAATAAATACCTTGTAGCCAAGGAGGATTTATCACAGGAATTTGAGAATGGTTTAACTTTAGCAAATACTGCGATGGGATTCATACATTAAAAAATTAAAACTTATCCAAGGAAAAATATGTACATCCAGTACTACTAAAGAAATATTTCCATTAAACATGAATAAGACAGCACTGCTCACTTTCACTCATAGTTCTCAACATTGTACTGACGTTCCTAACCAAGGCAATGCTACCAGGAAAATAATAAATGCATAAGGATTGGAAAAGAATGAATAAATTAACCATTATTTGCATAGAGCACATTTACCAACGAAAAGAATATACGATAATTTCTAAACAATTAGAACTTGTAAAAAAGTTCAGCAAGAAGGTTAGTAATAAGAGTAATATGTAAAATTCAAAAGGAATATATACTTTTATATATGAAATGTTAAAATCAAAAATCAATAACCATTTAAATTCATAATAGAAATTATACTGAACAGCAACCAAAATTATAACATACCTAGGAAAAAAATCCACAAAAAATATACTCCCAATTTCAATACATTATTTGAGAACATAGAAGACACTGTCAATGCTCGTGGCCAAAGACCACTTTGGTAACTTGATGTATCAAAGAAAACTGTGTGCCATGGGGAATGGCAGGGCATCTCAAAAAGGAGAGGGTATGTATAAGGGGCTTATAATAGGATTTGAGTTTGTGTTAGGTAATTTGGCAGAGGACCTAAGGAAGCCAGTGTTTGCTCTCAACTGGGTGACATCAGAAAGCAGAGGTAATTACTTGGGGATTTGGGGTTAATAGGGGTCTTAATTTTTATCCAAGAGGTGTGAGGGACAGATTTGGCCTAATGCTATAATTGGCAAAGAAGAAATGCTGAATCACGTTAGCTGAGAAAGAGGACATTTGGTATATTTGTGGTTTGCACAGTGTTCTTGATTTTGTCTGTGTCAAATGCGGTGGCCTTGTTTAATTGCTCTCCATTGCAGTCTCAGTGACCTCATTTAATGGTGGTATGCTGTGAAATTATGGCCACCACTATCTTGCTGACAGTACTAAGCTGGTCACCATCTGTCAGCGGCTAGGCAAGCTTTTCTTCATCTCACGAGGCCATGAATGTGAATAGTGTAAAGATGTCACTTCTACCCAAATTAACCTACAAGTCACTTTGTGGAGTAGAAGGGTGTGGTGGGGAGTTTGACAGATTTGAAAGTGCATGCTCCTGACTAAAGGCATCAACATTTTCAGAAGGACAAACACAATTCATCTAGGAAACTCACTCAGTCTCCAATCTCTGACTGATGACTATACGTCCTAGTCTGCTTAGGACAGTGCTGGTTTAAATCTTGTCTGAGCTTCCTATCTGGTTAGCGTTTTCCCCAAGATTTTTGTTGTTTGGCAAAGTATTAATAAATAAAAGAGAACCTCTTTTGTTGCTCAGATGTGGCCTCTCTCTCCAGCCAACACAACAAGCAAACTCACCACACTCCCCCTGTCTATGTGGGACATGACTCCCAGGGGTGTGGACCTTCCTGGCAATGTGGGACAGAAATCCTGGAATGAGCTGAGACTCAGCATCAAGGGATTGAGAAAAACCCTAGAATGAGCTGAGACCCAGCATCAAGGGATTGAGAAAACCTTCTGACCAAAAAGGGGAACAGTGAAATGAGACAAAGTGTCAATGGTTGAGAGATTCCAAACAGAGTCGAGAGGTTATCCTGGAGGTTGTTCTTACGCATTAAGTAGATATCACCTTGTTATCCAAGATGTAATGGAAAGGCTGGAGGGAACAGCCTGAAAATGTAGAGCTGTGTTCCAGTAGCCATATTTCTTGATGATGATTGTATAATGATATAGCTTTCACAATGTGACTGTGTGATTGTGAAAACCTTGTGTCTGATGCTCCTTTTATCTACCTTGTCAATAGATGAGTAGAACATATGGAATAAAAATAAATAATAGGGGGAACAAATGTTAAAATAAATTTAGTTTGAAATGCTAGTGATCAATGAAAGGGAGGGGTAAAGGGTATGGCATGTATAATTTTTTTTCTGTTTTCGTTTTATTTTTCTGTTGTCTTTTTATTTCTTTTTCTGAATTGATGCAAATGTTCTAAGAAATGATCAGGATGATGAATATGCAACTATGTGATGATATTGTGAATTACTGATTATATATGTAGAATGGAATGATCATATATGAAGAATATATTTCTTATATTTCTTTCTTGTAATATATTTTTTAATTAATAAAAAAATTTAAAAAAAGAATCAATAGGAAATCTTTAACAAAAATATTCAACACATAAGTTGTCACAAATGTAATTTTTAAAAGATTTTAGTGAATAAAAATACTGAAAACAAAGCTTGGAAACAGGAAGACAGACATTAATCTACATGAAAGCAAGAGAGGCAGTGAACAAATTAAACAACAATAGCATAAACAGCATTAAATATTTAATTATGAAATTCTATAATTTAGCTTTGTTGTATCTTGAATGATGAGAACACTGTTTCATTGGTGTTCCAATGTTTAATGTGATAAATTATGTTCCAGAATGCAATGAAACTGAATGCCTATAATTTTGCAGGATATACACTCGGTAAAATATTTTAAAAAACCACAGAAATAACTGATTTATACACTTTTCCATGAAAAATATTTGTTAAAGGAAGTACTCTGAACAAAGACTAGAAGTCAATATCTGTGAAAATAATTGGGTTAAAGTATTTGTACATGTCAATTCAAAAATACTTACAATTGAGAATATCATTCCTTTAGCAAAATTTGCTCTGAGCTTGCCAGGGACCTTGGCACATATAGAGTATTTTCTAAATTAAAATTTTATACTCTACATAGAAGATTCAATTGAAGATATCAACAGTTTCAAATGTTAACCATAAAACTCAACTTTTAGAAGAATATTGCAAGCAACTTTATGATTTGAAAATTAAAAGACTAAGACCAAATTTAAGAAAAATTTCACTGCCATTTTATGAAAGATCTGCAACTAAATAATTAGTGTGATTTAAAAATGTAAATGTATACCAAGAGTAATTATTATGAATATGTTATTTACAGTGTTCAAATAATCAGTGAAAGATTTTTGTAAATTGTATCAATGCCTATAAATGTATTTTTATTTCTACAAATGGATCTTACCTTTAAAAATAGTTTTTGAATAGAACTATTTTATAAGACAAGGTTTACTGATTCAATAAAGTTCATTTGTTGGTGAAGACATAAATAATTTTATTTTTTTTTCTTCTTTCATTCTCATAATCATCTCACTCTGCATGATACGTTTTATGATCAGCTTTTTTGTGTATGTGATTTCCAGAATTTGTTGTAGAATCAAAGACTGGAGCCTTTCACTTCTTGGTGAAACTGTGCTAGCCTACTTGACTTGGTTAAACAGTCTGGTTTAGACCCTCTTAATTCAGCAAGCATTTCTCAAAAAACTTGTGCTAGGTTTTATGTTAACTAGTATGATTGAGACTAGTATAAATTAGTGCAAAATAATGTCATCAAAAAGAAAAATAAATGGTGCAGGCAGTTTCCATTGACAGAAGGAAAATAAAGCACTATGGGTGACTGGTTTTTCTGGGAAATGTTAAAGTAGCATAGGTCTGGATATCTAAGAAGAGTAGTATACTTTGAGGATGTAACTGAGAAATTGGGATTTAAGGGATGATTTTGATTACTGAATCATTATATTAATATTCCATTTTAGTTTCTGGTTTATCTGAGGAGAAAGGGAAATACCTTAAATCTCTGAATTGTAATCCAGATGCCTTGGTCTCTATTAATGGTTGTATAGCCCTTTCTTCTGCTCCTGTGGTTGTAAAAACCTTGTGACTAAACTTCATATGTACCTAGTTATCCAGTTTTTCAACTTTAGAGTCTTGTAATCACTAAGGACAACCCCTAATGGCTGTTAATGAAAGGTCTTGAGTCTGCCCAGAACTAACCCATCACAAGTCCCAAATTATCTTGATGACAGACTTGATCTAACCAAAGTGGGCCCTCCTGACATGCACAGTAGCTTAGACTTTAACCTATGAGTCACTGAGACCAGATTCCAGCATTTTCTTTCATATGTTCTGTGACTAAGCATGTAATCAATCTGCGCATGCTCAATAATCAGAACACCTCTACATCATCTGGGGCCACGGGGCTCTTTATCCCAAACCCTGCCCACCTTGTCTCTAAAAAAAATACCCAAATTACTGCAGTTCAATGAGACAGCTTTTGAGCCATTAGTCCATCTGCTCTCCTACCACATGTGAGGTAATAACCTCTTTCTCTCTTTGAAACCCAGGTGTCTTAGGAATGGGTTATTGAGCACGTCAGGGCAAAAGAATTCATGCCTTTGTCCAGTAACAAGGAGACAAGGCAAAAATGAGAGGGAAGGGTAGATGCCATGAGCAAAGGTAGGAACATGGTTTTCTTTGGTCAAGAGTTTGGGTTATAAAATGGTTACACTGCAAACAGCATAGAATGCAAGGATGGAGATTTGAATTTCAGTTGAAGATCTGGAAAATCATGAGAGGAATGTATATGAGATTTTAGTAGAAGGGCCAAAAATTGCTAGACAGATTGGAGAATTGGGACATTTATATTAGAAAAAATTTTGAGGCATAGTAAGTCTAGACTAAAAGTGATAAGGACATAGACTGCTGAATGAACATGAGAATGAAAAGAATGGGATAATTCCAAAAAGCATTTTGAAGAGAGAATTGAGAGGAATCAGTAAACTGCCTTATATAAGAAATAAGAATTTTTTAAAAAATAGAATTCCTTTTGGTTGTTTAATTTAGAGACTTTGCATTATCTGGGTTGGAATCCAAGATTAACTCCAAGAATTAATACTATTCTTTTATAAAACTTGAAATAATATATGTGTTGATATAATCATCTAGTCACAAATGTATACTAGGAGGCTCACCTAATAAGAGCCACAACAAACACACCAAATAACATTTCTAGGTAGGGATGTGTTTGTCTGTCCCTCCACTGACTTGTATAAAGTCTGAAGTTCCCACCAATAGTCACTTTCAATGAGTTAACAGGCCTTATTAAAATGTAAACAGGGTATTAGATGATGCAGTTAGGATCATTTTACACCTTGAACCAATTTAATTGATCAGATTAGCTAGCCTTTTCTTAGGCTTGAGGATAAAGGGGATGCAAACAAGAACAGCAGGGAGCGTCTGTGTATGTGAGAAGGGAGACTACAGGAGAAGGCGGAAGAAGGTCTTTATCATATGGGATACCTGTTTGTGATGCTGCCCAGTTTGGACTTGGATTGTGGATCCTTCTTGTTTCTATATTTTTAATATCTAACTACTTTGTCTTCCAGGGAGTTAATAAAGAATACCAACTTAGATTAGGAATCAGAAGATCCCATGCTAATCCTAGCTCAGGCGCTAAATTGCTACCTGACCTTTTGTGGCTCAACCTGTCTGCCTCAGTTTGTACTTCTGTAAAATGAGGGCCTTAGTCTAGATAAATAAGGCCTGCTGCAGCTTCTCGATTCTATAAAATAGTTACTATTTTCATTTTCATAAATTTTTATTGTGATTTTTCCTTTAGTACAGGGAGAGAGTTTTTTAAATAAACTTATACCTCTATCAAGAAAATCATTTATTTGAGATTGGGAAGCATGAATCATGTTTCAAAGAAATGTTATTTCCAGATTCTTTTACTGATTAGCAAGGTATCTTGGTTTATGGTGGAGATCTATAGAATTTAAATATGCATAAGGCAGTATCAACTTTTCTTATACTCATATTTTACTTATTGCAAAGCCCCAATATATGTTCCATTAGTCATTTAACTATCTGAGAGATTTTAGCTCCAGACTAACCATTACATCAATGTTGAAACTGTACTAAATTTTAAAGTGTTATAGTCTTTAATACACATGTTGTCAAAATGCAGAGAGATTAAATTGATAAATCTCTTCCTATTGCAGCCTTTTCATTTTTGTGGGCTATAAGCAACTGTCAAGCCTCCAGAGTTTCATACAATTATCATCCTCCTATCAAAAATGAAGTTACTTTTCTGATATCCTTGGTTTTTCTTCTACCGAGAATTACTTACAGGAAAATTGTATGAAACTCAAGAAGCTTGACAGTTGCTTATATTTGCTTGGCTTCAACATTGTGAGTGAATAAATTCCCATTGTTTAACCTGATCCCTTTCATGGTATTGCCTTGAGCAGCCGTGGAAACTAAAATGACCTCAGAACCTCTCAGCCATTGCCACGAGCTGTTTCAGTAGGAGGGGTGGTCTGTGCTTGTCCTTTATCCATGCCTAGCTCACTTCCATATTCTTCTATGGGTTCAAGGGAGGCTGAAAATGTTATTTGTGGTTGTTGATGATGATGATAATATTGGAAATGTATGATTTACAATGTGGAAAACTAGCAAAATATGCAGAGAATTCTCAAAACATTAGGGGAATCACCAAAAAAAAAGTCCAGTATGGTATGATTTTTTTTTAATAACCCTAAAGCTTGAAAGTGTCCAAGCTTGAAGTTTAAACACTGATGCCACAAGGAGATAGTTTTTTTTAAGGGGTCAGACTTTAACAAAGTTAGTACATTTGTTCAAAACATTAAGTAGACCTGTTAAGAACTTTGGTTGTTTAATTTTCTCCTTTCTTTCTCCTCATTTATTTAAAAATGTTTAAAAAGGAGAATTTGTAATTCTTCAATGTTCTTTCCCCATGACCTGAAATGAAGAATTACTTCTGAGACGGCAAGTCAATTTTGTATTAGCACCATTCCATCATGCCTTCTTATCTTGATAATTAACTATATAGAAGAGTTTGGAAATGATGCAATTCTGTGCTCTTCTCCATTGTTCTAAAAGCATTGGTTTCAGGTAGCCTATTTCTTTGAACATAAATTTCCTTATGGAAAGAGTGCGCCTTTATATAAAAAGAATAATTCTTATCAATATACTATTGAAAACTATTTACTTGACATGATTGTGTATTTGAATGACAAAGACCAAAAGAAAACCCATAGTTCTTCCATTTCCAGAAAGAAAAGCACATGTCTGAGAAAAGAAAAATGGTTTCTTTAAAATTGATGCAAGATGTTTTCAGGATTCTTGACATATTGTGCAAGGGAATTTGCATCAAAATCTTGGAGAAACCACAAAAGCCTGGATTATTCAGATACTTTTATGGTAAAATTTTAAACCATAATAATGACTATCCAAGTGAAGCCATTTGAAAATTTTTCTTGTTCCCTAAAATAATGAGGAGTGCAGTTTACTTCCTAAGACAGAAACTGAAATATTCTCTTCTTTGACATAAAGCTAGACCACATTCCCCAGTCTGCTTGTATTTAGATGGAGCCATGTGATAAGTTCTCCCCTTAATAGAATGTGAATGGAGGTGACATGTCCCAATTTCAGATTGAGATGGTTAAGTGGATATACTTTATCCACCTTCTCTCTCTTTTTTGTCTATTACCTGGTTGCAAAGATTATAGTAGTGGCCCTAGAGTATGGCAGAGTTAAGATGGAAAAAGCCTGAATGTCTGGAAGACTGCATGGAGCAGAGTTCTTGCTGACACACACTGGATTGTAAATGGAGTAAATAAAAAATCCTTATTATCCCAAGCCAATAGTATTTTTAGGGTTGTTTTCTAAAGCAATTAGTCTATTCTGACTAATGTACTTCAGTAAAAACAGTGTGCTTTGGGAAAGGGTAGTTAATATAAAAATGTGGTTGTAACTTTTAAAGCTTTCCCAATTCATATCTGTGTGAAAGTATACTGCAAACTCCAAGGCATTTTATAAATGTAGTATATTATTATCAATATTAATAAAAACATTAATACTCATTTAGAATTTAGTATTTCCAACTGTGCTTATTCTGCACAATGAAAATTTAGTAAAAGAATGGATAGACAAGGTAAACTTTTAGATCTGAATTTTCTAAAAAAAATAATGTGTGTTGCAGGATCACGGAGGTTAGATTGTCAAGTATTCTAATAGCTTTATGTTATTAAGAAAAATACGGACATATAAGAAAATGTAAAACACAAGACACAGACAATTTAAAATGTAACAAACTTGAGTGTTGACCTTGCATTGTTTCTCTCTCATTTTAAAAAAAATGCACTTTCATTTCATTTGGCTTAGCAATTTTAAAGATCATATTACTGAAGTCAGAAGCTGTGTTTTAGAACTCAGTTGGGTCACGGGAACTTTCTCACCACTCTATTCTAATTTGCAGTTTTGCTATAATAAAAGCCCTAAATATATTGCCACTGTCTAGACATTTTATCTGAAACAAGTGTCCTTTATAGTCTCAGAGGACTTTTCTATTTTATTTCCAGTAAATCAAAGTCTGTGAAGAGCTTTGGTTCTTATTAAGACATACCCTTCACAGTCCAGTGATTGCCAACAGTGGCAAGCCATTGACAGTTCATTTACATATAAGTGATGACTTCCACCAGGTAGTTGGCTCAAAAACACAATGGACATTTAGAGCATGTCCAATATTTCTTGTACTTTGATGAGCACAAAGTGCCAATTTTAATATAGACACCGACTATTGAAAAGTGAAGGCTTCTTCTCTCTGACCTTACACTGTCTTCTATAGCTCGCAAATGACATATTGCCCATGAGCTTCATGTAGGATCACACCTCTAAAAGGCATTCAGTAGCCCTACTTTCATTCCCTAGATATCAAGACTAATAATTGCATTTAGACAACACAAGATAAGAACAATGACATTATTTTAAAGGAAAAAACAACTTCATCTGTATCCCGCCCCATTTGTCATAAATCATAATGGAATTTTCATAGTTTATTTTTATACAGTAATTTTGGCATTGTTTTATATCCATTATTTTCTCTAATTAACATGTTTACCATCTGAAATAGTGATCATATACTCATTAAGAAACCCTGTGTCTAAGTTTGCAAGTGCCTCTCATTTTAAGTCCATGCTTTTGTCCTCAGTGTTTATGAGAGATAGGGGAAATCTAGCCAAGTTTTTATCCTAATAATAAAAAAATGGGCAGACTGTAGAACTGTTACCATGCTGGGATTCAACTCAGTGTGAATTTTTTCTTTTCCTTTTTTTACAAATTGTGCATTTTCCAGCTTTTTTTTTAGTACAGAAATAAAGGGAAAAAAAATAAAGTTTCCTGCTTAAAGTGAAACTCTCTTAATTATCCATACAGAAAAATATATTTTAATTTCACAAACAGGCCAACTTCTACATTATGGCTAGTAATAACTTTTTTCCTATCAAATGTTTGACTGCTAATATTTTCTGGTTAGTGCTTCACCATGTTCCTTGGTCTATTTTGGTCCCGATTTTGGTGAGGGTGTCACTTGTGTGATTTTGTAATTGGCTTTTCCAAAGACTTCGTATGAATAATTGTCGCAGGTATTCTTATAGTAACTCCATGCCACTTAGGCATGAAGTAACTTGAGAAAGAGTTTTTTTGAAAATCAAATAATTTATTTCAGAAGTAGCAGATCAGGGGTAAGAATCTGTGGAAAGATTGAACACTCTTTGTGTAGTTCTTGCCCATATTCATACTTAATCTCTATGTTACACATAGATTTCTTTTCCTCAACTTTTGTTCCTTCACTTATTTCTCTCCCATCCTTGTGCATGAATAGTTGGGTACATGGATGGATAAGTAAATAGATAGATCAAATTAAATTCAAGAATCTCAAAGGAACTGGTGTTACATAGTTTACTTCAATTCTTTTAGCTCTGAGGTAACTAATCACATGTACACTGTGTACTGACTCTTGGTTTATCACTTTAGAGTATATTAGCAGTGAGAATAGGGAAAAATAATACTATGACTAAACTAATAGAGCAATATAGTTGTGTTAGTCAGGGTTCTCTAGAGAAACAGAACCAAATGGAGAGATGAGTAAATATGAGATTAATAAAGATGTGTTACACAACTGTGGGAATGGAAGAGTCCAAAATCCATGGGGCAGGCTGTGAAGCTGGTGGCTCCAATGAAGGGTCTAGATAAACTCCACAGGAGAGGCTGCTGGCTGAAGAAGCAGTGAAAGACTCTCTGTCTTCCTTAAAAGCTTTCAATTGATTGGATTATCTCATTGTTGGGGGCAGGCTTTCATTGGTCTCAGATGTGATTGCCTACAGATGCAATTAACTGACTGATGATTTAATACACCCGCCATGAAATATCCTTGCAGCCATGATCAGCCCAGTGCTAGCCTGACCAGAGAACTGGGCATAAACATGTGGTCAAGCTGACGTCAGAACCTAACCATCACGGTAGTTTAAACACTCCTTGAGAAAAAATTTCCAAAGAAAGTTGAGTGATGAACAACCAAATGCTGTTTTATACCAGAATCATGATATTTTGGAAATAAGAATTATAAAGTTTCTTTATGGCATTTATTGGTAAAGGAACAAAACAAATTTCAGTCCAGTGAAAGGAATATTTGACACTATGTGGGTTCAAATTTATTATGATGAATAAAACATGTCTTCCACAAAGGAGATAAAATGAATGGTGTGTATCCAAAGATATTTAGAAATTATAAACTAACTTGTTGAAGTCCTTCTTTATATACATGATGTTTGCCTTTTTTTCCTGTTGGAACAGAATTAATCCATTGCTAATGTTAGCCTATTTCTTTGAGTAGATAGGTTCAACTATCAAAGGAAACAATATTGTGTGGAAAGCATGATTATATATTTAATGATTTATAATATTGTTTCATTTTCCTTTCTCTCATGGATCTGGCCACTAGCTTCCCAACAATCCGGATATTAGCTCTTTTGAGTATTGGATGTCCATTCACTGCAAGATGAAACAGATATTTAACATTAATAAACTTTTAATTAATATGATTTCTTTTGAAATCCAAGAATATTATAGGAACTCTGTTATGGCAGTACGAGAAAATGCAGAAGATTTGACATGGGCAGATTTCATTCAAATCTATTGCATTACCTTATCTTCCCAAGAGAATCAGTAAGTGTTACTGCCAGAGAAATGTGTTGAACCAGCAGAACTTGGATTCCATCATTATACAGAATAATTCGAATTAGATGGGCCATATATTTGACTACAATAACAACAGTATTGAACTGTTTTGCATTACAATATACTCAGTTCTAATACTAACATTTGGATCACTATAAACCAGTACTTGTATAGATTACTTCTACTTGGTTCATCTTTACGTATAATAGCTTTCCAAATAAGAAATCAATACCATAGTTTTGCTCTGGCCACAACTAAACTTATCACTGATCCACAGAGGGAAGTATAGCTTTGTTCTTTAGTTTCTATTGTTGTCAATAAACAGAAAGATAACAAAATGCCAAAAACTAGTTAAAGTTATGGGAACTGTCCTCATTGCTAAAAGGAAATGAATGATTTGATGTGTCGTAAGAAGCAGGATTTTATTGTTGTTTTCATGCTTGTCTCTATTATCATTATATAAAGAGCAAGGTCTTATAACAAGAAAATTAAATTAGACAAAATTAACAGTATTAATAAAATAATTAGCAATGGTAATTATCATTGCTAGTATGATTATAAGAAAAGGCAACCAAACTGGTATCTACTCTAGTACAGTTATATGAGACAAGGCTGAAATAAAGCATGTTAATCCTCAAGATGAGATATTAGGATGAAATGCTTTCCTATTATGGATTTTTTTAATAATATGCAATACCTAACATACATGTCATCAGTCAAAAGAGAGCTAAAATATGGGATTATTCTAAAGAATAAAAAATAGAAGGAAAAATGCATAATATAATCCAAGTTCTTATTCTACATATTTGTGAATGAATCCTGATTTAACACTTAATCTCAGTTTTTTTATTTTTCAAATGAGGATAATATCTTTTCTGACCAGTTGTTGAAATAATCCAAAAGCATCTATCAAAAGATATATGCATCTGACACTTGATAGGATTCAAAATACAGTTGTTGTATCATTATTATTTTCTACACTATGACATTATAATATAGGCTTTTACAAACAGATTTTCACTAAAAATGTTTAATTTATTTCATAAAAATTTAAATTAAATAAAGTATCATTTCATTTTAGGAAGGATAAAAATGTAAGTACACATGATATATTTTTAATCTTTCAAAGTAAATATTCTTGACCTTCAATTTTGTCATACGGCAGAATAGATTTATGGAACAATCATTTTGATTAAAATAAGTGAAACCTTGAATAAAATATTAAATATAGTTTAACTTTATTGCTAAGCTGGCAGACAAGGAAGAAATTGCAGAGGTCAAAAATGAATTGAAATCTATAACCTTAGTGCATAGTTGAGTGATAAAGCCAATTTTTTGGCTTGAGGTTTTTTTTTGCCGTGGCCTGGAGGTTTGAGTGTGAGCAATGAGAGGGGAGCTGCAACAGGAGATAAAGCCAGGGGGCCCCCCAAACTGCAGAGCCCATACATGGCTGGGGCCCCGAAAGGCTCATAAGGACAAGGGAGAAAGAAGTAAAACCGGTAAAACAAACAAGCAATTTAAAGAAGGAGACAGCAAGGAAACTTTCTGGTTTCCTTGAGGCTGAGATGGAAGAAACATCTAATTTCTGTAAATTCATAAACTCAAAACTCACCCCTGATTTAGTGCACAAATTCATGCTACCTTTGTGACACAGAATATCTCAAATAAATCTGAAGTCTGTTAGGTCCTAAGAATAAGATGGAAAATCTCTCTGGGGGAAAACCACTTCAACTGAGACCTTTAAAATATGTCATTGAAGCATATTTTATTAAACTGTAATATATTATAAGGTAATTTGAATGGTAAAGCATGTTACAAAGCAGTATGCATGATATAATCTTAGTTTTTGTTTGAAGTTATGTAAGTTCACAAACAAGCACAATAGTAAATATCCAAATACTAATAACTGGTAGAATTATAATTTAGCTTTATATCTTCTTTTACTTAAATGTTTTACAAACACAAAATATTACTTATGCAAAAGTACAGTTGATTTTTAAATTTCTAGATTGGAAAATATGGTAGAAATTAATTAGTATTACCAGTGTTGCAGATATAATCAGAAAGCAGCTGTTTATATTTAAAAATCTTAAAAATTATTTCAAATTTGGAAAATATTCAAATGAAACAAAAGTCATTTTAGAGGCTGTATTTGCAGAAAAAGGACATTAAATTTTTTTTCTCAGAGATTCGAAGTTTGTCCTCTGTTTTCTTTTAAACCACATTCAAATTTTCATATTCACCAATCTATTATATATTTTTTGTGCAATTTCCCTGACCTATTGAGGATTGTTCATTTTTCTACACTTTTGGCATCTTTCTTTTTTTAGGGCAACCTGATAAGAAGTCCAATGCAGATTACTAGAAAATAAAATATGTATTGAGGTTGTCAAGAACGAATTTTGCCTATTTGTTCAGGTTCTTGCTAGATGGAATGAGGTAACATAAAGGACTCTAGCTGAGAGGTATCTGGTTCTCTGTTTCCTAATCAGGAAACAAACAAAAACTGCAATTATTATACTATTTCATAGAGATTTAGTAACAATAAAAACAAAGAGGAGGTAGGGAGCCCCTACTATAAGGACCCAGGGCCAGCCCACCCCTTCCTCCATTTGAAGATCAAATCACTGCACACAGCCACCTACATGACCAGGGACAGACATTAAGGGTCAAAGAGTGTTGAACTCCAGCCCCACCCCCACCCCCCAGTCATCATTGGTAACCAAATCTCATGAGAGTCTGCTGAAACTCTGTTTCAACCAAATCTTGCAAGACTCTGTTAAATTTTATAAGCAGCCCTCTTGACACGCCCTTTCCTGTTTTGGGTTTTGGCATGGAGTGCTGACCGTCATGTCCACCCTGTCCCCACCCCCTCCCCTGGCTGCCACCAGGAGATTTTCCTCCTGTTAGTAAGCTCATAATTAAACCTTATGGGTAAAAGCCTGCCAAGTGTGCTTTTTGGTCTCTGGTTGAGCTGGGTTGGGACACCTAATTATCATAGTATTATGGCCCTGCCCACCAGAAGATTATGAAAGTTGATATAAAAAATATCAACTCTAGATGAAAAAAATATGGATATATTTAAGTAATTACATTTGATGAGGATATGCAGCAGAAGTCCTATAAGTTAAGTGTGAACTTAAGTTTTGTGTACCTTAGAATTTCAGACAGGGATATATTCAGATCACTGGCAGAATGAAACTTTAGGGACCTCCTCACAAATAAATATTAAAAAAAAAAAACTTCTTGGGGAAAAACTCCATAAAAAGAGTGAGCCAAGTATTTTAATCGCAGTCCAATATGGTAGTGACAGTTGGCAGGGATGGGTGGTTTTAAGTCCTCTGAGGTACATCCTGCTAAAATGTTTTGCTTTGACTCTTCATGCCTCTATCTCCACCCCCATCTACCAAACCCTCGGGGAATAGCTGTCTATAACCTAGTGAGATGAAGGCTCCCATGAGAAAATGACAGAGCTGAAATAGCTACTAGTCTATACAATGTCCTTAGGATTCTGACAGCACAGGGCACCAGTGCAATGGGATCCAGGTAACCGGGATACAAAGGATACAGAGGGCGTCTCCCCTCAACAGGTTGACTTAGGATGTACAATCAGCACAGCATTGCTTGAACAGGTGCTCACAGCAGCACCTGTCTTCATCAGGGTTCCTGAACTTCAGAGTGGCTAAAGGAGACAGACATAACTTGCAAAGGGCTAGAGGGAAAAAATATGAAATTCTATGCTGTAGCCTACAGTGGTGTACTTATGAACACTTGCGAGATTTCCTTAGAGAAATCCTAGAAATAACTGTTTCATAGCCCAATATGATATGAGGAGAGCTATTAAGCTTGATGAGCTTCCCAAGGGGAATGCAAACTCTTACAAGTCTGGCTGACTGGAAACGAGCTATAGTCAGGATAAGGAAGGACCAGATTGTTTGTATTTCACTGCTGGGGTCACAGCAGACAGCAAGCTCAGGAGATTGCTCATAGAATGTTTCTCAAGAAAGGAAATGGGAGAGTAGTCCTAAAAACATAAATGGGTACCTGGTCCCAGAATATGTAAGAATAGAGGATGAAAAGTAGTTGGTGTATATAAATAATAAGAGCAGCATTAAAACACAAAGATTAGAAATGTAGCTGATGATATATTCAGATGAAATATTTTGCATGTGAGAGACAACTATGAAACTCTACATACTGTGCGATGAGGAAAGAAAAGTTTCATAAAAAATGAAACCAATTAATGGAATGATATCTAAATGTTTTGTTTGTTAATTTTTTTAATTAATAAAAAAAGTTAGAAAAAAGAATGAAAAAAAATGATACCAATTTATTAAAAGGTTGGGGGAAATAAGAAGCTGACCTAAATAACTTGGTAAACAGGGTTTTGACTGGAAATTGGACACTAAAGATAAAAGAGAACTGTACACAAACATTGCAGTATATTTGATAAAGTTGTTTCTCATTGAGGTTCGAGGAAAAAAGTCTGAAATCACTCTACATGTATGCCAAGGTTGAACAAATAGGTAAGTGGGTGGATGATGTCTTACTATCATAGTGGGAAGTTATAAAGAAGAGGAGAAGCCTGGTATGACCATGTTACTGGAGCCAAGTCACACATAGTATGGGCTCATGTTTAGCATAGTACAGAAACAGATGGATAGATAAATAATTGCAGATGGATTTGCATATATGGGTAAGTATGTGTGTGTGTGTGTTTATATATATATATATATATATATATACAAGCTCTGTTCCCTGAGAGACCCTAGAAATAGTGAAACTTGGTAGCAATGAGCACATTTGGTACCCAGATCTTGGTTTCTAAGTACCATTTTCAAATAAAAGGAACCAGGACCCCTTGAAGAAATGGCCATTTCTTTTAGGGGCAGGGAAAATACAGGAAAAGTCTGGTGTATGTTGTAGTGCCAGAAAATAAGGAAGTGCTCAAAAACAACAGGATGGGAGTTTGTCAAAGGGACACAGAAACCAACCTCATAAAAGTTCCCAATTCCCAAAGCTGGAACAATTTTATCAATAACAACAAAATAACAAGGTATTGGATTACATATAACCCAAAACATAAAAGAAATATATATGAGTCCATACTGATGTAAAGAAATGATTGAATAAATAAATAAATGGAGGAGAAGAGACAGATCTTCACTATAGAATCATTATATACAGTCTATGAAGACACCCCATGCTCTAGGAAATAAATCTTAATGCCCCCAACCCTTGAGTGCAGGCCGGATTCAGTTATGCGCTTCCAAATAATAGATTATGTAAAGGAAGGGAAAGTAACTTTATAGTGGACAAACCTGATAGGTTTGTGTCAGGTTTATGACCAGGCAATCAAGTTTAGTATCACTAGAGACAAGTCATGTTAATTGTGTACAACCGCTGAAATGATGTAATGAGAAGGGCACATCACTTCTGCGGTATTCTTTTTTTAAAAAGTCCATGACCCCAGTCAAATTAAGTATGAGGAAAACATCAGATGAATCATATTTGAGGGGCATTCCATAAAATACCTAAGCAGTGACGCTCAAAACTGTCATGGTTATGAACAATCAAGGAAATATTGAGAAAGCATCAAAGCTGATCAGAATCTAAGGAGACATGACAACTAAACTCAATGCAGCTTGCTGGATTGTATCCTGGAATAGAAAAAAGAACAGTAGAGAAAAAATCATGAAATTAAGTAAGTCTGGAGTTCAGTTAGTTTTGACACTTGTATGGTTAGATAAGTGGTTAACAACAGGAAAGCTGGGTGAGGGAGCTTAGTTTAAACTTAGTTAAAAGTTTAGATAACTTTTCTGTAAATCTAAAATTAATCCAAAATGAAAAGTTTCTTTTTAAAAGTGGCATCAAATATATTTTTACATAACAGGCAAGCACCAGTGACGCAAGCATCAACGCAAACTAATAGAAATATAAAAGAAAATATCACAGCTCTGGTAAAAAAGATAAAAGATGACATAATGGATAGATGCCAAGTGCCTAAGCATCCGAGACTTCTTATGCAAATCTGGGATATGGCTGTCATCAAATTTAGACACATAAAGCCAAATATACTACTCTTAGTTTTTAGAAAATAAAAGCCCTATGTTCATTTACTACTGCATAATCCTTCCTTCAAAACTGTCCATGCACATCTCTTCCTTGAATACCTTTATTCCTCTTTCCGCATTTACTTATTTCTTGCCCATCCTTCAACATGAGGCTCGAGTTAATGTGACTTTGATGCATTCCTAAGCATTGTTAATGGCTTTGGCTTCTAAACTTCTCTAATATTTTTACTCTATATCAATGTGCATCCTTTCCTGATGTCACATTTTTCATTGTCCTCAAAAGTGAGTGGAAAGTCTAGTGACTAAGAAAATAAATAATAGCAAAAAAAAGAGAAAAATCCTAAACCAAGCCAAAGTAACAGAGAAAAGCTACAAAAAGATGTAGGGGATATACGCTGGTCTGCAATTTACTCTGAAATGTATCCAAAATGAAGAAAAAACAGATTACTGATACATATGCATGTATAGAAATGTTTAACACTCTGATAAAACAAGTGTAGTGAGATGTTAATGAGCAAACTTACGTGTTGAGTAAATAAGTATCCCCTATAAAATTCCTTCACATTTTCTGTATGTTTGATAATTTTCATAATAAAATGTTGAAGTAAAAAGAAACAAAGACATCCTAAATGGGTGCTTATTTTCTCAATCACAAAAATAGCATTTCAAAAATAGTAATTACAAGAATGACAATAATAGCTTTCATCCCGATGCACGGACGCTGTGCCAGGCACTGTGCTGAGAGTTTTACTTACATTATTTTGATTACTGTTTCTGACAAGGCCTGATGCTATCATTATTATTTTGGGAAAGTAATACTCAGACCTTTATGTGGGTTAAACAAGGACACACGTCTATTAAGTAGTGCATCCGTTATTCAATCCCAAATTTTCCTGCCTCCAAAATTCATGCACTTAATCACTACACATACAACTAGTTCACATATCAGAGCCACCTTTGATTAGCCTATTGTCAATTCTTGATGCTATCTCCACACATTGATTTCAGAACTCAGCACTACTTATATCACTCACTTTTTTAAGGAAGTCCATGCTACATAGTGTACTGTTGTATATTCAAACAATGGGAGGTATAGCTATTACCATTACAATAACAAGCAAGAAAGCTAAAATAGCCATTATAATAAGCATAAACTAGTCAGCAGTTACAATGGTATGCATGCTTTGCTTTCTTCATTCAAGATGAATCCCTGAAAATCCCTGCAAACCAAGTAGTATAGCCTTAATTCATTATTTTAAGTGGAATAATATTCCATTAAATAAATGTAGCACAATATATTATTCCTCTGTAGATGAGCATTTACTCTGTTACCCAGTTTTTCTAACTAAAAATAATGCTAAAATAAGCACTTTAAATGCACTGGTGCTTTTATTTTCATGCAATAGATGCCCAGTATATGAAAAGTCATAAAAACGAACCCATGAAGAGCTAAAGAATATGTGTTTATAATTCTAATAGATACTGCCAAGTTGCTTTCCAAAACTCTGTGAAATTCTTATTTCCACCAGCAACATGTGACCCACTGTGTGCTCATTTCTCAGCCAGCAATAGCAGTTATTATAGTGTTTTGTTTTAATTTTGGCCAATCTAATAGCTGATGCTCTCACTGCATTTCCTCATCTATTAGTGACCTTGAGTATCCCTGCATATATTTGATAGCTGATGAATTTACTGTTCTATGAACTATTCCTTTACATTTTTTTCCTATGTTGCTATTAGATTGTTTGTCCCCTTTCTGTCAATTTTAAATAGCTCATTATATTTTATAGGTGTATTAATCTGTCTTCTAAAATGTAATTCCCACCAAATCTAGTGCTTGTTATGTATCTCATGGTATATTTTAATAAAAATTTATAACATTGTTATAAAACCAGAATAATTAATCTTTTCTTTAATATTCTTTATTAAGGTTTTTCTTGGTCCTAGAATGAACATATAGTCTTCTAGATTTTTTTTTCAAATTAAAATTTTCATTTCAGAATTAATCAATTGGAATTGGTTGCTGAGTTTTATCAATTGCTTCTATTTATTATTTTTATCCTTAAAAGTGTTGATATGATAGACTATGGAAAGAAAATTCTTACTATGATAGGACCCTTATATTCCTGGAATAGAATTATAATCACTAATAGGTGGCCGAACAACTTCTTTCTCTCCAAGCATTCATTATTCCTGACTACTAAGGCAAAGATGTCCAACCATTTCCACTTCGTTAGAAACCGTTCTGGATCCTTCAGGCTGAATTATAAGAAATCCACTCTCAGTAAGAGCCCTTCAGCCAGCTTTTATATAAAAGTGGCTGAGCTGCGTCCATTACTGGATCTCATTCTCTACCCACTAGCTGGGCAGTAAGTCTTTCAAGCAAGGACATGAGAGGTGAAAAGATAAGAAGTGATCTTACGATTTACAATTTTAAATTCTCCCACATCATAATTCTTCTTTTAAGGTTTTAAAGGGATGATAAGAAAAAGGGCAAAAAAAAAAAAGAAAAGAAAAGCTGAAGACTTGAGAGTCTCTGTAAAAGGCACAAATAAGAAATTTCTCTGGGCTAATATACATCCTAATATTCCAAACAAATATTTGAGATTAGCATATTAATATTTTGAAATGTAGACAAATGTGCCCAAATGCATTTACCCCAGTATTTCTACATAACTTGGCATATCCCTCGACCTTCATTTGTTTTTCATCTCCTTGTCACTAATGAAGGAGGTGTGGTATCATTACGAAAATCTACTAGTAAATACTCAACAAGTGAGTCATTATACATTTTAGTCCAACTACTTTAGAACAATTCAGAATGGCCTCTGAAAAGAAACAATCAAGAAGAAAATTAAACATGTGTTCCAATACACCTGTACAATGGAAAAAAGCAAAAAAGGTTCAAACCATTTGCACTTATAATCTACTGTGCTCTAATTGAAATCCAATTGATCTTAACAGGCTTTAGATAAGGGCATTGAACTGACAAATTTTTCAGAGCAGGGTGGTCAATATGTCACTAGGAAGTGATAAAAATTCTCGAGACACTTTGAGCACAGTGCTTAAGAAAATGTTCTTTGAATCAGAAAGGCCAGAGTTCAAACTATAGCTCTCTTCTTATCACCTGTATGATTTTAGGAAAACTGAGCTTGCACTTTTTCATCTATAAGATGAATAATAAGATTAATATTATTTTAATTTTAATTATCCTCAAAGTTCTATCATAGGAATTAAAGGAGACACATATAAAACCCTTGCTTCAGATTTGAATGCATAGTAATTTCTCAAGATATTTTAGCTGTTCTTGTTATTTTCCTTCTTTTTAGTCCTCCACTCAGAGGAACAATAATATTAACAAAAATATTCCTTAGTTCACATCTATTCTTTCATCGGGTTATTGTCTATCTCCTCCCACTAGAATGAACAATCCATAAAATAGGATTTGGTCTCATACACTCCGTGTCCCACAGCACACGGTAGGTAGCCAAAGAGTATTTGTTAAATAAACGGATGAAAGCATACATGAATGAAAGGAATTCATTCCTTATAGCAGGAACTGCCTTACGACCTCTCATTATTGCTTAACAATTCTGGTGGGTAGGCCATTGCTCTCAAATATGAATCAGCCATGAAGCCCAGTCTTGAATTCCAGAATTAGTAGCCTGGTAACCAAAACTAATTAAAAGCAATTCTGACCTACCCAATTATCGATGCTCTCAAGCACATGTCTAAATGGGTGGTGGGGAGTAATGTCGAGTAAAAGGCATTTGAAATACTCAAGAAAATGAAATGACTTAAAATATTTAAAATCTGCACTCTTGATTTTTCTCACATTCTTTGCTTCTGTCTACTTCCTTACACATGTACAACTCTTCTTTCTTTCCTAAAACATCATTCTCAAGTAACCTAATAAAAATATTTTCCTCTCATTTCCTGCCCCTCCTTCCTTCCCTCTGTTCTCTCGATCACCCATCATAACTCTGACTTCCCTTTTCTTCCTCTCTCTTCCTCACTCTTCCTATCTGTGCACACACACATACAATCACACACTTGTCAACATGCTCTTCTCGATCTCAGCCTTGCTTCACGGTCATCCCCAATAAAACATGATATTTTTGTAAAAACAGTTATTTTCTATGTAAATGCAACTTCAGACAAGTAAACAATCCTCTTCCAAAGAAGACCCTCAAAAAATTATAATTCTGCTTCCATGGTTTTTAAAGCACAATATTACCCTTCTACACGCACCTATGTGTGAAAACACATGCTCCATAGAAAGTAAATTCTGAGAAATATAAATTCTTCATTTTGTTAGCTCTTCTTAGATAAATCAGAGAAAATACTATTCGATGTTTCCAAGAGCTCTACCAACACAGCTCAATTTTCCTGCCTTCCCACCCTCACGTCTTTTATGAGCGTGGCTCTAGAATGATTTTAATGATCAACCTGGTGGAGTTCATCAAATTTCCTTCCTTCTTCCAGACCTCGAAGCTAGGCAATTAACACTTTTGAATGAGCAAACTTATTAAGGCGAGTACATATTTCCTCTTCATGTAGGGCTCGCATCTGTGGAACGGCTAAGAACTGGATCTGTTTATAGGGTAAATACACTCACAGTTGTAAATTACCACTAGATGTCACTCTTTGTCACAGCTAAGTAAATGGGGGGGCCACATCCTACTACCAAAATACTCTGTAGTCTAGATGTTGTCCCACCCCTGAGAAACACCTAACAAAACCATTGACTGTGCTTGGGCCCGACTCACTGCCTCACTAGAAGTAAATACTGAGTCATCTCCAACATAGGACCAGGGCTGGTTCTAAGTGTGCCAAGTACAGCAGAATCCACTTCTTCCTTCCAACTAGGACCTCATTTAATAGGTGCCCATGTCTAAAAGCCTAAGCACCATTTCTAAGTCTCCAAGAGTATTCAGTTTTCCAAGCTTTATCATCCCAGTATCCTCTCTCTTTTTAAAAATTCCCATAGGTGGTATGTCATTAGCAGGAACTCAGAAGGACCTTTGATTTTGTGATGAAAACTAAGGTTAGTCTATAAAGCTCTACCATGTAAAGGTTCCAAATAAACCTCTTCCACCTATTCCTGATTGGCCACGATTCATTCTCTCCTTAGAGTCAGACAGATAATAGAAGTTAATTTTCAGACTGAAATCCAACGATTGTCTCTTTCTCTAGGATACACAGGAACAGAACAGATAATTTCAGCAACTTTTCTCACTGAGAAAGTTCACCTCAGAAAGGCATATTTTGTGGTGCTGAGTCCATGAAAAAAACAAAACAAAACCCAGTTTCAGTTCCAGGTCTTCCAGATATACACTTAGCACTTCTCTACTTCTATATTTATAGATACCAGTGGCACGTGCTAACCATGATCAACTCCTTTCTCTCCATCTGCTACTTTTCATAAATTTCTCAAGTTTTTGTTTTTTTTTTATTGCAATTATCCTGAATCAATGATTTGGAACAACAACTTGCTTGATTGCAAGTTAAACAGCAGTGGACACACTCTTGCATTCTTAGAAGTTTGGTTCTTCTGACATAAACATTCTCTCTGGCCAGAAGAATTTTAAATTCTTTAGAAACTATGTTTCCATTGAGGTTTGGTTAAAACCATGTCTAATTGGAAATTAATGAAGTTCTTCCTTAGACTTCCTCAATTTAGAGAATTTACAACGTTGAATAAGTTTGCATCTCTTTCTGGTGTATCTCACCCTTACCAAGGCATATAAAAACAAAATTTTAATTTTCAATTTCAGAATCATTAGTACACTGATTCTTCTGGATTCTGATATTATTCCAAGAACCATTAAGTTCAGCTTCTATGATGTCCGTCTCTTTTACTGCATTGCTTGACCAAGAAAAAAAATGGGGAAATTTATTCTTGATGTAATAGTCAACTTTAATGCTGAGTACAGCAAATTAGATTTAAAATCCTAGATTGTAGTCCCCATAGTGTAACCCAAACATATTTTGGGGATCCATGTAATCCCATTTCTGCCAAAATCTAAGGTAATGGTAAGTAATCCTAATTTTTACTCAATCTCATGAGAAAATGCCCCAAGACATTTAAATGTCCTAAAAATTATTCTAAAGTCTTTTTTGAGATACCTTTTAAACAGTCATTATTTTCTTTCTCTAATCACCAATGTTCCCCAACACCAAAACCATGGTTCCCTTGGTCACTTTCTCCAAAATGTTCTCTAGTGATGGCAGCTGCTAAAGAAAGTCTTTCTCTCTCTTTTTCATCCAATCATTTGGCAGATTCTGTATGGTCATAATCCTTTCCTACTCTCTTCCTTCTCTTCCCATGCTGTCCATGTGTGCACGGCTCCTGAAATGCTGTCTTCACCCTTTACCTCCACCTCACTTGTGTGGCTTTGGAAAGACATCTTTCTTCTACAGAATCAGTCTACCCTTAACCCCCAACTTTCTAATTAGTTTTGTTATGATGGTTGTATAGATAAGGAAACAGGTCTGGAGGGCTAAGGAACTTGTCCAACTCAGAGGTAAACTGAATTAAAATCCAAGTCAATGTTATTCCAACAGTTTGAGTGAGAGGCAGTTTTGCATGGTGGTTATGAAGGCCAAGTCTGGTGATCCTGCCTGAATTTGGGTCTTGACTGTGCTGGCTATTGTCTATGTAACCTTGAAACATTACATAATCTCTCTATGCTCCAATTTCTACATCTGTAAAATGACTCTGCCTACAGATGTTGTGATAAATAAGTTAATAGGCATTCAAAATGCCAACTAACTACCACTTATTTATTTATTATTAATCACTAAACCGTATTCCCTTTCAAATTAAAAAAAAGGATTTAAAAAATAAATGTAAATTATTAGTTGAAATAATATAGAAGTTTATCCAACCCAAGTTATAAATATAGAGGTAACTTGATTTACTTTTTTAACAAAGGAATATTCACTTATCTGACTATCCTGTCAGATTATTCACGAGCTGAACACTTGATCAGAGTTTGAAATATATAGTGGATGCTTAATGATGATGATGATAAAGATAATAATAGCTAATGTTTGTTGGGAGTTACTATGTACCAAGCACTCATATGATGTGTCCAATGACACTGTAATAGATACTTCATTTACCTCCATTCAGATGAGAAAAATGAAGCTAAATTAAGACTAGTGTGGAGGTTTGAGGCAATATGTACCCCAGAGAAAAATGTTCTTAAATTTGATCCATTCCTGTGGGTGTAGACCTTTCGATTGTAAGTAGACCTTTCGATGAGGTTACTTCAGTTTAAGTGTGTCCCATCTCAAACAGGAGGAGTCTCAATCCTATTAGTGGAGCCCTTTATAAGAGAATGAAATTCTTAGAGAGAGAGAGAGGAAGCCACAGAAAGCAAGAAGCTGAAATCAATGAAATCCAGAAGAGAAGGGAAGACCAGTAGATGCTGCCCTGTGCCTTGTGACACATGACAGAGGAATCAAGGATTGTTGGTAGCTTGTCTTCAGGAAGAAGGCATTGCCGTAATGGAGGCTTGATTTGGATATTTACCCGGTCTCAAAACTGTGAGCAAATAAATTCCCATTGTTTAACTGGACCCATTTCATGGTATTTGCTTTAAGCAGCCTAGGAATCTAAAACAACTTAAGGTTAAGTAACTTGTTCAAGATCAAAAAGCTGCGAAATGCCAAAGCGTGGGGTTCAACCCACTTGATGTGATTACAGAGCCCACACCTGACACTTAAACCACACTTGACTACTATCTTAATTTCCAGATAAACAGGTTTCAGTTATTTGTTAAGCAAGTTGTTGTTTTTCAGTTTATCTCTAAATTGCATTTACATTTGACTTGATAATCAAACCAAAATCACACTATTGCTCATAGACTCTGCTATTGAATATAAATTGTAGGTACAAATAACAATTGTTTAATATAAAAATATCCCCTGAATGGTAGAATAAAAGGAACTCCAGGAAGATGTGACTATTAAACCCACAGTCATGTAGATATGTGTAAACTTACATATAGTCTTCCCAAGAACACTGCAAGGTAACTTCATTTCAGAATGGAGTAACAACAGCCCAGGAAGGTTAATAACAAGTCTAAGGTCACACAGCCAGCAAGTAGTGAATGAGGATTTGAATATATGTTGGTTTTTCTGATCACAAAGTAATTTCTACTAAATGGAGCAATCTTCCCAAGTGGGTATTGTTTCTTAAACTTTGCCAGTATGACTGGCAAATTTATGGCTGGCAAAGTTTTCTTATAAACAAACCTGAAAAATTTAATAAAATCAATCTGCAATTATGCTCTCACATGCATCTTTTTTTCTTAATTTTTAAAAATTGTCATAGTTCCGTGCTTTTGAGAAGCAAAATTAGTGCTGTTATGTCCTAGGCATCCACTGTATTGGTAGTAAAAATTTTGCATGAATACTCATCATTTCATATCTGGACAGCATATGAATACTTTGGACCAGTCTCAATAGTTTCATGTCTGAGGTACTTTATTTATATAATGTGTGTCTATAAGAGATAATAGGTAAGAGATGCTTCTCAGGAAGACTGAAAAAACAAAGACCTGGTATGAAACATTAAGAAAGAAAATGTTGACTGGACTGAAATAGTTAAAGCAAATTCAGTACTAAATGAGATGGGTTCCTGGTCCAGATAAGTCCTGAAACCTAGCCCAGCCTCTCCAGAACATCAGATATTTCCATCTCCCTACCCCATATTAGTGACAGACCCTTCCAATATCAAAAATTTAGAATTGCCATAGCCTGAACACCCCTAAAGAGAGGGATGGAAAGATCAAAGGTGATTGTGGAGTTATTCAGAGAAGACAGGATTTAACAAATGAATATAAATGCTGAATCATTAAATTGAAATATCTTTTAGTCTCCAGTATTTTAGAGCAGCTAGAAGTAAAAACCTAAAATTGTTGAATTGTAACCCATGACAAACTCTGAAATATGTTCTGCAGCTAAATGTGGTGCTGTGCTTTGAAATTTATAGACTTTTTGTGTATATGTTATTTTTCACAAAAAAAGAAGGAAAAAAGTCAATTGTGATGATAAAAAAAAGCCCTCTTGCCTCCTATATTCGGGAGCAGCTAGAAGGAAAAATATGAGAGGATAGTATGGTAGCCCATGACAAACTCTGGGATCTGTCCTATAACCACTTGTTGAAGAGTGCTTTGAAAAGTATTGCTTTCTTATTTCTTTGCATTATATGTATGTTATATCGTACAATAAAAAAAATGTTTAAAAAATTCAATACTAAATGAAGATATTTTTAAAAAATGTCCTGGATCTTATTCTGTCAGACACAATTGTAAGCACTTTATATGCATTATTTCATTTATTTCTCATCACAACCCTAGATGGGAGTTACCATTATAATCTCAATGAGAAAACTAAAGCACCAAAATTTTAAGTAAATTTCTCATGGTCAAATGGTTAGTACATTCCATAATTGGATTTCAACCCGAGCAGTCGAGACTTGAGGTACCTGACTCCAATATACAGCATAACAATCTCCAATCTTTTGATGCATAAATGCTTTACCAATAAGTCTAGAGTAGTTGCTACTTCTTGTTCACTAGGTCTAATCAACATGATATCATCAATATAATGGACCAGTGTGATGTCTTGTGGGAGGGAGACATAATCCCAAGGTCCTTGTGGACAAGATTATGACAATCTGGGCAGGAATCCAGTATTGCTTGTGATTTATTCTTTTTCTAGGTAGGGGCATTTCTAGTGGCTTCCACCTGGCCTTTCCTACCATAACAGTCCTTACTCCACAAGTCAGGGGACCAATGTAGGGATTCTGCCAGTTGCTCAGTATGTCTGTTTCAATTATGCATTCTAGAACTGGGAAAATAACCACAGAATGCATCTGTGGACCCACTGGACCTGCTGTGAGCTAGGCCTGAGCTAAAACTCCATGGATTACCTGACCTCCATTAACCCTTACTCTGACTGGTGGACCAGAGTGACATTTTGGGCCTCTTGCTTGTCTAGTAATCCCCCAAATATCTTGTCTAATAATTACTTGTCTAGTAATCCTCCAAATATCTGATCATTTTCTTTTCCCCAAAGGATAGTTACCCTGGGAAAAGACCATTGGTTTCCTTGGGAAAGGCTTAGAAGAAGACTGACAGTATACATTTTTTTGGCAGTGAAATAGGGTCCTTCCCCCCGGTTACCTGGCCTTCCCCTCATTCAAAGGACTCTGCATCTGTAAAATGTCTCAAATCTGGGTAAGGGGCTGTGACTCTGTTCTTGTAATTCAAGTTAGACTTTTGTTCACTTGACCTAGAACTCTTCTCCTTATACAGCTTAAACAAGAATTTAGTAGACTGCCCATCTATTTACTTCTAGGTACTTCATGATTTACTAATCTGCACCATAAATCTCTCTGAATCAGATTATTTTGACTATTGCTTTGAGTCTGCTGTCCATTGTGGTGGCTATGCCCACCTTGTCTATGGTGATTAACTGTTGACAAATGGCTTATGCCAATTTAGGATCCAATCATCCCCAATGTGTTCTGCTGAGTGACAGCAGCTGCCACAATATGTGACTTACACAGAAGGGCTACTGTAGAGCTCTTCAAAGACAATAGAACTAGTCTCACAAATTTATTCCTCAAAGTCTTGGTAAAAGGTATGTCCTCTGGACATTCCTGGGGTGTGTGAGCCAGTCTTCCACAATAAACCACTCTAACATTCCAATCTCTCTAAGCCTTTGGATCTCCTCATCTACTTTATACCAGGGCAATTCTGGCATTTTGATCTCAGGTAATGTCAACTACCTTTTGATTCACGTTTCAGCCAGCCACTCAAACAAACTGTTAAAGTCCTTTCTAATACCTCGAGCTACAACATTAAATGCAGAATCTCTATTTAGTAGGCCCATATCAATAAATTCAGTCTGATCCAATGTTATATTCCTTCCACTACTATCCCATACCCTTAATACCCATTTGCACACATATTCCCTTGATTTCTGTCTATATAAATTGGAAGACTCATGCAGTTCTTTTGGAGTCTACTGTTTCACCTTATGGGACACACTTCATACCTCACCTTCTAGGATCTTTGGGGACATAAACCTAGTTATAGGTCTTGAAGAAAAGAAGGGTGGTGAGGGTGGGTCATGAAAAGAATTAAAATGTCTTTCAAGCCAATTACTTATGGACATTCCCTTGCACTTTCATCTTTTAAACAGGATTAATCTCTCCAGACAGAGAAGTAAGGGCTATTTCACCAGGGGAAGTGACTATAGGTTTAGCAGGTACTGAAGGGTTAATCTCTTTAGATAGAGGTTGGATAGAAGACTCCTCAGAGTGGACTGGAGGTTGGCAATCTGTCTCCTTAAGGCAGGCTTGAGTTATGGTGGCTGTTTTCTCGAGCAGACCATTACAGGTCTATCTAGCAAAGGCTCAGAAGAATCTAGGGTTCCAACATCCTTACTGCCATCATTATCAAACCATATATCCCCATCCCAGTTTTCAGGATCCCATTATTTTCCAATAAAAACTCTTACTTTGACAGCAGACACCCTACAAAGTTGAGAATTTAGTTTATATTATAAATGTGCTACTCACACAATGAGACTCTGAGTCTGGTTTTCAGAGATCTCAAGTGTGTGACTGGAGGTAATAAGATTTTCTTTCAGAGCACATATAGAAACTTTTACAGCTTTCATACAGCACTGGAGCCTTTAGTTCATCCTTTTCTTTCATAACTGTATCCAGCATATCTCAGAACAAACAGCCAATGTCATTATACTGTTTAATTCCATAAAATTCTGTTAAGGTGTTCAAAAACACTGTTCCCAGAGTCTACCCTCATACAAGAGTATGATTAGGAGAAACAAATGGTGATATTTTTTGCATCCTTATTGCCAACACATGCCATGGACTGTCAGTACCATCTTGATTACTAAAAAATCGATTCATTATTGCCATTGAAACTCATCAGAGTAGAAAACTAATTGCAAAAACCCATTTTTAAGATTATTTTCTCAAGAACCACTCTCAATACCAATCTGTATTAGTCAGGGTTCTCTAGAGAAAAAATACCAGCAAGAGATATCTGTAAATATGAGATTTTATAAAAGTCTCTCATGCAACTGTAGGGATGCACAAGTCAAAATTCTGTGGCCACAGGCTGGCAACAATAATGAGGGTATCTGATGAATTATGCAGGAGAGGATGGCGGGATGAAGTAGAGCCAAAAGTTCTCTCTTCTGATTGCTGAAATCATCACCTCTTCCATAAAAGCCTTCAACCGATTGGACTAAATACAGCTGTTTGGAGTCTCTCATTGCAGAAGACACTTCCCTTAGTTGATCATAAATATAACCAGCCATAGTGCAATCGAATGATCGATGATTTAATAAACAAGCCTTATGGTTTATTAACCGGCCACAAAATGTCCTTGCATCCTGGGACTCCTTGAGGGACTTGGAAAAAATGTGGGTCTATTAAACTTCCCCTCATGGGAAAATCCTGATATTCTCTCAGGTATTAAGGACTCCTAATTTAATAAATCAAGCCCTTGATCTTAAGGCTTGCCCTTATGAAACTTATTTCTGCAATTACGAATCTGGACCTGCATGTAATTACGGCTAACAGACACCCCAAGAGAGCCTCTTTTGTTGCTCAGACATGGTCTCGCCCTTTAACCAACCCTGCAAATAAACTCACTACCCTTCCCCTGATGTGGGACATGATTTCCAGGGGTGTAAGTCTCCCTGGCAACATGAAGCATGACTCCCAGGGATGAGCCTGGCCCTGGCGTTGTGGAATTGAGAATGACCAAAAGGGGGGAAATAAATTAAACAAAATAAAGTTTCAGTGGCTCAGAGGTTTCAAATAAAGTTGAGAGATCATTCTGGAGGTTTCTCTTATACAAGTTTAAACCAGATGTCTCAAATTACCATAGTATACCAAGCCCTATCCAACAATATTCCTAAAAACCCTACAGAGTTCTCTGGGCTCTATCTAAGCTTCTATAAATGTTTTTCTTAGAAAGTTTATTTTCTCAGAAGTTTATGGCCCTAGATTGATCTTAGGGCGGATAAGTCTTGAAACCCAGCTGTACTGATCTCTCTAAGAATTGGAGATTCATTCCCCTATTACAGAAGGTCAACAACCCTTCCTGGCACAAAGAAATTAAATGGCCATTGCCTATATATCCCTGAACATTGAGAGAAAGCTTAAATGAGAGAAGTAGGTATATCTGAGAAAATAGAATTTAACAAATGACTGTGACTACTAACTCATTATATAGATATTTTATTTCATTTAGAGTCTAGTATTTTAGAATAGTCAGAAGGAAATATCTGAAGTTGTTGAACTGTAATCAGGAGCCCTGATTTTTGATAATGATTGCTTAACCTATATGGCAAAAAATTAAAAATAATTGTCTATGTTTGTATGGATTGCCTAAGTTTGTATGTACTTCTGGATGCTTTATTTTGTTTCACTGATTATCCAATAGATAGATAGGTAGATAGATAGATAGATAGATAGATAGATAGATAGATAGATAGACAGAGTTGGAGATAGATAGATAGATATAGATATATACCTGTCAACACTACACTGTCTTAGTTAACCTACCTCTAATGTAAGTCTTAAAACTGGGTAGATTGCAATACTAGTGATCAGTAAGAGAGAGGGGTAAAGGATAGGAGATGTTTGGGGTTTTTCTTTTTCCTTTAATCTAATTTTCTGGAGTAATGCAAATGTTCTAAAAATGATCATGGTGATGAATGCAAAACTATATGATGTCATTGTGAAACACTGATTGTATACTTTGGACTGACTGTATGGTAAGTGAGGCTATCTCAATAAAAAGACATAAAAACATTAAAAAAAAAAAAAACCTTAGCTCCCAATTTAGGAAACAAGAGAAAAAGCAGCAATATAAATGTAAATAAACTTCTAATGTTTCAGATAGGAAAAAAACAATTAAAATAAAAAAGAGTATGCCTCCTAAACATACCCTAATCTTGTCCTACATATATACATGAAGGTAATCAACACTAGCATTTCCAAGATTTATAGGCAAACCTTTGTTTTAACCCAGCACATGTTAACTTTCATAATTAGAATATAAGGAGACAGTTATTGGAATGAAAACACTAACAGCATTCTTATCTTAAATTGACCATAACCCTATATACTTATATATGAAGGTAATCAATACAGCCTTTCCAAGATTTACAGGTGTAACTTGATTTTAACTCTAGTACTCAGCTAACTCCCCTAACTAGAATATACGGACATGTCTTGATATGAAAACACTAACAATATTCCTAACCTTAGAGCTATACTTAACCCAATCCTACATATACACAAAGGTAACCCACACAAGATTTTCAAGATTTGCAGGTGAATCTTGTTTTCTGGCATTCAGCTAACATTAATACCTAGAATATAGGGAAACATGTCTTGGTATGAAAATTCAAACAGTCTTCCTAATCTTAGTTCTATCTACATATACAAAGATAATCAACACAACATTTCCAAGATTTTAGGAGAAACTTGGTTTTAACATTGGCACTCAGTTAACATCCATACCTAGAATATAGAGAAACATATTTTGGAAGAAAACATTAATAGTATTCCTAACTGTAACCCTAACACTACCCTGCGTATATAGGAAAGTAATCAACACAGAAAAAAAATCATGGTACTGGCAAAAGGACCAACTTATAGACCAATGAAATTGAATTGAGAGTTCAGAAATCACTCATATGTGTAGCCGATTGTTTTTTGACAAGGGTGTCAAGTCCACTTAATTGGGAAAGAATAGTCTCTTCAAAAAATGGTGTTGGGAAAAGTGGTTTTGACCATATGCAAAAAAAATGATGGTTGACTGCTACCTCATACCAGATACAAATATTAACACAAAATGGAGCAAATGCCTAAATATAAGATGCATAACTATAACATTCCTGCAAAAAACAAAGGGAAGCATCTTTAGGACCTTGTGTTAGGTAATGGTTTCTTACACTTTACACTTAAGACATGAGCAACAAAAGAAAAAAGTAGCCAAATGTGATCTCACCCAAATTTAAACTTTTGTGCTTCAAAGGACTTTATCATAAAAGTAAAATAGCAACCTACACAATAGAATATATTTGTAAACCATATAACTTATAGGGTTTAATAGCCAGAATACATAAAGTAGTCCTACAGTTCAATCAGAAAAAGACAAAAAACCCAATTTAATAATTAGGCAAAAGACTTGAATAGATATTTCTACAAAGAGGATATACAAATGGCCAAAAAGCACATGAAAAGATGCTCAACATAATTTGCCATTAGGGAAATGTAAATCAAAACCACAATAAGATACCATTTCACACCCACTAGAATAACTACTATTAAAAAAAAAACAAAAAGAAACTAAGTAATGGAGAGGATGTGGAGAAAGAGAAAGACTCATATACTGTTGGTGGGAATGTAACATGGTACAGCCACTGTGGAAGACATGTTGGCAGTTCCTCAGAAAGTGGAATATAATATTATCATATGACCTAGCGATCACATTTGTAGGCATATATCCCCAAAGAACTGAAAGCATGGACTAAAACAGATGTTTGCACATTGATGTTCATAGGGGCATTATTCACAGTTGCCAAAAGAGGGAAGCAACCCAACTACCAATCAATAGGTGAATGGATAAACAAAATATGGCATAGAAACACAATGGAATATTATTCAGCCACGAAAAGCAATGAAGTTCTGATAAATGCAATGGCATGGATGAACTAGTAAGGCATCATGTTGAATGAAGTAAGCCAGAAGCAAAAGGAAAAATATTGCCTGGTCTCACTAATTTGAAATACTTCAAATAAACTCAGATAGAGTCCAAAATACAGGTTACCAGGGGCTGAGATGGGAGTAGGGAGCAGGGAGTTAATGCTTATATTTTACAGTTTGTATTTGGGATGATGGAAAAGTTTTGTTATTGGATGTTAGTGATGGTAGTACATTTGAATACAATTAATAGCACCAAAATATATACTTCAATGTGATTAAAAAGAGAACTGTCATGTTTATACATGCAAGTAGATTAAAAGTTAATATTTACATACAACCCAGTGAGCCCTAGAGTAACCATAGAATATAGTTATAAAAAAATCTTTCATTAGTTGCAGCAAAGCTACCACACTAACACAACATCATAACAATAGGGAAGTAAGTTGGAATCCTGTACTTTATGCTTAACTTTTCTGTAAAACTATAACATCTCTAATAAAAAAAATTGGAATGGTAGTATGGAATTTCCTCAGCAAACATAATTTGCTCGTACAAGATTATAATTAAAATTTATTAGGAATAGTAATTTTATAAAACTAATAATAGCTGTCTATTCTACTTTCATCTGACAAGGTCAGCAAGAGAATATTTAGGAATCTTGTTTATAAAAATTTATTGTAGATAATTCAAACATTCAAAAATGGAAAGACTTATACAATGCAAACCACCTATATTCTACAGTTAATATGTTACTGCATTTTCCTTACTATACATCTCTTATCTTTCTTGTTTGAGGATTTTGTAATCACTCTATGAGAGAAATCAGACAAAAAAAAAAACATTAAAAGGGACATGCTCTAATGGTAATATCCCCACTCCATCTCTTAATGATATTTTCATACATTCTTGACTTTGCCTTTTCCTAAACAAAAATTATTTAAAAATTGGGGAATGCTTGAAATGTATCATGGCATTATGACTCATATCTCAATATTTTCTTCAACTTTTCATGTGTTTTTCAATAAAGTAGAAATTGTTGGGCGGTAGAGGAGAGAAAGTGTGATCATTGAGCATCAGACCAGTATATAAAGTTCCTTACATGCCACTACTCTGCCCTCGATTTTTAAATAATGGGGGGGGTTTATAAAAGACTGAATAAAGGACTCTAAAGCAATACACTACAGAGAGATACAAGACACTATTGCCAAAACCCAGATAACATTCAATTAGTTTTTTTTTAAAGGGATTCTTATCACATCTCCTCCTAATATTAGCTTTCTCAATGAACAATAGCCTGCTGCAATATTGCCAGAGTTGCCCAGCTGAGATGACAATGTGCAATGACAGATGATCAGGATTGTTTGAAACTGCTGATGTTATGCACAAATAGCACTCACTGCCCTTTTAGTTTTACAGATTACTCTGTGACTTTAACATGAAACCAGATTAATGTTTATATGGTAAGAGATATAAGAAATGCATTTTTCTGCAATGAAAAATGAAAAACATTTTGTGGGTCCATTTTTAGCTACTAACTTTTATTTAATCAGGCCAATGTGAGCACAAAAAGCAACAAACAAATCTTCCTGCTTTGTATAAGGCTTTAAATCTTGGCTGTCTATTCACGACCCTGTTTAGGTTCTCAGATTGTATTTCCTTTAAATAAAGTAAAAAAAGGTACAGAAAAATTCTCTACAATTTAACATAAAAATACCACCATTCATATTAGGTTATTCCAGTCTCTGTTTTATAAACACGAGTTACTGGGCCACATAAAGCTAATGGGCCAAATAAAAGTTTAGAATAATTGTTCTTGTTTGCTCGGCTGCAGAAGGCAGATAACCATAAAAACAGGTTGGCTTCTGGTAATGGGAATTTATTAGCTTACAAGCTCACAGCTCTGAGGTGGTGAAAATGTCCAAATTCAGGCATTACCAAGATAATACCTTCCTCCTGAAGATCTGCTGCTGGTGACCCTGAACTTATCTGCCACAAGGCAAGGCCCATGCAGGGTCCGTGGTCTTTCCCTCTTCTTCTGGATTTCATTGCCTTCAGCTTCTACGTTCCATGGCTTTCTCTTAGTCTGAATTTCATTCTCCTGTAAAGGACTCCAGGTAGAGGATCAGATCCACCCTGAATGAGGTGGGTCACATCTCAAGATCCTACTCACCAAAAGATGCTGCTTACAATGGGTTTACTCCCTAAGGAATGGATTAATTTACAAACAGACTTTTCTGGAGTATCTACAGCTGCAAACCATCACAATAATGCTTTACAATCTACTCTTTTCCTTCAGGGTATGGAAAATTTCTAGATTTTTTAAAAACTATTTAACTAGAAAACATCTTTTCAAGCTTTTTTTGGCACATTAGCCAATTTGATAGAATTGAATCATTTATTTGGTTATCTGCAAATAAATTTTATTTAGATGCTAGAATTAAAAGAAGACATACTGAACTATCTGCAACATAATGATGATATTTGGAATTCAGGACATACAGCAATTGCTAGTTTTACAAACATAAAATTCCTTTAACTTTATCTATGAGGAAGTGAAAGGTCTGCTCCCTTCTTTCCAACTTCCTCTGGTTTCCAGGTGAGTTGACCATCTAGTTTCTTCCCACCTTAATGAGCTGTTTCTTTTCATTTTCTTTTAAGGGTTCTTCCTCCTCCTCTCTGAGCTGCAGTCATATTCTGAGTTTTGAGATCGTCTCTATCTTTGCCTCTCTGTCGATGTCCTCCTCCAGTCCATGCCTTTAAATATTATGAAGTTGTTACTGGCTTGATAATTTTTATTTCCAACTGAATGTCTTCTGAACTCCAGATTGGGTAGGCAAAGGGGTCCTAAAGTCCACCACATATCAGGAAAAAGGGACCCTTTTGGAGATGGCCTGGACTGGCAAGAGCAGATTTTACATAGCTTCCCAATTCTGCATTCAATGCCATTACATTAGTAGCTTAAAATGGACCAAGTTGGAAGTGTTTAGCCTATGGAAATTGGCACAGGGTATAAATTTTCCCTAAGCATTGTTCTTAAGCACATAACTGCCTCTGATAATGCGTGGGGTCCAGGAAATCCAGGGTCAAGAAGATCATAAATAATCAAGTGCTCCTTTTTAATGGGAAAATTTTGTTGTTTTAACTACTCCCTAAAGAGTGCTTTTTAAATCACTATTGGTTCAGTTTATTTAAAGTAACTCTCTACACACACACAAATCCCCAGTCCACATCAGCAGCTAGATTTGGTAGCCTTGTGGTAGTTAACCTTTTCATTCAGATGAAATTACAGGGCTGTGGCACTATGTGAAATCAGAGGGGAAAATATGCAATTACTTTAAGGAAAATTAAGCTAAAAATTATTATCTATATTAAGGATCTTATGATAATGATATCTCTAGCCACTCCTCAATTCAGATCTTTACATCAAGGAGGGGACTTTTAACACAACTGGCCCAATCATCATGCTCTCTCTTCTGGGATTTATAGGTCAGTTTACTGGTTGGTAGCCAAGTTAGAAAGTCATGTGTATATTCCATCTCTTACACTGCTTCTGTGAGAAGCCATGTGTTATAAGACAAAGGAAATCAGACAGCAGTGAGGGAGAAACGTACAAGGATGGGCAAAAAGAAACAGCGCTAAGTGATCCAGTGGTGCAGGTCAGAGAGGGAGAGAAGTGATCATGACACTGGATATCCCCAAATCCCATGCAACATGGCTATGTTTCCTGTGATTGGGTTTCATGTGCTCCCATTTTGTTCTTTAAATGAACACAACTAAAAAATAATTTATCCAGCTTAATTAATTCATTTAATAAAAGTTTTTATTATTGCTACTTAAGATTTAGTTCAGGAAGGAAAAAAGGATACTTTATTATCCAGAGTCAGTATTTAATTGACCCCTTGACATCTCTGCTTGGATGTACAATAGTGAGGCCCTGCCCTGGCTCCAAAGGAATTAATGCACAACTGCAAACTTCATGGGGCAAAAACTTCCCCCAAATCTTCCCAAACTCCCAAAGTCATAAAGCCTATAAAATCATGGGCATGCAGCAGACACTTAGTTAATGACAGAAAGCCTAGGGTCATAAAGATTATTAAATATCTGCCCCAAAACAAATTTTGAGTAAATGACAGAGCTCCACAAGCACTGATAGTTCCTTCTGGAACAAAGAAGACACCTAGTATTCAAAGGTTGAGATGAAAAATCACTTTTGCAAAAATTCCCTTTAAAACAAGCTAATCCACTCCACTAAGGCATATCTCTACCTTGAGCATGTCCATGTTAATTTCTTTAACGTGTACTCTCTCTCTTTAAAAAAATTCACTGCTTACTCCTACTGGCTCTCTCTCATCCTTGAATTCCTTCCATGACAAGACCTCTGAACCTGGAATGCGGCTCAGCTGACTCCGGAGTCAGCAGGGCTCTGGTTGCATATTTTGTCAAGACAGCCAGAAAGCAGCATCTTTCACATAAGGCACTGGTCAACAGGACCTGAACTTCATGAGTTTTGCCCCTCGATACTGATTCTTGCCATTCTGCCTGGCCCTTTGTCCTTATCTCCCTTTTTCTGGCCCCCCTCCCATCTTGGTAGGCTGCTCACCATGAATTCCTCACCTCAGTCCTTTCCCATCCTTCCCCATTTCAGGCAAATTCTCCTGTCCTAAGTCCAGGTATTTGTTCCTTCATTTTCTCTGCTATTCTTTGTCCTTTATGCAGACTTGGTGTTGGCTTTATGTTGAAATCTTTCACAGGGAGATTTCCTATGGTGCGGAGGTTGTGGATTTCCCAGGGGACCATCCTTATAGCTCTCTCAAGAGATGCTCATCCCTGGGTATGCCTTCTCCTTCCCCCCCTCCTTTCCCCAGAGAAAATTCTCCAGGATATTCTCACCATCTTCTCCTTTGTATGGCCTTTGACTGAATCTTGTAAGAAACTCTATTCTCTCAAGGACACTGAACTTCTCTTTCCCAAAGGAAAAAACAAGCTTTAAGCTTTTCCAAGTGAGAATTTGTCCCTTCAAGTTCTCTGTTTATGGTGGTTTTTAGATCTGGTCATGCACAAAGCTTGCCAAAAGACTCACTGCTTCCAGGATTGGAAAAAGAGCAGAGGTCTGGCTCAAGGTAAGAAATCTTGCTCACCAGCCCTCTGAGTCCAGCTCAGAATTGCCAGGTGAGAAATCTGGCTCACTGGCCCTCTGAGTCCGGTTTCAGAGTCAAGGGGTGCACCCAGACCACCCATGTTCCAGGGCTCAGGTTTCTTCCCTATGGGGACGAGAAGATGTTTTAGGGGGAATTCCCTCAGTTGCAGGACACATGGAATGCCTGGTCTCAGTGAGTGAGTGTTCCCTCAGTTCTCTCTCCTTCTCAAAATATGGGCTGTGCATCCAACATCCCAATTGATAGCCCCTGGGCTGCATCCTGAAAAACTGGAATGACCTACTGTCCACTGAACTAAAAAAGAGAAAGCAGATCTCTTATTGTAATATTGCTTAGCCTCAATCTAAATTGGAAAGTGGAGAAGAATGGCCTCAAAACAGCTCTCCTGGCTTCAACACTATTCTCCAATTACATCTTTTTTGCAAAAGGGAAGAGAAGTGGTCTGAAATTCCTTATGCCCACATTTTCATTGCTTTCAATCAGAAGAAGGCCATGAGGGGAACTTGTAAGGTGTGTTATCTTACAGGGGAATTAAAAAATGAAACTTTCTTATCTCAGACAAAGAAGGAAGCATATATATTCCGTAACCCTTTGTTGGCCAACCTTCCCAAACTTGAAACCCCAAAAAGACTCTGGATGACCCTCCCCCAAGCCCGGACCATGAGCTTACCAGAACTGAGTCTTCCATAGACCCTCCTCCTTTAAAGGACGAGGCTTCCAAGGCCCCTGCAACCCCTCCTTATTCAAGTCCAGCTGGACCTACTCACAGTGGAGTCCCCTACCACCTCCCAGAGAAAGACAAGACGAATTTAGTAGGAAATGGAATGCACCCTCTTCGAGAAGTGGCCAATTGGTGTATATGAACTATAAGGATCCAGATCCCTTTTTCTACAGCTGACTGAGCACAGTGTAAGAAACAATTAGGAAACTTTTCTGAGGATCCGTCCATGTTTCTAGGAGAATTAAAAAACCTGGTCCTAACCTATGAGTGCACCAGCGGGGATGTCCAAGTCATTCTCTCTTCTTGCTGTACTCCAGAGGGTAAACAAAGGATCAGGGCAGAAGCCCGAAGACGTGCAGACAAGTTGCACAAGGAACAGCCCACATGGTACAGGGTAGGAGCTCAGGCCATCCTAAATACAGACCCCAAATGGAACGATCAAAGAGGGCAGTGAGATTTTGATGCAAGGGACCATATGGCTACTTGCTTATAAAGGTTATGAAAAAGGGTATTTTCAAGCCTGTAAATCAAACATGCTACAGAGCATAGCTCAGGAAGACAAGAAAAATCTGGCTTTGTTTCTGGGAAAACTAGCGGAAGCTATGAAAAAGTATACCAATGTAGATCCAGACTCTAAGGAAGGGCAAATCATGTTGAAGACCTCCTTTACAGGCTGGTCAGCCTCAGACATAAGGAAAAAACCACAAAAAATGTCCTCATGGCCCCAAATGCCCATGGATGAACTCATGACTTCTGCCTTTTCTGCCTTTAATAGTCATGACAGAATCGCAGAGGAGGAGGAGTTATGGAGAGACTGAACTCAAGCAAGGCTCATAGCTCTAACTGTAAATGATAAACAGCCACTTCAGGGCCACTCTAGTCAGAAGCCACCTGGAACTTGTCACCAGTGTGGAGAGTCGGGACACTGCAGATGAAAATGCCCCCAAGGATGGAAGGAGACCAAAGGATGGAGACAGTCCTCTGGACCCTGTCCACAACACTGGGAGGCTGGACACAGGGCCCAAGAGTGCATCAAGCTTCAACGGGGAGTGAGGCCTCTCCAAAAGACCTGTTGACTGTCCCCGAATTAGACTGACAGGGCCCAAGGTCAATGACTCCCTGGGTCTCACTGAAAAACATCAGTCTGATCAAGCCCTGGGTGACCTCTGGTATAGCAGGTAAGACTGTAAATTTTTAAAGTTTTACAGGAGCTACATATTCTGTCTTAACGTCTCACTCTAGTCCTCTATCTAGTCCTTGTCCCATCATAGGAGCTGGCTCTATCTTCAGAATAATTAGAATCTGCACACTGCTCACCTTCTCCATTGCCACCATTTTCTTTGTAACCACTCTTATCTCCTGCCTGAAATATTGCAATACCTCTTAGTGGTCCCTGCTTCTATTCCTGAGCCCCTGTAGTCTATTTTCTAAATAGTGTCACTCTTCTGGTCAACCTCTGTCAAGTTTCTCCTCAGAACAAAAGCCAAAAACCTTACAACAGCCCCTCCCATTGAGCCCTCTGACCTCACTTCTAACTTTTCACTTCCTCATTCCTCCCTTCCAACTATACTGGCTTCTCAACTGTTCCTGAAACACACTAGGCACTTTCCCTTCTTTCTTCAGGCTACTTGTATTTACCGCTTTCTTAGGATTTCTCCTCAATTAGCCACATGACTCAATTTCCTTCATCCTCAGGTCTTTTCTCAAATGTGATGATCTGAGCGCAATTTTTCCTGGTCATTCTATATAAATTGAAGTATCATCTCTCTAATTCTTTCCCCCATGGTATTTACAAGGTTATTACAAGGGATGTATTTTATTCATTTCATTTATTTTTTATTTCTCCCCATTAAAATAAAAGCTCTTTAGGGTGGTGTGATGGTGGCTCAGTGGCAGAATTCTTGCCTGCCATGCCAGAGATCCAGGTTCAATTCCCTGTGCTTGCCCATGCCAAAATAAAATAAAATAAAATAAAATAAAAGGTCTTTAATGGCAGGGATTTTTGACTACTTAATTCCCAGCTGCATCTCCATATATCTAGCATAATGCCTGGCATGTAGTAGATGCTCAATAAACCCTTGAATAAATGAGTGAGTGAAATGAGAAAAATAAAAATTCTTGTGGGGTGGAGTTTGGAAGATGGCTGAATTACACAAACTATTTATCTTCACTGCCCTAATTCAGTGAAACATTGCCAAGCCTTTACTCTGCTTTGTTCTATTTAGATTCTGCATCTGTGTTGATTTCATTTCCAAAATTTGGGGATGTATAGTAATTTAGTCAGTGAAAAAAAAAGTTTCCATGGATGCCTGGTAAACTAGCTACAATGAAATTGGCACTGAGTCCTAGTTTTAATGTGATACCATTGCATATTATAATTCTAAGACCTACTATAAAGCTTTTGCAATGGCAGAATGGGTGCTTTCCCAGATCTTTTTTTTTTTCTCTATAGACTTAGATGAAAAGCTCATGTTGTATTTGGCATCTGATTGCTTAAGCAATCTTCCCAGATTAAAACACAATGTCAGTGAGAAAGGAAAGAAAGGAAAATCTCATACAGAATAGAAAGGAATAATTCCTTGCAAAACTGTCTCTGGATGTTAATGAACCAACAATAAAGGCCCTATTATGTGATTGTTTTGAGTAATGTTATTCATAATAAGTTCCAGTGATGCCAAAGGCAAAATTATCCTGAGGCTTGGATACATTATAACAATAACACAATTTAAAGCTCATCGATTTTGCTAATGGTTGGTAAATCTATTTTAGATCATCAATGTGAAAAATGGAGATGAGTTTTATTTTACTCTTATTTTGACATTATTGATCAAATACTTGTGCAGAAAAAAATTATATTTGAGGCATCAATACCCTGAGACATACACAAACACTTATATTAAGGAGAAGACCACCATTAAAAACGTGTGGCATTGCCCCTGCTCCCCGGTAACTGAAACAGTAACACGAATTGTGTTTATCTTGAATTCCTCGTTTACTAATACTGTAAGACTTTGAAGCTTGGTTAGATTGGTAATTGCTCCATTGTTATATGTGAACACTAAAAATAATGATACAGGTGATACAAACAGGACAAATGCATATTAACACATTTTGACTTGCTCATAAAGCTAGGAAACTTAGAAAATCTCTAGTCATTAAATAAATGTCTGAAATCATATGTGAATAATGAATTCCCCTTTGGCCCTCTAAATCATAATTTTATACTACATGAATGTGATACTGAGATGAGATGGATAGCATTTTGGCATATTAAATACCATATTTGACACAATTCTGTTTTTAAAGTGTACAATTAAAGGTAAGTCCCAAACTGAGTAGTTGATTTCAGAAATTTTTAAATCCTCAGCTGTAAAATTGAGAATTAAATTGGATCTGTCTTGGTCAACTATTTGTACTGAAGGGATGGTCTAAACTCCATTAGTAATCCTCGTATTCTATGCAGAACATTCTGGAGCATGTCCTTTATTAGAAATTCTAATGAAATGATAGCATCTAAGACTGTGAAGATCACATAGGACAGATGATGAGAAGTATGGCTTCTAATGAAATCTGAGGTCTGAGAAAAACACGAGATCTTCTTAGTTCAATTTTTTCATTTTAGAGAGAAGAAACTGAGACTAAAGTGATGGTGATCCATGTTATCTGTTATAATTGCATTATGTGACACACTTGATCGTACTGCCACTTGAGTAAAGATCTAACATTAAGAAATTCCTCAGAAACAGCTCTTTCTGTGATTGTGTTTTATAGTTCATCTGTTGATATAACTCCATTACTTAAAAATGTATTTTTATAAATCCTCACAATTTTCCACACTATTCACTTCAGAGCTGCACTCCTTTATTTACTACACATGTTGCAAGGGGGCACTGGAGGAAATGGGGGGATCAGGGATTGGGAGAGCGGAGGATTCGAATTGCCTTTTCATCATACAAGACTGTTTTAGAAAGGTAGTAAGAGGGGGTCTACTGTTTTAATGTTAGACACTAGCTATATCCCAGGACTCAATTGTTAAATTATATTAATCTGCCTTCTTAATGGTATCTTGAACACAATTAATGCCTACAAAGCATCAGGCACTTGCTAACCTGGAGATGTAATGGATGCCATGACACCTCTCATCATAGATCTTCACTTTAATATGAGGACACAGCTGAAAATGAAATGAGTGCAATGAAGAGATGAAAACTGTCATGGGAGTTGACTGTACCAGAATAACAAGGCATTAAGGCGGGAGTAGACAACCTTAGTTTAGGAGGGGTTCACAAAAATTAATAGAGAAGGTGACCCATGAGATGATGAAAAGATGCTTGTTAAGAGGAGTATGGCAAGATATGCCACTTTGATGTTGATAGATTATTTTAGTCTGTAAAAGCAAGTTGCAAGGCCAAGTTGACACCTGAACCCGACTACAACAGTGTCCACCCCTTGTCAACTTGGCAACTATGCACATGAACTTAAACCATACTTAATCTTAAATAGAAAACAATAACAGACATATTTTTTACATCTCTAAACAGAAAACAATAATAGACATATTTATTTTCCTTACAGTGCTCACCAGCCCTGCATATGATGCACTAAATCTTTCCATATTCAAAATAGGCTCATTTCATCACAATATCACAAAAGTCTTTAAGTCATCTCATTAACAATACAAATACAATAGCAACTCAAAAATTGTACAAAATCTCATCAAAGCAGTTACAGTCATGGTATGTCTTAAGGCAAAATTTTCCTTTGGTTGTGGACCTGTGAACTTAGAACAACTTATCTGCTTCCAACATACAAAGAAGGAACAGTCATAGGATATACAATCCCACTGCCACAGAGAGAAATTGGAAGGAAAAGCAGGGGTCACTGGACCTAAACAATTCTGACATCCTGCAGGGTAAACTTCCTTAGATTTCAAAGTCTGGGAATCATCCATCCTCAGGGTTTAGAAAGTGGGAGTCCCACCTTTTCCAAGGCCCTATGCAGCAACCTTGTTCTCTCCAAACACTGGGATGAGGGCTGCAACATTGGGGAACATTAGGGAAACCACCTTCTTTTCACACTCCCCCCCCCCCAAGCATGGGTGGCACTCGGGTTCTCTGCCATCCCTGGGGCACATGCTCAACCCCTGAAGAACAATGCGGTGGCAGCCAGGCTTCCTCCAATTCTGGAGAATGTGCTTCACCCTCTCTGAGAGAGTTCTGATGCCCTCTTACTGAACACTGAAGTAGGCCTGTCCTCTGCCTCCAGGGCAAACTTGCCCCCTTCACGTGCACAGGTGGATTCACTTTCCTGGCTTGAGGTTTCTTGACTTTAGATCTTACCTTCCTTTACTCTATCCCTTTTGTGTTGCTTCTAGTCCTGACTGGCAGTTGTTCTTTTTATACAGATCTTGCAACAAATTTGTTGACTTAGCATGTCGCATACAGGAATCAAAGCCATAAAATAACAAATCCTTTCTGGGTAACTCCATCTCCAATCCTGGCTTGTTCTGTAATAACTAATTGTGATTCCATGTTTCATTAAATCCTCATGTGGGGCACTAGTCAATAGGGTCTCACTTCTGAAAGTGCAAAATTTTCCAGACCACCACCCTCTGGTTTTCCTGTACCCAAAAGTTCAGTTCTCAATATGTCCCTTTCTTGTTGCATTTTTCTTTAAACTGCAAGGAGAAACTAGACTGCATATGCCACTCTCAGTTTGGGAATTGCTATAGTTTGCTAGCTGCTGGAATGCAATATACCAGAAATGGAATGACTTTTAAAAAGGGGAATTTAATAAGTTGCTAGTATACAGTTCTAAAGCCAAGAAAATGTCCCAATTAAAGCAAGTCTATAGAAATGTCCAATCTAAGGCATCCAGGGAAAGATATTCTTGGTTCAAGAAGGCTGATGAAGTTCATGGCTTCTTGTTTCATGAGGCTCCCCAGGAGGCATTTTCCTTCTTCATCTCCAAAGGTCGTGGGCTGGTGGACTCTGCTTCTCATGGCTGTGTCATTCTTCTCTGCTCTCTCTGAATCTCTCATTCTCCAAAATGTTTCCTCTTTTATAGGACTAATCAGACCCTAATCAGACCTTGATTAGAAACTAATTAAGACCCACCCAAATGGGTGGAGACATGCCTCTACCTAACCCTGCTTAACAACCACTCTTGAGTAAATCACATCTCCAGGGAGATGATCTAATTACAGTTTCTAATCCCTGATTAGGGATTAGAAGAAATGGCTGCCTTTATAAAATGGGATTAGGATTAAAACATGGCTTTTCTGGGGTACATACACAATTTCAAACCAGCACAGGAATCTTCCCAGCCAAGTATTGTAGATTGTTGCATTCAAATTCTCCTTTCCATTCAGCACCAAGACTCAATTTTGCCAAACTTTCTACCAGTTCAAAACAAAGATGGGCCTCCTTCCAATCTGCAATAGAAGTATCTTTAGAGTCTATATTTCTACCAACAGTCTCTTCAAAGTAATCTAGGCTTTCTCTATCAAGCTCCTCACAATTCTTCCAGAATCCTCCCCTTATCCATTTAAAAAGTGGTTCCAACATATTTGGTATTTGCAAAACAGTAGCACCTGACTTCTCTGGTACCAAAATCTGTTTCAGTTTGCTAAAGTTTCCAGAATGCTTTTATAAAGGGAGCTTTTTCAGTTACAAATTTACAGGTCCTCAGAGGAAAGGTAGCTAGTGTTCATCTGGGTTTCTCTGTCATATAGGAAAGGATTTGATGACATCTGCCAGGTTTCTCTACTGGCTTCTAGGTTCAAATGACTTTCCCCAGGGCAGTTCCTTTCTGTATCTCCAATGTCTGGGTCTGAGCTCCTTCTTTGTCTTCTGACTCTTCCTTTTAAGCCTCTAGTTGATTAAATTAAAATGTCACTCATTGTGGAAGGCATTCCCCTTAGCCCACTGCAGATGTAAATCAGTCATAGATGAATTTCACATGCTGATGATTTAAGATCACAGCAACAGAAGAAATGAGAACCATCACCTTGCCAAGTTGACACCTGAACCTAACTACTACAGATTCATCTCTTCCAACCAAGATACAGACTCATGTATCCAACCAACTTACTTGATAAAATTCATCAAGCTCAGTATGTTCAGAACAAAACTTAGGATATTTCCTACAAACCTGGTGTAGCTATTCCATCCTGTATATATTCCATCCTGTTTCTTAAGTCAACCTATTTGTATTCCATTACCATAACATTGCCAAGTTTTTTCCTGATTTTACCCCAAAATATCTTTCAGTTTTCTACCAAAGCATTTTTCAAGTAAGTTCAGTTCTTTCAATGTTTTCCTTTACTACCTTAATTCAAATTATGATCATCAACCACCTCCAAAATACATTAGTTCACTACCTAGAAGTATGCCTAGCACACAATAAATGTTCAATAAATAGTTTTGAATAAATAAATTACTGTCTGAATGGATCACTTGCATCTCTTTTGTTTACTCTTTAATCTAATTTTCTGGGGAAGGGGGACAGTTATAGTGACTTTTTAGTTCTTTTATGAGAACTTTTCATTCTCTTATTTAAAACTCTTCATCAGCTTCCCATTTCTTTTAAAGAAAAAAAAATCGTAAGACTTAGAAGGTCCTGCATGAATGGATTGGCTAATGCCCTGTCTTATGCAAAACAAGATGAGAAATGTAAGTCTGTGTTCCTGCAATTTATTACCACTATATAGAATTTTCACTGTGATGTCACCTCAAGATTGAATAATTGGAAACTCTGGGTGTGCTATCCTTCAGTGGATGCAAGGGGAGAGCAAAGACTGTGGAAAGACAGTGATCCCACAGGGAACACATTTTTTAAAAATAAAATTTTGTTTTAAAGATTTCCAAATGCAAAAAACTAAACAGAGAAAATATATAACAAACTATACATATTCATCACATATTTATTAATTATTAATATTTTATATTTTTTAGCTCAAGCATTTTAGGCATTTAAGCATACTTTAATGTTCACTTAAAAACATACATAATTTCTTACAAACTACAATGTCCTTATCACACCTAACAAAAAGTAGGAAGAATTCTTTGGTATTAGCTAATACTAAAGCCATATCCAAAACTTCAGTTGTCTCAAAAGAAGTATTATTAGAATCAGAATCCAAACAAGGTCCACAGTTTGTTTTGTTGTTCTATCTCCTAAGTTTGTCAGCTGAAGCAGTTCTCTTCCCCACCTTTCAAAAATTTCATTCCATTTGACTTGTTTAAGAAACTGGTTCACTTGTCCTAGAGAATGTCCTCTAATCTGGATGCCTCTGTTTGACTCCTTCGTGGTCTCATTTAACTGTTTCACTCACAATCCATTTTCTCTATAAATTGAAGGTTAGCTCAAAAGACTTGAATAGATTCAGGTGTAACACCTGCTCTTATCTCCCCCACCAAGAACACTTCATAAATGATACCATACAATTCATATAGCCTCACAGAGGAGACATATAATATCTTGTTGTCTACATCTTAGTGATGCTAAGATAAATGTCGGTTCAGTTGGTGACCATAGACTGATCCCTTCACTATAAAATTTCCAATCAGGCTTTTATCCAATAACTTCATTCTTTGATGATCTTGACCTGAATCCATTTTTTAAGGGTTACAAAATGGTTAATTTATATCAATTCTTCTATATTTTTTTGCTGAAATTTTTCTATAAGAGAAACTTCCCCTTATCAACTCAGACTTTTTTGTTTAACCTACATAGAGTCTAAGTAGATATGGCAAGATCATTCTTCATTATTTTCCTTTTGTTAATAATAGACGCTGGTCTAAGGCACAATATTTTTTGCAGCTTTTTTGGGATATATTTTACATGCTATAAAATTCACTCATCAAAGAACACAGTTCAATGGTTTATGCTATCTTGACAGAATTGCACAACCACCTAGTTTTCTTAAAAAATAGATTTCAACACCCCAAAATGAAACCCACTCTATAAGCAGTCACTCCCTAATTCCCCCACTCCCCAATCTTAAGCAATTTCTAACCCAATTTCTGACTCTATGAATTTGTCTATCCTGATATTTCACATAACTGGAATCATACAGTATATGGTTTTCGTGAATGGCTTCTTTAACATGTTTTCAAGGTTTATCCATGTTGAAGCATGCACCAGTGCCCCATTTGTTTTACTGCTGAACAATATTTCCATTGTATGGATATGCCACATATTTATTTATTCATCAGTTGATAGACTTTTAGGTTGTTTCCACTTTTAAGCTATTATGAATCCTGCTGCTCTGAAAATTCATGTATAAGTTTTTGTTTTTGTTTTTGTTTTTGGCATGGGCAGGCATGGGGAATCGAACCCAGGTCTCTGGCATGGCAGGTGAGAACTCTGCCTGCTGAGCCACTGTGGCCCGCGCTATGCATAAGTTTTTATGTGGATATATATTTCGATTTCTCTGAGGTATATACTTAGAAGTAAAACTACTGCATTATTTGGTAACTCTATGATTTAGCCTTTTGAGGAATTGCCAGACTGCTTTGCAAAGTGGCTACAGCATTTTGCATTCCTATCAGCAATATGTGAATGCTCACATTTTCTGTATTTTCATCAACATGTGTTATTGTCTGTCATTTTGATATTAGCCATTCTAGTGTGTTGAAGTAGTGTCTCACTGTGCTTTTGATTTTCATTTCCCTAATGACTAAAAATGTTAAACATCTCTTCATATGCTTACTGGACCTTTGTATCTCTCCTTTGGTGAAAGGGCTACTCAATTTCTGTACCAATATTTTGATTGGGTAATTTGCCCTTTTATTACTAAGTTGTAAGAGTTTCTATATATTTTGGACACAGGTTCATTATCACAGATATGATTTACAAATGTTGTCCTTTCATTTTCTTGATGGTATCCTTTGAAGCACAAAACTTTTAATTTTGATGAAGTACATTATATATTTTTTGTTTCATTATTTATGCTTTTGGTGTTGTACATAAGAAACCATTGCCTACAAAGTTCATTCATTCTGTAGCATGTATCAGAACTTCATTCCTTTTTATGGCCAAATAATATTCCTTTGTATGTCTATACCACATTTTGTTTATTCACTCATTATTTGATGGACACTTGGATTACTTCCATCTTTTGGCAATTGTGAATAATGGGACTATGAACATTGTTGTGCAAATATGTTTACATTTCTGCTTTTAATTCTTTTAGTAATATACATAGCAGTGGAAATGCTGGGTCATATGGGAATTCTATACTTAACTTTCTGAGAAACTGCCAAACTGTCTTCCTCAGGAGCTGCACCATTTTACATTGTCACCAGCATTCCTATTCAAGACATAATTTTTCATCTTTTCAAATAGTAGCCATTCTGGTGAGTGTTAAATGGTATCTCATTATGTTTTGATTTGCATTTTCCTGATATCTAATGATGTTAGGCATCTTTTCATGTGCTGTTTTTGTCATTTGTACAACATCTTGAAGACATATCTTTTCAAGTATTTTACCCATTTTTAATTAGGATGTCTTTTTGTCATTAATGTGAGGATTTCTTTATATATTCTATATTAAAATTTCATTGGATATGTGATTTCCAAATATTTTCTCCCATTGTGCGCACTGTTGTTTTATAGAACAGCCAAACTATACTTTGCAGAAATGGAAAAGCGAATTATCAAATTTATTTAGCAAGGTATGGGGCCCGAAATAGTCAAAAGACATCTTGAGAAAGAAGAACAAAGTTGGAGAACTCACACTTCCTGACTTTAAAGCATATTACAAAGCTGCAATGTCAAAACAACATGGTAATGGCACAAGGATAGACATAATGACCAACAGAATTTAATTGAGAACTCACAAATAGACCCTCACATCTATGGCCAGTTTATCTTTGACAAGGCTGCCAAGTCCATTCAGTTGGTAAAGGAGCTTCAATAAATGGTGCTGGGAGAATTATATATCCATATGCAAAAGAGTACAAGATGTCCCCTATCTCACACCATATATAGAAGTAACTCAAATTGATCAAAGACCTAAATAAAGAACCATAACTATCAAACTCCTAGAAGAAAATGCAGGAAATCTTCTTTAGGACCTTGCATTAGGCAACAGTTTCTTGGACTTTATACCCAAAGCATGAGCAACAAAATAAAAACCAAAGAGAGAAAAATGGAACTTCAAAATTAAAAATATTTTTGCATTGTAGGACTTCATGAAAGTAAAATGAATGCTTACAAACTGGGAGAAAATATGTGGAAACCCCATATCTTATAAGTGATTATTATCTAGAATTTCTAAAAAGTTTTCCAACTCAACAACAAAAAGGCAATCTATTTATTAAATGGGCAGAAGACTTGAATATATATTTCTCCAAAGAAGATAAATAAATGGTCAAAGAGCACATGAAAAGATTGCCAATATCAGTAACCATCAGTAAATGCACATCAAAGCCACAATGTGCTACTACTTCACACCTACTAGAATAGCTATTAAAAAATTAATGTGTTAAGAGAATGTGGAGAAAGAGGAACACTTGTCCATTGTTGTTGGGAATGAAAAATGGTTCAGCCACTGTGGAAAACATTTTGATGGCTCTTCATAAGGTTGAGCATAGAATTACTGTATGACCTATCAAGCTCACTCCTAGGTATATACCCATATGAACTGAAATCAATTCATTGTCCTTCATCAGGTGAACAGAAAAGCAAAATGTGGTATGTATGCATAATGGAATATTATTCAGCCATAAAAAGGAATGAAGTTCTGATACATGTGATAACATGGATGAATCTTGCAGACATATTGAGTGAAATAAGCCAGACACAAAAGAATGAATGTATAATCTCACTGATATGAGATAATTAGGATAAACAAATTCACAGAGTCAGAATCTAGAATATAGGTTACCAGGGGTCAGGGGAGGGGGAGGAAATAGGGGTTAATGCTTAAAATGTACAGTTTTTATTTGGGATGCTGGAAAGGAAAGTTTTTGGTAATGGATGTTAGTGATGGTAACACTGAACATAATTAACAGCACTGAATCATATATTCAAATGAGGTAAAAGGGGAATTTTAGGTGGTATATATGTTGCTAGAACAGAAGTTAAAAAAAAACACCATAGGACAGTACCACACAGTGCCCCCTCCTGATGTAAATTATGGACTATAGTAAAGAGTACAATTATCATAATATTCTCCCATCATTTAGAACAAAGACAGCACACTAATGCAAATTGATAATATTAGGGAAAAACATTTGTGAGGGGGTTAGATGGAAACTCTAATTTCTGCATCGTTTTTCTACAAATGTACAACTTCTACAATAAAAACAATTATTAAAAAGAATTTCTCCATTTTCTTCTCATGGTCAGTGTTACTCTTAGATGTTCATTGTCACTTGTTCAAATTAACTTGGTAATAAAACCTGATATGAAAAGACTTTTTTCATTTTGTTTTCACTTTGTACATTTTTTTGACAACTTAAAATGCTAAATGTTGGCAGGTGTTTTACTTCATTTATTTTGAATGGTCCATTGAAGCCCATTTAATCTGTTGTAATCATAAAAATTTGGAAAATTATCTTTCACTATTTCTTTGACATTGTTCCTCTGGTTTTTGTCTGTTTTGTTTACTCTTTTTGAAACTCTAATACTTCAGAGTTATGATTGATGGACTAATCCTCTCGTTTTATTACTTTTTTTTTCTGCACGGGCAGGCAATGGGAATTGAACCCAGGTCTCCAGCACGGCAGGCAAGCACTCTGCCTGCTGAGCCATCGTGGCCCGTAATTTTATTACATTTTTTGTTCCCATTTTTCATTTGTTTTTGTTGTGTACTTCATCTTTTTCTTTTGGAGAGATTTCATTATCTTGCAAAAGCTTCTATTTTATTTTATTTTTATTTAACTTGTTCATCATATTATTAGTTTCCAAGTAATGTTTTAGTTCTCTCTTTGCTGTACCTGGCCTAATTCATGAACCTCATTAGGTTTGCTCACAAATTGCTTATGGGGCCTTGACTGCTTGCTCTCTGGAGAACCTGGAGTGTCACTTGACTTTCTCTTCTGCACAACTAGATGTCTCAGCCTCCCGGGGATGAGGGTTAGGCTTTAAGGTCTCCAGTATGCTTGCTGTGGGAGTCGCTGCCACTTCTTGTTCAAATTAATTTGGATATTGGAGTAAGATCAGATGCCCAGGTCCCATCCAAACAAATCCAAACAAAGCTCATGCTTTGGGTATAAAGTCTAAGAAACTTGTCTAATGAAAGTCTATGTGCTTCCTGTGAGCTTGGCCCCAATTCCAAGCTCACAGGAAGCACATAGGATCTGGCTTCCCCAGTTGCAATTACATTACGCACTGTGAATAGTTAATCTGGAAGACTTACTCTAAATGGTTTTGTATTATCTAACAGCCTCTTCTTGAGAACATTTTAAAATATTTTTACCTATGTGTCCATTTATTTATGTCAAAGAAAGGATTTAAATCCAATGCTTCTAGAAGATTTTCTTGATTAATCAATTACACTGCTCTGTGGTCCATATCACTGATTCTAGACAGTCTTTTTTTTTTGGCCTATAATTTTACTGACTCAGAAGGAAATCTTAGAAGGAAAACCAACCAAATAAAAACCTAGTTACGGGAATAGGAAGAGCACATGTCCACAAACAGGTTTCTAAAGCTGTCCTGGTGAAATCTAAGAATTTAAAAGAGGCCAATTCAAATGGGAAAGATGTCACAATGTAAAACATATAAACATATCTATAGTTAACATTTGTTTTGATCACACATTCCTCTAGGAAACACATGGCGATTTGGAAGAAAATCCTATATCTTTGCCAACAGTTAAAGGGCTAACCTGTCTTGGAATCCAAAGTATTAGGGGTGTTGTGTATATTTTAAAACTCAGCAAGTGTCACTTTACACAAATGGTTGAGACTAACTTTTGCAATAATGATGTGTTTTTATTATAGAAATATCATTTTCTAAATATGGCTTTCAGGCAAAAAACTAGTATTTGAATTGATAGATTGCAGGTCTAATTAAGTGATGCTCCTTCAAGAATGGTTTATATATGGGTCGTCTGGATTTAGTGTTTTATTTAAGAATAGTTTGTTTTAAATACAAAGGATGGGAAATATAAAAGCATAAATTGAAAAGGATCCCAAGGGGTTTTATATTGCTTCTCTAACCCCTGGAGAATTATTACAACCCACCTGCCATGAGGTTGTCTGTTCTTTGCCAAATAATAAGGTGAATCAAATTATCTAGGTAGCTCACTTCAATTTCCTACAACAATTCCTGACAGGAGACAGAAAAGTATTTTGGTTACAATAAAGTGCTATGCAAATGTTAGTTGTTATAATTGGTATTCAGACCTGTTCACTACTGCCAGAGGGGAAAATAACTAGACATTTTGCATCTTATAAAAATCTCTGTAACCCTGAAATCCTTAATTTGATATTCATCAATTTTCTCTGTATAAATAATACTCAAATATTATTTTTCCCAAATTAGTCCCATTTCTCATCTGATTTCATTTTCCCTACTGAACAGTTGCTAAATTTAGCATGACACATCTTTAAAACAAGTAGACAACTAGCAAAAACTGGGTTGATTTTTGTTAAATTTTTATATTCTTAATATTTTTTAGCAGGTAAAGCTCGACATCTCATTCAAGTCAATCATTATCTAACTAATATTTACATTTTAATTTTTAACAACCTCATTATAAATATTTTAGCACATGGAAAATTGAAAGAATACTGTAAAAATATCTGCATTGCCAGGTGATCAACTTGATTCAATAGTTATTCACGTTTTATCATATTTGCTTATCTATCACACACACACAGATTTTCCAAATTATTTCTAATTCTCCTACATAATAACAATATCATTATCTTACAAAAACATAGCAATTCCCTTATTTCATGCAGTGCCCACTCCATAATCAAATTGCCTTAATGGTCCCTCAAATGTCTTACCACATTCTATAAGTAATAATTTTAATTAGATTATGGCTTATGTAATTTTTTTGAAAAATAACTACACATATACATTTTTTTCTTATACCAAAGGTAAGAACACTATAAACAGTTTACACTTAGTTTTATTCATGTAAAATTTTATCCTGGTAATCTCTGCATATCACTGTATAATGGTCATCTTCATTCTTTCTTATGATATAACAATGTTCCATGTGATAACGTACTCCACTTTATTTAACCAGCGCCCTATTAATGCACATTTGAATTGTTTCCTATCTTTTGTTGTTACAAATAATGACACAGTAAATAACCTTATGCACATGCCTCATCTTTATGAATCTAACACATTCAGAAAAGCTCTAGGGGTTCTCTTTTCTGAGACAGTAACATGCTTTCCTGCATTTCCTTCAGGCTTTGCTCAAATGCCACCTTCTCAGTGCAGCTTCCCATACGACTATATTTAAAATAATGACGTCCTACTCAGCAATTTTTCACTTCCCACTAGGTTTAACATCCATGCAAATAAAGAATTTTGTCTATTTTATTTGCTGCTGTATTACTCTTGTCCGGGATACAACAGGCACTTATTAACTATTTGCTAAATTGTTGGAAAAAATCAGACTAGGATGACTCATATCAAACATAAAACTTCATTGTAGCAGTTTTGAATCATGATGTTCTTAAATAAAGAGGATTTTATAATGTTATGAAAAAGATGAAAAGATGTTATGGAATTATTAATGGATGTCATGACATTATTATTAATGAATATTTTAAATATATTTTAATAAATATTAAGCTGACATGCATAAAAGGACTTATAAGAATATTCAGAGATCTGAGTTTAGAATAGTTCAGTACAGCATGTAAATTTCAAAAGTAAAAGAAATATAAAATCTATTTTTATAAGATTAAAGCCTTTTTTATCATTTAATTTTGACATGTATTTCACTTTCTGGCTAATGTAATTATTCATCACAATTTTAACATTGCTGCATTCACTGATTTACTTTCAAGCATGATGTTTACTTCTGATTAATGAAATACCATTTAGTAAAATACCCATATTCCCCATTTGGAAAGCATTCAAATGCAAAAAAACAGATTCAATAAAAGTAGACATAAAATAGAATAAAAAATATTAAATAAAAATAACCTTATACTTATCACAGAAAATTCTAAAGATGTTTGATTTAATGGACTACTCATTCTTAATAGAAAATACTGGAAATGAAGGGTAATTTCTTGAGGTTAAAAAATAGTCCTAAAGCAATAACCTGCATCATACTAAATGCCAAAACACTAGCTATCTTTCATTTACAGAAATAAATCAAAGATATTCACCAGGACCATAATTATTTCACATTGTACTGAGATTCTTGACAATACCAAAACACATGAATTAGAGGTAAGCTAAGAGAAAGAAGAGGAAAGAATTTCATCTAGGGTTAAGAGTGTACACCTAGAAAATCTGAACAAATTAATGAAAAAGATATTGAATTCTTAATTTTGTTTTGAGGAAGTGGCCAATTAAAGGAAGTTATGCTATAAAAATAGCTTCAAAATATTTATTAACTAGAATAATCAGAGGAGAGGTCAGAGAAGAGGGGTAGGAAATTAGGAAAAGAGGGAAGAAAGGAAGGAGGGAGGGAGGGAAAGAAAAGAGGGAGGAAAGAAGGAAGGAAAGAAGGGAGAGAGATAGATTTGAGATCTTTCTTTCAAATAATGATATACAAGTAGATAAAAGACATTTGCTATTATATAAAGAAATAGCACCACTTCCCCCTACTCATCTCACCCTCAAAAATGGGCAGTTTCAAGTAGTGATTAAGAACATGGACTCTGAAATCAAATTACCTGGGCTTCAATCCTCTTTCCCGATCTTTGACTATGACTTTGGGCGTGTTACTTCATCATCCTGTGTCAGAATTCCCTTATTTATAAGATGAAATAATAATTTCTCTTATCTCATAGAGTTACTGTGAGTGTGGGTTAATATATAGAAAGTGCTTAGCACAATACCTAGAACATAGCAACCCCTCAACAAATGCTAATTGTTGTCTTTTTAGGGAGATGTAGAAGACTTGAATTAATGGAGAAAAACAACCTATTGTTTTATAGGAAGGGTGCACACACATACACACACACATCTGTAAACTTACTCCAAGGTAATTTAGTGCAACATGATTGCAGGTTCTGGGTTGCTTATTGACATTATCTTTGCTGCTTACAGTCTTTAACGTCAGAGCCTGGGAACCTCAGATGCACAACCTCCCAGTTTTCACTGAAGCTGCAGATACCTTGGAACAGTATCACGGTCAGGGAGAGTGGGTGAGAGGAGTTTCTCCTCCAGAAAGAGGCAATGTGTCAGCAAGAACAGGCCATTTTTGTGTTTTTTTTGCTTCTCCCTCCATCTTTCTTCCTGGAACTCAGACTGATATCTCGTGGTACCTGAGCTGTCTTAAAATTTTAATTTAGAAACTTGAAAGCAAAACTTCACAAGTTAGGACTGGAAGAATGGAAAACAGAAGAATGAAGAAACCTTATGGAAAATAGAGTTCCTGATGACACCACTGAGCTCTTGTACCAACGCTAGCTTGCCTCCATGTAGATTTCACAGTGTATGAGACAAATTTTCTATTTTTTTTATATAGTAACTAAAAGGAGCATCAGACATAAGGTTTTCACATTCACAGAGTCTCATTGTGAAAGCTATATCATTGTTCAATCATCATCAAGAAACATGGCTACTGGAACACAGCTCTACATTTTCAGGCAGTTCCCTCCAGCCTCTCCACTGCATCTTGAACAACAAGGTGATATCTACTTAATGCGTAAGAATAACCTCCAGGATAATCTCTTGACTCTGTTTGGAATCTCCCAGCCATTGACACTTTGTCTCATTTTACTCTTCCCCCTTTTGGTCAAGAAGTTTCTCAGTCTCTTGATGTTAATTCTCAGCTCATTCTAGGGTTTTTCTCAGTCCCTTGATGCTGAGTCTCAGCTCATTCCAGGATCTTTGTCGCACATTGCCAGGAAGGTCCACACCCCTGGGAGTCATGTCCCATGCAGAGAGGGGGAGGGTGGTGAGACTGCTCATCATATTGGCTGGAGAGAGAGGCCACATCTGAGCAACAAAAGAGGCTCTCTTGGGGGTGACTCTTAGGCCTAAATTTTAAGTAGACTTGACCTATCTTTTGTGGGGTTAAGTTTCATGTGAACAAACCCCAAGACTGGGGGCTCAGCCTATAGCTTTGGTTGTCCACACTGCTTGTGAGAATATCAAGAATTTAACTTGGGGAAGTTGAATTTCTCCCCACTCTCACCGTTCCCCGAAGGGGGCTTGCAAATACTTTTCTAGTCACTGATCAAATCATTCTGGGATTCATCGGGGGATCACTCTGGACAAACCAACAAAATCTCATGTGCTACCTGAGATTCCAAGTACTTATGACATTCAATCAAACTATCTACATGAGTTATATTAGGAAATGCTCTAGTCAAAATCTAAATTTTGTAACAAATAAACATTTTTTGCTTTAGTCTCACACATAGGGTGACATTTTAAAGTATTAGTTATCATCTATTTTCAGCACCCTGCAATAATGACAATCCTTTGTTCTTCTTCATGCAAAAACATTTTTGAAATTTGTACATTGTGCATTTCACTATTATTATACACTCTAGGCATTCCTAGATTATACCATCTTGATCTTTAACATCTATCTTTCTTTCTGATTTCATTTATGTCCCCAGCCCTCCTCCCTCTATCATTCTCACATGCAGCTTCATTCAGTGTTTTAACATAATTACATTACAGTTAGGTAGTATTGTGCTGTCCGTTTCCGAGTTTTTGTATCCAGTCCTGTTGCACAGTCCGTATTCCTTCAGCTCCAATTACCCACTATCTATTTTTATTAAGCTGCCTTTTTGTCTTGTGTCTACTATTTTCAATCAGATGCATTCCTGACACAAATAGAAATAAAAATCAGCATCCCAACATGATTTTTCTTAAAATATGATTTTCTTATTTAAAATTTCATGTTTGAGAATTAGTAGTTGAGAATATCAGAAAAATGATAGCAAGCACTAATATCACCAGTCCTTCTGTATATTAAGACACACAATGAAGCAAAAGCAATTAAATTATTATATCATGGGACCACAAATGATAGCTTAATAGAGGATTATTAAGTTTATTAAGTATCTAAAAGTATACTCCATGATAAATCAAGGCATGGCCAAATGATGGAAAAGGAAAGAAATACTTGATAATTGAAGAACAACATCTTCTATTTGGAAAACAAATTGAGTTTTCTGTCCCCAAATCCTCTCTTGCAAAGGTGTATGGATCAATTCTTATGATAGGCTACCTCTACAGAGAAACTAATATACACTTTCCTGTGCTGGTACAGCATCATTTACATGTGTCTAACACTTTTCACATATATTGTGAGTGTTGACTAGCTTGTCTTTTATCTCCAACTCTTAAAAGAGTACCTGTGTGCCCAGCAATGCACAATAAATAAGTTAATGCTTATCTCTTTAAGAGTTTTTGGCTGTGCTTAATTTATATGAATAAGACAGATCCGCTTTCAAAAACCTCCCCTTCTCAAACAAGTTGAATGTTGCACATGTCTTGAGGTTGATGGCAATAAAATATTCTGTGAATTCACAAAATTTGAATGAAATCAAGGGAGACAGCAGCAAATGCTTACGTTTTGTCAAAATAAATGAATTCTATTTTAAGGATCCAACCCTTATGAATGAATACCTATAAATACCTAAAGAAAAATTTTGCACACAATTTTATGAGATTCAAGGAGTTCCCTGGAGTTAGACCCTGAACGCTTAAGAGCCCTTGATGCAAATATTTGTAGCCAAGCTTTTATTAATATTTGTGCAATAAATAATTTACTTGTGCCCTAAATATAAACTAGGAAATATCTTGTAGAAATATATTAAAGTTTTCTTTTCAATAGGAAAGGAAAAAAGCAGTAGAGTCAAGATATAATGAAAATATGTTTTTAAATTTGGGTATCAAATGTCACATTTGTACAGCTAGGTAGACTTTGTGCTTTCAAAACAGGATGATAGAGTATACTTTTAGAGTGATGAAGCTATTTCCAAATGATTACTTTTCAGAATAGCTAATGAAAATGACTTCTAACAATTACTTTATGACACATAGCACAATTTAAAGGTTATTTTCTAGAAGGTTGCTAGTTTCCAGTACAGTGAGAGCATTTTGTCCATGAAGTTTTGATTCATCATATTTTTAATGCAAAGCTATAAATGTTCATTTGGATCAGGTATAAATGAACTTAAAATACTTCTACGTGGGGGAGGGGGCCAATGTAGTGACATCCTTTATGATCCTTAATGATGACCATATGTACAATTTGGGCTGAATGAAAATCCCTGTTTGTTGATAGAAATGTACACTTAGGCGGAGAAAGAACATGAAAACATCCTTGAAATTCATGAATTCACTTGGTGAATGTCATTGAGACACAAACCAGGACCAAATTTATTGGAATTCTCTTCCCCTCAACTGCTTTCATTTTTCTATATTCCATTTAACAGAAAATCACCAGTTCCTATGGGGGGGGTGGTTCTAGGACTATAGTTATTCCTTCAGATCTTCCACCCATACCTTCCAGAAAGTGCAAGGCAGAAGGACAAGCAATGAGGTATGAGGGCACAATGCCTATGCTGAGGTGAGTTAGCAAAATATAAGTGTTTCAGAAATTTGCCTGAGGGCCAAAAACGCCATCTTGGTGATCATCTATTAACGCTGAAATGGTTTTTCAAATACATAAGGCAATATTAAACTCTGAGTCATCACTGATCCCTCTGTCAATGAAAGAGAAGGAAGGGTAGGTTTGGTTTCCATGAGACGGAGTCAGAGTAAAGAAAGAACCACTGATACAAACACTTCATTTGCATTCAGTAAACACTGTATCATTTTACATGAAATACCTACATAGAGATCAAGACACACAAACCAAAATCTGAAATTGCTTACCAATGCTTTAATCAACATATGGAATGATATAATTATAACATATTTATTAGATATGTATTAGGAAATATTCTTTATCTGGAGTGTCCTCATGTCATATTATTATGGCAAATGATGTGCCTTCATTTGTATGGTGCCTCACAATTTGTAAAACATTTTCACAACACAAATGGTTTATTTAAACCTTATAACCTTTTGAGTAGTTCACTCCATTTTTTAAAGGAGGAAACCCAGGTTTTTCAATAGCATATGCCTAGTAGGTGGCCAAGCCAAGATGCTAATCAAGGTCTTTCAACTCTCTTATGTCCATTGCAACACCGTTACGTGAATTTTATGATACAGAAAAATGTACTGGTTTTAACATTTTTCACTTACAAAATAATTTATCATAATCCTCAGATGCAATTCATACATGAAAATTCATCAAAAATATATTCAGTGTATGCATTCTTAAGTGTATGCAATATTTTGATTATCTCAAGCATTTTATTTCTTGAGACAGAATTTAGTTGGTGTTAAATTCTCCTTATGAGAGATATTTATAGATTAAAACCACCTTTCCAGACTGCTGGTTTCTTTCCAAACAAAATTTCTTTTTTCCTTTTTTTCCCCCTCTGGCACACATTTCTGCATGTAACAGCAGGAATACAAATTATGTCCAAAGCACTTACGTAGTTGGCAGAAGTGTTTTCTCTTCTGCTATAAATTTATCAAAAATTTTTCAAAACAGTAAATCCCTGAAAACAAGGGCTGAATGCCAAATAGGATCATCATAGTTAGGCCATTTAACAATGTTTTAGTTAAAAGAATCTTCAATTATTCATTGTAAAGATCCAAAGTTTGAGAGCAATAACAATCTGGTATGGGTCTGAACTGGCAGACTAATTTTCAGCCTCAACAACTCTATTTTTTTTTATTTTCTTGAAATTTTAGGCCAATTTTTCTCTATGGGAAATGAATTGCTAATTTGCAATCAGTTTCTGCATAGGTCTTTTCACTCAACCTATGACAATGTGTGCCATTACACACAGTAGCATCATCATAAAATCAGAAGCATAATGGGACAGCTGGAGGAGAAAGAAAGAGGCTTGAGAAGTCAGAAGACAAAATTGAGTGCGTTTAAGACATCATTTATAATGTTCCTAAGTGTGAAAATTCAATTAGAGGTAAAATATTGATTAGGTAATTGATGTCACAGATAATACATTGTGGAAAAGCAATTAAACATTTTCAATTTTTCATTTTTTAAATATTCGCAACACTAGAGCAGAATTAAAAATGAGTTAGTTAGGAAGTAAATGGTGCTCATGAAGGAGAGAAATGACTTGAATACGGACAAATAGTCAAATGAGTATTTTTCAAATCATCAAGTATTCAGCAAACATTTATTATGTGCCTAATGTTTGCAAGGCACTCTGCCAAACAAAATGAATACTAGGATGGATACAGCAAGTAAGATACAATTTTTTCCCTCCAAGATCTCACAGGTCTTGAGAGCAGTAAGGAGACGCTCTTTCTTTGAAACACCTTGCACAATGCTTAAATTCATCCAGAAGTTTACCTAGAGTTATGGAAATATAACAGACTATGCAGAGACGTCTCTAGCTGCTATACTGCTTCACCTCTTCATTGAGCCAGTCAACATGAGAAACCTATTAGTTAGTAGGGCCACTTTCAATGCATAAACTTATTTAGCCTAGTTGCTGAAGATTTGACCTCTATTTCCAAACTGTGCTAGGAAATATTAACCAGATGGAAGTTTACAGAAGAGTTTCTGGGCTTTTGAAAAGTTTATCAGATGAAAAGATACCCTGAGAGTACAAACATAAGTTTGAATAATCATTATTAAGAACAATGGAATACATAGGAGTCAGAGACGTTATGAAAAATTCCAATTTATGAACCTACAGAAAGGAGAGAATATAAGAAATGCACACAGGGAAGGTGTTGGTTATTTCTTGGGGTGCAAAATAAAGAAGCCAAACAGCTGGTGAAAAGCTCAAGGAAAAAAATGTAAATCAGATATGAAACAAAAGGCAGTGCAGTTTTAGACTATAGACAGGCAAGAGTTTGGATTATATAAATGAAATGAAAGAATATGCTCTCCAAGGGTGAGAGAAAAAAAAAGTAAAGAAAATAATACACAAACATAGGGCTTTTCATAGCAGTTTTTTAATGGAAAAAAAGATGAATTAACCTGTTAATAGCAAAGCGTCATTCTAATAGAGAAAGCAGAGGAACGTATTTACCAAAAAGAAACAGATATCAATCTATGTGGTGAGAAATAGGTGGCAAGAATAATTTGGATAATCTAATAAACTGAAAAAGCAACAATTTAGGAAATATATTTTAAAAGATATACCTTGAGAGAGAAAAGTACGTCTTGGAATAAAATGTTACCTTGTTTAGTTAGAGGTCTCTTGCCTGGCACACATGCAGGTTTGAAACAGGAAGAAAACTAAATTCAAAAAGAAGAAAACTTCTAAGAAGCCAGGAGAGACTGGAGAAAGTCTTTATACACTCACCAAATAGATCCTAGAAGAGTGCCTAACACAGTTACAGTACAGTGAATTAGTCAAAAAAAAAAATAGTAAACTTCTCAGGCCTTTTGCATAGCCATTTTACTTTTATTTTAGACACATTTCTAGCATTCCCATATATTTTCTTAGCCCACAAGAGATTCAAGATGGAGACACATAACCTGCTAGGAGGAACAAGTAATGGCTGACATTCAGCCATGGAGGAGGAGATGGAAAATAAAAGTTGAAAAAGTCACAAGAAAACTCAAAATCAGTGATCTAGAATCATTTATTGTTGGAATATACCTCTAAAACAATTCTGAAGAAAATGTTGTGCAGGACAGAAATTATTGTTTTCAGCCACAAACTCGTGTTTCTCATCCATTAAATATGTATCAATTATCTATGTCAGTGTTTCTAAAGTTTTTTTTTTCACTTTCGTGACCTCAGCAGTCTTTTTTAGATTTATTTTTTTCCTATTCACTCCCTCCTCATGAAATTTTAATACAGATATACTGCTCATCTATTCATGTACTGCGGTGATTTGGAAAGCAACAAACCATTGTACTATCTAAGAGTTCTTTACTCCCCAAGAACCAAGCCTTGCCCCTTTGGTGGTGATATCACCCCCATGGGTAATGATGCTCTACCTTGTCCCAGGCACTGCACAATGGTGAGAAAATCAGTCAGGATCTCTGCCCCCATGGAGCTCACTGCCTAGAGAAGTAGATAATTGAAATAGGCCTGGTACAGTGGCAGATGCTAGGGTGTAGAATCAAGTTCATAATACAGGATCTCATCACCAGTCAGGGAGGTAAGAGAAGGCTTCCTTGAGAAAGTGACACTTACAGGGAGATCCAAAGGATGACTAGGAATTTTCTAGCTAAGAAGGGGAAAAAGACATTCAAGACAGAAGTAACAGCACATGCAAAGTTCCTGTGGCAAGAGGGAGCATGTTAAGAGCCAGACACTTAAGGAGACCAATAGGCCTGGAGAAAAGAAGATCCAAGGGCTCAGTGTGCAGTGAGGCTGCAGAAGGAGACAAACGGCTCATGTGATGGATTCTAGTTTCTAATCTAAAAGCAAGATGTAAGAATGAATGGCTTTAAACAAGAGCACTGTCCGTTAAATGATCAGATTGATAAGAATCAGACACACACAAATTGAATAATGTCCAAAGTATTGCTTACTATTGTTTATGAGTGCCTAGAATTATGGAAGTTGTAAACTCTGCAATGCTTTCTATTAAAATGGCTATATGAAGGAAAATGGTACTTCTGGAGTGGATTTCAATTATCTGGAAAATTAAATAGCACGGAAGAGTGAATTCTCAACAGTGCCAGGAAACAAAGGTATCTGTCTACTTAAAACTGAACCAATTTATTTGTGACATCTGGGGTAATCAAACAAGGAGCAATGAATGTATGCACAGTATTATTATTAAGTTTAAAGTATGACAATTTAAATGGTTACAAAATAATTGACAAAGAATGAATGCTGATAAAATGTATAAAGATAAATTATCTTGAAAGTTATAAGAACCTCTCCTGAACTGATGAATGATGCCATTTGTATTTAAATGAATGTCAGAAATACAGTTTTATTTTCCTTTTTACCTTTGAGTGCATTTTTCCATTATATAAGCCATTCCTATTAGAAACAGGACAATTTTAAGAAATGGCTTAATATTCTTAAATCTCTATCTTTGGCACTCTAATAACAGCGAGTCTCAGAAATTTGTTTAAGGTTAAGGTTCCATTAAGTTCCAAACACATTTTGTATTATTAGCCTCAGTATGTTTATGTGTGTGCATATAACATTCAACATTTAGGTTAAAGCATCAAAACAATTCTTTGGAGCTTTGCTATTTTAAATTTATTTTATTTTAATTTCATTATTTCATTTCAGATGATGCCATAGACAGAAAAAACAACTGTAATGTTTAAAGAGTATACTGTGCTCACAAATTGGTGTGCCCATACTAACCAGGAATTACGTGATACGAAGGAAGAGGGTGGGGTATCTAGATGGCTTGCTTTTCCTGTTTTTTTTTTTCACGCCATTCAAGGAAAATCTCACCTTGCTCCAACCTATCTGTTCACACTTGGATCAGATATGTGCATACATCACAGCCTTTGACAAAATTACTTCCTGCAGCTGTTTTTATTTTCCAAATGAAGTGCAGTTATATAAACTGTGCCATACTCCCCTATGCCAGTCCAGAAAACAAAGGTGAGTTAGCTTCCATATCAGCAAAGGCCCTGAGCCAAATCAGGACCCTCTTGGAACTCATTCAACAGGGGATAAGCCAGATCAGAAAATATTTACTGAAAAGATTCACAAAAGCTAAGTCCAGATGGGGTGTCCAAAGTCATTACAAGTGACTCGGAGGAGTGGGTCTGAGGAGGTGGGTGTGAACTGGAGAACTGAAAAGCCAGGCTGGAGTCACACTGTCATCCGTGCCAGGCGCCCAAAGCCCAGACGTCCATGGAGCACACCAGAAGGGTCTCCCCTCAGACATTCTGGCATTCCCTTCCGCTCACACTGATTCATAGGATGTGGCAAATAGTCCAGCAATTATCCTTCTGGCATTTCACAACGTAAAAATCATGCGGTTGCTTTCGTTCTGTTTTGTGAGCGCCAAACTAACTGACAGTCAACGGCACAAAAGATGGCAGGGATGCTTTCTTTTAAGAGTCCTCGCTAAATCCCTTTATGAAATCAATTCAAAATGTGTGTGGTGGCATAGCGTGCAAGTGTTTCTTTATAAATAAAAGGAAGAGAGTAGCTGTAGCATGTGGAGTAGCTTGTGAACAGTTCTGAATACTGCTTATGATATGGGATGCTGACAATATTTCTGTTCTTCTCTGAATAGTCCCTCCCCCTTTTCTATGATGGCCCTCCACCCCTTCTCTCTCTCCCTGAAAGCAGTACACAACTGTGTAGTGGAGCAGTAACACACAGAAGGTAAGTAGCATTAGCAATAGGCTTTTATTATGGCTACAACTTCCCTGTGGCAGGCCTTACCCTGCCATTCAAAAGAACTAATCATCCGAACCTCAAAGACACAAAACTGCTCTTGCTTGCACCCTAGCATTTCTTGAGATGACAGTACTATTTTATAGAACACTTTATATAGCATACAATGATGTCCTCAAATAGTAAACTAAGTTTTCCCTTTATTTCTTATACTAGTTAAGGGTTGTTCTATGATCATATGTTCTATAAGCATATGTACATATATTTATATTTTATACATATGCATTTTATATATATACATATACCCACATATATATATGCATACATAGTACTTTCACTTTGAAATTTACAAATCATTGTTATTTTTCATGGAAAATTTTATTTCTGTATACTGGAATTCAAGACCAAAAGAAATTAACACTAGCATTTATGCTGTCACATTTTTTTTTAGTAAGCAAACTATCCATGTACCTTTACCTTAAGAAGAGCTATTTTCAGTAACATCTAGGCTAAAATTAGCAAATGTCAATTGTCTGTTTTTGTCTAGTGATATCTGATAAAGAGGAAATTCTTTGGATTTAATTAACTTAAGGAAGCTATACAATAATTTTGTAGATCTAGGACTATTCCCAACCCCTCAATAAAAGGAACATTTGATTCATTTCACCTTGCTAGATTTTAATTTTTCTGTTTAATTTTTAACTGTGTATAATACTAGTAAACAAATGAGCAAAACTCTATTTTATTCCTGTTTTAAGTTAGGGAAATAAGAGCTTTATTAATTATCTTAGTATATTTTGAAAAGCTAAAAATTGTCCTCCCTGTTGCCATGGATATCTGCGTCCTGTTTAAATTCTTGCACTTTTCAAAGACATTGAAGCTCATTAAAATCACCACTTACCAAGTGTACTTCTACTGCAATATCCCATAAATTTATTAAATTTATGTATCCTCAGTATTATACTATCAATGGAGTGTTTAGTAGCAGTTTTTCCTACAATATGTTTTTCAAATGTCATTTTTAAATGATTAATATTTTAGAGTATTTTTAAACAAAATACAGATTTCTTTTCATTACGGATCTGTTGGAGAAAACATAATTGTTTAACAGTTCAAAATATGTTTGTAGTTTTACACATATTGTGGTCATGGAAAATAGGTTAAAAAAAATCTGCCAGTGAAAAAAGCGAACAACAGTTAACATTTTTTGAGTGCTTACTATGTGTCAGGCCTTCTTTTAAGTGATGTATATGTATTAATTTGTTTATATTTTAGGCTGTAAATTTATTTGTTCTTTTTAGCAGAACTGAAATAAGTAAATCACTTTTGACTATACAGAACAATGAAATTTATTTAATTAATATTCTACACAGAGAAATAAAGAAACAGCAGAGGAAAGGAATTTCTCATCTATTTTTTCATTAGAATAACACATTTCTAGCTCACCTTGAGATCCATTGTGTTAGGTCAAAAAAGTAGTCATGTTTACTAGGGGGCAGAATAATAAAAATGGCTAACACTGATTAGGTATTTCTCATCAGGCACAATGCCATGTCATTTAGATGTCTAACATTGTTTAATCTACACAATGCCAGTTTCAAATTTTTCATTTTACAAATAAGAAAACTCATGCCAAGGAAAAGAAATGACTAGTCCAAACAAAGGCAAGTATTGGTGATGGAGTTGGGATTGAACCCAGGTTACTCTATGGACCTACTCCTGAAGCCAAGCTGTAAACTGAAGAAAATGTATATAGACATTATGTATAATTTCTGTATTTTATATAGATCTTAATATACACTTATACACGTTCATGTGTATAAAATTTAGGTTCTTTATACATAGTTAATTATTATACATAATTTGTTTTATATATATAGTCATATATATTTTATCTATAGCTATATCTATACATATCTCCATATATATGTGGATATGAGAGTCGAATAATTAGGTCTTTGTGTTCAACGACACAAAACAAAATGCAAGCCCAGGTCACTGTGGGTCCAAGGCATGCAATGAGACTTAATAAAAGGCCAGCAAGGTGTTTTCCCCAGACTATTTAATTGCCATATGTTCTGATCACTGAAAAGTCGAGTAGGAAAACCTAGAGTTCTCCAAATGGTATCTCATTCTTGCATTTGTTTTCTAATATCTTTTTTGAATCAATCAAATTTAAATTTATATATTAATTTTCAATGGTGTTGGGTTGTAAGCAGTACAGTGGCTTGGTAATTTCTATTCATTTTTCAAAAACATTTATTAAGCATCTGTAATGCACCAGATAGTGTGCGAGGCACTGTAGATGTAAGAACTAATAAAAAATGGCCCCTACCTTATGAAGCACACAGTAGGATTTGGATTTCCAGCAAGGGGGAGGAAAGGGCTTTTCTGTTAGAGGAAACTTGAACTGAGCCATGTCCAAGGAGACTCAGCAAAGGTCAGAGTGGCAAAGAAGTAGGAGAGTAGCAGGTGACGGGGTGGTCAGAAAAGTGCTGGGGCCAGATTATAGAGGAGTTCGAATTCTGTTCTTGAAACCAGTAGTCTCTAAAATCTTTTTATTGTATACCTCTATTAGCATGAACCCCCTGTGTAGATATATTTATTTACATATTAATGAACGTAGATGCACATTATAAAACACACATTAAAAGTACAAATTTCAAAATTACATGATAAAAAAAACTAAATAGAGGTGCTGATATTTTCTTTTCCTGGTGCAATGAATCATTCTTTGTGCACCCTGCTCTAGAAACTACTCCTTTGGGCAATGACAATCCAAGAGATTTGAAAACAAGGGAATGCTCTGATCCCCTTTGCTTTTTTTAAGAGACTAACTCAGGGAGAGGTGAGGAGAATGGATTGAAAGAGGTAAATTGATGATAGGGAGATAAGGTAGAGCCTAGAGCAACTGTCCAAGAGAGATGGTGAGAACCTGTAAACCTTAGCAGACGGCTAAGGCTGTGATGGATTAGATCCACGGGTAGGCAATGTGAGTGCCAGAGCCATGCTGAGGATTCTGTCCATCCATCTGCCACAGCTACTCAGAACCATAACAACACAGTGCCTAAGGGATTTGCTCTTTTTCTTACATGCTTTATATCAAGGCCTGGTTAAGAGTGGATGATGAGATGAAAGGGAGGGAAATAAAAAACAATGAGAAATAGATAAACAAAATTTTAGCAGTTATATCTGGTAGGTGACTATATAAGTGTTCCTTATGTCAGTTTATTTCTCTATAGTTTTGAAATATATTATAATAAAAACAAAAGCATAACATATTCACATGGTTATATTTGAATCAACTTTATTAACTTAACAGAGAAATGAAATTCCCATGATTATAAAACATGAATGTCTCCTTACAGAAACTGAAGAAGTTTTCTTTAATTCAGCAAAATGTTGACATGTGAGAATTTCTTACCTTAAAATGACTGAACATTTCATACATATACAGGTAGGTGCAAAATTGGTATCAACTCTCTACTTTTACAAAATTAAAGAGTGTTCAGTGAAGCCATAACAAAGAATTTTCCTCTAGGCATATTATAAAAATATTTCTAGTTCTAGTAGGAATGCAAAGTCTTGCTTGAGGTCCAATGATTTAAAATATGCATCATACTTTGGAAACGAATTCCATACACACAAAAAAATTCTTTTGATTTTTCTCCTACAGTGAAATCCCCATCCTAACTTTTCAACTGACTTATAATGAATGTTTTCCTAAGGGAAGTTTGAGGAACAATTAATGATTAAATTCGGAGCATTCTCCTCATTTTACCTGTCCACTTAATGATCAGAACTCCAATAAATTCTGAGTATTATCAAAGTACTCAATCAATACCACTGTGACTTCTCCATAAAAGGATGATTTAGGACAGAACCAATATACCTCAAATTATCTCAGGAGTAAGGGATTTGCTTTCACTATGCTAGTTCATCCTATTCTATATTAATGCTAGGAGTCAGAATTTCAGTCTCTGAGTCATAGTACATTCATTTTAGTTTCAGTAAAAGGGAAAAGTAGTGTTGGAAAGGTGAGATATGAGCTTGCATGGAAGTGCATAAAGCCATATATTCATGACATAAACAATCATTGATGCACTTATGTTTATCCCTCATGCTTCTCATAACAAAAATTTAATCCTTTCGTTTTATCTCTTTCCCATCCCTTTTTAAAATGTCCTCATGAGAACTGTCTATATATAATACTTTTCAATTATAAAATTAATATTTATCTCACTAATCTTTATAATTGAAAAAATCACAATCCAAAAATATCTGCAAACTGGAGACTCCTTCTAGCACCAATAGCCCTATTTAGAAATTTTGTTCTTATGCTCACAGGATAGCAATAGAAATTTCAAATGTAAAATTTAACTGAATAGAAGGCAGTGTGATGGTGGCTCAGTGGCAGAATTCTCGCCTGCCATGCCGGAGACCCAGGTTCGATTCCCGGTACCTGCCCATGCAAAACAAATAAATAAATAGCAAACAAACAAACAAAATTTAATAGACTAGATTTAAAATGTTAACTGACCCTTGTAAGATAATGTCACAGAGGAAAAAAACTGCAAATATCAGAACTACTGAGGTATGAAAATACTTTCTGTTTTTTAAATTCTTTGAGGAAAGAGATATGCATTAAATCTAACAAAAAGATATTTTATAATATGGACCCAATATATATATATATATATATGTCTTCTCTTATAATTCTAATTTTTTCCATTTATATTCCACTGTCCTTTTAGCTGGTTGAAAATAAACTCGTTTTATGTGACTTCTAAAAATGTTGTGTTGGAAAAAATGGATACTTCTATTAAAATGTCATCATGTCACATTTTCATCATTATTTAAAAATTCATGCAGAGAAGGACAGCCTTGAACACTTGAAGTTTTGAGGTTACCTAGAAAAATTATATAGCAGTCATTGGTTTGTGAAGAAAGCTCAATCATCACTTCTTACTTATCATTCTTTGTAATTGATGATACCACTAACTTAAAAGGAGTCTATCATAAACTGTAGAATCTTGGGCAAGACGTAATTCTTTAAACCACAGTTTTCTATTCTGAAATGTATATATATATATATATATATATATATATACACATTTATATATATATATAAACAAACACACATACATACACACAAAGGTATACACATACTTACAAATACACACACACAAATATGTCTTGCCTCAGTGTCATCGAAGTGATTACAGAAGCCAGTATATTTTATAATGCTTTGTGTAAATCACACAGCAAATGTAAATATTCATAAGGAAGGCGACAAGAGCTTGGGGTCTGTCTTTATCAGAAGACTTGATGTCTGTAACTCTTCTTTGTGACTCCTGACTTTTTTTACAACAGCCTGAGTGATTTTTAAAATTCCCCAGTCTAATAGCAACATTCATCCCACATCTATTCATAAATTGCAACCAAGTCAGGGAAAAGTGGGTCAGAGAAAGTACTAAGGGCAACGTATTCCGTTCTGGGAGGTGTAAGATTAGAGATAAAGCAGTAAGGAACTCTGCAAGGGTGGCTTTTCATGAACTCATTTATTCAGCCAGAAGCCAGAAGGTGAGGTTGATACAAGGTACATTTCAGTCGAGAAGAGCTAGACTGGGTGAAAACCTGCTAGTTGAGTTAGTTTAGAAGCTCCTAGTAATTGATCAAAAGAGTAAGTGGCTATGACCCATAATCATATGGTAAACACTAGCTCTGATTATAGATTTCTTCATTTGGGAATAAGCAGGAAACACACACACACACACACACACAATACAGAGTTAAAAAAAAATACTGCAGAACCAAAGTGACCCTGAAGATTCAGAGAAATGACATACCCCCGACATATCATCTATTGCTAGATTAAAAATAAAATATTTGAAACTTTGGTACACAGTGTCCGTGAATTAGAAGCACATATTCATTTGTTAAAGAAAAGAAAAAAGAAATAATTAGCACTTCCTATGTCAGGAATTTTCACAAGGCTCTCTTTCTCCAGCCTTGGTATACATTAAAATCACCTGAGAGGCCTGAAACACTGAACAATGCCAAGGTTTCCCCCCCACCCCCCAACTAATTCAGGCTTATCCATTGCTGCCCAGCGCTTCTAGTGTGTAGCCAAGACTGAGAACCTCATGGCTAGAGGTTGAGGATGCAGCTGTGAATGTATCTGTTTCAGTTTGCTGGGCCGCTGAAATCAGACACTGTAAAATGTTGTTCATAAAATGAACAATGGGAATTTATTATCTTACAGTTTGAGGCCAAGAACATGTCCAAATCAAGGCATCATCAAGAAGATTCTTTCTTTCTGAAGACCAGCTGCTGGCAAACCTGGACTCCTTTAGCACATGGTAAGGCAAATGGCAGTGTCTCCTTGTCTCCTTTCTCTTCCATGTTTTGTTGCTTTCAGCTTCTCACTTCCATGATTTTCTCTCTTGCTCTCTGCATTCGTCCCAATTAGAAAAGACTCCAGCAAAAGGATTAAGCCCCACCCTGGGCCACCTTAACTGAAGTAACTTGATCAAAAGGTCCTACTTACAATAGGTTTACACCCACAGGAATGGATTAGCTTTAAGAATATGATTTTCTGGGGTACATACAGTTCCAAACCACCGTAATAACCACACACAAGTCTGGCTGACCTGGAGCCATGGTTCTTGAAATAAGAGCTGGGCCATCAACAGAGAGTTAACATGATTTTAGATAGTGATGAAACCCATAATGAGAACAAAATAGCTGTTGCACCTGAGAAAGGAACTGGAGGAACACTTTTGATTGGAAGGCTTTACGTGGTGTTTTATCTTGATGGAGTTGAGCAATAGAAAGAAGGCACGTGAACAGGGGTGTAAAATGTGAGGGAGATGAGAGGAAGGCAGCAGACAGAGCAGGAGGGGCTCTTCGACCAATGTCAGAATCCTGGATTTTTTTAATTTAATGAGAAGGCATTAGAGGATTCTAGGTAGGGGAATGGCATGACATGATTTGCCAGGTTATACATCATTCTGACGTTGTGTAGAAAATAAACTCTATGTGGGCAAGAGTACAAACAGGAAGACTTATTATGTAAGTGGCAAAGAGTGACAGTCCAGTGTTTTGAAAACTGGAAAAATGCTGATAAACTGGTGAAGCTGAGTAATGAGATTTATTATGCTCTTCTCTCTTTTACTGGGTATGCTGAAAACTTATATAATAAGAAGTTGTCTAAATATGCACGCTAACTGAGGAATTGCTATAGGCTTTTGGAGGAAAAGATTTTGATCCAAGAATTTTATACTCTTTCTAGTTTTATGAAGGAAAGACTTTCACGGGTATATGTGAAAGATTTGATATAACATTTTCAAATTATTTTAACACATGGAAAGATTAATCAAAACTAAAACTCAAGAATGGAGAAGTTGTGTATAATAGGTTTTTTCTTATTGTTTTACTTTTTGTGGCAACATTTGTATATATCATAAAGTTTCCCATTTTAACCATTTTATTTGTACGCTATATGGTGGGGTCACATTTTATTATTTCTCCGTGTGAGTATCCTGTTATTGCAGCACCATTTGTTGAATTTTCATTTGTTTGCTTGTTTTTGTTTTGCTTGTTTGTTTGTTTTTTTTGGGGGGGGGATGTGCATGGGTAGGAATCGAACCCAGGTTTCCCACATGGCAGGCGAGAATTCTACCACCGAACTACCCTTGCACCCCCCACCCCCCACCCCCATTTTAACCATTTTTAAGTATGGCATTGATTACATTCACAATATTGTGCCACCATCAGCACCATCCATTAATATTTAAAGTTTTGTGAGTGAATCATCCCTCTCTTCTACACAAGAGAACGATGCACTTTACTGCTTCCTCTCCCATTTTTTTGCCCTTCAGGTTAGAAATTTTCCGAGCTAGTGGTTATATGTTCGAATGCCAGATAAATAAGAAAGCATTCCTTATTTTTTTTATTGAAGGAATGCTGAAACTTCTAGAAAGAGCAATTCGAATATCTGGGAATAAGCCAACAGGAAATTGGTTCATGGCATGGAGAGGGTCTTTATGTGTATACACTCAATAAAAGCAATGATTTATTCTTTTATCTTATAGAATGCCTTTAAGACAGCTAAACTATTTATACAGCTGGATACTGCTGGGAATATTACTATTCTTTTTTCTTGAACCTAAACACACGTGCTCGGAGAAACAGCTTTGTAACTGTTGTCATTCTGCATCTTTATATTCATGTGGAATGACCTGAGTCGCTCAATTATTCAGTCCAGAAAGATTACTAAACCTCCCCACCTCCCCATAGCTAACAGTATCTGAATATAATTTTCTTAATTATCATCTTCTATCCAGATTTGTAAATATTCCTTGGCCAACTATGATATAAGTTTAACTTCATGAACATATACAGTTAATGAAAATCATATAATTATACAATGAATGAAATACACCCAAATATTAGATTATTTTTAGGAGGTGGACATTCTAAGTATTTTATTTAATTGCTTTGTATCTTTACATTTTCCATAAAATTACTTTTAAAATCAGAAAAATGGATTTAAAATCCATGTGTGAGTATAACCTTTTTTTTTTTTTTTTTTTTGCATGGGCAGGCACCGGGAATTGGTGCCTGGGAATTGAACCCAGGTCTCCGGCATGGCAGGTGAGAGAACTCTGTCTGCTGAGCCACCGTTATGGCAGGTGAGAGAACACTGTCTGCTGAGCCACCGTGGCCCGCCTTTTTTTTTTTTTTTTTTTTGAGTATAACTTTTTATATATAATATGATTAAAATTATGTAACAAAAAAGGCAAAACATACAAAAATACAACAAAAAGTTCTCTCTTGGTAGTAATTTCTTTATGGCATATTTTATGGGTAACCTAAAGTACTCAATAAATATTTATTGAGTAAATGGTAAATATCCTTAATCCTTTCTAATTTTAAATAGTTTCTGAAAATAGGAAAGTTCAATCTTCTTATAAAAAAAAAATCTATAAAATGCTGACATTGGTCATTTGGTCATGGTTCATAAGAACTAATTTTAATCCCCTCACCCAAATAAAAAGACTTTACTGATTACCACAACCTAAAATCACTGGTAAAAATATTAGATCTATTTGCTATTTACAAAGATTAACATTGTGACAGTTTGAATCTGTTGTGTACCCCAGAAAAGTCAAGTTCTTTAATCCTTATTCAATAATGACGGGTGGGAACATTTTGATTGTTTCCATGGAGATGTGACCCACCCAGTTGTGTGCAGTATCTTTTGATTAGATGGTTTCCATTGAGATGTGTCTCCACCCATTCAAGCTGGGGTTGCTTACTATATGAGGGTGCTATTTTGGAAACAGCTATGAGAGCCACACAGCCAGAGACCTTTGGAAATGAAGAAAGAAAACGCCCCTGGGGAAGCTTCATGAAACAAGAAGCCGGGAAAGAAAGCTAGCAAGAGGTTGCCATGTGCCCTTCTCGCTGAGAGAGAAACCCTGAACCTCATCTGCTTTTCTTGAGTGAAGATAACCTCTTGTTGGTGCCTTCATTTGGATATTTTCACAGCCTTAGAACTATAAACTCGCAACTTAAATTCCCCTTTTTAAAAGCCATTCTGATTTTGGTTTATCACATTCCAGCAGCTTGCAAACTAATCGTCAAGTAATCGTCAGTCAGTGTTGGCATTGCTTTTGAAGTATTGTTTGAATCTTTTATTTTGATCTAATTTTTTACATGTTTATATCTGTAATAGCCTAGGTATATTTTACAGTAAAAAAAAAAAAAACAGTGGCTGAGAAGTCAGAATATCCTGGTTTCTCAATACAACCCTACCACTTTCTAAGTATAGATTTTAGGTAGGTTGCCCCTTTATGACTCAGTTATTATTGTACCTAGCCTATTGAATTTCTATGAGATTAAATTAGATTATTTAAATAAATTTAGGCAAACATTTAGCACAGTCTAGACATATAGTAAGCATTGAAGACGTAAATAGAATTTACATTTACATTTAAAATACATATATAATTATTTTTCTTATTTCTTAATAGCATATCACCTGGAGCACAGTTATGTGTTCACTAAATGTTGATTTGCTTTGACTTTAAAGGATTCCTCAAACCTAAAAAAGTGAAACTGATGCAAGGATAAGGATTTTTCTTCAACAGAGAGTATATATTGGAGAACATAGTTGAGTGTGCTCTATATTGTGGAAGAAATGTTTTACTTTAACATACATAGCCTGCACATTATTTAAGCAAATGCAATTCTATTTAAGGGATTAAAATGGTCACTTTTCCTTCTGCTTGTACACAATGAAAATATCTAGCGTTGTTTCACAAATAATTAGGCACCAGAAAGTACTATAAAATTCACTTCCTACCCATATCTTCCTTGCTTTTTTTTTTTAACTGTTAAAATCTCTAACAGGTGCCCATTACACACACTGTCAGATGGAGGCTGACACGCACTCATGAGATGTACAAGTGGCACACTGTACTGACAATTTCCAAATGTAACAAAACGTTATATGATTTGCTTTTTCTTTTTTAATTCAGGGGTCACAGGAGACCAATTGCCTATTGGCTAGAAAGATATCTATTCAATGAGTGGTCTGCTTTATGATTTTTTTAATCTTTAAAATCATAGAAGTTCTTGGTACATAGTACAAAGAGTATTCCCTGAATGAGCGAATGAATATATAAGTAAATGAAGGTTTGAACTTACTTTTTTATTTAAACAAGTGAAGGTGGTATAATTCATTTTTTTCATAGATATCTGTGAAGAGATCATTTTTCATAGATATCTCGAAAAAAAAAGACCACAACCCCCCAAAATGGACAGCATGTGACTGTGATGTGAATACATAAAAACATATATGCGGTAATTATGATTGCTGAGCTCTTCCAATCCATGAATAAAGAAAGTACAGCTAACATTGTTAGAGGATCTTTATTATTTGCAAATATAAAATATAATTATTAAAAAATTATAGGTGATTTGTACAAGCAATTGTCAATGTATTGCTTAAGTAGCTCAAGCATCCAGTTAGTTGCATAATAAATGAGATCTGGGAGTCTCTACATTTTTTTTTTATTGAATATTCACTATCTTTCCACAATATGCAAACGAGCTGAGTAAAACACTTATCAGTTGATTTTAAGTCTACAACATCTACATTTATAGAAAAATACCTATGTTCTAAATTTTAAATTTTTTAAGGAGGAAAAACAACCATTTGTCTTAGCACAAGATTTCCATAGTTCTTTAAATTAATGTTAGTTTTAATTTTAAAGGCTTTTAGAATATTCTATGCCCTCCAGGTAAGCCTATTTAATAAGTTAATTTATTCTAATATTATATAATCAAAATAGGATTCGGGCAAACTATATTTGAACCAAGATTAACATAATGACATACCTTTAATAGAAAGTCTTATCAACTCCCTACAATTATCAAATGTTCTAATTTAACTGACAGTCAAACAATACAGAGGACGATTATAAAAAATTCCAAAGTATTGTGAAAACATTTTTAACTCATTGTACTGTAATCTTGGGGGAAGAAGCCATCATTCTCCCCTGAGGATATTAATTGATTTTCACCTTAAACAAAGCTTACAGCAAATGAAAATAGGTATTTTTGATGTTGTTTTATGTGAGGTTTCAAATGATGAGCTATTTCCTACTATTTAATATTGGGTTTAAAATAGCCATGAAAGTCAGATTTGCAGGACCAAAAAAATGCAGTCGGAGCTTTCCAAAGAGGTTGGAATACCATCTGTCCATGCACAATTCTGCAGTGCCAAATGCCCCAGCTCAAGCGTTTGCTTCACTTCTATTCTCAAGACAGAGCAAAAGGGGAACAGGCAGTATTAGTATTTTCTTTCCATTTTACTTCAGAAAATATTCAATGGACAAAACTCAACAGCCTATTTTGAAGCTTGAGAAAAGGAAAAAGAAAAATAATGGCTAGGTTCATAGACAGATGGCATTGCTTATTTCATCCGGAAAAATTAACTTTTCATAAAAAGCTAGCATAATTTGATTAGCATATATGTGCAGCATATATAGCCAAGACAGACACAGCAAGGCCATAAGCATAAGATCCAAACTTGAATCATCGTCCCAGTTGTCACCAAGGATGTGGCCTTGAAGAAGCCACTTAGCTTTTGTGACTTCAGAGCCTCAACTCAATGATACTTTTTTCTAATACCTCCTAACTGACTCCCTGTCCTTAAAAAGGGGTAGGACAAAAACGACATGTAATGCCCCTTCCAGGGCTTAACATTCTATAAATATAATAGTTTTACAAAATTCCAGAAGAACACAAGCCAAAATAATAAACATATAGTTATATTAGAGAGTAAGCTATTGGTAATAGTTTCCTTGTGTTACAAATTTTTAGCAATCCACCTTTATATTAAATTTAGAAATAAAAATATCAATGTATAGGGCACTGTAGTTGATACATGTATAATGAAGTAGTATTTACTCTTCAGTAAACAAGTGCACTATTTTAAGTAATATTATTTTAGTACGGCTGGTTAAGCCACATTGTGAATGTTTTAGTTAACAACACTCTTTTCCCATTAGTGTAAAATAACGTTAGGGATGCTTTCATATTTTCTCAAGACTTGGCTCACACTCCTCTCACTTGCAAAACCTTCCTTTCCTCTTCCTTTCAAGACTGTTTAGCAGAGCAACTGCTCTGGGCCATCCATTTGTGCTTGTTTTGCAACACTCATCACTTTGTATCTTTTATTCTAGTTAATTATGTATATGTATCTTTTCCCAACTTTAATCATAAACACGTGAGGGGGAAAGTTGTTTAATTTACCTTTGACCCACCCTCATGCCCATCACAGAATCTTGCACACAAGGCACTCAATATTTGTGGGATGACTGAAGAATGTTCCAGTCTCCCTTTGGATTTTTTGCCTCCATTATGGTTGATTTATATTTTATCTATTCAATAAATTTTTTTAAATATTAAAGTACCGAGCCATCATATGTTGCAGTACCTTGAAGGAATCCAGAGAGAATAGGCAAAAGTAATTTTAAGGATGGATAAAAAAGCATTTTATTTTCATATAAAAAAAATGGTAAAACTGTTATAGTAAGATTTCAGGTACTCAATTACATAAGAAACAGTTAATCCATAAATGCCTACTATGTGCTAAGAATTATAGTGAGAAGTAAAGATGTTTAAAAATAAATAAAAGTTATTCTCAAAATGTACAGAACTATGAGAGAAAGAGTTGTCCAAATATAAGTTACATTTTTACATATCTTAATGGAGTTTTAAATACAAAAGCATTTTCAAATAGTTTTGATTCATGAAATTATAAAACAGCTTTATACATTCCTGCTTTATTTTTTTGAAAGCCTACATTTTATTTTGATATTATAACTAATCTTTTCACTAGGCATAATCAAAATAAACAAGATCAAGTTAACTTACCAACAGATGACAATGTAAAATGTATAAAACTTTTTTAATTCGAAAATAAAAAATTATTTAACCATTCCTCTATGACTGAACATATTATTTCAACGTTTTCATTTGTATATTAATCACCATATGCATTTTTAATTATACACATTTCACTGAATTCTGAAAAATAAATTGATCATAATTTAACCTCTTCTTGGTGATAAATGACCATATTTATTATAATATAGAGGAAAGTAATAAGTGCTTGCTCTACAAAGAAGGTCTCAGCTGAAATCCAGGGAGACCTCAGGGTAGTTATTTAGCTTCCCTAAAACATAGTATTTTCATCTGTAAAAAGAAGCTGATAATAGCATATCTCATATAGATTATGAAGATGGAAATGCATGTCAAGTGTATAGCCCTTGAGTCTGATAAGAGTATGAAGGGAATAAATATTAATATTTCATGAACTATTCCATTTTATAATAATCACAGTAGATTATGATTAAATATTTCATAATATACTATTTACCTTTCAACAAACTATTTACCTTTCTAAAACTCAACTACAATTGAATGTCAAGTTAAATATATGCTATATTTTTTCTCTTATAACTGTATAATTATTACATTATTAAATGTATTTATTGTGGACTCAGAGAATCCTACAAGGATTGGTTGTCATAATGAGTGGGGGAGGTTGAATGGCTTTTAGTGCATAGGAGCCTACGTTACACCAGGTCCTGCAATAAATGGAACAGTCTTATGCAACAAAGAAATATCGCATATCCTAAACGGATTTTAAATATCCGGCTTGTGTGTGAAAATCCAATTTATAATTATTTGAGCATAGCAACCAACTTCATTTTACACATAAAGTCTAAATGTTTTCTTTTCTCTAAAAGAAACAAAAAATTGTTGTTTCCTTTAGCACTATGTTTATATATACCAAGTTTCCCAGGAATAAAAGCACAATATAAAACACAAGAAGAGGGTACTCTGTCTTATTCAGAACTTTACCAAGAGTTGTTCATCATTCATCATATTGATCATTACATCCTCCAAAGGTAACACTGCACAAAGTGTTTGAGCCAATACAGAGTACCTTTATTACTCTAAATTTGTAGCTGTCACTTTCAAGGTATGTCTGTGTATTTCTGAAAGCATCTGACTACTTATTAGGTCTTCCAGCATAGTCATGCCCAAGCATTTGTATATTAAAGTATGTGTTTTTATATATCACCTTTTCTTTTGTGTCTTTTCTAATATTCACACTACACACACACATACACATTAGGCGTGGAGGTAATTTATATTACCTATATTTAATTTCAGGGAGGTAAAAGATAATTTTTTAAATATTTACTACATAAGTCAGCACTGCGTGTAATAAAGTTGAGAACTATAACACTTGGATCAATTTCTCTCAATCAAGAATATGCTTCTTCCGATGTCTAAAGTAAAGAGTAAATGGACTCTGAATAAGCTATCTGATGTGAATTTCAAAACGTTTCATTTTTTATATGAATCTTCACTGGGGTAGTAACTTCTATGAAAACTTCCAAATTCTTTACTATATTTTGAAAATTTGAATTTGTTAGGTAAGATACTCTTTAATATATGAGGAGTTACTCTAGTTAGAAAGAAATACATACATCTATACAACTTACCAGAAATTATATTAAAATACATTGAGTAGAGTAAGGGCATATATTTCCAAAGAATTATTTTATTTGCCATTATATGTATATATAATGTCATCAGTTTATCAGCCTTTGTAAAACCACTAGTATAGTAGCACAAACAATTTCATAAAACAAAGTTTTTCCTACATTTGTGACTTCTCTACATTCTTCCTTTTGCCCACAACACTTTCTTCTCTTTTCTACCTAGTGAATGCCAGCTTATTTTGTAAGAACAAACTCATATAACATTTTTATAAAGTCACCCCTGATAATCCCAGATGTAGTCACTCTTTTCCTAGGCTCACAATTAATATTAATTGCTTCTATTATATCAATTAGCAATACAATCTCTAATTTTTTTCTTCCGGTGCCTATTTATTGAGAATAAAATTTCCTTGCACTCCTAAGAAAAGCCTAGCAGTTCTATAGCCATGGTAATGATTTAACACTAGAATTTTTTTTTTTAACTCTCTTTACCCAATCCTGAAAGTGGAAGACTTTGGCAGTATAATAGATGATAAAAAGGGAGATGACAGGTATATACCCAAACAACTTCTCAAATCCCATTGGGTATAAAATATTGTTTCAGCAACTACATTATTCTCTTTGCAGATGCAGGCACTCTATAGGCACAGCATGACACTGAGCAAGCAATAATACATTTAAACCTCTCCAAGTTATAACAGACATTCCCTATATTTGAGCAAATATAAATGACATAGAATATAGAGAGCTCCATTCGAAATGGGATTTATTTGTTCTTCATTTTATAATAATCATATAGAATACCTCAAAGAAAGAGTTCAAAACTCAACTTAGTTCTGACCAGATAATAAATGTCTACATCCAAAATAAGTGCAGGAAAATTAGGGCAAGTCAGGGTAGAAAATTTAAATATGCAATATAGATGATAAATTACACACATATCAGATGGTTGCATGAAAATAGGACCGTAAAATTAAGAGATAAAAATTGTGAATTGAGATCCAAGTAAATTCGGGGTCATGCGTTTTTTTTTAAGCCTGAAAATATACTGTAAAAATATAAGCAGAACATGTGGCAACTAAGATAATACTCACAATAAATGAGACATTACCATTGATTCTGGACTCCATCACTTAGAAGAAATGAGAAAATTTGGAAAAAGTCAAGAGGGAAATTTCAGCAGATATAAAGGATTAGAAGGATGGCTTATAAGGAATAATATTTTAAGTAGCCTATTTAAGAATAGAAAGAGAGCTTTAATCATCTATGCATAGCCTTTATTTTGTGAATAGTGAAAAAGTTATAACTGCAATAAAGGCTATATAAGAAAACAAAGTCTTAGGTTGCAGAGTAGAAAATTCTGAGATCATCAAAAATCTGTCTTGACTATTAAGTATGATTGTGTAATTGCTTGAATCTTTGAAGATAAGCTAAATTCTCATTTAACTAATATAAGTCAGGTGTTACCTAAAGGAAGCGTTTATAAACTGAATGACATAAAAAGATACCTTGTATTTTTGTAATGGTTAACAAATAGTGATTAGGCAAGGAAATCAGGCTCTAGTATTAATTATGTGAATGAAATAACCATATGCTATAAGGGCAAGTATATTTCATTATATGAAGGGCTGGAAATGATACATAAAAAAGAAGCAGTAGAACTAGTGGTATTTGCTCATTACTCAGGATCTGAGCTAATTAGAAATCTTACATTAATACAATAATCTGCTTTCAGTTAAAAATTGATCATTGGTTTCAGAAAGTAATTTAATCATTCATTTGTATTCCCTATATGATTTCTTATCCCTTTCAAGGCATCCCCGTTAGAATTCCAAAAGCCATAAGGCAAATATATTTCTTAATATAATTTACAGTATCCAGGTTGAAAATTAACCGAAGTCACAAAAGCTTAAGGAAGGAGAGGAAACAGTCCTGTGTATTTGTGACAGGGTGGAGGGTTCGAGGAGCTCCAGCTAGGACAAACAGCTCATAAAGAAGAAAACCAAGGATATGTTTTTTAAAAACAAACGAAAAAAAAACTGGCCTTCTGAAAAGAAATTTGACAAGACATACAACCCTCAGAAAAAAATTGACTTGCTTTTCCTTGTACATACACTTTTTGTATTTCATAGAGACTTGTATTTGTTTGATGTTCTAATACTATGAAGTTATGATTGAGAAGGAATGTTTTGTGCATATTAACCAATTTAAAACTAAGGCATGCAGAATTCCGGTTATATTTAATCACTGTACAGGAATTACGGGATATAAAAATATGCATATACTGGATATTTTTAGAGCATGTGTGGTCCTACTACTAGATAATGTTAGGAACCTACAGAGCTTTCAGTAACTCTATTAACTGGTCCTCAGTTTGTGCTGATCATATATCTCTGATGCTGCAGAGTGAAATCAATAAACAGGAGTACCGGTACTGTGGAGCGCTGTTCTAGGTATTAATGCTGGAACACGTAATAAATTCCCAGCGCTATCTCCTCTAAAATGTTTATAGTTGAGGAGTTACGGAGTTTCAGAAAGCACTTCTGTAATAGACTAATCTTTTTCAAGGCAAACGCTGTGACTGTCTTGTCAGTCTCTTTAATAACAACTGTAATTCAAAAGACACAGGGCTCTGGCCACTTATTCAAAGGAAGAGGGAAAAGATCAGCATAAAAATCTGAAAGATAAAGTTCTCACCTTAGAACATAATACCATATATATCCTTTCTTTTTTATTATTTCATCAATTGTTCACAAATAGTTCTAAGACAACAAACACAGATCTTTAGATATGGGTAATGTTCTGGGGACTTTCAGATGAAAAATCACAAAAATAAAATAAACAGAAAGTAGGGACTTGATTCGTTTCTAGAACATAAGGCCTTCAATTTACAATATTCTTTTCATAATTGTTTTCTCCTTTCCCACTTCTTCCTTTAGGCTATCTACTAGGTACCTTAAATATACTTTTACATTAATTATATCAATTAGATTGCATTGGTTTTGTGATTATCTGTATAATGTTCTAAAATACTATTTCTAAAACTTAACATAATCTTTCAAAAAATATTGCACAAATATATTTCAACTTTCCTTTTATGATTTTATTGAAGGATAAATGATGAAAACTGCAAATATACAAAGTATACAATTTGATGAATTTTGACATGTGTACATCCCAGAAATCAACACCATAGTCAAAATAATAAAAATTTCTAACCCCAAAAGTTTTTTAGTGTACTTTTTAATCTACCACCTCTCATAGGAATGTCCCACCTCCCTCTATGTCCCACCTCCCTAGGTAACTATAGATCTGCTTCTGTCACTATGGGTTAGTTTTCATTTTCCAGAATGTTATATAAATGGAATCATCCAGTATATAATCTTTTTTCTTTCTGATTTCTTTCACTCAGCATAATTATACTGAGATTTCTCCATGTTGTTACATGTATGAATATTATAAATAGTTCATTCTTTTTTATTGCTGAATAGTATTTACTGTATGAATATATCACAATTTCCATATTATTTATCCATTCAACTACAGGTTGGCATTTTAGATGTTTCCAGTTTGGGTCTATTACCAAAAGAGGTGTTCTATGAGTATTAGTGATAAGTCTTTGTAAGGACACATGCCTTTATTTCTCTTAGGTAAACATTTAGGAGTTGACTAACTGAGTTAAAAGGCACATGAAAACTTAACTTTTAAATAAAGTACCAAACTATTTTGCAAAGTACTTTTAATATCTTACATACTAGCAGAGTACTATAGAGCATACTTGCAGAGCAACATTCCTGCCAACATTTGTTCTGATCAATCTTTTTAATTTTAGCCATTTCAATAGGTATATAGTACTATTATATTGCAGTTTTCATTTACATTCCCCTAATTACTAATGATGGTGTGCATTTGTCATGTCCTTTTTGTAATTCATATAAATGATTCTCTTTCTATATTATGTTGGTTTATAAAAAGAGAATCATTCATTATTTACAGTATTTTTTTACTTACAGTAAAATTCACACAATTTGGTGAATTTTACTGTATTTTGGTAGTTATATAGGTCTTGCCTAATTCATAGAGTTGACTAACTACTGTTTAGTTTCTTTGACTGTTCAAGCAAATACCATGAAACTGGCTGGGTTAAGTAATGGAAATTTATTTTCTCACAGTTTGAGGTTAAAAGAAATTCCAAATCAAGGCATCATCAAGGTGTTGTTTTCTTCCTGAAGACTGGTGTGCTAGGGCTGGCTGCCAGTGATCCTTGGACCTTGGCTTCTCTATTACCTGGTAATGCACATGGCAGCCTCTCCAGTTCTCTGCAGGGTTCTGTTGAATTTCAGTTTCTGCCTGTTCTTTTGGCTTCCTCTCTCTCTCTCTGTGCCTGAATTTCACTCCTTTTATTAAGGACCCCAGTAATAGGATTAAGACCCAACTTGAATGAGTTGGGCTCCACTTTAATTAAAGTAACCTCACCAAAATATCCCACTTACAATGGGTTCACACCCACAGGAATGGACTAAATTTAAGAACGTGTTCTGGGGTTCATATAGCTTCAAACCACCACAGCCACCATGACTATTAAAATACAGAAAAGTCTCATCACCCTATGAACTCCTTGATGCTTCCTTTTTGTATTTAAATCCTCCTACCAGCCTTAAGCCCTGGCAACCACAGCTCTGATCTCCATCCCTATAATTTTAATTTATTAGAGTGTCATTTAAATGTAATAATATAATATATAGTTTTTAAATGTGGTTTCTGTCAGTTAGTATGATACATTTGAGAATCTTTGCTGTTGTTGTACCAATAGTGTATTCCTTTTCATTGTTGAATAGCATTCTATTATATGGATGTACCAACTGTTATTTTCTTTTACTCATTCACCAGCTGGAAAACATTTGCATTTCTTTCAAGTTTTGGGTAATTACAAATAAAGCTGCTATATACATCTGTGCATAGGTTTGCACGCAAACAACTGTTTTCATTACTCTTGGATAAATACCAAGGAACATGGATTTTTTGGTTAGAATATATTTAACTTTATAAGAAAGTACCAAAATATTTCCAAAATTGTTGTTTCATTTTGCATTTCAACCAACAGTGTATGAGTGTTCCGGGCACTCTAAATCCTTGCCAGACTTGGTATTGTCTGATTTTTTATTTCATTTTAATCATTCAAATAAGTGACTAGTGGTATCATACATACAGGTATCTTACAAATGGCAAATAAGCACATGAAAAACTTCTCTCAACATCATTAGCCATCAGGCAAATGCAAATTAAAACTACAGTGAGGAAGAGTGATGTCATCAATATGGTGATGCAAGACATCCTTTGGAAAAGTCTCCTCACAGAAACAACTGATCAAAGCTTGGAACTTTGGAAGACAACAGAGACTGGAGAAGGACTCCACAAACACTGAATAAAAGAAAAAAGATAGGAGATCTCCTATCTCCAAAAAAAACAGGAGATCTACAGCTCAGATGCAATGGTCTGGACCCCTTCCTCTTACACAGTCCCACACAACTTATAGTCACCCATAGGCAACATGGCCCAGGTGCCTCCTGCTGTGTATTCCTTCTATAGAACAACTCACAGCAGCAAGTTAGAATGCCACACATATCCAAGGACAGGAACCGAAGTATGTGCAGAGACCCAGGGAGGAAAATAAGCAGCTGACTAGCCTGTACATAAAACTGACCCCAAGGAAATAAAAGAGAATGCAGCAGAACTGTTGAAAAGAGGTACACACATACTCAGCCCAGACTCTAGTTGTTTGATCACCTAAATGACAAAAATGGACTTTCAGATTGACCCAATCTGGCTATTTGGGGTAGATTACTTAATGGGTAAGTAACTGCATGCAGAAAAGACTCAAGGCCAAAAGAAGGGGGAAAGGGAGTGGGAAGCTGAATTGCTATGAGGCAGGATGGTCCAAGAATTGGGAAGTATAATATAAAGGGGCACTGAGTGAAGGAGGGAAGTTAAACAAATCATGGGTGCTACGGAGATAAGTTGGACCAAGCATCAAAGAAGAGCCTTAACACACAGCCAATATACAATAAAATTCTAGAAAGGAGGGAGAAACTGAACTTTGCGTTAAACTTTGTAAAAAATCACAAGCTATTAATAAGAACAGGAAGATGTGATTCAGTCAAGGGAAAAAAATTAAAATTCCAGAAGAGATGCAGACTTTGGAACAAATAATCAAAGAAATTCAAGCAAATTTCCTAAATGAATTCACGGAGATGAAGAAAATTTGGATAGAAAAAAACTAATGGTGATATAGAACTAAAGAATATGAAGACAATTTGTGAGAATAAAGAAGAATTCAAAAGATTAAAAAGAAACATATATAAGTTATGGGGATGAATGAAACAATAATGGAGATTAAAATTACACTAGATAAGCAAAAGAAAAAATAATAATAAAATGAAAAAATATACTAGAGGCATACAATAGAAGTTTGAATATGAAGAAGAAAGAATTAGCAACTAGAAGACAGGATAATCAAAATCATACAGTTAGAAGAATAGATAGAGAAGAAAACAGAAAAAAAATTGACTAGTGCATAAGGGACATGAGTGACATCATGGAGTGTACCAACATATGCATCATAGGAATCCCAGAAGGAAAAGAGAAGGAAAGAAGAGCAGAAAGAATATTTGAGGAAATAATGGCCCAAAACTTCCCAACTGTTTTGAAAGACATTGTGCCGGTTTGGAAGGATTTATGTACCCTAGAAAAACCAGGTTTTAATCCTAAAAACATCTTGTGGGGGCAATGGTTTTTTCTAATCCCTATTCAGTACTATACGTGGGAAACTTGATTGGCTTATCCCCATAGAGATGTGACTCAATCAACTGTGGGTATTAAACTTGATTAGATGGAGACGTGTCTCCACCCATTCTAAGTGGTTCTTTATTAGTTTTCTGGAATCCTATAAAAAAAGAAGTATTTTGAAGAAAACTTCAGAATGCTGCAGAACCATGAAGCAGAGGGTTCACCAACCACTGATTTTTGGAGATGAACAAGGAAAACAGCTCCCGGGGCACTTCATGAAGCAGGAGGCCAGGAGAAAAAGCTAGCAGATGGCACCGTCTTCACCATGTGCCTTTCCATATGAGAAAGAAACCCTGATTGTGTTCGCCATGTGCTTTTCCAGATGAGAGAGAAACCTTGAACTTCATCAGCTTTCTTGAATCAAGTTATCTTTCCCTGGATGCCTTAGTTGGACATTTGTATAGACTCACTTTAATTAGGACATTTCCATGGCCTAAAAACTATTAACTTGCAACTAATTAAATTCCTTTTTTAAAAGCCATTCCATTTCTGGTATATTGCATTCTGGCAGCTAGCAAACTAGAAGACATAAATATACTTGTCCAAGAAACATAACATACTCCAAACAAAAAACTCCTAATAGACCTACTCTGAGACAGATACTCCTCAGAATGTTAAATGTCAAAGATAAAGAAAGAATTCTGAAAGTAGCAAGAAAAGCAATTCAACACATACAAGGGATCCTTAATAAGACTAAGTGCCAATTTCTCATCAGAAATCATGGAGGTGAGAAGGTAGTGGTATGATATATTTAAGGTACTAAAAGGGAAAAATGGCCAGCTAAAGATTCTTTATCCAACAAAAGTGTCCTTCATAAATGAGAGGGATTTGAAATATTCGCAGATTAAAGAGAACTGAGAGAGGTCATCGAGAAAAGATCTTCCTTACAAGAAGTGATAAACGGAATCCTTCTTATTAAAAGGAAAAGATAGGAGAAAGTGTCTTGGAGCACTGGGAAGAAGTGAAGATCTTCAGTAAAGGTAAATAAATGGGTAAAATCAAACCCAATAGTAGTATACCTTATTATATAATTCTACTCTTTAATTCCTATAAGACTTAGAACACAATTGGATAAGACATTGTCATGTTTCCTGATAGTGGAACACAAAATATAAAAAGTAATATCAGGAAAAAAAAAAAGAGAAGAAATGGTTGTATATGGAAGCAGAGAACATGGTTGCTATTAAAATTAAGTTGGTATCTTTTCATATTAGTAGGTTATATAGACTTAGGTTGTGTAATACCAAACTTGAAAGTAACCACAAAGAACATATTTTGAAAATATTTAAAAACAGAAATGAGGAAGCTATTAGCCAGATACATCACAAAAGATCAACTAAAGAGAAAAGGAACCTACGATAAATGAAAAGAGACATTGAAAAAAGTTGTAAGACATATAAAAAAATGAAGGATATAATGGCTGAAGTAAGTACTGCCTTTAAATTAATAACACTGCACGCTAATGGATTAAATTCCCCAATCAAAAGAAACAGATTGGCAGAATGGATAAAAAAAAAAAAAAAAGCATGGTGAAACTACATATTGTTTACAAAAGACTCACCTGAGACCCAAAGTCACAAACAGGTTGAAAGTGAAAGGCCAGAGAAATAGAACCTATGTAAAGTGTAAAACAAAGAGAGCTGGGATAGCTATACTAACATCAAACAAAGTAGACTTTTATTCAAAAGCTGTGATGAGACAAAGAAGGACACTCTATTTTACTAAAAGGGAAAATCCACCAAGTAGAATTAACAGTAATAAATATTTAAACACCTAACCACAGTTTCCCAAAATACATGAGGCAAACACTGGCAAAACTGAATGCAGAATTAGACACATCTAGAATAATAGCTGTAACCTTCAATCCACCAATTTGATCAATAGATAAAACATCTAAACAGAAGATCATTAAGGAAGCAGAGAATTAGAATAATATCATGAATGAACTAGCCCTAACAGACATATACAGAGCACTGTACCCTAAAACATCAGGATATACATTCTTCTCAAATGCACATAGATTATTCTCTAGGATAGATCACATGCTGGGTCACAAAACAAGTTTCAACAAATTTAAAAAGATTGAAATTATACAAAGCAACTTCTGTGACTACAATGGAATGAAGCTGGAAATCAATATTAGGCAGAGAACTGGAAAATCCACAAATATATGGAACATTCAATCAATGGGTCAAAGAAGAAATCACGAGGGAAATCAATAAATATCCTAAGATAAATGAAAATGAGAACATAACATATCAAAACTTGTCACACACACAGCAATGGCAGTGCTGAGAGGGAAATTTATAGCCCTAATGCTTACATTAAAAAAGAAGAAAGAGCTAAAATCAAAGACCTAACTGCATACCTGGAGGATATAGAAAAAGAACATCAAAGTAAACACAAAACAAGCATAGAGAAAGAAATGACAAAGGTAAGAAAATAAATACATGAAATAGAGAGGAAAAAATAGAGTATTAATAAAACCAAAAGTTGGTTCTTTGGAAAGATAAAAAAAAAACTGACAAACCTTGAGCTGGCAAAAAAAAAAAAAAGAGAAAGGATTTTAATAAATAAAATCAGAACTGAGAAGGGGGTATTTTACGACCCCATAGAAATAAAAAGATCTACATAATAAGAAGATACTATGAACAACTGTATGCCAACAGATTAGACAATCTAGATGAAATGGACAAATCCTAGAAATACCCAAGCCTATACAGACTCTAAAAGGAATAAAAGCCCTCAACAGACCAATTACAAGTTAAGAGATTAAAGCAGTCATCAAAGACCTCACAACTGAGGAAAGTCCAGGAATAGATGGCTGCACTGGTGATTTCTACCAAACATTCCAAAAAGAATTAATACCAAACTTGCTAAACTTTTCCATAAAATTGAAGTGAAGGGAAGACTACCTAATTCATTCTATTAGACCGACATCATCCTAATACCAGTGCCGGATAAAGAAATACAAGAAGAGAAAATTAAAGATCACTTTCTTTTATAAAACAGATACAAAAATCCCCAACAAAATTCTAGCAAACCGAATCTAATAACATATTAAAAGAATTAGACACCATGATCAAACAGGATTTTTCCAAGGTATGCAAGGGTAGTTCAAAGTAAGGAAATCAATTAATGTAATATAGCACATGAACAGAACAGCAGGAAAAAAACAAGTGATCATCTCAACAAATGATCATCTCACTTGACACAAAAAAAGGCATTTGACAAAATCCAACATCTTTCTTCCTGATAAAAACAGTTCAAAAAATAGGAATAGAAGGAAACTTCCTCAACATGATAAAGGACATATATGAAAAACCCATAGCTAACATCATACTCATTAGTGAAAACCTGAACACTTTTCCTCTAAAATGGGGGGGGGGGGGTGGTGGTGGTGAGGGATGCCCACTGACAACCATGGTTACTTAACATTGTACTGGAAATTCTAGCCAGAGAAGATAGGCAAGAAAAAGAAATAAAAGATATCCAAATGGGAAAGGAAGAAGGAAATTTTCACTATTTGGAGATGACGATCCTACAAAGAAAGCCCCAAAAATCTACAATAAAACTTCTTTGGCTAATAAATGAACTCAGAGGAATGGCAGGATACAAGATGAACATAGAAAAATCAGTAGTGTTTTTATAAAACAGGAATGAGCAGTCTGGAGAGAAAATCACGAAAAAGATACATAGATCCATTTATAGTAGCAACTAAAAGAGTTAAATATCTAGGAATAAATTTAATCAAGGATTTATACCAGGCAAACTACAAAATTTTGCTAAAAGAAATTTTAAAAAGACATAAATAAATGGCAGGCTATTCCATGTTCATAGATTGGAAGACTAAGTATTGTTAAGATGTCAATTCTACTCACACAGATTTACAGATTCAATACAATCCAAATCAAATCCCAACAGCCTTCTTTAAGGAAATGAAATAGCCAATCATCACATTTATTTGGAAGGGTAAGGGGCCCTGAAGAGCAAAAGAAAATATTGAAAAAGAAAAAAAGTTGCAAGACGCAAACTTCCTGATTTTAAAACCCATTACAAAGCTTCAGTGGTCAAAATGGTCTGGTACTAGTGCAAGGACAGATTTTAAACCAATGGAATTGAGTTGTGAGCTCAGAAATAAACCCTCACATCTAGGGCCAATTGATTTTTTACAGGGCTGCAATGTCCACTCTACTGGGAAAGAAGAGTCTCTTCCACAAATTGTGCAGAAAGAACTGAATATCCATATGCAAAAGAATGAATGGGGGCCCCTATCTCATGCTATATACAAAAATTAGCTAAATGAATCAAAGATCTATACATAAGAACTTGGACTATATACAACTACTAGAAGAAAATATAGGGAAGCATCTTCAGGACCTTGTGGTAGGCAATGTTTTCTTAAATTTTACATCCAAAGCATAAGCAACAAAAGAAAAAAAAAGATAAATGGAATACTATCAAAATAAAAACCTTTGCACCTCAAAGGACTTTATCATGAAAGAGAAAAGACAGCCTACCCAATGAGAGAAAATATTTGAAAACTACACTGATAGGAGTTTAATATATAAATAAATCCTACACTCAACAATAAAAAGACAAATGGCCCATTTTAAAACTGAGCTAAAGACTTGAATAGACATTTATCCAAAGAGCATATACAAATATCTAAAAAGCACATTAAAAGATGCTCATCATTATCTATTAGGAAAATGCAAATCTAAGTCATAATGAGAAACCACTTCATACCCACTGGAATGTCTATTTAAGAAATAGAAATGTACAAATGTTAGAGAGAACACAGAGAAATGGGAACACTCATTCATTGTCAGTAAGGTAATGTAAAATGGTGCAGCTGGTTTGGATGATGGTTTGGCAATTCCTCAGAAAGTTAAGTATAGATATATCAAATGACCCAGCAATCTGACCTCTAGGTATGTTCCCAAAAGAACTGAAAGAAGGTACTTGAACAGATATTTACACAGTGATGGACACAGTGGCATTAGTCACAATTGCCAAAAGACAGAAGCAACCCAAGTGTCCATCCACTGATGAATGGATAAATGAAATGTGGTCTATACATACAGTAGAATATTATTCAGTCATAAAAAGGAATGAATTTTTGATACATGTGACAACATGGATGAATCCTAAAGACATCATGTTGTGTGAAACAAGCCAGACACAAAAGGACAAATATTGTATTATTTCATTGATAGTAAATAATTAGAATAAGTAAACTCATAGAGTCAGGTTTTGGAATATGTTACCAGGGCCCGGGTTGTGGGTAGGGAGTGGGGAGTTAATTCTTGAGTTGTACACTTTCAATTGGGTTGACTGTAAAGTTTTAATAATGAATGGCAGGGATGATGGCGCAACATCAAAACTGAATTATATATATAAATGTGTAAAACGGGAAATTTTAGGTTGTGTATGTGTTACTATATATAGGACTGCACAACACAGAGAAACCATTGTGGATACTACAGCTGATAGTACAATTATAGTTAATAGTACAATTATAAAATTTTTTTTTCATGAATTGTAACATATATACCAACATTAATGCAAGGTGTCAATCATAGGGATAGGGTGGCATGTGGAAACTCTGTATTTTATGTATTTTATCCATAACCTTTCTGTAAACCTTCAACATCTCTAATAAGAAATGAAAAAAAAAGAAAACCACAATTGGATAACAATACACACCTACGTGAATGGCTAAAATTAGAAAAAACAATTATACCAAGTATTGTTAGAGATATGCAGTAATAAAACCCTCATCTCTGCAGGTGAAGAATATGAAATGTTCTAACAACTTTGGAAACAATTTGACCATTTCTCAAAGTGTAATATATACACATACTGTGTGATTCTACTCCTAGTTGTTTACCCCAAAATAATACAAGCATATATCTATACAAAGTCCTCTGCATGAAATTATCATAGCAGCTTTACTTGTAGTAGTAAAAAATTGGAAACAATTCAAATTTCCATCAACAGGTGAATGGATAAACATAGTGTGGGATATATGTACACTGAAATACTACTGAGCAATAAAAATGAACTACTAAAACAAAAAATGAAAATGAACTACTACTACATGCTGCAACACAGATAAATCTCAAAATAATTATGCCTTGTGAATCCTTTCAAGAGACTCTGCTTGTCCTCACCAACTCATTCAAACTCTGCACCAGAGACTTGAGTGTGGACTTCCCTAATTCTGGGTCATACCCCTGGGTAGATCCTGATGCCATGCTAAGCTCTGACCCAAGATAGTGCAATACTGCTAAACCATGGAATGTACTGTTTGTTCTCAGAAGGACTGCACAGCTGTACTGTTCTTGGAAAGACTGCACAACTACCTGACTCCCTCCTGTACTCCTTCCCTAGACCCGTCTCAGAAATTTCCCAGTTTCCCACCATTTCCCTTCCCTCTCATGCCCTTAAAAAAAAATCTAGCTCCTTCTATACCAATTAGACTTGAGACCAGCCTTTTTTCACCATCCTTCCACTTTAACTACTGTCCAGTACTTCCCTTTGATGGCAAAAGAAGATAGACAAAATGAGAATGCAACACTACATGATTCCATGAGAATGAACTCTATACAATTCGAACTAATGTATAGTAACTGAAAGCAAATCAATATTTGTGTGGATGACAGGGTGAGAGAGAGGTGTGATAGAGAAGTATTACACAGAGGTACAAGATAACTTTCTTGGATGTGATATATGCCTTCTTTATCTTGATTTGGTTATGGTTTCATGGGTATTTACATTTTTCAAAATATACACTGACATTTTTGGGAGAAAAAGTGTTTAATGCGTTTCGCTTATACTCCAGTTAAACTGTTAAAAATGTACTATGAAGCACATGAATAGTCAGACTACAGACTGGGAGAAATTCACAACACATATATCTGACAAGTGATGCATATCTAGAATATATAAAGCAGTCCTACAATTCCATTATAAAGACACAACTCCTTCCACCTCTTACAGGTACTTCATAAAAGAATGCATACAAACTGCCACTTGGCACACGAAAACATTCTCAAAGTCATTACTTATCATGGAAATTAAAATTGCAATAATATAGCATACCTACAAAAAGTGAGTCAGTCTGAAAGACTGCCAACATCCAGTCTTTTTGAGGACATAGAGCAATTGCTTCACCCAGCACAGGCTGGGTGGGGATTTAAATGATACATAGTTCAGCAATGCAACACATAATCAATTAGGTTCTAATAGTAACTTATAATTAGTTGAACTTTTCTAATCCCTTTTATCTTGTTATAGATTGTATACGATGGTTCATTTCCGGTAGGAAAGAACTAACTGCTACTGTTATTTTCAAAAAGGGTTATATATTTAAGGGACATTTTACCTAAATGTTTAAGCTTGTGTCTGAGTTCTTTCTCAGCTATTTATAAAAGGAGTAGTTTAACAGCTGAGGAAATGCAAAAGACATTCAATAAATATTTACTAATAGCCCTAATACTATTAGCCAGGCATTTCTTAAGACAGTTAAGATAATGGAGCAAACAAAGCAACAATCCTTAATTTATATCCTAGCGGAGGCACCAAAATATAAAATGGCTAGTGTTTAAATTACAGGCATACTGCACTGAATGAAATGAGAATATTCTATAGGGCCTATGTATCAGCCCACGCTAAGTAACAAGAGCTGTGTACATTAAAGTATAATTTTTCTTTATTATACAAAGAAATAATAAGATCCAGCGTCTTACCTATATATTTATATCCTTCTTCCCCATTTACTATGGGTCTCAGCCACGTTGATTTAAGCTGAGCATTATTATACACGTGGGCACCTTGAGGAGGGTAGAGTGTAAATAACATTTCAATTGCTTTGGACTTCGTGATTAGTTCAGAATATTTTTCATGGTCTTCTGTTAAAAACACAAAACAAAAGAATACTAAAATTCAAACAAAAATTTTTAGACATTTTACAATATGTGTTTCTTTGAAGGGATATACATTTAAAACTATTAAATACTTTGAGTACTAATTGTTACATTGAAAACACAGGTTTTCTTTAGCCAAAGATACTTCACGAAAAATCTTACTGTTCAGATAATCCCTAGCAAAAATAAGGAGTAAGGGTCTGACTAATATCATCTTCAAGCACTATCAGTAAAAGGCAATTTTTTAATAGCTGTGGAAAATAAATTAAGATAACCAATGAATAGTATTCACACTTACACCTACTATAACATAGCCATAACCATATATTTTGATTTTCAGTAGCCATTAAACAATGAAATCAGATTAATATGGCAAAAAAATGAGTAAATGTAGAAGTCCAAAAACAAGTACTACTGAAATATTCTTAGACCATAGTTTTTAAGAAAATATTATACATATGCTGTGACATTATTTTTTATAAGCATTTAATATAACACTCATTGCATGTAAGGAATTGTTCCTAGTGCTTTAAAATAGCAACTCATTTCATTTTCATAACACATCTATAAGATAGGTCCTATTATTATTTCCACTTTACTTGAGGAACTGAGGCCCACAAAAGTTAAGCCACTTGCCCAAATCTCACAGTTCATATGTTATAACTAGAATTCAGAATATCTAAAGAAGCTCTTATTCATAAACAAGCCTTTGTCAACTGAATATGACTTGTATTATCTAGTGGGTGAAAAAAGCTGGAATTAAAAAAATAATTTTAGTTGAGAGTGAAAAATCTTTGATTATGGCCCTTAGGGCTTTGGTTTGTAATCCCTGTTTATTTTCTTCCCTCCTTTTTTCCTTCCTTCCTTCCTTTCTTTCTATCTTCCCTTTTGCCTTTTTCTATATACGTTGCATCCTCTGGTAAAATACTTGTCCTCTAGTATGACATGTGTTGACTAAGAAAGTAGATTTGTTGTTGGAGTATGTTGGTTAACAATCAATTGCCTTTCAACTCTAAACCCAGCCTTCAGTGTCCTGCTTGTGAGGCTACAACATTTCTCCCTTGCCACAATGGCAAGTTTTTGTTTTTGTTTTTGTTTATTTATTAATTTAAAAAATTAACAACAAACAAAACATTAAGATATCATTCCATTCTACATATATAATCAGTAATTCTTAATATCATTACATAGTTGCATATTCATCATTTCTTAGAACATTTGCATCGATTTAGAAAAAGAAATAAAAAGACAACAGAAAAAGAAATAAAACGATAACAGAGAAAAAAAAAAAGATTATACATACCATACCCCTTACCCCTCACTTTCATTTATCACTAGCATTTCAAACTAAATTTATTTTAACATTTGCTCCCCCTATTATTTATTTTTATTCCATATGTTCTACTCGTTTCTTGACAAGGTAGATAAAAGGAGCATCAGACACAAGGTTTTCACAATCACACAGTCACATTGTGAAAGCTATATCATTGTTCAGTCATCATCAAGAAACATGGCTACTGGAACACAGCACTACATTTTCAGGCAATTCCCTCCAGCCTCTCCACTACATCTTGAACAACAAGGTGATATCTACTCAATGCGTAAGAATAACCTCCAGGATAACCTCTCGACTCTGTTTGGAATCTCTCAGCCATTGACACTTTGTCTCATTTTACTCTTCCCCCTTTGGTCGAGAAGGTTCTCTCAATCCCTTGATGTTAATTCTCAGCTCATTCTAGGGTTTTTCTCAATCCCTTGATGCTAAGTCTCAGCTCATTCCAGGATCTCTGTCCCACGTAGCCAGGAAGGTCCACACCCCTGGGAGTCATGTCTCACGCAGAGAGGGCAACAATGGCAAGTTTTTAAGCATGCTCGATAGAGATCAATGGAGGAAACTGGAGGGTAGCGGTGTTCTTGCTGATTCTGGGTGCTCCTCTTGGCTGGCTCCTGCAAGCATAGCAGCCAGTACACATAGGCCCTTCATGGCTGATTCCCTGTACCCCACACAGTGCCTGCCCGCTGGGAGCTTCCAACCCATGAACACGTGCCCAGTGAGCGCCCGGTGAGTGTGACACCTCCCCACGAACGGTTTCCTCTGGCGCCTCAGAAAGTCTCACTAGCATGCCACCTCAATGGGCATCGCCATTCCCTGGGCCACGGCCATTCTCTCTCCAAGAAGGTCTGGATCTCAGCAGTGGGGTGAGGGAGGGTGTTTTTAAAGTTTATTCCTTCTTTGGACGCTCTGCCTCAGCCCTACGGGAAGCGGCCACTCCCTGTATCTACTCTTCCTTTCTTCATAGTTCATTTCGCCCCTAAGTACCTGATTCCAGTTGCTCCAATCCCTGTCATAGTTAATAATCTTTATATTTAATTTTTCCTGCTCAAATTCCTGTGTACTTTCTGTCTCCTGATTAGAACCTAAGTGATATAGATGGACCTGGGCTCTTATCCTGCAACCACCAGGCTGTGAAATATTAGAAAAACCATTATATTTCAAGTTGATAATATTGACCTGATTAGTATTAGGATTAAATGAGATAAGGAATATAAAAATTTCATAGCATCATGTCTATAAGTACTGGATGAATGCATTATTACTGTTCATTCAGCATTATTTCAATAATAATAAAAATTATGAGTCAGGAAATATTTAATAAATAACATGTTTTGCACCTTTCAATTATAAGCATCCTCCAGGGGGATGTCTCTGCCTCAGTTTTTTTTTTTTTTTCTTACTTGGATTCTTATTTTTTTTTAATTAGATAAGTTGTACATTTATAGAACAACCATACATAAAATACAGAATTCTCACATACCACCCTGTTATTAATACAGCATTATGTACATTTGTTACAATTGATGAAAGCATGTTTTTATCATTGGACTATTAATGATAAAATAATTATCATTATTATAATTTAACTTAGGTCTGCCTCTTTTTAAAGCAGAAAGTTCAAGAAGTTCAAAATCATTCCCTTCAAGCTAAAAAAAAAAAAAAGATTCTCACCTATGTTCAGATGTATCAACAGGTATTATATATATATATCACGTATATAATTCCAAATCTCTCTTTCTAATCTGTCAAGAGAGGAGAACTCCTTTCTTAAAGGAGTGCTGAAGCATAAATCCTGCTTTTCTTTTTTACCCAAATAATACTTCAAGAAGTTTAGCAAAGGAGCTACTCAGGCAGTAGATGTTAAGGATGGAGTATTAAATCCACAGGAAATCATACAGCTGAACCAAAGGTAACCCTGAACTTTTCCATAGCAAACAAAATAGATCAGAGCTCCTCTCTTTCAAACCATAAAGAAAAAAAAAACGAAATAGCAAAAACTAGGAATAATAATAGCTGTTTAGTGAAAAAGGATCAAACTGTACTTAAGCCCCCCATATCTTTCTTATTCATTTAGCTTTTTTTAAAAAAAAAAAGATGTTTAGCAACATTTTTTCATAAGATTATACTTCTCGGTTTTAATAAAGCATTTTATTTCTCATAATGGCAAATGGTTCAATTTCAGACAAACTAAAATGCCTATACTAAAAATCTAAGCAGGAGTGAATTTAGAACTGCCACTTTCTATTATAAGCATATCCTGATTGAAGACCAAGTAGAAAAACATAAGTGTTGAACTTGCGAGAATAACAAGAGATAAGTGATAAACATATAATCAGACACATTGAAGGCTTTTATCTCGGTGTCCTGTTAATGCCAACATTTGTCATTGCTTAATGTTAATGGAGTCTTAAGGCTCATATAAACAAGAGGCCATGAATTTTGAATGGTTGTACTTTCCTTCACAATATAATTCAAAGTTGATTACACATATGCATTTCTTTCATTTGAAAAAAAACATGTATCAGTTATTAAAAATAATAATTCTCTTCTTTTTATTTTATTACATATGCTATCTCAGGAGAAAAACAGGAATTTTTGTTGCTGATATTGATAACATTTGTTATTTATAGCAATATTTACCATATTTTACTGAGTCTAAGAAATTCCAAATTATGATCCCATCTCTTTATTTTCCACTAAGAAATATGTCTCACCATTTACGTATGACATGCCATTGGTTTTAAGACAACCCAATTCTAGAGACAATCAAATATGAAATACATATCTTAGAATTAACAAATATAGCAAAAGCAAGATTACCAATTGCCTAATTGACAAGTATACTTGGCTAACTAAAAGGCATCTCAAATTCTACATGCCAAAACCTGTCCTGTACCTGATTTCCCTGTCCCAGTAAATAGCGTCCAATTTATAGTACAATCTAGAAAATGAGAAGCCATCCTTGAGATTTGTTTCTCTCCCCACTGCCATCATCCTAGAAAAACTATCATCTATCATTATTCAAATGCACTAGACTTCTAAGTGGTCTTCTTGAGTCCATTCCGACTGCTTTCAGTATAGAATAATATTTTTAAAATGTAAACCTAACCATACATTTTCCTAATCAATGCTTATTTCATGGCTCCTTACTATGGTCTAAAGTTCTGAGCATTCTGGCCCCTGCCTCCTCCTCTCTCTGTGTCCTAGCCACCCTCGCTTTCTTTAATTTTCTTAAATATACCTTGCTTCCTCCTGTTTCAGAAACTTTTCATAAAATGATCTGTCTATATGACATGTTCACACAAACCCTTACCTCCATTGCCTCATTAATTTCTATATCATCTTCATATCTCTCCCCAAAGTTTCCTCTGATTCCTACCTCTGATTCCTTTCCTCTGATTCCTAGATCAAACATCTACATTATATGATCTAAAAGTTATTGCTCTCTCCTTTCCTCTGTTATACTTATTTCAGTTTGTAACTACATTTTTCACCTTATTATTTGATTAATATCCTTCTCACTCATGAGATTATAAACTACAGGACGGCAGGGCCCATGACCGTTTGCTAACCATTGTATCTCTTACACTAGCCCTATTCCTGATGCTTAGAAATGTTGATAAAAGCCCCGTTAACTAATGCCTGGATACAATTATAATTGCTAGAATTTATTGAGAGCTTACTATATGCAGGCAGGCAGTGGGCTATGTATGTTACATATATTAACTCATTTAACAGTAAAACCACATACTTTGAAAATCCTATAAGTTCAATGTTTTCATACTCATATCATAGCTCAAGATACTGAGGCATGAGAAATTAGAGAGTTTTTCAAGAGCTCCCAGCTGGTAAGCAATGGAACCAGGATCTAAATCTATTTCTGTCTAACTTTGAAGGCTTTACTTTTAACCAGGTGCCCCAATGCTTTAACAAAGCTTCCAATATCATGGGACTGTTAGTGGCTTCATAGGTTGCTGGCCAACTAGTAGTCTCTCCATCCTTTCAAATCTTTCAAATCCTTCAGCTGTCCCTGTAAAATGGAGTCTGCTAGTCAGTACTGTTTTCTCTGTCAGAGCAGCAGGGCAGAGCTTTTCCCAAGGAGTTTTCTGATTCTGGTCTTCTCCACAAGATCTAGGGACCATTGCAGATCCAAATCACTATTATACAGTGATTAAAATCTTCTCAATTTGTTAAGGATATAAACCAGTATAAAATCCTACAGTATGAACTCTTCAACCACTTCTGGTTTCCACTGCCTGTCAAATAACGAAGCTCAGCATCCTTTATGTTCAGGGTGGTGACTTCTTCAGAGAACTCAGAGATCACCTACCCATCCTATCCCAAGCAGGATGCTATATTACATCATTCAAACTTTAATGTCACCCTGCTGCAGAGCTGAATTTGAACATTTAAGACAGTGGTGACCAGGCATGTTCTTCAACAATCAAAAAGATTTTTTAAATTAATCATAAAAGTTAAAAGTTAGAAAGTTAACATAAAGAGTTTGCCAGCTTTACATTCTGCTAAGGAAAGATGATAAACAGAAAGACCAACTATTATCACAGTTTTTCCTTTATTATTATTATTAAAGACTATTTTAACACTAAAAATCCATGAGCAACAAAATTTCAGATAAAAGAACAATACTTAATGTTGGATGGTAAGAACCTTGAACTTATGGGATTTTAAAAATATCAACTTCTTCCCAATTTTCCTGACCCTTAACACAAACCCCAACATAAACACAAGACTTAAAAGGGCCTGTGACAAAAAAAGATAAACAACTCAATTTAAAAATGGGCAAAAAACTTGAATAAACATTTTTACAAAGAGGATATAAAGATGGCAAAAAACAAACAAGCACATGAAATGATGCTCAACATCTATAGCCACTAAGGAAATGCAAACCAAAACCACAATGAGATACAGTTTCACACTAGAATAGCTACTATTAAAAAAAACATAAAATAAGTAGTGGAGAGGATGGGGAGAAAGAGGAACACTCATATATTGTTGGTGGGAATGTAAAAATGGTAGAGCCACTATGGCTGTACAGCCACAGTGAATTTAGAATTATTTGGCGGGTCCTTGGAAACTTGACTATAGAATTATCATATGACCTGGCAGTCCCACTTCTAGGTATATACTCAAAAGAACTGAAAGCAGGGACTTGGACAGATATTTGCACACTTTTGGCAGCAACCCAAGTGTTTACTGACAGATAAATGGATGAACAAAATGCAGCATATACATGCAATGGAATATTATTCAGCCATAAAAAGAATGAAGTTCTGATAAATGCTACAACATGGATGAACCTTGAAAACACGATGAGTGAAGTAAGTCAAACACAAAAGAAGAAATATTGTATGAACTCACTTGTATGAAATAATTGGAATGCATAAATTCACAGAGTCAGAAACTAAAATACAAGTTACCAGGGACTGGAGTGGCACATGGAGGGTAGGGGTGGGGAGAAATGGGTAGTTTTATGTTTAATTGGTACAGCTTCTGTTTGGGGCAATGGAAAAATTTTGGTAATGGATGGTGATGATGGTGCTATAGCATTGTGAGTGTAATTAGTGCCACTGAATTGGAGTGGCTGAAGTGGAAAATTTTAGATTGTATATGTGTTAAGAGAATAAAAATTAAAACAAAACACAGAACCACACAACACAAATAGTGAACTCTAATGTAAACTATGGACTACACTTAGTAGCATAATTTGTATCATATTGTTTCATCAGCTGTAACAAAATTACCAAATTAGCCCAGGATGTTAATAGGGAAAACTGTGTGTGGGGTGGGTGTGCGTGGGAATATACAGTAATTCTACCTTCTGCATAATTTTTCTGTAAACTTGTAATTGCTCTAATATGAAATGAAAACAAGACAGGGGACACAAATAAATTATTAAGTTCAGGACCAGTTCTAAGTGCATCATTGAAAATTAGGTGGCTAACAAAGTTTTACTAGTGACCCTAGTCTATTTAACTGGAATTACAAATATGAGTAGAAATAGCCTAATCCTTTAACTTTACCTAGTACCAGCACTCTTAAGTAGCTAAATTTATGCTAATCTAGGCAAAAATCAACTTTCCAGGCTTCCTTCTAACACAAAGTTCACAAGCTAAAAACAATGACAACAGGTAAAGAGGTTTTGTCCCATTATGAATATTATGCATTCAATATGCTAATTTGTCTCCCAGGAGGCACTGAACTCCTGAGAATTTCTGTATGGAGTTATAGCTGAGCTTGAACTGGCAGGCAAATTATCCATCACGTACTGTAAATGACCAATTGCTAAATTTTGTACTTTTAATATCATGCAGCCATTCAGTTAAATCACTTTATGAGCATTCATTTTCTTCTATTTGAAATAAGTGAGTGTCATACATTTTTGTCATGCCATTTTTATCTAAGCTTTTTCTACTCATTACCAATTTAAAAAGAAGGATACCCATTTATCAGTATGAAAAATCATATATGTCTTGAACAAGCGAAAGTGAATCTAAAGACAGCCCAATTCCTAAATTAATGGGACTTTCTGACATTGCATTTCTTTTAAGCTGAAATATAAGATCTCAAAGATCACTGATGGAGTAAAACATTAATATTCAGAACCAAAGGGCAAAATGGTTAAGAAGGCAGTTTAACAATATGTCACTGAATGATATAACCTGTAAAAATAAATGCAAGAACGATTGATCTCTTATATTACAATTAAGTACTGAGAGTACTTAATTTGAACAAGAGCAAAAATGTTAATTAACTTTTGACTGAGAGTAAAGGATACAAAATGAGGTAAATGAATGAAAAATGGTTGAAGTATAGCAAAATAGCACTACTTTTAAATATCCTAAGTTCTTGAAAGCAGGCACATACTGCAAATCTCACCAGAATATATTTCAGTGTTTAACTCAAAGATTAATTTTGTGAAAATCATTCACGTGATACATACCTTTATAAATCCATTAAAAACTTTTGTAAAATAGGAAATTAAGGGATCATAGTCATTTGATTGCTCAATAATCAAAGTATGGTTATTGTAAAAGGTATACTTCTTTAGCGGATTAAATATGGAGAGTTCATATATGTCCTAACATTCTATTTCCAAGTTGATTTTGTTATTTTTATTTTTTTAATGTTGCAAGTAAAGTAGAATATTTTCAAGTGATGGACAGCAAGAGTTAAAAGGCTTTTCCTTTTTTCTCTCTTCTTAGAGTTTAGGTAGAATCATCGATCATATTTCTATACATAAATAAATCATATAGTTTGCAAAAAATGCCAAAATAATTTTTGGTTAATAATTTAAAGATTCCTTTTGAGGGGCATTTTTCTTCTAAAAGCCTATGTGTGTGTGTGTGTGTGTGTGTGTGTGTGTGTGCTGGAGATAATAAAAGTATTGCCTCATAAATCACGGGAGTATTATGATTTATTGTAACTACTCTGTTTTAAAACATATGCCCTCCATTTTTCTCCAAAGTTATGGGTCTCAAGATGGCCAGATTAAATCCAGTAACATGACTTTAATCTAATAGATTAAAGAGAATGCTCCTCCCGATTTCATTTAAATGCTTTCACTTGTGGTTGTAATAGAGTATCAAAATTCTTATAACTTGAGAACACAGTGACAACTTTTATCGAGTTCTCCACACATAATTCACAAGATATTCATTTTTGCTTTTTTTTTTTTTTGGAAGATAGTTTTAACAAAGAAACTTACCCCCTAGTTGGAAGCATTACAATTCCAATTAATAAATATAGCCATACTTAATTGTTAATTAAATTTCCAATTATCCAAACCCCTTGTTTTTCTTACTACAGATTGCCATTGTTATGTCATTTTCCTATATATGTGCATATGCTTTAAGACAAGGGGGGGTGGAATTCAACCAATTCATTAGGAATACCAGTTTTAAAATGTGCTTTGGGGAGAAGTTTGGAGTTTATTCAGATGCTCAATATTCTAAGTATTTTTGCCCAAAACTATTTTAATCCTTTATTAAAATACTATAACAATTGGCAGTTGACTATAACAGATTTAGTAAAGGGTATAGAGTAAAAATTTCAGAAAAATATAAATTAACCCTGCTTTTTCAAGTGCTTAGACCTCTCTCCAGATTCAGGAGGTAAAATAATATTGGTGGTAGGTTGAATTATATACCCCCAAAATGCATGTTCTTAACTTTAATACATTCCTGGAGCATGAACCTATTGTAAATAGGAGCATTTAAAGATAAATTTTTAGTTAAAATATGCCCAACTGAATCAGAATGGGTCTTAATCTTATTATCAAAGGCCTTACAGAGAAGTCCACAAGGAGAAAGCTACAGGGAGTAGAAGTTGGAAGTCAATGGAAAAGAAAGGATAAGGCATTCCCAGATGCGTTGCCACATGACAGAAAATCCAATAACCCATGGATACTGGCAACCAGCCCCAGAACAACAGACAGCAGTGGGGAAGTAACAACTTATGGACACTTTGATTTTGGATTTTTCTAGCCTCTAAACTTGAGCCTATAAATTCCTATTGGTAAGTCAACCTATTGTGTGGTGTTGATTTCAGCAGCTAGGAAAGTAAGATAAATACTACGCTATAAATGAACTCCAAAAAGTGATAATCTTTCTTAATGCATTTTTCCAAGTAAATACCATTATGCAATTTCTTATATGTATTAATTTGTTAAACATGCTCTCTTTAAGAACTGAACCACTTTCTAGCTTTATGAGCTTCATTTGCCAGAATTTCTCCAAACTAGTAAAAAGTCTTGAAAACTGTCTTAGTTTGCCATGGAAGGTACCATAATGGGTTTGTTTAAACAATGGAAATTTATTTGTTCATGGTTTTTTGGAGACTAGAAGTCCAAAGTCCAGGTGTTGTCTATAATTTAAAGCCTGTTTATTGATTATTGAAAAGTACAAGGCTTCCCTAAATTCTTTCTGAAACAAAGTTTGGTATAAGCCAATTAGTAAATGGATGAAATTACTTATTTAACACATGCCCATTTTACTGGCTCTGATTTATTTATCAGTTTTCTGGAAGACTGAATTATGTGCCACTTCAAAGGACAAGTTCTTAATCTTAATCATCATTCTTGCAGGTGTGAATTTATTTGTAAATAATAGCTTTTGAAGATGTTATTATTACTTAAGCCGTGGTCAACTGAATCTAGGTGAATTATAATTACTGGGAGACTTATAAAGAGAAGAAACTGGAAGACAGGAGACAGAGAAGGTCACACAGGAAAACACCAGGGTCAACAGAATCTGGAAGAACAGACATAAAGAGAGATTGTCATATGATGGAAAGCAAAGATGTAAGCCAAGGAACTACAAGGGTTGTGGGAAACCAGCACTCAACACTACAGACTTTGGAGATAAAGCATGGTTTAGACAACACCTGGACTTTGGACTTCTAGTCTCCAAAAAACCATGAACAAATAAATTTCCATTGTTTAAACAAACCCATTATGGTACCTTCCATGGCAAACTAAGACAGTTTTCAATAAGTAATAATATCCCAGGTTAAAGGTGGCAGAAAAAAAAAGCAAATTTTTCTATGCGCCTCTCCTATGATAGCCAAGAAAAACATTTTTAATCTACCAAAAATACAAACACTACAACTGCATCTTTAGTGAAACATAGAAATGCCCAAATCCCAAATCTTCAAATAACTTTGAAGAATATATGACAGAAACAGTGAAATTTAGACCTCCCTGAGAAAGAATGCCTAGAGCTGGCACAAACCTCCTGAGATTTTAGATAAGATAAAGACATCTCTGAAAGGAAGAGTCACAGTTCTGAAGGACCCTTCCAGAGACCCTGGAACAGAGTGAAAAAAAAAAAGTCCCATGTGTGCAGACGGACAATAGGAGAAGCAATAAACTTAATCAAGGAGCCCAGGCCACACAATACCTCAGAATGACAATTGAGATGGAGCTGATGGGTGATTCATGTTCATCCAACATGCAAAATACATTCACCCCATCCCAATATCCCCCAAAACCCCAATCCCAATAGGAGTCATTTAAGGTCCAAAATCTCATACAAATCTTATCAACTCAAAGTCCCCAATCTCATTATCTAAGTCATTTGAATTTGGTATAGGTGAGGCTCTAGGTATAATCCATCCTGGGGCATGATTCCTCTCCATCTGTGGACCAGTGAAACTCAAGAAAAGTTATCTGCTCCCCAAATACAATGCTGGGTCAGGCATAAGATAGTAGAGATATTCCTGTTCAAAAAAGAGATAAAATAGAAAGAAGAAAAGGAGCACTTGTCCTAAGCAATTTTTAAATCCTAACTCTGTTAGGTATCAATGCCTGGGAATAATACTCTATGATTATCAGCTCCACCCACTGAGTCATTCTTCTGTTTTCATGAAAAATAGCCCAGGTTTGTAATTTCATCAGTGTGTTTCCTAACTGTACACTTGGGGTGCCCAGCAGCTTTCTTTCATTTCACACTGACTCTGTTTCTTTTAGTGCAAACTGGCAGTATTCTGCTCATATAAAATTCTCAAGAAACTTGTAGTCCCCATGTATGTCATGAGGATTCACTCCTTTAAATAGAGGTTGAGGCGCAGGCCTTTCCTGGATAATCCCAGCTCTATTTATGCCGAGATGACTGAGGAGATCTATCAATCAGCTATACTCTTAATCGGTTCAAAGTCCAAGTGTGTGACTGAACACTCAGACCTTGAAACCTTTCTGAGTTATTAGTGAAAGGTTGTCCAGCCACACCCTCAACTTTTCCTCTACAGTGTACTTTCTTGACAATGGACCTCTTAATTTCAGCATCTTTCACAATCTGGATAGGCTGAGAATTTCTCAAATCAATTCCTAGTTCCTTGATGTTTGACAGGTCTTCTTACACTGTAACATCTTATATTTTACAATTGTAGCAGCAGCAAAAACAAAGTAGAAATAAAATAGAGGCTATATCTTCAACCTTCAATACTTTGCTTGGAAATCTTTTCAATTAAATATTCAAGTCCTTAGCTTATATGTTCTGTCATTTTTCTGTAGGGTATTATTCTCTAAACCTTCAGCCACCATATAGCAAAAATCCTTTTTTCCCCATTTCCAACTTATTCCTCATTGCCTTCTGAGATCACCAGCTACTCAACCATATCTCTATTAACATAATCTCTAAAGTGATTTAAGAATTCTCTGCCATGCACCTCATGGTCTTCTGAATTTATACTAGCAGAGTCATTAATATCCACATTACTTCTCCAAAAGTCTGCCCAAGGCAACTTAGGCTTTTTCTATCACGCCCCTTAAAATTCTTCCAGCCTCCACCCACAATCTAACTCCATATTTTCAGGTATTTGTTACACCAGCACCCACTCTCAGTACCAAAATCTATATTGGTCAGGGTTTAATAAGAGAAGCAGAATCGGTAGGAGAGATATATTAAGAGACTTACTGCAAAGAACTGGCTTATGCAATTGTGGGGACTGAATCGACAAGTCAGAAATCCATAGGTCAGGCTTTCAGGAAGGACAGTTCAGAACACAAGAGCACGAGCTGAAGCTGCTGTCTGCATGCAGAATTTCTTGTCCAGGGAAGTCTCAGCTCTGCTTTAAAGGCCTTTAACTGGTTGACTCAGGCCCACCCGTATCTATCTCTGTAGATATCAGAGATTATCTACGATAATCTCCCTTTTTCAAAGTCAACTGATTACGGGCTTTAGTCATATCTACAAAATACTTACACAGCCACACCTACATTTATGTTGTACTGCATAATATCTGAAGCCTAGTCAAATCGACATATCAAAAAGACCATCGCAAGCCTAATGAACTTAATAATATAGAAAGTGCCTTTGGGAGCCCAAATCATTTCCAACAAATGATGAACTGGCTTCAGATTTTTGAAAATAACATTTGATAAAAGAAGAAAAGTACCTGCAAAATTCTGAGAGAAAACTTGATTTGGAATTTCATATGAAGCCAAGAACATTTACGAAGGCAGCAAAAAACATTCGCAGGAAATAAAGCATCTAAACCTCTTCTTGGAAGAAAAGAAAACAAAGCAATATGATACTACAACTTAAAAAAAAAAATTAGAACCAAACAAAGTTGAATCAAAATAAAGAACTCAAGAAAATAATGAGAAAAAGAGAAAGAGAAACAGAGAGAGAGGGAGGGAGAGAGGAAGGAGAAAGAAAAAATTGCAATAGAATAAGGTACAAATCCTAGAAAAATTGAAAATATTTTAAAAATCATAAGACATATTTTTTAATTTGCAGGTGTTTTGGGGAGAAGTAGAAGGAAGTTTACCTGTGATAATTTTCTCATTTTATTAGTATGGTATCAGTAGAGGTTTTTGATAAATTAGGATATAATTTAAGTATTTAAAGTTGTAAAAATATTTATTAAAGGTATCAAAAATACAGAGTAATTCCTGATAAAGCTAAACTCCCAGAGGATGACGTAGTACTTTAGCAAGACATATTGCTGCCTCTAAGAGTTAAGTGGCTTGGTTACCAATAAAAAAAGGGGAAAAGGCCATATATGTGTTTGTTCATATTTGTCTTGCCCTGTTCTCCAAATAAAGGCTTATTATTTCTGTAAAAAGAAACATTCTGTAAAAAAGCAACTCTCAAAGCATACATTTTCTATAAATATATAAATAGCATACTTTTCCTATAAATGTATAAATGTATCACTTTATGCTGACTTCTAGATCTAAGAAAACATCTATCAATCAAGTTCTCTAACATCTGCATTTAGAAGAAAAGTGTTATTTGGGTGAAATATTTTTGACATTTGAGATAAGGTAAGCAGCAAAAATTCCAGTGTTCTGTGCATGCTAGTTCTTGGAAATATAAGATAATTGGGAATATTTCCCTTTGGGTTTTTTCCAAAAGAGCAAGATTAATTGCTTGAATAAAGATAGGCTTACATAATTTATAAATGTGTATGTGGTCCAATGTGCTGTATTTAATTTCTTTCATCTGATAACAAGCTTAAAGGATAATGAAAATTAGAGGCCCGCTATCTCTCCGTTTTAATGGAGCTTTAAGGAGATTTTGTAAAAAAAAAAAAAAAAAAAAAAATTACACATAAACTAAAGAAAAACAGATTAGCAGGCACTAAAATAAAATGGATTGACAGGAATAATAAACAGATTGTTTTTAGTGGTCCATGGCAAATTGACAGGAGATATTATTTAAATTATAAGCCTAATATACTGCATTGTCTTGAAGAAAAAGGTTAATATAATGTAGCTTAGAAAATACATTTGAATAATCTCAAGAAATAGTATAAAGCAGAAGGGAAAACGGTAGATGGATTTTACTATGTTAAAATAAAGAACTACTGTTCATTAAAGCACCAACCTTTCCCACTCCTTTTTGATTTGCTGATACCCTTTTAAGCACTATATGTCAAAATAATACAGAATGCACAGTGATTTGAACATGGCCACAATGTTCTTTTCTCCTGTTTATTCTGGTATTCAATCAGGAAACATTTTATTGACAACCAGCTTCTCCTTGTGATAATATAACCTGTAGAAAGGTTTCCAGGAACCTTTTTTTTCTGCACACAATGCAGTCATCATCATGCTCAAAAATTAGGATTCACTAAATATAAGTGGCTGAGAGGTGGGTAAGTGTTCAACAAGTTTGTCAAGGTAGGTGTATCAGTCAGTGTTCTCCAGAGTAACAGATCCAACATGATATGTGTTTGTGCACAATAGTAATCATAAATTAAGGTATTTATTATAAAGAACATGGGATGGAAAAGGATAGCAAGTCTGAATTTTTAAGGCAGGCCAGTGGGTGGAAATTTGATAAAAGTGATGCTGAATCCTTGAGTCTGAACTCCTTAGGCTGGAAGCTCAGAAATGAGTGGAGAGTGTTGTCTTGAGACAGAATTCCCTCTAATCCCTGGAAACCTCTGTTCTTGCTGTTAATACTACCAACTAATTGGGTGATCAGGGTAATTTCCTTGATTTCGGGGAAACTGGTTGTTAATTCCATCTATGAAATACCTCCACAATAAGTAGGCCAGTATTTGGCATGACAGCTGGACACTATAACCTATCCAAGTTGATACCAAAAATTAACCATCACAGTAGGGTAACTGGATTCCTGAAAAAGTCATGTTAAGTGTGTGTGTGTCTGTGTTTGGATATGTGCATTTGTGTAAATCTCTGGGTATTAGACTATTTAACAGAAGACTTAGGATATTTGCATAGATATTCCTAATAAAAATAATCATGGTTTTTTAGTTGTCATACATTTGGTGCTCCAGGCATCTAATTTAAAAAATAGGATTGAAGTCAATATAATAAACCAGATACCTGGTGGTTAAAAATATGACCCTAAAAGATAAATTATAAGATCAATATACCACCTTACTTTCTAGGCAAAATGATAGTATATAGGGATTTTATTTAATGGCGCTGCTGAATGCTCCCTGTGCTTAGAGTAATTGTTACTACATTGGGTGGTAATGCAAAAGTTTTCATGAGTTCATCATTTTTTATATTATTACTCTATCCATTCCTTTCACAACAGGCCAACAGCCCTTCCTCTGATGATTTACCCTAAAGTCTGGGATTTTGATTCAGGATTTAGGTTAATGTTTCAAGCAGGATCAACCTCTTTTACATAGAATTACAGTTGGGAATTAAGGGAATCTCTTTGGTTTGTTTTTCCCTGAAAAATTCAGTATCTATTCATTTATGTTGTAATATATAATGTTTCCCAAATTTACTCCCATGAGATTTAATGACTACTACAAACATTCTTTATTTATTCCCAATAGGGCTAATGTACACATTTTTTGCCTCCAAAACCTTTGGTGTTACTTGATCTTTCAGAAAAATCACCAAGGACTAAACACAAATATGTGAGTGCTAGTCTTACATGTGCTCTTTTGGATAAAATTATCATCTTACTGACTTAAAATACTAAAAATACAATTTAAAGCTTTGTTTCTTTTATTAGTAGTCATGACAAATTTGGAATGAGCCATTCATGCTCTCTCATTTGTGACTGTTATGATCCCTGAGATATATTAATAAGAAAGCTGCCTAAGAAACGGAATTCATTCTTTTGCAATAAAACAGAATGGATTCTTTGTGTCAAACTAACTGGCCCATGAGATAATTGAATTCATGATATTAGGTCTTTCCAATATTCTCCATTCAAAAGAGCTAGTTGAAAAAAAAAAAGAGCTAGATGGCTCAAATATGAATAATAGTTAAAGCTTTGAACAATAATAGAAATCTATGTCAATGTCATGATTAATTTTTAAAATTTCCTAAGATGCAAAGTGGCATTTTACTGGAATTGCAAAGGCATGGGGGAAAACTTGAGAAATTGTTTTAGCAAACCAAACTTAGAATATCTTACAAGACACTAGACTTTGATTTTTATCATCTTTGGAAGTGGCACTAATGGACAAAATGAGCCTTACAAGTACTCAGTTATTAACTGTACAATTAGGTATAGAATTGCTGTTAAAAATTCAAATTAAAGACATGCATTCTTTTAAATTCTACATATATTTTCCTGAAGATATTTATTTTAGTGAAACATTTAATAAAGAAATTTAATGAAGAAAATACACTGTTTTAAAGTACTTTAAAACAAACACAGGATAATCAGTAATAATTCCATAGAAGAAGAATTATGACATGAGAAGATGACATGCATTTCAAATTCCTTAGAATGAAATTCAAATGTTGCCAAGCATGTTAAGTTCTCTCCAAAATATTAACCTATGATGATGTGTTAGAAGAGAAGAAATCTAAAATTTATTCATTGAGCCATATTTATTTAGCAATCATTATGTGCTAGATAAACAGAGAGCAAAATAATCTTCCCTCTCATGAACCTGACTGTCTGGGATATGAGATAGATAATAAAGAAGTAAATGAACAATGTATACAAAATTACGATTGATTACCCACATTACAAAGAAAAATGGCATAGTGATGTGAAAGAAAATAATATGGTGGGGTATAGTATAGTATGTATTTAAAATAGTGTATGAAATACTTAAGTATTCAGAAATCAGACAAAGGATGTCCAAGACTTAAGTAATAAAAGCTATAAAATATTTCTGGGAATAATTAAAGATACTAATAGTCATTGGAAAATATTTATTTATCTTAGTGGAATAAAGATGTTTGCATTAAATAAATCAAATACTGATTTTCAGACATCCTGGTGGCATCCTCAGATATAATAGGGCGATACAAGTATGAAAATTCTCCCTGTTAAAAAAAAAAAGTCAATGTCAAAATAGCCATTAAGGTTGTGTTTCCCTCCAAACAAGTAAAAGGTCCCATGGAATGCTACTGTCCATTAGCATGTCAAGACAATATCTCTGACCACTTTACCATGTTATGAAGTGTCTGATCATTCTACTCACATAAAGTTGACCATCTGAGAAACAATGCAATTTCATTACATTAAAATAAGGCCTGCAAAAAGCATAGCAGAAAATGTCTTAAGCAATAAACAGATTGTTATTGTTTAGTAAATAATTTAGAATGTATGAACACTATAAGTTCAGGAAAAAAAGAGGATGATGAAACCTCTTAGCTAAGGTTTATAGGAAAATATACCTAGTAAGTAATTTTAGGGCCAATATTCATGAAAGGCAATAATGAGTGAATATACTGAGAGCATTTAAGCTCAAAAGTCTAAGATTATTCGCTAATCCTCTTAGCGTCTTTTGCTTTTTTTAAAATGCAAACCCTTTTAAATTAAGTAACCCTGCTGTGTGATGGGTTTTAATTTGTTGCTATCCAATTTGCAAGACATAAAACAATTTAGGAATTACTTTTCTCAGAGAAAATACTAGGAAAGAGCGATACAAACTATTTTAACCAATGTTCTTATAGAGCAATTAGTTTGCTGCCTTAAACATTTTGAAAGATAATGTGGAATTTAATGTTTTTGTCACAAAAATCTCTTCTACAAGTGGTGAAGAACAGAGAAATTTAATAATTGCTTTATAGGTTGCAAACAGACAGATCCACTCTATAAAATTATTCAGTTTCCATTACCCTCTACAAAGAACCAGGTTTGGGGGATTACACTTTACCAAAGATTATATAGTTTATTTTTCGGATATCCTAGGCAGCCATCCAGTTAGCAAATGGCTAACATAAGTCATAATAATAAAGCTAGATGGAAGGTTTCTGTTATTTTACTTTCAGCACTAGATTATAGTGTAGTAGGAATGTGAATCCCTGCCTGATGCCTCAAAAATGTTCCCATATGTTTCGTAGAGTGACTTTGACTATGCTAAAGCAAAAACTTCAGAATAACTCAAGAAACATTAAACTCTCTATTCTAAAAGAAGATGATATGATCATGTGTTCATGATAAATATAAAATAATTGTTGCTTTTCTTTCAATGGATAAGACAGTCATAGGACATCAACAAAGAATGCTTTGCATTGAAGCACTTACATATTTCCTCCCTTTAAGGTCAGATAGTACTCTCAGCTACATTTGCCGTGGCCTGGCATTTAGGAGGCATACATTAAATTCTTGTTGGATTAACTGAAAAAGGAGCTATGGAGAAGTAATTGCAAAAGAAAAATCATAAAAGGACTCCAAAATTATTTTTCATTTCACAATGTAATTTTAACTTGGTTTCAAGATTTTAGAAATGGGGAGGGGGTTAAAGTTCTCTGTGATCAGAAATGGGAATTTTTTTTAATCAAGCAGACTGCCACTTAAGTAGATGATTAATAGTCATATATTGAAAGAAGGAAGAAAGGAGAAAATAAGGGAGGGAAGGAGGAAAGGGGAAGGTGAAAAGGAAGGAAGGAAGAGAAAGAGGGAAGGAGGGAGGGAAGGAATAAAGAAAGGAGGAAGGGAAAGAGGACAGGAAGGAGAAAAGGAAAGATGAAATGACTGAACGTATAAACTAATTACTGTATATACAGAGCTGTAACGTCTTTTTTTAATTCCCACCTCTACCATGTAGATCAAAAAGTTACTGATAATCACGGGAAAATGTTCATTTCTAGAGGACTAAAGATGTCTGCTATCAAAAAAATTAAGTATTAATTTCAAAAATTCCAGTAGCACTCTTGGACAAACTACTGTTATATTAGTTTAAAAATTTTTTGTAAAAAAAAAAAAGGTCAATGTCAAAATAAGTCACTAAGATATTGTTTCACTCCAAACAAGTAGAGTCCCATGGAATGCTACTGTCCATGACATGTTAACATCTATGGACACTTCTCCATGTTATGACATCAAGAATCATTTCACTTTATATGTGTATTTTGCTGAGCTTTAGTGAATAAGCACAGATATTTTAAGATTGCAATTTAAGGTATATCTTGTCTATATCTTTTTTCAGGTTGAGCAAAGACAGTAGCTAGGGGATAAAGTCTTCTTTGGAAACTTTCTCTCATATAAAAATTATATTCTAAATTAAAACTATTTGAGACCTACCCCTGAGTTCTTTTTCTTATGAAAACATTTTGTTCTGTAGATTTCCATTCCCTTCATCTGAATTTATTTTATCTTCTGATTGGTCTATAATCCTATTCAAATGGTGAAAAAGCTGTACCACAGAGGACAGGTTTCTTTTCACACTAGATTTTTTGGAGTTAAAAAATAATACACTATGCAAATTGTTTATAATTTTATCATCCCTAATTTTTCCCCCTTTTATTACCATATCACTTCTTCATTTAAAGAAATGTTACTAAGATTTTAATTTTTCTATTTCCTCTCCCCACTAAGCCTTCATGCCAATAAACACACCACAAACACCCTCTCTCTTCCGCATTCTTATACTCTAATCAGTTTCCTCTTCTATAAGGGATGGACTTATGCTCTAAAGTCCCAATTCTAAAATATTGTGACTGCAAGAGGATTTCTCTACTAATTGAGAACTACTGTTTTAATAAAAGAACAGACTTTCTGAAAATAAAAATACTTGCATAACAAAAAATGTGGGTTTGACATCCAGGGGTGAAAGTCTCCCTGGCAGCATGGGAGATGACTCCCAGGAATGAGTCCAGCCCTGGCACTGTGGGATCGATAGTTTCATCCTGGCCAAAAGGGGGAAAGAAGAGTAACTAATATAAAGTATCAGTGGCTGAGAGAGTTCAAATACAGCCAAGAGGCTACTCTGGAAGTCACTCTTATACAACCTTCAGTTAGACATTGCTACCTATCATAAGCTGCCAAATCCCAACCAAAATCATTCCAGCCAATACTAAGGAAAACCTAGGACGAAATGGAAGATTCTACAAAGATTTCATGCACTAGGGTAACTTTCCAGAAACCTACAACCTCCAGATGGGTCCCTGGACCAGATAAGTCCTGAAACCTAGAGGGCCCAGCCTCTCCAGAACATCAGATAGTTCCATCTCCCTATCCCATATTATTGACAGACCCTTCCAACATGAAAAACATAGAATGTCCATAGCCCAAATACCCCTAAAGAGTGGGCTAGAAAGATCAAAGGTGATGATGGAGCTATACAGAGAAAGTATGGTTTAATAAATAAGTATGATTGCTGAATCACTGTATTGATATTTCCTTTAGTCTCCAGTGTCTTAGAGTAGCTAGGAGTAAAAACCTAAACTGTGGAATTGTAACCCATCCAAACTCTGAAATATGTTCTACAACTAATTGTGGTGCTGTGCTTTGAAATTTATTGCTTTTTTTGTATATATGTTATTTTCACACACAAAAAAGAAAGAAAAAAAGTCAATTGTGATGATAGAAAAATATTTAAGCCCTCTGGCCTCCTATATTCTAGAGAAGCTAGGAGGAAAAATCTGAGAGGATGGTATGGTAGCCCATGACACACTCTAGGATCTGTCCTGTAACTACTTGTTGAAGAGTGCTTTGGAAACTACTGCTTTTTTCTTTCTTTGCTTTGTATATATGTTATATTATACACTTTAAAAAGTTAAAAAAAATAGCATAAGACTTAAAAAAGAAAATGTGGGTTAAAACTCCCTAACCAAGGAATTTAGTGTTACTGGAGAATAGTAGTATCCTACAGCAGATTTCTAATAAGAAAAATGAACAGCCTTCTGATCACTGCAAACCAAGAGTTTCAGAAATCTTGGTAGAAATCCTTTAAGATATTGACTGTCTTCTTTCAAACTCGAAAAAGTGAAAAATGGAATGATTAAGGCTTAAGGATTCTGCTTCAAGTGGCTGGTGTAAAAAGAACAACTGGTAAACTAAGAATTGCATATTTTACTTCTATATATGATCAAGTGAGAATTGACATTTAACTTTGGAGGTCTTTTACCTAATTTGCAAACTTTAAAATGTATATGTATAATATATTTTATTAATAAATAACTATTTTGAAAATTTGGAACTATTTCATTTAATTCTTTCAGATTCATGAGAACAAAATTTTAAAGTTATATTGTTTTGTGTTCATCAGGTGGGACATTCAGCAATATTTTGTTTTCATTTTGTAGAACATTCACTATTAATATTCAAGTTTTTGTTTTTAAATTAGATAAATTTTTAAATTAAATAAATTTAAAAAGATAAATTTAAAAAGGAAAAAAATGTCATCTAGGCAATACTGCCTCAAACTTTGAATCAAGCACTCAACAAAGACTTAATTTTGTCTGAAATGTCTCATGAATCAGGTATTTTCATTTCATTTGAATATATGAAAACACTTATGCTTCAAAATGTGTGAAACTAAAAGACAAATGGGCTTGCCAAAAGCATTATATATTACAGTCTTGTCAATTGGAGAATAGCAAAGCTACACAGCTATAAAGACTTCAAGGTTACAGTCTGTGCAATCAATGTTCATAGCAATTTCTGATTTCTAACAAAGACCAGCCTCTTCACATATAAGGGGAAAAGGAAATAGGAGAAAAATAGAAAAGCAAGTGGAGTGTAGGCCAGAAGTAATGATGGCAGCAATGCGAAGGGGCACAGTATTCCCTCTTCAGGTTCTTTTGCATTGGGCTCCTTCCCATCCCTCAGGTCTCAGCATAAATATCACCTCCTCAGAAGGCCCTCCCTGATAACCACATCTGAAGTTGGCCTTTCGCAGTTATTCTCTATCAGGTTACCCTATTTATTTCTCTTACAGCACTCAAAACACAGCTTGCTTGTGTCTTTGTGGTCACATCCCCCACTGTAAGTTGAGCGCCATAAAGTCACTTTGTAACAAAGCCTCTTTATCAAGTTACATAGTGTCCGATATAATGAGAGCACTCAGTATCTGCTGTATAAATGAATCAGCACCTTTAGGAAGTAAACCAGCTAAAGAGACCTGCAGAGGAAAGAATTCATAACAATGTTATTCATCTGCTTTAGTTGCAGACAAAACAACAATCTCGTATTGTTCTTCAGTAGCTGCAGAAGGCTTAGGCTGAAACACATATACTAAACTGCCATCAAGGCCATACCAAATTGTTACTGTATTCAGACAAAGAAAATTTGTTCTCTTCCTGTATATTCTTACATCACTAAAAGCACTCTATAGTGGTTAATGTATTTGGTGACATCCCAAGATATTTTTAAATAGTTTTTAAGCTGTGTGACTTTAAAGGTGTATAATCCCTTTAAGGCCTCAACCTCCCAATCGAGTCCTTTCCATTGGCTACATACCAGGGATGAACCCATCATGAGAATGTCTGTGACTGAGAAAGTGAGACACATTTTGAGGTCCCGTGACTGGCCTAGGAGTTGACTTGAGATTGAAGGTTCCAATTTTCTATGGTCTCTCTCAACTATAAAACTAATGCTTTCCATCTGACTTAGTAGGAAGGGGAAAGAATGCCCCTCTTGAGGCCTCTTCACCTGGGCCAGTGCTTTAGAGCCAAATGTCAAGTTGCGTGTCGGCACTCACCACTCCAAGAGTCCCAGCTGACAAGCTGCATCTTGTTAGTTCTGTTAACTAGGGTCAAATTACCCAGTAAGCAGCGACTGCTGAGCATCGACCACTCATAGTTAAATAGTCTATCCTTGTCGCTGCTTTTCACGAGAAAGAGTAGTTCTCAAGGTTCAGTGCATGGTGGCAAAAAACAAACGCCTCCAAGAGAACTGTGGAGCACTCCAGAGGAGGGACAGGCCCGCCAGGCCACACCCTGTGTGGAGAAAACACCTTCCTGCGGTCACCCTGAAGAGTCCACCGAAGTTTTGATACCTCCAAACCCACAGGACCCACGATCTCCTAGCTTAAGCATCATTTCCCTTTGATAGGAATTTTTAAAACACCCTGTTCTAGTTTGCTAGCTGCTGGAATGCAACACGCCAGAGATGATTGGCTTTCAATAAAAGAGGATTTATTTAGTTGACTTTAGTTCTTCCGAGGAAAGGCAGCTAACTTTTGACTGAGGTTCTTTCCTACATGAGAAGGCACAGGGTGATCTCTGCTGGCCTTCTCTCCAGGCCTCTGGGTTCCAACAACTTTCTCCAGGGTGATTCCTTTCTGCATCTCCAAAGGCCTGGGCTGAGCCGCAAATGCTGAGATGAGGTATGCTGAGCTGCTTGGGCTGTGCTAGGTTGTGCTCTCTCATTTAAGCACCAGTCAATTAAAACCAACATCATTCATTGCAGCAGGCACGCCTCCTAGCCAACTGCAGATGTAATCGACAACAGACGAGGTTTACATGCCATTGGCTCATGTCCACAGCAATAGAACTGAGCACCTTCACCTGGCCAAGTTGACACCTGAATCTAACTACCACATACCCCTTTGCTTATGAACTTGTCTTTATTTCTTTACATCAGCCAAGGTTGAAAAATGTCAAAGAAAGGAAACATGAAGAAAGCATCTAACTTTTGGTTTTATTTTCAATGTTGAAATGGACTACAAAAAGATGGATTCTAGCATGGCAAGTTTCTTGCCCATGGCAACATGAAGCAATAAAACTGAAGGAATAACTTATATACGTCCATCCTAAAACTATACAAGGCAGTGTGGATCATTTTCAAGAAAATTACTTTCCATTTAAAAACACTGAATTTAAATAAATAAATAAATAAAAACCAAATTTTATCAAAACTTGGATTGTCTTGCAGTAGTATCCTGTGAGGTTGCTTGTTACACAGCAAAGAAATAATGAAGGACTGATGTGACCCCACCATACAGCATACAAAAAAAGAGAATTGAGGCAGGACTGAAGATTGAAGAGATTTTGGACAAACCATGTGCCTAAAATAGAAATGATTGAAATCCTTTATGGCATGGATAAAAGAAGATGCATATGAGTTCTCTTACCTATGGAAACCCACATCTAAGGTAAAAGAAAGGTATAGAATCTCAATAAGTGTCAAGAGGCAAACTTTTATTCTACAAGAGCCTATTTTTAAAATAAAATATTTGAAAGCGTGAAAGTAAAGATCCTAAACTACAATAGTTGCTTTTACAGGCTTTACCCATTACATATATATTGTGCTATGCTATATAGTTAGATGAATCGTGCTTAAACCTCAGTGTCTATCAAGTAATCTATAGATTTATTTGAGGATCTTTTTAATGCTAATGTTAATATTCTGTAACCATACTGCCCAAATGCAGACCATGAGTTGGTAGGTCTTGAGTAGGGCCTGAGATTTGCTTTCTAACGTGCCCCAAGTGAGGTCGCCACTGATGATCCTCATGCCACACCTTGAATCAAAGTTTCTAAGGAGCTGGTTGGCCAGTACAGGACAATGGTCAGCTCCAGAGGGAGAGCAAATGCAGAATAATGACACTTCTTCATAAATAAAATGACTCATTCTTCAGAAAGAAAATGATTCCGTCAAATCAGCTGAAATAACAGCCAAGACCAGCAGGTCAGCCTAGATTTCTTCCTGTCCATGTGTTTCCCTCGACTATCTAAAGACATGGGAAGGAGGGGGGCGTGTTACAGGAATAGATGCAAATGAAAAACCACTCATGTTTTCCCCTCTCCACAACTGCACCTATTACCTGCAATACAGTGGAATTAATTTTCAATAAAGCAATAGGACTCTTTTCAATGGTTTGAATTTCTATCTTTTCATCTTTATCTTGCATGTGTCTTTTTCTCCCTTTTCCACTAGGTATCCATTCGTTATGGAAACAATAATTCTGGTGTGCATGAGGAAGAGTGACATGAGTATTTTCAACTGAGGCAAAGTGCTACAAGTTGCATTCAATTCTCAGAGCAGGGTTTATTCCACAGTTAGAGAGCAGCAAAATTAAATCAGAAATTAGAATGTTGAATTAGTCTGGATTCAACTCTAGAAGGCAGGCTGCTAATCTCTGTAGGAGCACATAACAATCCAAGCTGCAGAGAATGATTAGGCAATGAACAACACACTGGGAGAAAATAGATTTGTAGGAGGAAAGGAAAATAAAAGTACTCTGTCTCTTTTCTACAGATTTTAAATATCCATTTGGTGTGAAGTTCTGGAATTACTGCACTAAAGAAGCTGTTAGTAAGAATCTTAGGAAAATAACATTATTTCTATGATTTAGGGAACAATCTTTGATTAGAGAAAGACAGCTACATGATACAAGAATCCTATTTATACACAGGCAAGGTGTGGATTACTGAGGCTGGAGGTGTCCAGTGAAAATCTGAACCTGAGTCATTAAGTCATGAAAACCAATGGCAATCAAACAGAGCACTTTAAAATGAACTGCCATAAACAACAAGAATACTGCTTACTCCTGCTATTAGCCATGATTGGGTTTTTGGAAGGAAACAGAAGCCGAATGCAATACAGGTAATTAAGGAACAAGCTTTTGTTAACACTGGCAATCAAGAGGTTGTGATTTTACAGACTCTGAACCTATTATGGTGCCCTGAAACTAGTCTATTTTTACACAGGTAGTGTATTTCTCTTTCTTCCAACGCTAAGTATAATCCTGGCTAAGAGACAGGTCGTTTTCTAATCAAACAATTTACTATCCATTTAGGGCAAAGATGAACATTTGCAGAACCCAGAATTACCATGGAAACCATATTCTTAATCCCTGAGGACTGAGGAACAATTGGCTATGAAATTGTGATAGCTAAATTACAAGTCCCTGGATAGTACATTATTGTAACTACTATCTTAGTACTAAGCATATGGGTTTTTATTTTGTTTCCCTTTAAAATGAACCCATTGTTCTTTATTAGATACCTATAACATTTTGATTAGATAACTTAAAGCAAATCTGGTATTTCAAAATATGATGGTTGAAAATCAAAATTAAAATCATAATGAATATAAAAGAATGATTACAATTGTCATACCAGATGTTCAGCATTTCTGGGAAAATAACATAACTTTAGCTTAAAAAAAAGTTCGTAAGTAAAACATGAAAATAACACTAGTAGATGAGTTAAGTAGAAACCTTTATTTAATCTGAAAATAGCAGCTCTTCAGATAAAAAATTAGAGTGACTTCTTTCTAGGTTGGATACAAAGGTAGAATTATAAACTTCTGTGGCATTCATCCTTTCTCTATTTTGTTGTATACATCAAATACAAATAGTAAAATTAACTATTGATCTAGGATTCCTTATACTTTCACTCCCCTCAGAAATGACCCCACATAATGATTCTGCTCTGCCTCATGTTCTTAATGATAAGAAGTTCTTAACATCAGCTTTTTCTGAAATTATAATCTAATTCTACACTGGTTTCTAGACTTGGTCCTCACAAATAAACTTCAAGCTTACATTCTCTCTAAATCCAGGACCCAAATTCCTCCTGTCTCTCAAACTAAATTCTTGACACAGTACCTTATATATTTCTAGTCCCATCTGGGATCAGAGCCTAATCTGCTTTTATCTTACCAGAACTCTCTGGTTAAGGAACTCAGACTCTAATGCCTCTCTCTTACAAGATTTTGTTTGATTTTCTTGTCTAGTCTTCTGATTATTGCCAGCTATCATACTCTCTGATGCCATTGGCCTTTCTTACCTATCACAACCAATTAGCCACTCTCACTTGCCTAAATGTACCTTCAACTATTGTTCTTGATTGGACCTTTCAAGATTGCCCTGTCTGACCTAAAGGGTGCAGTCAACTCTAGGTTCTAGTCTTCACGATCAGCGGTACTCAATGGAACTTTCTGGAATGATGAAAATGTTCTATATTTGTGCTAAACAATATGGTAGCCATTACCAACAGGTGGTTCTGAGTACCTGAAATGTGGTTACTATGATTAAGGGACTTAATTTTTAGTTAAATATGATTAGCTGGCTGCTCTACTGGACAGCACAGTTTCATTTCCTCCCCTAACCTCTTGGTAGTTTATAAAATAAAATCACGAAATAACATTAAATAAGAATAGCTATGAAGTCTAAAAGTGAGGGTGTTTACATGGAGATACAGATGGAAGAAAGCCATACCTATTTTTTCTGCTCTACCTTCAATTTCAATATACCTATGACACTAACAAGCCTGCAGAAGTACAAAAACTGGTAGTTTCAGAAATGATAACACACTCAAGATGATAGGAAAAGAAGAGATGCAAGATCATTTTTCATATGATATTGATATGAATAATGTAAATTTCAATGAACATCAAAATAATCTTATATTTTGATTGTTTAATCAAACATATAACATAAGATACGAGATATATGACTTGATAAGTACAATGTATATAAATAATATACAAGCTTTTAATTGGTTTTCAAGCTCAATACAAGCATTTGTGAACACTGTCACTAAAAACACAGTGCTTCTCTGTATATTGGGATGATACTAAAAGCCAAGGGAAAGAACTGATAACTAATATCCCCAGATGATATGAAAATCTGATAAGCCACATTCTAATTCAAAAAGCTACAAGCTATTGAGAAGATCACACCACAAGACTTGCAGAGAGATGAGCATTGTGGAACCAGTCTAACTCCTCTCAATGTGCACTATCCAAAGACCAACATCTTTGGAGAAATGAGGATGCTTTTGAAGGAGACCAGTGTTGTTCTTTCTCCTCACCTCTACTGTCTATCATTTGTTAGTTATACAATCTACTACTATTGTAACGGTTATCATGGAGATGACAACACATATTATTGCCGTGTTAAAGTTTAATGTATATCAATATTTTACCACTTCTCAGAATAAAAGGGCTTCAGAACACTTAACTCCATTTTTTGTCTCCATCTGTCCTTTTCCACTACTGTGACAATTAAAAAATTCTACATTTAAAAAAATTTCATAGGACATTATCATTTTTATGCAGTCAGTATTCATATTTAGATTCATCCAAATATTGAACTTTTCCATTCTCTTTGTTTCTTCTTGTATTGTAGCATTTCCTTCCTGGAGAATTGTTTTTCTGCATAACTGAATTGTTTTTTCTTTATTTCAGGTTAGCTGATAAAGAATTTTCTTATTTCTTTGTTTGGATAGATGAATTTTTAGTCATTTTGGAGGCTATTTCAGCTGGGTATAAAATTCTAGGTTGCCATGCATTCTATTTTTCAGTTATTGATGATTTAATTTCATTATTTTAGGTTTCTGTTATTAATATATTTATATGTATATGAAACAATATGAGAGGGATAAGTAATTCAAAGTATGTTTTCTGAAAACAGTGAAATTTAGAAATAAATAACAAAAAGATAACTAAGAAATCCATAAATATTGGATATTAATCAATGTACGCCTAAAAAAATCCATAAGTAAATACAAGTGATTTATACATATAAATGTTGTTTTATATATATATATATATATGAATTTATACATAGTCATTTACACATTTGCCTATCACCATGGAAATTAGAAAATACTTTAACTGAAAGATAGTGAAAATATGGCATATTAAAACATACAGAAATAAAAAAGGAGAGAACATCTGTGACCTGTGTAACAAATTATTAATCTACAAAAGACACTAAGAGCACTAACAAATCAACAGAAAGACAAACTAACAAATACAAAAAATGGTTTAATAAAACATTTAGCAAAAAATTAACTGAAGAACACAAATAACTAATGAACATTTGAGTAGATATTCAATCTCATTTATAACCAGAGAAGTACACATTGAAGCATTGGAAATATATCTATTGCCCACCAAATTTCCAAAAAGAAACCCCATTGATAATATGGAAAACAATAATATTAAAGACCAGGTCAACTCATCACATCCTTCTCATACCATAAATATTACTTCAATGAATCAACAATGTGATATGGCTGTGAACAATGTTAATATGCACACTTAGATTATGGAGCATATCATTGCCCTCATTTGTTATTTGTCAGCCCCCTCCAACTAGGCTGCAAGCCCCTAGAATGAAGGAACTGTGCTGCATTCATCATAGAGCCTGGGAGCTTTCTTCATGCTTGGCTCATAATTGACGTTGTTTAATAATAATAATGTTCAATTGGTAGGTGCCTGGTTTTCAGCAATAGAAGTACAATAGAGGAAATAACCATTCTGTTCTCTTCTGCATGGGTCAGGCCACATCAGAAATGATATGCTCCATTCTAACCATGACAATTTTTGTGGAATTTTTATCAAGAGCAACATGACCAAAGGACAGATCCTAGGATTACCATGGATTGCTGACATGAAAACAGTTGGGAATGCATTCCCTAAAGAAGGGCAAATAATGCAAAGGGCCACAAAATCTGTCTAACAAATGTGAGCAAAAGTGCCTGAGGGTAGTGAAGTGAGATCTGTCCTCTGAAACTCCATAAAGTAGCATTAGGGGAAAAAGATGAAAGTTTCATAAAGAGGTGTTCATCAATTTAATGAATTACCTAATAATTAGTAAATGCCTGAAAGTAAAACTACTTTGCCATAGCCAATCATGTGCTGTCACTAGATATGTGCCCAGACGCACACTTTTTAGGAATGCTGAATAGGAGAATAGATACCTCCCACAACTGAAATGCTTTGATCTTAAATTTGGGAGAATATTTGAATAAATCAGAATATCCAGAATCTTGTTATTAGGAGAAAGAGCGAAGGCATGATGAAAATCCTTAATCATTTGCCTATTTGTACAAACAACAAATGCATATTAAGTGTGTACCATGTGCCAAGGATTGTTCTAGGTTTCAGGGAATCGGTGAACAAGACAGACAGACAACGCTCACTTTCATGGAATACAGGAAATAAATTACATAATAAATAAGTACATTATTCAGTAACTTTTTTAGTTAAGATCTCAGTAGGGAACAGATGGCATACTTAATAAAGATACTTCTTTAAAAAGGTGAGGGCAGGTTTAGGGAAACCAACAAAGGCTGGATCAGACTTCCAGGGCTAGAAATTTCAGGAAGTTGTTGCCTCCCGGGGCCTGATGGAGCAGGGAAAGTGTATAGTTACCAGAATCAGAGAGAACAGCCTGTGGAAAGGGGTACGTGACAGGGGCTGTGGTTTTCAATCAGCAAAGTAGCCAAACAGTGGAGACACAGCAGAGATGGGGCTGGGGGAATAAACACCCCAACTTCACTCTCCTTCTGCTTTCTGAGGTACTACCATTACCCCCCATTGGCCCAACCCAACAGGAAGCCAAAGGACAAGGGAGCCTCCTGATGTGTTCATATATTCATCCTCCCAGGATACAGAACAAAGGGAAGGATGGTGGAGAATGACTCTGAAGGGACAAATGAAAAATATCCAGTACGGCACGTTAGGAAGTAGTAAGTATAAAAAAGTAATAATAATGATAGAATAGGGAAAGGGGATAAGGAGTTCAGAGGTTGGAAGTAGGTATTGCAAAATAAAGTGGTCAGATGAGACACAATAGAAAAGGTGTCATTTGAGCTAAGACTTGAAGGAAATGAGGAAATTAGGTGAACGTCTGGGTAGAGAGCATTTCAGGAAGAATGAATGGCCAGTGCATAGCTGCTATGTTTTTAAAAACAACAACAACAACAAAAACACAAGGAAACCAGTGAGACAGGGCAGACTTACGAAGAGTAAAGTAGTAACAGATGGGATCAGAACAGTATCAGGCTGTCAGATAATGCAAGGTTTTGGAGGCTATTGCCAGGGCTTTGGTTCTTACTGAGCTGAATGGAAAACCACTGGGGATTTTGAGCAGGGTACAGACATAACCTGACACATTTTAAAAGAATCATTCTGGCTGCTGTGTTGGAAATTGTCTGGGGGCAGGTGTGAGGGGAAAAGTGTCTAGGATGGCATGAGGACCCCCTGTGATTAGGCCACTGTAGTAATTAGGTGAGATGATGGCTCAGACTATGGCCTGGCAGCAGAGATAATAGTCAGAGTTTGAATATATTTGAAGGTTGAGCCAATTGGATTTTCTGACAGATAAGATGTGAAGGGGTGAGAGAAAGGTAAGAGCCAAGGATGTTCCTAAGATTCTGGGTCTTGAGGCAATAGGAAGGATGAGATTGCCTATAATTGGTGGGTAAGAATATAGGTGAAGCTGCTTTGGACCAGAAGATCAGGAGTCCAGTTTGGACATGTTGAATCTGGAGGCTCTATTAGACTTCTAAGGAGAGGTTTGAATAGAAAGTTACATATATGAGCCTAGAGTTGAGAAAGAGTCTGGGCTGGGAGTGATCAACATATAAATGGCATTTACAGCCATGAGATGAAAGAAATTACCAAGGGACTATTTATGAGCACAGAAGAGATCAAACACTGAGGCTTGGGGAATCAGAACACTATGATGATAGTGACAAGATGAGGAATAAGCAAAAGAGACTGCGAAGGACACACAGTGAGGGAGGAGGAAAACCAGGGGATTGGGATGTCTTTGAGCAAAAACAACAACAACAAAAAATAAGTGTATTAAAGAGATCAACTATGGGAAATGTGCTGAGAGGCCAAGTAAGAGGACAACAGATAACTGGAGATTGGGTTTCACAAAAGAAAGGTTCTTGGTGACTTTGACAAGAGCAGTGTGATGGTCAAGCTTATACTGACCTTGCCAGGTTATGGTGTCCAGTTGTTAGGTCAAGCAAGCACTGGACTGATTGTTGCTCTAAGGGTATTTTGTGGACTTACATCATTAAGTTGATTGCATCTACGGCTGATATATATCAGCAATAAGGTGAGGAGATTGCCTTCAGCAATGAGAGAAGTTTCATCCAATCAGTTGAAGACTTCAAAAGGAAAAGTGATGACTGCAGCAGTCAAAAGAGAGAATTTCCATCTTTACTTCAGCCAGCCACCTTCTCCTGGGGAATTTACTGAAACCATCAGAGTTCCAGCCTGTGGGTTGCCCCATGGAATTTGGATTTTTCCATCCCCAGAGCTACATAAGATAGTTTCTATTTTTTTAAAAAACTCATAATATTTACAGATATTCCCTGTCAGTTCTGTTTTCCTAGAGAATCCTGAGTCAGGCAAGTAGTTTTGGTGGAATCATAGAGGGTGAAAAAAGAGGAGAGGAATTGTGAACATTGAGTATAGACAATTCTTTCAAGGAAGTTTTGCTGCAAATGAGTGGTAACTGACAGAAGACAGATTTTTTTTTTCTTGAGATGGGAGGAATAACAGCAGGTCTATATATTGATGGGAATGAGCCAGTAAAAAGAGAACAACTGATCATTTGGAGAAATGAGAGTTTTTGGAGCAATGTTCTTGAGGATGTGACATAGAGCAGGATCTAGGGCATGAGTGAAGAGATTGAATTTAGATTGGAGCTGGCATAGACTGGTGCATCTGTGGTACCAAGAGGAAGGCAGAGTGATTGAGGGGAGTAACAAAGGCATTCCTATTTCCTATTTCTTGAGGGAAAAGATGTACCAGCCCAAATGCCTGATAGAAACAAAATTCAAAGTCACTTTTAGCTTCCTCACATATTCAGTGTGGAGGAGGGGTGCAGGTTCTCTATTATGAGTGAGGATTTGTGTTATGATATTAAATTAAATTAATTTGTAGGTAATGGATTTAATCTTGAAGGCAAACTATTTCTAAGGCTTAAGTGGCCAGCAGTAAGACTGGGCTGTGGGCATGCCAAAGTGGTTACTGAGTCCACCTCAAGGAAAGAATGGCTTGGGGTATAGGCCTCCAGTATTAATAGACATTTGTATTAGTGCCTAGTAGCTTGGGGAAAGAATGAATTCTCAATTACCTTTAAACTCAAAAAAAGACATCATCTTAGAAACAGAAGACATTAGATCCCTGATATCTCCTCCAGGACTAGATTGACTCTATGCTCTAGGGAAAGAAATGTCCTTAATTTTTTCTTTAAATCTTTTTCAGGAAACGTGAAGGGCCAGTATGGTTAAAAAAAAAAAAAAAAGCAAACTAAGAGGGTGAGCATAATTGCTCATCAACCCAACTAAAAGAGGAAGTCTTCTCCCTTTCAGCTCAATGGCTTACAATCCTATTGCTATATATAATAATATTTCTATTAATACAATAACAGTAACCTTTCATTTGCATATTTACAAAGCTTTATACATACATTAAATTAAACTCAAATTGAAAGGAGCTTCACAAATTAAAGAGGCAAATCTGGCCTCTGGGAAAGCAGCTGGATATACAGAAGTCTATATGATATCAGCACTGCCCTGTATTCTCTTCACTTTTATTTAATCGCACATCACAGACCAGAATTTCAGGGGAAAAGAAACAGCAACAAATTTAGCATCTATCAAAAGGTATTGTTTTCGTGAAATATGTCTGAGTTCAGAAAGTTAAAACTAAAAGTCTGAATGCCCTTCCTGCCATCATTGATCAATCAATTGCTGATGTTCACTTGGGGCTTATCTTAGACTACCTTTTACAGAAGCTATTTTTCCTGTCTCAGCTGAACCAAAACCACGACTGACATTTAGGCTTTTTTTTGATGAACCTGCAGCTGTGATCTCCCAGGAGCCTGTTTGCAAAAGCTGATATGAACAAAGTGAAGGGAACCTGTGAAGAAGAAATTCCCTTTTGGAAGATGGGAAAGAAATGTGAATAAGCAAAAGGTGGATATTTACTGAGCACTTACTTTGTACCGTGCACTGTGCTGGGCACTTTGGATAAATGAAGGAAGCAAGAATAGACATCATTTTTGCCTTCACAGGGCTTATTATCAGGTAGGACTGGAGATGACAGATATTAAATCAATTGGTCTCACATAAAAATGTAAACAATAATGGAGCAGCAAAAGTAATGACAAGGAATGAGCTGTGATTTTTGAGTTGGGTGGCTAAAGTGGCGTGATTGTAAATTAAATGGTCTTGTACTATGTGCTGGATGAGAAATCCATGCAGATATTGAAAATGTCTGCAATGGAGTAGCTGGATTTCAGACTACAGAGAATGAGGGACTGTTGGTAAAAAAAGAAAAAAAATATTGTGGGGGTAGGGTGGCATAGGCAAGTGGTGCAGGCATCTTTAAAACAAGGCCTTTTACAAGAAGGATTTATGGTCTGGAAGCAAACTTGACAAATCAGAAGCATATCCACTCCTGCTCTGATGTCTGTGGATCTTAAGAACACTTCAGAGGGCTTCAAGAGAATTGACTTTTCTTGGGAAAGCCATGTTTGCATTAAGGCCAGGAGCTACAGGGAACCAGACACAAAAGTGAGTGCATTCGAGTACCATATCTTCAGGGGTCAGCATTTCCAAAGTAGAATAATAATTTCAGAAAGTGAGAGGGAATGGATCAAAGAAGGATAAATAAAGTAAGACTGGGGTGTGGGCTTATACTTGGGGTATTGTCAGTGGAAAAGATGGGTCCATTCATTTATTTAATAATTTAACAAATATTAAGCATTCATGGTTCTAGAGCTGAAGATCCAGTGGACTAAAAGCGCAAAAAGAAGATGAACTAAAAAGAAGCATATCTGACCAGAGTGGTTAGCAGCAATCATTATGGAGCTAGACTGCATGGGTTTAAATTTAGCTACAGAAGCTACTAGCTGTGTGTGACCTTGGGCAAGTTTCTTGACATTTTTTTTTTTTGCCTGGGCAGGCACCAGGAATCAAACCCAGGTCTCCAGGATGGCAGGGGAGAGCTCTGCCTGCTGAGCCACTATTGCCCACCCTAGTTTCTTAACATTTTGAGCTTTGATGACCTCATTTGTCAAAAATAATAAACCATTCCAAAAGGTTCTCGGTGAAGATTACATGAATTCTTCTACGTAAAGCACTTCAAACGTGGTAACTGCAATACACATGTTAGCTAGTATTACTAGGAGGCTCACACCCCTAAGGGAAACAAGAAAAAAATGTTAAACAAACATGAGAATCCAGATAGCAGAGGTGTTGTGATGGGATTAGAGAAATATGGAGTCAGTCACGCAAAGAGCCATGATCAGCTTAACGTGGTGTTGGCATCTGACTGCCTAGGTTCAGATCTGGACTCTTCATTTTCATGTAAGTGACCTTGGGCAAATTTCTTAAGCTATGTGTCTGCATTTATTCATGTCTAAAATGAGGATAATGATAATAGCATTTATCCTATGGGACTGTCCAGAGGAATTAGGTAAATTAACATGTTAAGTTACTTAGAATAGCACCAGGGATATAGGAAGTATACAGTAAGTACTGGTTTTATTATTATTATTATCATCATCATCATCATTATTTCAAAAAGAGGGAAAAGCACATGCAAAAGCCCTGAAGTATATTCAAAGAACAGAAAGAAGGTTGGTGTGACTGGAAATTAGTGAGCAAGACAAAGGTAAGAGGAATGTGGCAGATGAATTTAGTTTCAACAGTCTTGGAGAAGAGAACGGACACTGGGCCTAGTGTCCAGTGGTCTTGTTTTCTTCTTTGGGGAATGGAAGACCAAAGCGCATACGTACATACATACATACATGGCATTGATGGATGTAAGCCTTGCAGATTCTTATGTTCTGGTAGTCTGATCTATTAGACCACCTGGCATGAGGCTTGGTGAATCCCTCTATTGCAGAGCATTCTCATTCATGGGAACAACTTCTGTAGTTTACGACCAAGACACAAGAATGTCATAGTACACAATTAGTGAGAGGACCATTCTCCAATTTAGGCACCAAACGTGGCAAGGCTCTGGCTTCGTGAAGCCTGCAGGGAGCACATCATGCTTGGTATCTTTTAGAGATCTGCAAGTTTGCATCAGAAACACAACCAAGAGCAATTTCATGGAGAATACAAGCAACAGAGAATATCATAATAGCCCTGCGCCTACCTCAAAGTATTTGAGAACAGAAGGAGGGCACAGGGGGTCTTATGCCTGAGAATCTGTAGAAGTCCTTTTAGGGAATCCCAGAATACTCCTTGCAAGCAATCAATTCAAGCTATAATTAGGAGAAATTTGAATATTACCACAGTGGTTTCATTTGTATGCACATGTTGGTGAAGATTGTGGACATTTGGGTTACATACGCTTGCTATTTTCCCAAATCAAAAGCAAGCTCCTAGAGTATATGGGCTGTGCCTAGTAAATAATCATTTCATAAATACTGGTTGATGATGATGGAGCTGAATCCAAGTTTCAGTAGAATCAATGGAGAAAAGAATATTTCCTCCATTTCCTGATCTGAGAACTCAAGGCTCTTTAGGTTTCACTTTGCCTCAAAATAGGGAAAAGTGCTGCTGGAAAGAAAATATTCCAACAGGATTAGAAAACTCCTTAGCATATAATAGACTAACTCATATTTGAATAACTTAATGCCAGTAACTGGTCACACTGGCTTTATTAGTTCAAGAATGAGGTGGAAATGCAACCTGATGAATGGCGCATTTTTAAATACTGCTGATCCCAGATGGCTTGGGATACAGAGGGAACAACACTGCTCTGGGGGTAGGAGTCATAGGTCCCGATTCTTCCACATGGTGCAAGTTATAATATTTTGAAATAATAATAATGATAATAAAATATAAACACCTAACATTTGGGCATATTTATTATATGTCAGTCTCTATTCTAAGGCTTTGACATATATCAACTCATTTCATTTTCCAAACAATTCTAAGAGATAGGCACTCTTATTACTCCTATTTAAGGGGAAGGATCCTGGGAAACAGATGAATAAAGTTATATTCACAAGGAGTCACCAAATTTAAGTGGCAGAGGCAAGATAGGAATTCAGGGAGTCCTCTCTTCTTTTTCTTCCTTTCCTTTCCATGATGGTCAGGTACTTGTGTCAACTTGTCCACATGATGGTGCCCAGCTGTCTGGTCAAGCAAGCACTGGCCTAACTGTTGCTGTGAGGTGAGGACATTTCATGGACTTAAATCATGAGCACTTTGCTTGGATCCATGTCTGATCGCATCTGCAGTCAGTTAAGAAGACTTCTGCAATTGTCTTCTGCAATGAGTGATGCTTAATCTAATCACCTGAAGGCTTTTAAGGAGAATTCAGAAGAAAGAATCTCTCTTTCAGCTTCAGCCAGCCAGCCTCTCCTGAGAGTTCGTTGAGGACCTTCATTGGAGCTGTGGCCTGCCCTACAGATTTTGGACTCTTATGTTCTCATGGTTGCATGAGACACTTTTATAAATCTCATATTTACAGATATCTTCTATTGATTCTGTTTCTCTAGAGAACCCTGACTAATACATCTTCCTAAGCAAGTTGGCCCTAAAGCTGTTAGATGAGGCTGAGCATGGCCAGCACCCCTACCAGGGAAGGAAGCACAGGAGGCCTGGCCTGGGAAAGGGTAGTGGAGTCCAGACGCTGAGTGGGAACAGGAGGATGTCCCCACAGAAGGGGCACCTGGTGCTATGTGTTTGATCCCAAGTGGGTGAGGAAGGAATCCATGCCCAGGGAGACCGTAGGTAAGGGCTAGAGAAACTGAACCGACACCCATTACTAAATAGTGTGCTCCATGACTAGGCGTTTTGTAAAAACAATTGCCACAGAGAAAATAAGATGATACCAAGCAAAATAAAATATTAGTAAATACTTAATGTATAAAGTATAAAGAGAAACAGATATATCATTAAAGGCCATTTTCAAAAATTAAAAGATGGTCTTTACTGATTTGCAAAAAGCCTTCTTTTCAAACATCACAAGCATGGTTAATAGGAAATTAGTAGATTCACCTTTAATCATTATGACTTAATGTATTTCTAATGATTTAAATAGAAAGAAGTATGGAGATGTTTTGAAAGAAATTTTATTTTGATATTTGATTCTTTAAACATATAAAACTGTAAGTGTTTACAGGTATTATGCTATATTTCAATGTCTGAATTTACACGTGAAAATTATGTTTAACATGCAATATTTACCTACTATAAAGAAAAATTAGGCATTCAAAATAAATATATTCTTTTGCCTTACAAATATTAACCAATGAATCAAGTATTTTAAGGATTACCTGGTTATAAAACAGGCATTAAGAAATAATAGTTATACTAAAGTGAGAAAATTAATTTCAAGATGATAAAAATTTTCTCTGAAAATGCAGTTCACTTTTCAAAAACAGATTTGGGACAGGAAATGAATATAACCAAATTTTGAAACCTCTGACTTCATCTTCATTTCAATTTCATTTCATGTTAAGAATGTAGATACATTATGGAAAGTTGTTAATAGTATTTTCCAGACACATTATTGCTATAATAACAAACTTTACACTGTTAATTTTTAGATTGTCCTTTAATATAAATTATAGAGTGCATTAAAAAGTATAAAGAGGAAGGTGACAGGTTGCTCCTTAGGGACTGAAAAGCATTTTAATTTAGAGTATTTTGCTAACGAAGCAAATTCAAGAGAAAACAAAAGGGGCACAGTGTGGGTAGACAATCTCAAGATGAGTAAAGGCAATATCTAGACATTTTTATATCCTAAACAGGTAATATCAGCTGATATTGAATGTGGAAATGAAATGCAGCTGATCTATAAAAGAGAACGAGAAGGTAGAACTTTTGATGGCATGAATATCTAAGTTAAAAAAAGAGCAATAATTTAAAATATTTTAACTTAAACTATAGATCAAACAAATTCTAGTTATTTATAATGAATGGTCCAAGATTCCATCCAGCGAAAAAAATTCTTATCATCTAGCTCTCTCCAAATACATTTAGAATGGGGATCTAATTGGATGTTCTATTTAGAGGCTGTGCTATTGAAACAGGCTTTTATCAACGTTAAATGGGCATGGTAACACAATTCAACAAGCAAGCAAGTAATGGAATGGAATTAAACAAAAGAAAATATACACCCACAAGGTAAATTTAGCGTTGGAGAGCTTTACTGCATTTTTTTTTTAATTCTGAATTAAATATAAAATGTCCAGCATAGTCTTCCCAGCAAGTTCATTTTTTTGTTGGAAGCCAGAAGGCTGCTTCAATGCATTCTGATCCCTTATTTTGTTGCATAATAATATGCTTAAAAAGCAACACATCGTGAGCTTGGAACTGTTAGGCATTTATTTACCATGGTGGGTTAATCTCATTCAGTGAGGTATAGAAACTCAGTAATGAGTGCTACAGTATATAAGCTAATTGCTAGGGATAAAACCAAATGAATAATTACTTAACTTCAGAATGAGGCCTGCGGGAATTTTTCTTTAATAAAGGTTTAATTCACCAGTGATAATGAATGCAATCTCACATACTACTGAATAACACCATTAGCATAATGGCTGTGATACAAAAACTATAATTAGAACTAAACAGAAACGTTAATTACAACCACCAAGGTACTGAATGAAATACTGTTGTTAAAGAAATTGACCTGCTTTGCTGTCATGCATTATGGGCTCAAGGATATCTCTGTAATTAAGTATGTATGTGTATATAAATATACATACATATACATATATATATATAAAATCATATTAGAACATTAGAAAAGGGTTTAATCATTCTACTGAAACCCTTTTAAATGTAATAAATATATTAATGAAGACTTTTCTAGAATTGAAATGCATGTTTTTTGTTTGTTTTTTTAATCTTGGTTAAATACACACAGGCACATTTGTCTTTTTAAAAATCCAGTACTAGGGAAATAAGTATCCTCAGCATTGCATTTTACTGGTATTTGCTCAGTGAACTCTAAAAACAGTTTCTAAAGATGAAAAGATTGACAAAGTTTGAGATATTACTATAATAAGTTGAAAAAATAAATTGCATAATCAATGAAAAAAGTCAAAGCCCTAAACTAATAGTTCTAAAAAGACTCAGTTGTAATTCTTAAAATTCTCTGAATTTCAATTACCTGATATATAAATATATATAAAACATTTAACGATACACATAATAGAAGATTTACGTTTCTAGGTATGTACATGTTGATAAGCATCTTGAAACTAGGTGGCCCACTATAAAAAGCAAAAACAATAACAATAACCTTAACAACTCTTTATTATTATATAGTCAATTTAAATTGGGACATGCTTTACATAGAGCTGTATGCCTCAAATATGGTCTATTGCCAACTCTAATGGTATGAGATTTGATCAAAAAAGGATCTTTATTTTTAAGTTAGAACTTCAATAGAAAATAAGAAACATCCTATGAGCTCCATCAGTAAGACTGGAAAAATATCCTGGAATCATATTAATAATTTATCCCTGGCAACTCTTTTTTTCTTTTACTCCATTATTCTGTTTTAACTGAATAAATATATTTACGATTATTTTTTATCAGTCCCTTCCCTTCATTACAATGCATTTTCCCACAATCCCAACACCTTTTTTGAGGTCTCATATTTGTAATACTATTGTAATATATCTAGAAAGTGCCTCTTTTCTCATATGAATCATCCCATAAAAACTCTATTCTTGTTTTTCTTTCTTTTTTTTTTTTTTTGCATGGGCAGGCACCGGGAATGGAATCCAGGTCTCCGGGTCTCCAGCATGGCAGGTGAGAACTCTGCTACTGAGCCACCGTGGCCCACCCTCTATTCTTTAAATAAATATTGCCTTTTCATAGTAATGCACATGTAAGATGAGATGTTATTTAACCTTGTAGTACTTACCACAACTTCCTGTCACTTGGATGATTTCTCACTACAAATGGACTGCTAACCGCAGTTGTCATCATGGCAATGGTCCATGAGAAAATAGAAGGAACACACTAAGAGGAAGTTTAGCTTGGATGTATTTTTTTCCTGTGCTGCTCTCATAATTTCTTATGCTAATGAAGTGTGTGAGTAGAACTGATCACTGTTTGCAAGCTTCTCTGTTGCCATATACCAACTCTCTGGAACTGTGCCTAAAACAATTCCTACACTTAAATTGCTAGCTTTGACATTTGAACTCCAGTTTCATGTTTGAGATTCTGATAGGTGACTATACTCTTTTAATAGGTCTTTGACCAAAGAAAACTTCCCTTATGTCTGGGAAGTTCACTCTCTTGCCAAACTTTCATTGGGATACAGAATGTAGAATGGAAAGAGGGCAAAGACCATTATCTAGTGAATTAGATGATTAAAATCAACTCTGGCACCAACAGATCACTCTCACTTATTATCCACATATATCTAATTATCTGTTGAGTATCTCCAACTAAATAATCTACCAACTAATCACTAACTTGGTATTGGTCTGCAAATGTCTTCCTCCTCTTAAATTCCATCCCTCAATTAATGATATTATTAGGTATCATTAGGTCAACTACCCAAGCAGGATATTCAGAAATCTTCCTCTACATCCTGATATCCAATTAGATGACAAACTTTAAATACTTTTAAAAACTTTATTTCTTTCTTGCCATCCTCAATTCCCTCATTTTTTTTCCTCATTGAGAAGGAAGGAGTGTAGAAGAAAAAAATAATTTTCTCATAACAAAAATTTGAATAAGATTTAATTTACTTTAAATTAAAATAACAATGTTGGGTCAATTAAGAGAGAACACTAGGAGTTTTTAAACAGTACTTTAATCTGGATAGTATAGTTTTTCTATCCTGGAAAATGTGTCACCAGCTGACTCTAACCAATAGTGATTAAATACTGTAAGTCCATCTCCTATATAGAAGTACCTGTTATCACATATTAACCCCCAAAACACATATCTTAAAATTACCTCTAGCCATATGGTTAGGGAGAGAGCTTATATTTCTTGCATTAAGCAATCCTGTGACTTGCCTGTCTTTTTCTAAAGGAAAAGGAGAAGAGGGGTCCTAATGGCTCCCAGAAATCAGTACCTTTACCCTTGGGTGACCTCTGCAGTTACAGACTGCGTGCACAGTCTAAGAAGGATTCACCTTCCTACAGACCTTGAACCATTTTGCAAACACACAGAAAAGCAAATTAATTCAAGTGCTGTTGGGGGCACTAACATTACCCTTCACTGAGGAAAGAAGAAAAACATCAGTGTATGTAGGGAGGATTCCAGGGAAGGAAATTTGGAAATGGCACAAAGATGTACATTCTGCTTGAAGTTTGCTAGCATATACATTTCTGAAAAGGAGAATCATAATCAAATACAAACCACCTATTTTGTTGTGTAAAAATTAGCAGTCATGGTTCAAGCATGTGGCTCTATCCACACCAAGCTTTTCTTTTTTGCTTTTTGTTTTGTTTTCTTTTTTTGCACTTTCCACTTCAGAATATGTTAAAAACTCCTGTCCAAACAAAGCCTGATACTACACCCACGATAAGATTCAGCCTTCTCTGTATTTTTAATTAACTCAGGCCCAGCAGTCGTTTTTTAACAGCTAACATTTCTTGTGAGTTACAGTATGCACACTGCTGAGACATAAATGCAAAGTAATCACTCTAATAAGTAGATATAAACATTTACAACAATTCCAACAAGTTTCTGCAACAAATAAAGGAATATAAAGAAAAATAACCAGCAGCAAGCTGGGAAATAAGCCTCCATAGAAGTGTACGGGTACGAATGTCATTCAAAGCTCAGAGCTTTTTGTTGCCTCCAATCATTTCAATCCCCCAAAGTCTCTAATGAGCTTGTTCGTTCATTGCCAAAAATAAGAACTCTGATTAGGAAACAAAAACAAAAACCAAGGCCTCAATTTACATGTTTGTGCCAAAGACACCAGAGAGAACCAAGGTACTCTGGTGAAAGCATCATTTCCATAACAGAAAGAAATGATTATACTTCAGCCCACGAGTAGACAAGGCAGGTTTTCAGCAATTCAAAGAACAACGGTCCTAAGAAGCTTGAGTGGTGTGAAGAGCAGAGAGAATGCCAGTGGGCAGGGGGAGAGGGGAACAGGATGAGGTCAGAGAAGCAGGTGGTGACCAGGTTGTGAGGGTTTCCTAGGTCAGAATACAGGGCACAGATTTTACTCTAAGTGTAATGAAGATAGGGGAGGGTTTCAAGGAAGCAACATGATCTGACTTATGTTTTTTTATAGGTTACTTTTCCTGCTGCTTAGAAAATAGATTGTATTGAGCAAGAGTGAAACCAAGGAAGCTACACAGGGACTATAAAGTAGGATGTTTGGTCCACAGTGGGAAGACAGGGGTCGAGGCAGAAAGGATGGGGGATCAACAAGAGGTTTTACAGCACGAAGTAAGGAAAAGCAATATAAAGAAAAACTCCCAAATGTGGGACCCATGCAGATGGGAGGATGATGAAGTTGTAACCGAGAAATTAGGATTTAAGCAATGATTTTTATTACTGAATCATATTCCTAGCTGCCCTGATATCTGAAATGATTGTAAAAGCCCTTACCTTGTGCCTTTGTGACTGTAAGTGCTGTCACTCCCTTTACTTGGTCATTTTCTTATAGGCAAAGCCGTAAGGCTAATGAGGAATTTGAAATCAGCCATTAACTAGCTTCAGACCCAGATATATTTGTAAATCATATCAACTAGACTCTGCTCTTGAAAGATGACTTGTCTCCCTTCCTTTGGGCTTACACTTTTAGCACTGAAGTGATAGCTCTGCCTCCTCTCCTTTCGGTATATGTTCTCCTATTGACATGATAATGTCTTTTCTGCTCTGAACTTGCTATCCAAAATGACCTCATCTCCCCTTGCTAAAATCCCTTAAAAACCTTGCCTAACATGGTAACAAACTCTTTCTCCCTTTGAAACCCTGGTATCTGGTATCTGGTATCTGGTATCTCAGGAATTGGTTATTGAGCAGGTTAGGCAAAAGACTCTACAGCCTTTGCCCAGTAACAAAGCCACTCACAGAGACAGGGAATATAAGGAAAAGGAAGACAGTAAAAGCTTACACAGAATTCAAGTCAACAGTTTCCAGGTTTTCTGCAATATATACCATGATGTGTGTAGTAATAAAGAAGAAATGGCCATTGCCTTTAACAGATTATCCTCAACTGTGACAGAAAGTCAAACACATTGGAAAACAGTAGCTAATGCATACAAAGAATTTATTGCATATGAACTAAGCACATGCCTAATCCTTTAATCCTCAAAAAACAAAACAAAAAGCCTTGTACAGGTGAGAAAATTCAGACCAGAGAAGTATAATGACTAGTCCAAAGTCTCCTGGCTGGTAAGTATTAGAGCCAAGATTTAATACTGAGGCAGTTTGGTTCCAAAGTCTATGGTCTTAACCATTGCTACTATGCTATTTTTAAAACACATGTGCGTGTCCTGTTAAACACACACACACACACACACATACACTCTGAAAGTTCTATAGTAGCTATAGGTACAAGGGAAATGCCATAGGATAAGGACAGAAGCTTGATTCTAACCCTAAAGATCTGTGAATGCAGAGAAGTCGTTTTGAAGAGGGCTGAGCAGAAAGATCCTTGATGATCAGGCAAGTATTTTACAGAAAGGGGGAGTGGGCTGGAGTTGCTTGGCAAAATGGGAAGCATAAGCAAAGACACCTTGATTAGGCAAGCCAAGGAAAGTTTGAGAGACTACTTCTCCTCAGGTATAATTTGCCTAATGCATGATTTTCCAAAATCAATTGACACTGAGAACAAATGTCTAGTCAAAGTTGGTAGAGTGGTTCATCTGATTAATTTTAGTAATAATGAGAACCTGACAGCTAATCACTCACATGGTCCCTGAGTATGGAGTGTTCTACTATCTCAAGAGGAAGAGGACCTATATTTAGCTACTTGAGATTAAGTCAATAGGACAATTTTGTGATGCCCTGTACCCTGGCAACTTCCATGAAAGCCTTTGTACAGGGAAGTGGAAATAATCTTTGCAAAATGGCCAGCAAAGTGTCCTCCAAAAGGAGAGTCAGAATGGGGAGTGGGGAGGGGCAAATCCTCATCCTAGGAATAACAGCATCTAGCACAAACTCAATATCGTTGCCACTTTTCCTTGTTGAGATAACAAATTATAAGCAAAGAACCCTTCATAAGAGCCCTGCAAAGGTCTTAAATCTTTGTAACTTGCCCATTTTATTATTTTTATTGTCTGTTTTGGTCAATATTAATTTCTTCTTTCATTCATCTTTATCAAGCTTCATGGCTTGCCAAGACCTCCTTTGATGACTAAAATTTAAGAGAAAATAGGGCAAGGCCCTTGCTCCCCAACTGATCACTGTCTAGTGGAGGGGTCAGAAAACAAATAAGTGCAATAGCATGCTTTAAGTGATAACTTAGGGTGACAGTGGGTGGTGGGGAGACAAAGAAAGGAAGAGTCATCATGGGATGAGGGGAAGGTGTTCAGAAAGACTTCCTAGAGTCTTTCCCCAGTCTTTCCTTTGTTCTTTTTTGTGAGAGAATAACAATAAAATTGTGAGTTGGAAAACTCTAAGAACTTATCCTAGAGAGTTGCAAAAATAGGGGGACAAAAGAAAGTGTATTCCGTTCTCCAGTCTTTCAAAGATTGGAATGCCAAGAGACAAAACCATGGGCCATGACTGCCAATACCTCTGTGGCCAGATCCTGAACCTTCTTGAAGGAGGGAGAGGAACCCCAGGGAGGGTTGAGGCCAGAGAAGGCTTCTCATACTGTACAATAGAGAAGACACAGGGCTTCCAGGCACGGGTGTTCTCTGAAACATTAACTCATTTATTCCTTGGCCAGAAAGATATTAAGGGGAAAAGGTCACATTTTCCCCAAAAGCTTTTCAAGGTAAAAAATAATGCTGAAAATACATTCTACTTTTATAAAGAAAACAACAACAGAATTCCCTATATATTTCTATCATTTGCAAGTTTTGTTCATGTACGTGGATGTACATTTTGTCTTTTCTTTTTCTTTCTTATTTTTTGATCCACAAATCTATGTATTATTCCCACATGATACCAAATGGGTTTTGTTCTGCTGTCCTCAAGTTTTGACTAATGCCCCAAAGTTGAATGTCATAAGTGCAAAGAAAATATCACATTCTAAAGAGAACCCCAGACACAAACTTGGAAAATTCCCTACAAGAAATGACAATTGGCCCTGGCCTTCCCTGCTCTAGGTCTACAACCTATTTAAACAGAAACTAGGAAAGTAAAAGAGAATATCTGGAGTTGTGAATAGAGAGAAATTAATGTGATATTCTCCTGCTTTACCCCAAGGAGAAGTATGACAACCCCCCAACCCACACACACTTAAAGCCAAAGTGATGATAAAATGCCATGTGATAAAAATTAAACGGGGCTTCAAGAAGGAGGGTGTACTCCATCTCCCAATTAGATATCTGTTAATGTAGCAGACTTGCTCTGTGACTACTGGACCAAAGGAAAAGGAATTGGGGAAAGTAGCAGGAGAATGGGCCAGGAATCAACAGTAGGAAATGCTGCCATGTCTAGTATTTTGTGTGGCAGGGATTCCATGTTTCTGACAGATCAGGGTAGCTGGCTTGGGTTGCATGAAGGTATTCAACAATGAAGGATGCTTACTGGGGAGGGGATCCCAGAGGCTCTGTGGTAGACCACAAGGCAGGGCAAAAACCAAGAGGAGACCAGGCTGAAATCAGATCTTGATCAGGAAACTGCAGCTTCTGATAAATGTGGTTCATGGGAGAGCAAGCCATTTCCTCTAATTCTCCAGCCACCTTTCCATACTCTCCCCTTTATGTTCCACCTCTACTCATGACACCTTCATCTCTGGAGATAGAAGAGGTAGGACAAGCAAAGCTAGGAGGAAAGAAAGAAGGCACAGGAAATGCTCAGTTCCCTCCCAGGTTTCTAGCCAAAGCCTGGGAATGAAAAGAGATGGGGTAAGAGAAAGAAACAAAATTAAAGTTTTGCATTGAAATAAACTCCATTAGACTTTTCTTGTTCTTTTAATACATGAAGGGACAAGGAAGCTATGGACATGTCTGATAAATTGTTAAAGGACAGAAATGGAGCCCATTGGAAGGTGGTGAACAAAGAAAGAAAGAAGAAAAACTAGATGTCCCCACCAAGTGCAAACTGTTCCATAACCAGTGATTAACGGCAGAGTTGAGTATTTAAAGAAGAGCCTTCACAAACGATATGTAGTTAGATACAATTTGTGACCAAGATTCACTTGTTTAAATGAGCATAGAAAAGCACATATTCAATTATTCCAAAGTTCCTAATACCCAAACACAATGCCTAGCTCCTAGGGTGCAGAATGGGGGAAGAGGTGATGATATACAGAGAACCAGAAATGAAAGGTACGAATGCTGCTTATCTGATTATGCATTCCACTTTAGGTTAAACATGAACACAAGTACATTTACCTGCTACTTTTCCTAGGAACATAAAAGTATAATCAGTACTGTTTTTCAGTCTTTAATTTTCTCAAGGAAGCAATATTTTTTATCAAAATATCAAAAAAATATATAATTTGCTTAGTAAAGGAGAATGCAAACATAATAACTCTAATTTGGAAATATACTGAACCTATGTTTATTGACTAATCAAATATATTGTAAAACCAGAAAGGCACAGCAATATTTAAAATGCAGCTGATTAGCCTTTGGAGGCAGATGACTTAGTTTATCTCAGGAAAGCAAAAACTGTTGCAAGATTTTTTTTTTAACATAGAAATGGTCCTTATTTTTTTTTAACTAAAGTAAAAGCTGTATATGCCATAGGCAAGAAATGAAAGCTTAGAAGGCATGATTTAAAAAATCCAAACTGTATGTTACAAAACTATGATGCTAATTGAAGTGGCTTGAAAATAAACTCAAGATTTCTAACCTACCTAATTCACAGTAATGAAGTAAGGAAATGTGGTCTCACCAAAATAGTGGACAGAGAGTTGGCTGTATTTAGTTTGGAATGTAGTTTTTATTCCAATAGTCAAGCCGGGGTGGGGGTGGGGGGAAATACCTCAGAAATTAATTTAAGACTATGCAAGTTCTTCTTTCTGACACTTACTCAACCAGTTCCTATAATTCACTCCATATTCACAGCTTTCTCCTCCAGCTGACCCAAGGCAACAGCCAAGCTTAGTAGACCTTCTAAATACTCTCTGGTAGAAGTTTTTTCATTGTTGTTTTGTTTGTTTGTTTTGTTTCTGGATGAATGGTCTAGGAATTGAACCTGGGTCTCCTGCATGGACGGTAGAAGTAGTTTTAATGAACAACCAGTTAGTGAGTTCCTACTTTGCTCAAACACAATTTGGTTAAAAATGTTTGCATCTAAGGCCATTCTTTCAGTATTTAAAAAGTAAAGAATTAGAGATAAGAATAAGGAAATGATTAAATGAGAAAGGTCTCAACCACAGATAAAGGGAGATAATCACTGCAAAGTAAATGCTTTGATTTTGTCTTTTAGAAGACTGCATGACTATTTATGACTTAAGCCAGAAAAGTGCCAAACAGTCTGGAGACTTAAGCTAGTATCTTTTAAATGAAGCAATCTCTGTATTCATCTAAGAAGGAGCAAGAATAATCTTCGATGCAGAGGGGCCTGTGAAGTAAGGCTGGCTGTTTTCTACAAAGGATATATAAGGCAGTCATGTACAATGGTTCCCAAAACTGATGCAAAAGTAAACTACCATGAATCCCTGTAGGAAAGAGACAATGTTTTATTTCTCTTTCTAAATGCTCAGATCCTACCACTGTTCCTATACCAAAGTGTACAAAAAAAGAAAATAATGGTACCTAATTTGAACTTCATTTCCTGTCCCCCATTAACCATTATTATCACTCACATCCATCTCTACTGCTGTCCTCTGGTCCTCTGAACTGGGAATCTATTTGCTTTCAATTTCACCCATCGTTTACTCCTTCTTTTATATATCATAAAGCTTTCCCTTTTTTCTGGCTTCAATTAAACAGACCCCAAGTCATCTAACAAACCCCATGTACATTCTTTCCTTCACAGATCAACTTGAATTCTGACCACTTTCTCTACTTTGTGACCTCCCTTTCGAGTCTCTTAATCCACAACTGGTAGAACTTCCAGTCTGCATACTACTTTCGTATACTATATACATATTTGTTTCTTTTTGCCACTCTTTCTTTGCTGGTTTGAAACGGTTGCATACCCCCAAAAAGCCATGTTTTTCAATCCTAATTCAATATTGCTAGCTAGGATCTTTTGATTATGTTGTTTCCATGAAGATGTGATTTACCCAATTGTGGGTAGTAACTTTTGATTAGATGGTTTCCATGGAAATGTGTCTCCACCCATTCAAGGTGGGCTTGCTTACTAAAGTCCTTTAAGAAGGAACCACTTTGGAAAAGCTTGAGAGCCCACCCAGCCAGAGACCTTTGGAGATGCAGAAGGAAAATGTCCCCCAAGAAGCCGTTTGAAGAAGCCAGGAGAGAAAGGTAACAGACATTGCCATGTGCCTTCTCAGCTAGGACAGAAACGCCAAACATCATCAGCCCTTTCTTAAATCAAGGTATCCTTCTCTGGATGCTTAGTTTGGACATTGTTATGGCCTTAGAACTGTAAACTTGCAACTTAATAAATTCCCTTTTTAAAAGCCATCCCATTTCTGGTACATTGCATCCTGGCAGCTTTAGCAAACCCAAACACTCTCTTTCTTAAGTATCTACCTCCCTTGTTTTTTTAAATTTTTTTTTATTCAAGTGTTTATTAGAACAGACTTAGTCAAGTACATTAGGTAGAGTCCAAAAACAATCCAGATATGTGGTTAATCTTCACGAAATTTTTTAAAAGAAACAAAAACTCAAAATCAAATTCTGGGAATACCCTGTGATCCCTAATGAGGAATGGTGACCTTGGGCTGCTTAAGGTGGGGATTGTAGGTAACTAGAGCAGGGTTAGTAAAGTTGTAAGGAACTTGGTGGTCCTGATAGAGGGTTCAGTCTGAGAACCAGGATCACAAATCCATTTCCTAACAATACCTGTTCACATGGTATATTTACAGTTTCTTTCCATTTACATCTATTTTTTAAAAATACGATTTTATTGAGTTATATTCACATACTATACAATCCATCCAAAGTGTGCAATCAATGGCTCCCAACATTATCACATAGCTGTGCAATCATCACCACAAACAATTTTAGAACGTTTTCATTATTCCAAAAAAATTAAGATAAAATAAAAATATGAGAGAAACCAAAATATTCCCTACCCCTTATCCCTCACATTGTTGACCCCTAATATCAATAATGACAATTTGTCATTGTTCATAAAAGAATATTAAGATATTACTGTTAGTTATAGCCCACAGTTTCCAAAACGTACATTTTCTCCCATATATCACACTATTATTAATTCTTGGTATTAGTGTCGTACATTTTTTCTGGTTCGTGAAAAGAAGTTTTTTTATATTTGTACTCTTTATCACGGCCATTGTCCACCAGAAGATTTACTTTACCATGCATTCCCATGTTTTCACCTCTAGCTTTCCTTCTAGCGACATACATGACTCTAAATGACCACTTTCAACAATGTTCACTCACAGTTCAGCACTATTAACTGCACTCACAATAACGTGCTGCCATCACCTCCATCTCTTTCCAAGCATTTACATTCAACCTAGTTAACCATTCTGCATATATTATGCAACTGCTCTCCATTCTATAGCCTCATTCTATCCCTCGAGAACCTATTTTCTAGATTTTATGCCTTTGGGTTTGCATATTACAATTAGTTTACACTAGTGAGAACATACAATATTTGTCCTTTTGTGTTTAACTTCACACAACATAATGTCCTCATGATTCATCCATGTTGACACATGACTCAGAATTTCATTCCTCCCGACTGATGAATAACATGCCATCGTATATATATGCCATGTTTTGTCTATCCATTCCTTGGTCTATGAACACGGGTTGTTTCCATCTTTTGGCAATTGTGAATAATGCTGCTATGAACATCAGTGTGCAGGTGTCTGTTCATATCCCTGCTTTCAGATTTTCTGCCTCCTTTGATTTTTATTAAAACTACCCTTTCCTGATACTCTGCTAGCTTTCTGAGAGTTCCTTCTCAGTTTTATTTTCAGGCTTCCCTATGTATGTGACCAAATCTTAATCAAGCATTGCTGGAATCTGACCTCTTTGCTTTAGCCCTATGTTATTGCATTAATTTATTTGCTAGTTTAATTGCCACTGCAATTATTTTCTGCTTGTTCTCTCTACTTCCATCTAGTCATATTTCAACCTATCTTCCATGCCACTACCAGAATTAACTTTCTAAAACAAATTGAATAATTTTACCTCCATGCTTAAAATGCTTCAATTATTACCCACAAGATAGAATCTAAATCCTTTAGCATAAGATATAAAACCATTCATGGTCTGATTTCTGTCCTTTATTCCAACCTCATCTTCAGTCATTTCCGCACTTAAATCCTTAAGTCTAAACAGCATGGACTACTTAAACTTCTTTCACTTTCATACTTCCAGTTTCTGCATATGTTACTTCTCTCTACAATGACCATAACCTTTCCTCCTTGATTTGTCTAACAGAAAGCCTCCTATATTTCTACCAAATCTCAATTTGACTTAAAGTAATATCATTTTGGATGCCTTCTGCAAAGATCTGCAGAAATGTTTTTCCCAATCTGAATAACTGAACTAATCACATTGTGTTGTAAACTAGTTCTGCTTTGCAAATGCTGCCAGAATGCAAACATACTGGAAATGGATTGGTTTTTATAAGGGGGATTTATTAACTTACAAGTTACAATACTAAGGCTGTGAAAATGTCTGAATTAAGGCATCAACAAAAGGATACCTTCTCGGAGGAAAGGTAACTGACATTCGGGTTCCTCTGTCACATGGGAAGGCACATGGTAATGTCTGCTGTCCTTCTCTTCTGGCTTTTGGTTTCAAACAGCTCTCTCACTTCTGGTGTCTCCTGGGTGTTTTTCCTTCTGTATCTCTAAATATCTGTCTTCCCCAAAATGTCCCTCTCTTAGAGGACTCCAGCAAGCTGATGAAGACCCACCCTGAATAAGTCACATATCCATCTAATCAAAAGGTCCCTCCTATACTTGGGTGGGTCACATCTCCATGGAAACAACTTAACCAAAAGGTCCCACCCAACAATAGGTATGCCCCCATAAGATTGGATTAAAAGAACATGATTTTTGGGGGGGTACATAATAGTTTCAAACCAGCACAACTAGTTATTTACTTGCTTAGTCATTTTGACTCTGATTGTCTTGAAGAAAGCATTTTTTAAAAATCATCTTGGTATCCTGAGTGTCTGAAACATAACAGGTATTCAGTGATTGAGGAATGAAAGACTCATTAACCAATTATCATGATTCCAGAAGAGGTCAACCAGAATGGTAAGAAACTACTATCATAAACTGCAAAAGAGATTGCAGCTATTTAGATTACAGAAAAGAAAATTTATGGTAACATAATGATAAAAGTGAAAGCATTTGACTTGCCTTGGTCCAGGTTCATACTGAAATGACCTATAGAATGTTAAAAAAAAAAAAAAGGGAGGGGCAATCTGATCAACAATGAAAACAAAGAGAGGAAACTACTGAATGGCACTATTTTTAAGTAAATTATTCAAAACGAGTGCAAATGGGATCAGACTGAAGACAGTAAATAAGGTTTGATGTCCAAATTTTCCTGCTGAGAAAGCTCATAATCACCTGCAAGGAGGGAAAATCTGGAGGAACCCCGCTAATGCCACCTAACTTTTAAGAGTAAACACAGCATTAAGGAGAGCCCAAGGACAAATGTGGAACACCTCACTTAGACTTCTGTTTGCCATAGGAAATCAGTGGTCCTGAGAGGCTGCAGGGTTGTAGTTGAAGCTAAAATCATCAGCATACGAGTTGTGTGGCAGCAAGTGCCTGGTAGGTTTACCTGGCTAAGAGCCAAAAGAAGATATATTCTCATAAAGCAGTTCCCACTGTATCAGTGTCATTAACAAAGAAGAAATTCCTCAACAAAGAAATCCCTTACTTGGACCTCCTGTAATTTTAGTCCCTCCCCAGGATACCTTAGTCTGCTAGAACACTGATTATGCGAATTTATGCCCATCAGCCAAGAAGCTCAATGATAAAGAATTTTTGCAGCAAATGCTTATACAATGTGAAGCCATCAAGTCAAACCATCTAGCCTTTTGTGGGCAATTACTCCCCAGAATAGAATTTTCCTATTCAATGATTATTTTTTTAAAAATGCCATATATACAGGTACATATATATATACAGCTATACGTATATATACATATATCTTATAAATCAAGATAAATACTTTTACCAAAATAATTTATCATTAAAAACAAAATTCAAAATGTACCAACTTTTTGCTCACAATAGAATGCAGGAAAAAAATGGATTCTGAATTCAGAGATGAAAAATAAAATGGTAAAACAACAGGTTGAGAAGACAATAGCACAGTGAGGTAAGGGAAATGAAAGAAATGCCATTGCAGAACTGAAGAATGCACCAGGAGCAATAAATAGTAAGGCTGACAGTATACAGAAGATTTGCATTCATTATGTGAAGAACAAAATGGAGAAAATTTCAAGTCAATCAGAGTAAGGTCACATAGGCAGGAAGGCTAGAAAATCAATATCCGATAGATACCTATGTGTAGTTACCAAAGAAAAGACCAGAAAAATATTGGGATATAAATACAGATTAATTATAAAATTGTTTTTAAAAAGGTTGTCTGACCTACAAAAATACCTGAATCTACATATCTCAGGAAAATTAATGCAGAGAAAATACATTATTATATGACAATAGCATTTTTAGATTTCAAAGACTCATAAAGACTTCCCCTAACCATCCAGGTTATAGAAAAAGGAAGGAGAAGAGGAATAAAAATCAAGGTGGCTTTGGAAATTTACCCCCAAATATTAATCTTAGAATGAAAGAGTCTATAGAGTTTTTAGAGAAAATATCTGTAACCCAAGATTTTGACCTACAGTCAAACTGTAGGCCATATGGAACTCAAAAGAAAGGCATTCTCTGAATGCTAGTGCTCTGATCTAGAATATTAGGTATTTTTTCTATAAATATTATTTGAAGGCATATACCAGTCAACCAAGAAGTAAACCACAGGAAAAAAATAAATAAAATTACCAAATGACCAATGAAATACTTAAATATAAAAACAATCTATATTAGGCTAGATATGAGGAATTGCAAAAATTATATGGGCTACAGGGAACTGAGGGACACACCCATTCTAAAACTACATTTAAAAATAGCATCAAATTAAAAGATAAACATCAAATCAGGAAGAAAGTTCATCTGTAATTTTGACAGAAAAAGAGCTATTATTCTTAGTATATAAAGAGAATTTCCAACTTATTTTAGAATAAGATAACCAGATCAATCAAACAAATTCACAAAAGAACCAAATGAACCATCCTATAAAGGAGAAATTCAAGCAGCATGTACATTTATGAAAGAGGATTTTCTCTTAATCAATTAATATCATTTAAAACAATACTATGAAGTCATTTTCATTTAACAAATTAGATACAATGCAAAAGCATGATCTCACCCCCAAGATGGCCTGGGTGGGAAGACATGGGTGCTCTCACATATAACTGGTGGCAATTGTATTAATTTGTATAACTATTTCAAGAGGAACATTTGACATCATGAATCAAATTATTAATTCCGTGACAACAATGCTATACTCAAATTACCGAACACAATGTATGCACACCACAGTGTAAGAACTACATAGGAAACCATCTATTCATTCAATAAATATTTACTGAAAAACTAATACATGCCAGATGCTATTCTAAGTAGGGGATAATAGTGATAACTGTGGCAGCTCAGATCCTGACCTCATGGAATCCACGTTGTAATAGAAATTTCTGGATATATTACATGAAAGATACATGGGAAAGAAAACAAGCATCTGAAATAACAGAACACAAATGAATTAAATATAATTTTAAAATAATCTTGGACACATCTATTGAGGTGGCATTTCTTAAAGATAATTTACCTATTTAAAAACAGAAATAGTGTAGTCACATCACATGGGCAAATAAACTTGGAGATTTCCAATATATGCTACAAAATTGAAGGCTTTGAAGAGGTCTAAAATAGGGCGACTGTTTGATTTTCTTTAAAATCATTTTTAAATGATTTTCTTTTCCACCTAAATGTAGCTCTATAGTTTTTTGTGATCATATAAAAGATGCATTTGAAATACTATCATGAAGAAAAGTATAAAGAAGCAAGTAATGAATCATCTGAAATACTAAAACATTCTGAAATACCACCATAAATATTTTGCTGCTGACCTTCCTTTCTTTTATCTCTCTCTGTCTATATACCCATAAAATTAAAATGTATATTTAGAGAACACTGCAAAATATTGTTGTAATTTTAATTGCATTTACTTTCTCTTTTTTCTTTTCTCTTGCCCCTCCATCTTCCATAGAGAAAAATCAATATTAAGAATCTCATTGTTACTTTTTCCCATGTTCATATAATCAGATACAAATTTTATATAACAGGATGTTAAATGGGATTGTTTCTGAGCTCTCAGAGTGGGCTGGGACACTAAGGTGAGGATAATGAGGAATAAGTGCTATTCTAGTTCGCTAGCTGCCGGAATGCAATATACCAGGAACAGAACGGCTTTTTAAAAAGGGGAATTTAATAAATTGCTAGTTTACAGTTTTAAAGCCGAGAAAATGTCCCGATTAAAGCAAGTCTATAGAAATGTCCAATCTAAGGCATCCAGGGAGAGATACCTTGGTTCAAGAAGGCTGATGAAGTTCAGGGTTTCTCTCTCAAATGAGAAGGCACATGACGAAGACAGTCAGGGCTTCTCTCTCAGCTAGAAGGGCACATGGCGAACATGGTGTCATCTGCTAGCTTTCTCTCCTGGCTTCCAGTTTCATGAAGCTCCCTGGGAGGCATTTTTCTTCTTCATCTCCAAAGGTCATTGGCTGGTGGACTCTGCTTATCATGGCTATGTCATTCTGCTCTGCTCTCTCTGAATGTTCTCCAAAACATTTCCTCTTTTATAGGACTCCAATAAATCAACCAAGATCCACCCAAATGGGTGGAGACATGTCGTCACCTAATCCAGTTTAACAACCTCTCTTGACTGAATCACACTATCCAGGGAGATGATTTGATTACAGTTTCAAGCATACAGTATTGAATAGGGATTATTCTACCTTTATAAAATGGGATTTTGATTAAAACATGGCTGTTCTAGGGGGCATACTTCCTTTCAAACCAGCACAAGTGCCCAAACATTCTAAGGGTTTTGGACACATCTTCACGTGACTTCCTTATCTAAGAGGGGAACAAAATCGGCCTATGACCCTTAATCACTTCCTAGCTCTAGCCAGTATATGAGGATTTCTTTATATTAGGGGTTTTGGCTTCATAATAATAAATGGCATTTTATAAATTTAATGATGGAATGGGAGATGCTACCCTCCCACTTACCTGACCTGTGCAGGAGTTGGGGACTAGAGAGTAGAGTAATAAAATCCTTGGAAGTTAAAGGGATGCTTGCAGAAGGAGATTCTATCATCTTATTTCTGGTTGGATGTCTGCTGACCTGTGGAAATTCATCAGCTTATCCCTTTCTACATCTATCTGTAGCACAAAAAGTTTCTTAGAGAATGTGACATGGTCCTTCAAGAGTTTGGGGGAATACATGATATAAATAGATATTGTTGGAATTTCCCTGGTCAGAAGAGGGGAGAAGATGGCAGTAGGAGTAAGGTATATTTTTGAGGATATGGGAAAAGAGTGTAAGTCCCCCATGGGTCAAGTGATACCACGAATGCAAGTAGGCTAAGGCTGCCTTGAAAGGATGCCCTTCCAAGAGATATCTGGCAGGAGGAGAGGAACCAAGATACATATATATAGAGAGAGACCTTGGGAAAGAGCTAAGAGAAAATTATAAAGAGGTCAGACCAAAAGTGAAGCACTCACAAACCAAGTAAAGGTGAACTAAAAGGCCATAATAACAATGTGTTGGGGGCCTGTGATGGTTCAAAGCTGTATGTACCCCAGAAAGACATACTCTTAAAGTTGGTCCATTCCTGTGGATGTGGAGCTATTTTAAGTTGGCGAGGCTCATTGATGAAGCTATTTCAGTTAAAGTGTGACCCACCTCATTCAGGATGGGACTTAGTCCCATTACTGGATTCCTTGATAAACGGAATGAATACAGAGAGAAAGAAGGGAGAGACCAGCGGACACCACCATGAGCCCTGCTATGTGGCAGAGGAGCCAAGAATTGCCAGCAGCTGGTCTTTGGATAGAAACTATTGACTTGATGATGTTTTGACTTAGATATTTACTGGGCCAAAACTGTAAGCTAATAAATTTCCATTGCTTAAGACAACCCATTTCATGGTATCTGCTTTGAGCAGCCTAGGATAGGAAAGCAGGGGTAAAGGTGGCACTGAAGAATTTACACATGCATTCTCAAGAGAAAGTGTTAGCAACAGTTAGACCTCTGTCATGAGAGGCAGCATAACGGTGCCAAGAAAGAATACAAAACACCATCAGCCTTTGCCCCATTACCTCTAATCTCTTCTCCCTGGAGACATGAGAGGAGCAAAAGCAGCAGAGACAGTGAGGGAGGAAGGTGAGACCAAAATAGATGAATAGAGAAAGAATAGATGATGCCAACTTCTACCCTCTCATCTTCCTCACTGCTGCTTTGGGTCACAGACTGCAAGGGTCCAGTCTGAACTAGGGGCAAGAAAGATTTAAGTTGGTTGAGAGATTAAAATTTTGGTATTAGATTAGACTGGATTTCTGATTATCTGAAAAAAAATGCTTTGAAAAGTCAGGAGAGCTGAGATGAAGATATAATCTAGGGACAGGGAAGGGAGATGTTACAAAGCCTGTTTGGTCATCAATAAAGAAAAATGAAAATTATTCCCTATTGCATCCCTTGAGTCAGGCACATTTAATAAACAGATCCTATATGTATTTTTGTCATCATTAAATTTATAAAATGCCACTATTTTATACATTTCTTTACATCATGCCTTTTTCGTTTACTACACTCTGATAAGCACCCCAAACTTTAGTTCTAATTCATTTATAACCGTTGCTTTTGAGTCATTGATATTTATGTATCCCAGTTTGTTCATTCCCATATTAATAGACTTTCATTTCTATTTTGTTTTATCACCACATAAAAACCTGCAATTAGCATCCTTATTTTACAGTAACTTTTATTTTTATGGGATATTTTTACAGGATTCTGATTGCCAGGAAAATGTACACATATTTTATTCTAGTATATTGCCATACTGATTTCCACAAAGAATATAACAAAACGTCCACCAGCAATGTGTGAGGAGCCCATGTTCTAGAAATTTCCACCAATGCTAGATAATATCATGCTCTTTAGTTTTTCACAACCTAACAGGTGAAAGAGATATCTTATTGTAATTTTAACTTACCTTCTTACTACCAGTGGGGTTGTGCACATACACTGGCCATTCAAATTCGCTTTTCAGAGACATTCCTTATTTTGCCTATTTTTCAACTGAGTTATCTTTTTTCTTATCAATATAAAGGACTCTGTATAATATAGAATTTAAATTTTTATGACCTAAGTATGATAAACGTCACTTACAAATCAATCATGTTTTAGCCATTTATTTATCACTATTTTAAAATAAGCTTTTTCGGGGTCCAGGGATAGTTCAAGGGTAGAATTCCCACCCGCCTGCCATTCAGGAGACCTGGGTTTGATTCCTGGTCCATGTACTTCCCCAAAAAACAAACAGACAAGCAAAATAAACAAAGGAAAAAACAAACAAACAACAAAAATTCAACAAATGGTGCTGCAATAATGGGATAATCACATGGAAAAAGAATGAAATGTGACCCCTGCCATACAGCATAAATAAATAAGCTATTTATTTTTGGAATTATTTTAGATTTACAGAAAATTACAAAGGTAGCACAAAGAGTTCCTGGATACTCTCACCTTGTTTCAGTTTTCTCTGATGTTATCAGCACATATTATAACTGGACATTGTGCTCGTTTGAAAGGATGTATGTCCCCTAGAAAAGCCATGTTTTAATCAAAATTCCATTTTATAAAGGCAGAATAATCCCTATTCAATACTGTATGTTCGAAACTGTAATCAGATCATCTCCCTGGAGATGTGGTTTAATCAAGAGTGGTTGTTAAGCTGGATCAGCTGGAGGCGTGTCTCCACTCATTTGGGTGGGTCTTGATTAGCTTCTGAAGTCCTACAAAAGAGGAAACATTTTGGAGAATGAGAGATTCTGGGGGAGCAGAGCAACACAGCCATGAGAAGCAGAGTCCACCAGCCTGAGACCTTTGGAGACGAAGAAGGAAATTGCTTCCCAGGGAGTTTCATGAAACAGGAAGCCAGGAGAAGCTAGCAGATGATGCCATGTTCGCCATGTGCCCTTCCAGATGAGAGAGAAACTCTGTGTTCGCCATGTGCCTTCTCATATGAGAAAGAAACCCTGAACTTCATCGACTTTCTTGAACCAAGGTACTTTCTCTGGATGCCTTAGATTGGACATTTCTATAGATTTGCTTTAATGGGGACATTTTCTTGGCCTTAGAACTGTAAACTAGCAACTAATTAAACTTCCCTTTTTAAAAACCATTCCATTTCTGGTATATTGCATTCTGGCAGCTAGCAAAGGAGAACAGACATTTATCAAATCTAAGAAAAAATACTGGTACATGGCTAATAGCTGTATTTCAGATTTTTTTCTAATTTCAGTAGTTTTTCCACTAATGTCTTCCTTTTGTTCTAGAATCCTATCCATTATTCCACACTGAATTTATTTATGTATTTTAGTATCTTCTGGTTTGTGACAGCTTCTTAATATTTCCTAGCTTTTTTTAAACGACCTTGGCAATTTGGGGGAATGCTGGTCAGATATTTAGTAAAATGTCTATCAGTTTAGATCTGTCTGATATTTTCCCCATGACTAGACTGAGCTTATGAATTTTTGGAAAGAACCCAATAGAGGTGAAGTGCCCTCATCATCACATCATATCAGGGATTATATGATATCCACGACATCACTGATGTTAATCCGGATTACCTGAGAAAGGTAGCGTTTGCTGGGCTTCTCCATTGTAAAGTTCATCTTTTTCTCTTTCCAAACTCTATTCTTTGGAAACAAGTCACTAAAGCCATATGTTTTTATAATCAAATATACAATTTTCACTTAAGCTTCTGGGTTTCCTGACTTATATGAAATATTTCCTCATTGCTTATGGGATAAAGCCCAGCACCCTTAGGTTGACCTCTAAGTCCACAGAGATTGTGACCCTCAACTGTCTTCCTCAGCCTCATTAAGACATGCCAAAAATATTCGTCCTTTCTCTTCCTAACCCTCCACTTTCACTGGATTAAATCCCATTCTTTCTCAGATCTCAACTTACATATCATTTCTTACAGAAACGTGTATCTTGAGATCCTAGTATAGATCTGGTGACCGGCTTCTCTGCTCCCATGAACTTGGGTCTTCTCCCATCATAGACCTTATTTTTCTGTATTATAATCCTCTGTATCCTTGCAGTGAATTATAAATTACAATAATGAAGCAATAGTGTCTGATATGATGTTTTCCCTTGTGTCTTCAGAGCCTAGAATAGTGTCTGATTTATAATGTGTACTCAGTAAATATCTGATGAACAAATAAATGCTGTTTCAGAATGTCATGGGTCGTAAGTGTAGTCTACAAAAATATTTGCTTATTCCTCTTAATTCTTCGTTTATCCACTCGTTTATCCATCTAGTCATTCAACCAATATTTATTACTCATTTTCTTAGTGCCAGATATTGTGCTAGGTGCCCAGTAATTAAGGCATATACAGCTCTCATAACCTTACTGCAGCCATGTGCTGAGTGAAGGCACAAAACTTTCTCAAAGGCTAAGGCCATTCCCCCCAAGTCATTCATGGGACACACATTGTGACTGTCAACATTAATCAACACCTTAATTTCCAGAAGGACTGGAGATCTACTTAACAGAGAATGTAAATCAAGTTTTCTTATTCCATTTGAGCAACTTCCCTTAGAAAGCACAGATGAGTAGTCTTGGGGGGTTTGGGGAAGGACTGGGGAATAGAAATGTGGAAGAAAGGAGAGGAGAAGTTTTAGCTATTAGACTTTCAACAGTGTGATATCATGCCAAAACCTAGATCTGCACATTTTACTTCAAAGGCTAAGCCAAGAAATCTAGCAATAGAAATGGCAGTGGCATTTAAAAACCCTTTATTACAGATATTTAGTTAGCTTAACTTGAGAGAATTCACAGATATAAATTTTAATGGAGAGCTTTTGACCTTTTATATTAGGTTTAATTTATTTCTCTTTTGAATTGTCTGAGTATTTTATTTGATTCTGTGTTGTCAGTTGAGTTATTCCACCAGTCAGAGGTAAAGCTTATAATTATGAAATCTAAGCACATTTATGACTTATGACCCAACCACTGCATATTGCTGCTGACTGGTTGAACCCCAGACCTCCTAAAATATTAATTGTGTAATTTCCTGCTGAGGCCCTTGCTATTTCTCATAAATATGTGTTTCAAAAATAATGAAGTCACTATAATCATCCAGTGTTCTGAATAACTTTTATCTCATAAAGCTGAACTGAAACGTTTTTAATAAAGATACCCTCAGTTTTCTGCAATATGATTGCTTAGATTGCTATGTGAATATAACCAAGGGGGATTTAATCTAAATTTAAAATACCTTGCTTAGATTTCTATTTCCTGGCCCATAAAATACTTTCAGTTTTCTGTTATGTAAATGAACCCCAGTTATGTCCTAGATGACATGCTCAACGACAGAGCTAATGTAGAATAATGAATGATGTGTAGCCCATACCCACTGTAGCTAACCAGTGGACCATAAAATCTACAGCTAGTAGAGAAAGTACAGCTAGTCACTTTATCCCAAGGAGCATCTCTGAAATATTTACAATTTCCCATCTTATGTTTTACTTCTAAAGGGTAAGGAATAATTTAAAACTTGGAGAATACACCCAGTGAGAAGAGGGAATTGGATATTTATTTCTTAGTATAATGAGCCAATTCCTGAAGTTGAATGAGACTTCTGCAGTTAGTGCACTCATCTTATTTATGGCGCCCAAGTTATCCTTATGCTCTTCTTTCAATGCAGTTTAAAGAGCTACTATTCATCCCTTTACAAAAATATATCAATATACAAAACAAATATTTGTCTCAAAGAGTAAGTGTGAAATAAAAAGAAAGGAGGTACCACATTTATCTGTTTAGTTGTAATAAATAATACAAGCTTTCCAAATGGAAGTACTGGAACAATTAAACTAATTTTCAGAAATTATTCTAGTGTATTCAATTATGGATTTTAATTATTTTAGAGAAGCATGCTCACAATGTTAATGAGAGAGAAAGTAGTAAAAATCATGGCGGAGTTAGGGTTCATGTTTCTGCATTCTATAAGTCTTATTAGACAATGTTAATCAAATATTTGATGAATACTAAGAGCCTTTTGGGATAGTAAAAATGAATATTACCATCATGACTCTGAGAACTAGGTTGAAGTATAATCAAAGTCAGTTAAGGTAAGCGGATTTCACTGCCAAAGGGAACATTGGTTGTTGAAAAGAGGTCTCAGGAGTGCTTTTTGATATTAAATAGAAATAATACTAAAATTAAAATTAAATCATACTGGGTGGGCCACGGTGGCTCAGTGGCAGGGTTCTCACCTGCCATGTCAGGGAGACCTGGGTTCGATTCCCGGAGCCTGCCCACGTTAAAAAAAAAAAAGAAAAATACTGACTTTATAACAAACTACTTGAAACCAAAAATACTGGGATAATGTGGCCCTTCTATCTTCAGTTTATAATGGATAAAAAGATCCAGCAGGGTATAAGAGAATAGAATAAACCTTTTAATATTTCATTTCCTGTATTATATTTGTTTATTTTATGTAATTCAAATGCATTGTATAACTTTCTCTCTAAGTCATCTCAAAAAAAGAAAAAGAAGGAAACAAAAAGAAACCAATGTTTCTTGGACCACCTTCATCATACTCATCTGCTAATACAAATGCTAAGTACAGCTTCCTAGTACTCATCCAAAATCTAATGATTCTTAGATTTAATGAATCTAAGTGATTCTTTATCATATTAAGGGTTCAGATCTGCTAAATTATGTTTTGAATGAAAGGACATGCTCAATACTTATCATGATTCCTTTCTTTCCACCAAACATTATAATGATAATCTTTATAAAACATATGAATTCATTTTAGCTCCCTTAACAAGTATAACTTACTAAGTTATTTTGCCTATTTGAAGTTAAAAAATATTCTGGAAACATACCAGGCAGTTATAACTGTGAAACAAAGAGCATAGACTATCAGTGGTTGTGATGCTTTGAATCTATTACGTATAACCAGAAAAGCATGTTTTAATTCTGATTAAACATGTGGGGCATGCTTGTGGGGGCAGCTCTTTCTCTCAATCCTGATTCAGCATTGTAGGGCAGAAATTTTGATTAGATTATCTCCATAGAGATGTGGCGTGCCCAATTGTGGGTATGACCTTGTAATTAGACAAGATGTGACTTCACTCATTCTAGGCGGGTCTTGATTAGTTCACTGGAGTCCTTTGAAAGAGGAAAACATTTTGAAGAAACCACAGAGCTAAGCTGACAGAGCAGGTGTAGATGCTTAGAGAACGGTTGCTCAGAGAACAGAGACACAGATGTTTGTAGATGCTTGTAGCCCAGCAGATGTTGCCGTGTGCCTTCTCATGAGATGTTAAGCAAGCCAGAACCTAGAGAGAACCAAGGAAAGCCAAGAGAAAGCCAGTTCTGGAGAGGCAAAGTGAGGAACCCCTGCTGGAACAGAGGCTGAAAGCACAGAGCCCAGGAGCAAAGCACCAGCAAATGCAAGTTACACGACTTCTTAGCTGACAGAGGTGTTCTTGACCCATCAGCCTTTCTTGAATTAAGGTATCTTTTCCTGGATGCCTTAGCTTGGACATTTTCATAGGCTTAGAACTGCAACCTTGTAACTTATTAAACTCCCTTCATAAAAACCACTTCCATTTCTGGTATACTGCATTCCAGCAGCTTAACAAACTAATACAGGGGCATACAATGATAAGCACTTATTTTAGCTCACGTGTATTTATCATTAAGAATCATAAGCATTTACCTATCTTATATTAATCAGTTGAAAGTCAGTTCAATCTAGATGGGCTTATGTGGAAAGCAATAAGCTGCAAGTTGGCTTATAGTCACATCTCTTATACCCTTAAACCAGAGGTGAATTAGTCAGCGTTCTCTAGGGAATCAGCACCAACAGGAGTTATCTGTAAATATGAGACATTGTGAAGTATCTCACACAACTGTTGGGATGCACAAGTCCAAGTTCCATAGGGCAGGCAACTCCAATGAATTTTTTTATGAATTCTCCAGGAGAGGCTGGCTGGTTGAAGCAGAGAGGAAAGTTCTTTCTTCTGACTGCTGAAGTTGTCACTGCTTCCCTAAAAGTCTTCAATTAAATCCAGCTGACTGGATTCTCACATTGCAGAAAACTCTCCCCTTGATGTAAGTAGTTTATATGTTTCTAAGAATTTGTCCATTTCATCTAGGTTATATAATTATTGGCATACAATTGTCCATAGTCTTTTCATAAATTTTTTTTATTTCAGTGGGGTCAGAGGTAATACCCCCCTTTTCTGATTTTAGTTCTTTGCATCATCTCCCTTTTTATCTTTGTCAGCCTAGTTAAAAGTTTGTCAATTTGGGTGGGCCATGGTGGCTCAGCAGGCAAGAATGCTCTCCTGCCATGCTAAAGGACCCGGGTTTGATTCCCAGTGCCTGCCCATGTAAAAAAAAAAAAAAAAGGTTTGTCAATTTTATTGATCTAATCAAACAGCCAATTATTTTATGCTGGAGAATGATCTAAATGCAATTGAGAAGACTGTGTATTCTGTTGTTATGTGAGATGTTCTATATATATTTGTTAGGCCTAGTTGTTTTAGAGTATTGTTCAAGTCTCATATTTCTTTATTGATCTTCTATCCATTATTGAAAGTGGCATGTTAAAGTCTCCTACATTATTGTAGAACTGTTAAATTACCTCTTCAAATCTGTCCATTTTTTTTTCACTTGTTAATTGTTAAAGATAACATATATACAAAAAAGCAATAAATTTCAAAGCACACTGCAACAATTAGTTATAGAACAGATTTCAGAGTTTGGTATGGGTTACATTTCCACAATTTTAGGTTATCCCTTCTAGCTGCTCCAAAACATTGGAGATAAAAAGAAATATCACTATAATGATTCAGCAGCCATACTCATTTGTTAAATCCTACCTTCTCTGTTATTACTCCACCTTCTCTACGTCTGTCAATTTTTGCTTCATATATTTTTTCACTCTGCTGTTAAATGCCTATATATTTATAATTTATGTATTTTCTTGTTAAACTCTTTTTATCAGTATATAATGACTGCCTTTGTCCCTTATAACTTATTTTATTTAAAGTTCATTTATCTGATATAAGTATATCTACCCCTGCTCTCTTTTGGTTACTACATCCATGGTATATATTTTTTCCATCCCTTCACTTTCAATCTACTTATATCTTTGTATTTAAGCTGTGTCTTGCAGACAGCATATTTTTGGGTATGCTTTTTTTTTTTTTAAATCAATTTTGCCAATCTCTTTGTCTTTTGACTGAAGAGTTAATCCATTTACATTTGAAATCCCTACTATCTTCTCTTTTCTATCTGGATATATTTTTCATCTATTTTCCTTGTGGCTATCATGGAGTTAAAATTTAACATCCTACATGTATAACAATCACATTTGACTTGATACTAACTTAGCTTTAATAGCATATACATATAATCTTCCTACATCCCTCTTGCCATCTTTCTTTTTTGTACTTATCGCTTATGTCTTTGTACATTGTATATCCAAGACATAGATTTATCATTACTTTTTATGCATTTGCATCTTGGTACCTGTAGGAAGAAGTGCAGTTACATACCAAATAATACTGAGCTATAATATTAGTGTTTATAAGTACCTAAATGGCTAATTTACCACAGGTCCTTATTTCTTTATGCTGCTTTGAAACAGTGTCTATTATCTTTTCCTTTCAATCTCTTGTAGGGTTGGTCTAATAGTGATGAACTCCATAAGCCTTTGTTTATCTGTGAATGCCTCAATTTCTCCCTTATTTTTGAAAAAGTCTCACTGGATGTAATATTCTTGGTTGACCATACTTTACTTTTAGCATGGTAAGGATTTCAACCTACCACCTTCTGGCCTCCATGGTTTTTGATGAGAAATCAGCACTCAATCTAATTGGGAATCACTTGTATATAATATATTGCTTTTCTCTTGCAGCTTTAAGAACTCTCTCCTAGTCAAGAATTTGATCAAGATATGATGGGATATATTAATCTTCATTTTTATCCTCTTTGGTGTTCACCTGGCTTCTTGGATGTGTATATTCATATATTTTGCTAAGTTTTGGAAATTCTTTGTCATTATTTCCCTGAATATTCCTTCTGCCTCTTTCTCTTTCTCTTTCTCTTCTCTTCTGTAACTTCCATAATGTGTACATTGGTGCACTTCATGGTGTTCCAGAGGTGATTTAGGCTATTTTTACTTGTTATAATTCTTTTTTCTTTCTGTGCTCAGTCTGACTCATTTTGTGTCTTGCTTTGAGTTCACTAACTCTTTCTTTTGCCATCTTCAATTTGTTGTTGAAACCTCCTGAAAATTTTTCATTTCAGTTATTGTGACCTTCAGCTCCAGTAGTTCTGTTTAGTTCCTATATAAATTTTCTTTTTATTAAGATTCTCATTTTATTTATTCATTCTTCTGTTGCTATCCTTTAGTTCTTTCCTCGTATTTTCTTTCATAAACTTTAACATTGCTAAGATCATTTTTCAAAAGCTTTGTTCTTTATCTCCATATTTTGATCTTCTTTGTATTTTCTGGATTTTTATCCTCTTTTAGATGGACCAATATTTCCTGTTTCTTTGTTTGTCTTGTATTTCTTTGTTGCACATTGTACATTTTAATGTTTTAAAATGTTAACTTTCAGATTTATTCCCTTAGAATATACCAGATGTTCTGTTTCTTATACATAAAAAATGTAATTTGAATGTCCCAGGTGTCACCAACCTGTCAGTATAAGTGTTATCTCATTAGCTGTTAATGCATAAATTATAATTTAATCATATCTGAATGGTTACAAGACTTCATGTTTTCCTCAGGGTCTTCCCCAGTTATTTTGGAGTCTCCAGAATATGCATCAAATGGCTGTAGACACAATTCACTCATATCATCCACTTTGTCTCCTCATTGAAAGTCTGGTGCCCATTGGTTATTTAGGAGTGATACCTTCCTCTGCAATATACTCCATAGGTACATCACTTTATCAAGTGCCCCACCTCTCCTGCTTTTCTGGTCACAGCAGCTCTCTACTGGTAGCATCTATGAGACTGAGGGGCACCAGGCTGCCCTTAGCTCTGTGTTAGAGCAGAGCTAAGGGCATACTGGTTCAATAATCCACCCTGGACTGTGTTTTCTCATTTGGGACATAAGAATACATTTTACCCCAAATCTCACAGAATTATTCATGAATAGTTCCTTCTGATCAAGGGCATAACCTCTCTTTACACAAGACCTCAAATCCAGGCTATTACTTAGGAGAATGAGAGGTCATCAGGGAAAATTGCCACCTCGATTTTCCTCTTTGCTCTCTCTCCTAGGACCTGTGCAATAAATAAAGAAGAAAAAAGAAAAGAGAAAAAATAATTTAAAAAAAATGTTCCTCTTATTTTCTACCATGCAAATGGTTACATGCTTGCAATAGAAACAGTTTCTATTTCAGAGAAAGAAAGAAAAATTATCCTACATTTTAGAATTATTTATTTCAGTTTAAATATCTGAATCTTCAAAGCTTCCTTATAAAGATCAAAGTTTTGGTAAAACTTTGGGGTAAAATGCATTCAGACGTCAATGTGTTCCAAGGTCTGTAGCTCAGTTAAACTTTTAGATAAATATTTGACTGAGTTGTTTCACCAAAATATAACCTATTATTTCAGTATATGTAAAAAAAAAACATAAAATGCTATGACATTACTGAGCAGTGCCTCATTTTTCCATGTTGGCAGATGAGGATAACAGTTTCTGAATGAATTTTCTAACTTAAAGATTCAGTGGGTCAATTGAAAGGGGATATGGCATGTATGGGTTTTTCCTTTTTCCTTTGTATTTCTTTTGGTGGAGTGATGCAAATGTTCTAAGAAATGACCATGGTGGTGAATTAACAACTATGTGATGATATTGTGAGTCACTGATTATATACAAAGAATGGAATGTTCATATGTTAAGAATGTTCGTGTTTGGCTCACGCCCCACCAGCCAGCCCGCCCTCCTCTCCCTCTTTGTCCGCCGGCCCGGCGCGGCGCTCACGCCCCGCCAGCCAGCCCGCCCTCCTCTCCCTCTTTGTCCGCCGGCCCGGCGCGGTGCTCACGCCCCGCCAGCCAGCCTGCCCTCCTCTCCCTCTTCCCCCTTCTGCTCCGGCGGCGCTCCATCCGCCAACTTATCCTTCCCTTTCTCCTCCTGCTCCAGCGGCTCTCCAACCACCACCATGCCCTCTTCCGCCTTCACTGGCTCCTCCGCCACCGGCCTCGACAGCCTTGCCACCCTCACCTTTCCTCCTCCAGAACAGCTACTGGGGGAGTGGAGATGATACAGAGCAGCTCCCGGAGCCACAACGGAGATCAAAGGGACGGCGTACCCCATCCTGGAATGGCTGACTGTCTGGGAGAACCAGCTCCGGTGAGATCGCCGAGGGGCGCGGGCTTTCCCAGGCGGGACGGCAAGCGGCCGGAGTTCTTCTCTTCCTCCTTCCCAGGCCTGCTGGCAGAATTGGGCAGGCGGTCCCCTCGGGCAGCGGCGGCTGGCGCCCCCACCACACGAGGCCCCCCGGACCAACTGAGAGAGTTGGGTCAGAAATCCCCAGACCGTGGAGAATGGTGACCGGGGGGTCCCTTCCAAACATGTGACTCCCCGGTCCGGCTGGGAACAGTGCACTCTCCCGGGCTGCGGCAGCTGGCGCCCTCCTGCCACGTTTGGCACCCTGGGCCGACTAGGAAATTCAGTCGGGCGCTCTCCCAGGCTGTGGTGGCCAGCAACCCTCCCCGCGTTCGGACCCCTGGGCCGGCTGGCACTCTTCTAAGATGCTTCGGCTGCCGAACCTCCCCTAGGGCGAGAGTTTTCCAGAGTTAAAGGACCCACAGCAACTATTACTGGTGGAACCCGTAGACAAACGTGCGCCACGAGCGCCACCTACTGGGCAGGATAAGAAAAACAGAACCCAGAGATTTCACAGAAAAATCTTTCAACCTGTGGGGTCCAACACCCAGGGAAATCTGACTAAATGCCCAGACACCAGCAGAAGATAACAGATCACGCTCAGAAAATTGAAAATATGGCCCAGTCAAAGGAACAAACCAATAGTTCAAATGAGATACAGGAGCTGAGACAACTAATGCTGAATATACGAACAGAAATGGAAAACCTCTTCAAAAACGAAATCGATAAATTGAGGGAGGACATGAAGAAGACATGGGCTGAACAAAAAGAAGAAATAGAAAAACTGAAAAAACAAATCACAGAGCTTATGGAAGTGAAGGATAAAGTAGAAAAGATGGAAAAAACAATGGATACCTACAATGATAGATTTAAAGAGACAGAAGATAGAATTAGTGATTTGGAGGATGGAACATCTGAATTCCAAAAACAAACAGAAACTATCGGGAAAAGAATGGAAAAATTTGAAGAGGGTATCAGGGAACTCAAGGACAATATGAACCACACAAATATACGTGTTGTGGGTGTCCCAGAAGGAGAAGAGAAGGGAAAAGGAGGAGAAAAACTAATGGAAGAAATTATCACTGAAAATTTCCCAACTCTTATGAAAGACCTAAAATTACAGATCCAAGAAGTGCAGCGCACCCCAAAGAGATTAGACCCAAATAGACATTCCCCAAGACACTTATTAGTTAGAATGTCAGAGGTCAAAGAGAAAGAGAGGATCTTGAAAGCAGCGAGAGAGAAGCAATCCATCACATACAAGGGAAACCCAATAAGACTATGTGTAGATTTCTCAGCAGAAACCATGGAAGCTAGAAGAGAGTGGGATGATATATTTAAGTTACTAAAAGAGAAAAACTGCCAACCAAGACTCCTATATCCAGCAAAATTGTCCTTCAAAAATGAGGGAGAAATTAAAACATTCTCAGACAAAAAGTCACTGAGAGAATTTGTGACCAAGAGACCAGCTCTGCAAGAAATACTAAAGGGAGCACTAGAGTCAGATACAAAAAGACAGAAGAGAGAGGTATGGAGAAGAGTGTAGAAAGAAGGAAAGTCAGATATGATATATATAATACAAAAGGCAAAATGGTAGAGGAAAATATTACCCAAACAGTAATAACTCTAAATGTTAATGGACTGAATTCCCCAATCAAAAGACATAGACTGGCAGAATGGATTAAAAAACAGGATCCTTCTATATGCTGTCTACAGGAAACACATCTTAGACCCAAAGATAAATATAGGTTGAAAGTGAAAGGTTGGAAAAAGATATTTCATGCAAATAACAACCAGAAAAGAGCAGGAGTGGCTATACTAACATCCAACAAATTAGACTTCAAATGTAAAACAGTTAAAAGAGACAAAGAAGGACACTATATACTAATAAAAGGAACAATTAAACAAGAAGACATAACAATCATAAATATTTATGCACCGAACCAGAATGCCCCAAAATACGTGAGGAATACACTGCAAACACTGAAAAGGGAAATAGACACATATACCATAATAGTTGGAGACTTCAATTCACCACTCTCATCAATGGACAGAACATCTAGACAGAGGATCAATAAAGAAATAGAGAATCTGAATATTACTATAAATGAGCTAGACTTAACAGACATCTATAGGACATTACATCCCACAACAGCAGGATACACCTTTTTTTCAAGTGCTCATGGATCATTCTCAAAGATAGACCATATGCTGGGTCACAAAGCAAGTCTTAAAAAATTTAAAAAGATTGAAATTATACACAACACTTTCTCAGATCATAAAAGAATGAAGTTGGAAATCAATAATAGGCAGAGTGCCAGAAAATTCACAAATACATGGAGGCTCAATAACATACTCTTAAACAACCAGTGGGTCAAAGAAGAAATTGCAAGAGAAATTAGTAAATACCTAGAGGTGAATGAAAATGAAAACACAACATATCAAAACTTATGGGACACAGCAAAGGCAGTGCTAAGAGGCAAATTTATTGCCCTAAATGCCTTTATCAGAAAAGAAGAAAAGGCAAAAATGCAGGAATTAACTGTCCACTTGGAAGAACTGGAGAAAGAACAGCAAACTAATCCCAAAGCAAGCAAAAGGAAAGAAATAACAAAGATTAGAGCAGAAATAAATGAAATTGAAAACATGAAAACAATAGAGAAAATCAATAAGACCAGAAGTTGGTTCTATGAGAAAATCAATAAGATTGATGGGCCCTTAGCAAGATTGACAAAAAGAAGAAGAGAGAGGATGCAAATAAATAAGATCAGAAATGGAAGAGGAGACATAACTACTGACCCCACAGAAATAAAGGAGGTAATAACAGGATACTATGAACAACTTTACACTAATAAATACAACAATTTAGATGAAATGGACGGGTTCCTGGAAAGACATGAACAACCAACTTTGACTCAGGATGTCATCAACATACCAATCACAGGTAAAGAAATTGAATTAGTCATTCAAAAGCTTCCTAAAAAGAAAAGTCCAGGACCAGACGGCTTCACATGTGAATTCTATCAAACATTCCAGAAAGAATTAGTACCAACTCTCCTCAAACTCTTCAAAAAAATCGAAGTGGAGGGAAAACTACCTAATTCATTTTACGAAGCCAACATCACCCTCATACCAAAACCAGGCAAAGATATTACAAAAAAAGAAAACTACAGACCAATCTCTCTAGTGAATACAGATGCAAAAATCCTCAATAAAATTCTAGCAAATCGTATCCAACAACACATTAAAAGAATTATACATCATGACCAAGTAGGATTCATCCCAGGTATGCAAGGATGGTTCAACATAAGAAAATCAATTAATGGAATACACCATATCAACAAATCAAAGCAGAAAAATCACATGATCATCTCAATTGATGCAGAGAAGGCATTTGACAAGATTCAACATCCTTTCCTGTTGAAAACACTTCAAAAGATAGGAATACAAGGGAACTTCCTTAAAATGATAGAGGGAATATATGAAAAACCCACAGCTAATATCATCCTCAATGGGGAAAAATTGAAAACTTTCCCCCTAAGATCAGGAACAAGACAAGGATGTCCACTATCACCACTATTATTCAACATTGTGTTGGAGGTTCTAGGCAGAGCAATTAGACAAGAAAAAGAAATACAAGGCATCAAAATTGGAAAGGAAGAAGTAAAACTATCACTGTTTGCAGACGATATGATACTATACGTCGAAAACCCAGAAAAATCCACAACAAAACTACTAGAGCTAATAAATGAGTACAGCAAAGTAGCAGGTTACAAGATCAACATTCAAAAATCTGTAGCATTTTTATACACTAGTAATGAACAAGCGGAGGGGGAAATCAAGAAATGAATCCCATTTACAATTGCAACTAAAAGAATAAAATACCTAGGAATAAATTTAACTAAAGAGACAAAAAACCTATATAAAGAAAACTACAAAAAACTGCTAAAAGAAATCACAGAAGACCTAAATAGATGGAAGGGCATACCGTGTTCATGGATTGGAAGACTAAATATAGTTAAGATGTCAATCCTACCTAAATTGATTTACAGATTCAATGCAATACCAATCAAAATCCCAACAACTTATTTTTCAGAAATAGAAAAACCAATAAGCAAATTTATCTGGAAGGGCAGGGTGTCCCAAATTGCAAAAAACATCTTGAGGAAAAAAAACGAAGCTGGAGGTCTCGCGCTGCTGGACTTTAAGACATATTATGAAGCCACAGTGGTCAAAACAGCATGGTATTGGCATAAAGATAGATATATCGACCAATGGAATCGAATAGAGTGCTCAGATATAGACCCTCTCATCTATGGACATTTGATCTTTGATAAGGCAGTCAAGCCAACTCACCTGGGACAGAACAGTCTCTTCAATAAATGGTGCCTAGAGAACTGGATATTCATATGCAAAAGAATGAAAGAAGACCCATATCTCACACCCTATACAAAAGTTAATTCAAACTGGATCAAAGATCTAAACATTAGGTCTAAGACTATAAAACAGTTAGAGGAAAATGTAGGGAGATATCTTACGAAACTTACAATTGGAGGCGGTTTTATGGACCTTAAACCTAAAGCAAGAGCACTGAAGAAGGAAATAAATAAATGGGAGCTCCTCAAAATTAAACACTTTTGTGCATCAAAGAACTTCATCAAGAAAGTAGAAAGACAGCCTACACAATGGGAGATAATATTTGGAAATGACATATCAGATAAAGGTCTAGTATCCAGAATTTATAAAGAGATTGTTCAACTCAACAACAAAAAGACAGCCAACCCAATTACAAAATGGGAAAAAGACTTGAACAGACACCTACCAGAAGAGAAAATACAAATGGCCAATAGGCACATGAAGAGATGCTCAATGTCCCTGGCCATTAGAGAAATGCAAATCAAAACCACAATGAGATATCATCTCACACCCACCAGAATGGCCATTATCAACAAAACAGAAAATGACAAGTGCTGGAGAGGATGCGGAGAAAGAGGCACACTTATCCACTGTTGGTGGGAATGTCAAATGGTGCAACCACTGTGGAAGGCAGTTTGGCGGTTCCTCAAAAAGCTGAATATAGAATTGCCATACAACCCAGCAATACCATTGCTGGGAATCTACTCAAAGGACGTAAGGGCAAAGACACAAACGGACATTTGCACACCAATGTTTATAGCAGCGTTATTTACAATTGCAAAGAGATGGAAACAGCCGAAATCTCCATCAACAGAAGAGTGGCTAAACAAACTGTGGTATATACATACGATGGAATACTATGCAGCTTTAAGACAGGATAAACTTATGAAGCATGTAATAACATGGATGGACCTAGAGAACATTATGCTGAGTGAGTCTAGCCAAAAACTAAAGGACAAATACTGTATGGTTCCACTGATGTGAACGGACGTTCAAGAATAAACTTGGAATATGTCATTGGTAACAGAGTCCAGCAGGAGGTAGAAACAGGGTAAGATAATGGGTAATTGGAGCTGAAGAGATAAAGACTGTGCAACAGGTCTAGATACAAAAACTCAAAAATGGACAGCACAATAATACCTAATTGTAAAGTAATCATGTTAAAACACTGAATGAAGCTGCATCTGAGCTATAAAAAAAAAAAAATTAAAAATTTTGTGCATCAAAGGACTCCACCATGAAAGTCAAAAGACAACCTACAAATGGGAGAACATATTAGGAAATCACATATCTGATAAGGGTTTCATATCCAGAATATATAAAGAAGTCCTGCAACTCTTCAGCAAAAAGGCAACTCAGTAAAAAATAGGTAAAGGACTTGAATAGATATTTCTCCAAAGAAGATAAACAAATGGCCAGTTAGCCCATGAAAAGATACTCAACATCTTGAGCCATTCAGGAAAGGCACATCAAAACTACGAGATACCATTTCACACCCTGTAGGATGGCTGCAGTTAATACAATGGAAAAGAACAAGTGTTGGAAAGAATTGGAGAAATAAAGTAACACTGTTCATTGGTGGTAGGAATATAAAATGGTGCAACTGCTGTGGTTAACTGTTTGGCAGTTCCTCAGGAAGCTAAGTATAGAATTACCGTATGACCCAGAAATTGTGCTTCTGGATAAATACCCAAAATAACTGAAAGCAGAGACCTGAAAAGATTAGTGCACACTGATGTTCAGAACAGGATTATTCACGATTGTCAAAAGATGGAAGCAACTGAAGTTTGTCCATCAACAAATGAATGGATAAACAAATCGTGGTATCTGCGTGCAGTGGAGTATTACTCAGCAATGAAAGGGAATGAAATCCTGATGCATACAGCACGGACGAACCTTGCTAGAATAAGCCAAACACAAATGGACCAATATTGTACGATTTCACTCATAGGAAATAATTAGAAGTGTAAAGTCGGAAACTAGAATACAGTTTATGAGGGGCTGGGTGGGGGTAAGGAATGGGGAGTTAACGTCTCATCGCCTCGTTGGTTCAGAGTTTCTGTTTGTGGTGGTGTGAAAGTTCTGGTAATCATTAGCGCTCATGGTAGCACAACACTGAATGTAATTAACGCCACTGAATTATATATTTGAATGTGGTTAATAGGAGGGAATTTTGAGCTGTGTATTTGTTAACATTTTAAAAACAATGAAAAAAGTAAAACAAACATGGGACTGTTCAATAAGTATGGACCGTAGTTCCTAATACAATTAAAATGTTACAGTCATTTCATCAGTTGTAACAAAGTTACCACACTAATGCAAAGCATAAATAATAGGGAACACTGTGTGAAGGAGGTGTATACCTGGACACTGAACTTTCTGAATAACTTTTCTGTAAACTTTCAAGTTCTTTATAAAAAAAAATGTATAATAATAAGAAAACTACCAAACAAACAAACAAACAAAAAAGAATGTTCGTGTTTGTATGTTGTTATTTTTTGTCAATAAAAAAATATGGATTAAAAATAAATAAATAATAGGGGGAATAAACATTAAAATAAATTGAGTAGACTGAAATATTAGTGATCAATGAAAGGGAGTGGTAAGGGGTATAGAAAAAAATAGGAGGAACAAAGGCTAAATACATTGAGTAGATGGAAATACTAGTGGTCAATGAGAGGAAGGGGTAAGGGGTATAATACGTATGAATTTTTTCCTTTTTTCTTTTTATTTCTTTTTCTGGAGTGATGCAAATGTTCTTAAAAATGATCATGGTGATGAATATACAACTATTTGATGATGTTTTGAGCCACTGATTGTACACTATGTGCAGAATGTTTATATGTTAAGAATGTTTATGTTTGTATATTGTTTTGGTTTGATAATAAAAAGTTTTTTAGAAAGTCCAAATTAAGGCACCAACAAGAGATTACCTTCACGCAAGAAAGGCTGATGTTGTCAGGAACAATTCTGCCAGCTGGGAAGTCACGTGGTTGGTATCTGCTGGTCTTTGTTCCTGGTTCCGTTGCTTCCAGCTTCTGATGTCACTGGTTTCCTCTGTAAGCATCTGTGGGACTTCACTTAGCTCCTCTGGGTTCTGGCTTGCATACATTTCATGAGAAGGCATATGGTGATGTCTGCTGGGCTCTACCCATGTCTAGGAATCTGTTCTCTCTGCACTCCAAGCATCTCCAAACATCTATGACTCTTTCAATTCTGAAGCAGCTGTTCTCCAAGGGTGTGTATCTTCATGCATCTCTGTTGTTTGTGAGCCTTCTTCAAAATGCTTCTTCTTTTAAAGGACTCCAGTAAGCTAACCAAGACCCACTGTGAGTGGGTGGAGTCACATCTCCATCTAACCAAAACATACCCACAAAACCATACTTACCATTGGGCGTGCCACATCTTCCTGGAGATAAGTGAATCATGATTAAAGGACCTGACTTTTCTGGGGTATACTACACTTTCAAATGGGCACAGCTGGTATCTTCAAAGGTCCTACTTACAAATGTGTTCACACCCACAGGACCAGGTTTGGGACCTAAACATACCTTTTGTGGAGCACGTGATTCAATCCCCAACAGACTTAGAGACAACAAGACTGACAGGATATAAAGAGGGACATATCACAAAGATAAAAAAGAAAAGTCATCAGTGTGCATGTAAAACAGCCTCAACATACATGAAGCAAAGATTGACAGTATGAGAAAGACAAAGAGACTATTCCATGATCATGAGATCATATTAGAAGATTTTAATACTCTTCTATTAGCAATTGATAGAGTAGTTAGACAAAAAGAAATCAGTAAATTTGTAGAAGATTTGAACAACCAGATACAAGATGAATATACAAAATCAATCATTTTTTAATGGTTTTATTCTTTAGTGAATCATCCACCTGTGGTTATTCAAGCCAATTGTATTTTACATTCTAGCAATAAATAATTAGGAAATGGAAATTTAAAACTTCATCAATAATAGCACCAAAAAAAAGAAAAAAAGAAAGAAAAAGAAGAACATCAATTAGGGATAAGCTTAATAAAAGATGGTCAAGATCTCTAAAACTGAAACCTAAAACATTGCTGAAAGAAATTAATGAAGACTCAATAAAAGACTTATATACCATGTTCATAAATTTAAAGACTCAATATCATTAAAATGTTGTCAAGCACACAATGAAACATTTACAAAAATTGACCATCTGCAAACTCCAAAGGAAAAAAAAAGAAAAGGGTAATCACTTCTGAAGGCTGACTTAGTAGCCTACAACATATAGTGAAGGAAAGACTTCAATAATAAGTGGGAGAAAAAAAATCTGAATGTATCAGGAGAAAAGATAGCAATATGTCAATCAGATCTAGGAAGTAAATGTGCAAATAAAGTTTTCATAAGGAGAAAGCAATTGGTGGGAGGAAGAACAATTACTGGGGTGATAGAAAAGAATTAATCAAGATAAGTCTTCAATTAATCAATTAATCAAGATGAGTCTACAAGTTGAAAGCATATACCAAGTTCCACAGTTTCATCAGGAGTGAAAAGAGAAGACGCAAAAATAGGTATATTCTGGAAAAATTCCTAAACTTTAGCAAGATAAAGAAAAAAAACATCTTACATGATTCCAGACTGAAAATTACAAAGAGTTATAAAGGACACTGCACTACTTAACAGCAACATATGAAGTTGGAATATAGAATAATATCCTCAAACTGCCAAAAGAAAGGTATGAAAACACTGCCAAGGCAGAGTTCACATGCCAGAAAACAAACAAACAAACATATTTATAGAAGTGCAAGGATTCTGAGACCACATTACCCATATTCTATCATAAGAATAATGATCAACAAAAAATAAATCAGAAAAGAAACCACAAGACAGAAGATAATATATCTTATATTAAGGTTTTTGATACATTTTGAGTTGATTTTGTATATGGTGTGAAGTTGAGATTCTTTTTTTATTTTTATACTTTTATTTTTTTGCAAATAGGAGATCATCTTTCCAGCACCATTTGTTTAAGAGACTATTTTTCCTGAATTGAGTGGGCTTTGCCACCTTGTCAAAAATTGGTTGGCCATAAATGGGAGGGTGATTTCTGAGCTCTCAATTTGATTCCATTGGTCTATTTGTCCTTGTCCCAGTACCAAGTTGTTTTGATTACTGTGGCTTCGTAATAAGTTTTAAGATGAAGAAGTTGCATCCTCCAACGTCATCCTTCTTTTTCAAGATGGCTTTAGTTTTTTGAGGTCCACTGCCCTTCCAAATAAATATTAAGATTGGTCTTTCCATTTCTGCAGAGAAGTCGTTAGAATTTTGATTGAGATTGCATTGAATCTATAAATTACTCTGGGTAGGATTGACATTTTAACAATGCTTAGACTTCCAGTCCATGAACATGGAATATGCTTTCATTTATATAGATCTTATTTATTTTGGCAATGTTTTGTAGTTTTTTGTGTACAAGTGCTTTAAGTCCTTGGTTTGATTTATTGCTAGATATCTCATTCTTTACGTTGCTTTTGTGAATGGAATTTTTTTTCATTTCTTCTTCCAATTGTTCATTGCCTGAATATAGGAACACTGCTGATTTGGGGGTATTGATCTTATATCCTGCCACTTTGCTGAATTCAACTATTAGCTCTAAGAGCTTTCTTGTGGGTTTTTTGTATATAGGATCATATCACCTGAAAATTAGGAAAATATTACATCTTCCTGTCCAATTTGGATGCATTTTATTTCTTTTTTCTTTCCTAATTGCTCTGGAAAGGATTTCCAGTACAATGTCAAATAACAGTGATAACAGTGAGCATCCTTTTCTTGTATCTGCTCTAAGAGGGAAAGTTTTCAGTCTTTAACCATTAGTAGGATGTTAGCTGTGGTCTTTTCATATATATGCCTTTAACCATTTTGAGGACGTTTCCTTCTATTCCTACTGCTCTAAGTTTTTTATGCAGAAAGAGTGCTGTATTTTGTCAAATGCATTTTTTGAATCAGTTGAAATATTCATGTCACTATTTTCCCCTTTATTTTTTTTACCGTAGTGTACTACATTAATTGATTTTCTTATGTTGAACCTATCTTGCATACCTGGATAAATTCCACTTGATTTTGTTATATAATATTTTAAATATGTTTTTGGATTTCATTTTCTAGTGTCTTGTTGAAGATTTTTGCATCTATATTTATAAGAGATATCGGTCTGCAGTTTTCCCTTCTTATGGTATCTTTATCTATTTTTGTAATGAGGGTGATCTTGGCTTAATAGAAAGAGATAGGGAGTGTTCCTGCCTCTTCAATAATTTGGAAGAGATTTGAGCAGATTTTGAGCTAATGCTTCTTAGAATGTTTGGTAGAACTCGCCTGTGAAGTTTTCTGGTCCTGGGCTTTTTTTCTCGAGAGGTTTTTGATTATTGATTCAATCTCTTTACTGGTATTTGGTTTGTTGAGATTTTCTACTTCTTCGAGTCATCATAGGTAGTTTTTATATTTCTAAGAATTTGTGCATTTCATCCAGGCTCTCTAACTTATTGGCATACAGTCAGTTGTCCATGGTCTCGTCTTATAAACCTTTCTATTCAGTAGGGTCAGGAGTAATGTACACTTGTTTGATTTCTGATTGTATTCATTTGTATCCTGTTTATTTTTACTTTTTCAGTCTAGCTAAATGTTTGGCTTTTTTTTTTTTTTTGGTCTTTTCAAAGAATTAACTCTTGGTTTTGCTGATTCTCAATATTATTCTTGTGTTTCTATTTCATTTACATCTGCTCTAATCTTTGTCATTTTCCTTTCTTTGGGTTGAGTTTGATCTTCTTTTTCTAGTTCTCACAATTTTGAGGTTAGGTCTCTGATTTGGAGTCTTTTCCTATCAACACTGCATTTGCTGCATCCCACAGGTTTTGGTATGTTTTATTTTCATTTTCATTCACCTCAAGATATTATCTAATTTCAATTCTGATTTCCTCCTTAATCCATTGGTTGTTTAAGAGTATATTATTTAATTTCCAGATATTTGTGATTTTTTTCACTTTCTCCCTCTGTTGTTGATGTCTAGCTTCATTCCTTTGTCGCTGGAGAATATACGTTGTATAATTTCAATATTTTTGCATTTATTCAGACTTCTTTTGTGATCCAAAATATCGTCTATCTTGTAAATATGCACTCAAGAAGAATGTGTATTTTGTTGCTGTTGGGTAAGGTGTTCAATATGTCTTTTAGGTCTAGTTGGTTTAGAATATTGTTCAAGTCTTCTATTTCTATATTGATCTTCTGACTAGATGTTAGAAAACTTTATTGAGAGTGGTTGTTGTTAAAGTCTCCTACTATTTATGTAGAACTGTTAATTTCTTCCTTCAAATTACCAGTATTTGCTTCATATATTTTGGGGCTCCGTTTTGGCATGCATGTATATTTATAATTGTTACACATTCTTGTTGTATGGTCCCATTTAAATGACCATCTTTGTCCCTGTTTTTTTTACTTAAAGTCTATTTAATCTGATATTAATATAGCCACCCTCAGTTCTTTTATTGGTTACTACTTGTACAGTATATATTTTTCCATCCTTTCACTCTCAACTAACTTGTATCTTTGACTTAAAGGTGAGTCTCTTCTATATTTTATATTTTTTTATTTAAGAAAACAAAGAATGTACTTAGAACCACCAAAATATGGGTATCTTAGTTAGCTTAACCATAGGCATATTTAAAGAAAGTATCCATATAATCATTGTGAAGCCTGTGTTTGCACAGTGACATATACAGAAAGCATATAGTTGGATCTGCTTTTTTATCTATTTTGCTAATCTCTGCCTTTTGACTGGAGCGTTTAATTCATTTACATTTAAAGTCACAACAGATGATAGAGGATTTTCTTCTGATTCTTATACCTTTTTTGTCCTTCACTTTTGTTAAAGGTGTCTATTTATTTGCTTTTCTGTGTTTTACCATATTGAATATTTTCTCATTTCTATCTGGATACATTTTTCATCTATTTTCCTTGTCATGACCATGGGATTAAAATTTAACTTCCTACACATATAACATCACATGGTTTGATACCAACTTAACTTCAACAGCATGCATATATATTTTCCCTATATTCCTTTGTCCCCCAAACACTTTTTTGCATTTGCTACCACTTATATCTGCTCACTGTATGACAAAACCATAGTTTATCATTAATTTTTATTCTTTTGCATTTTAACACCTGTTGGAAGTAAGAAGAATAGTTACATACCAAACAATAGAATACAATAATACTGGCATTTATAATTTTCCAAGTGGTTAATCTTATCACAGGTCTTTAGTTCCTAATGCTTCTTTGAACCACTGTTTGGTGTCCTTTCCTTTCAGTCTGAATAACTCCCTTTAGCATTGCTTGTAAGGCTCATCTAATGGTAATGAACTCCCTGAGATATTGCTTATTTGAGAATGTCTTAACCTCACTCTCATTTTTGAGACTCTCACTGGATATAAAAGTATTAAGTGGCAGTTAAGTTTTCCTTTCCTTCAGCATTTTAAGTATCTCAACCCATGACCCCATTGCTTCTGATAAGAAATTGGTACTCAATCTAATTGGGACTCTCTTGTATGTAACATGTTGCTTTTCTCTTGCAGGTTTTAGAACACTCTCCTTGCCCTTTGCATTTGACAGGTGTATTTATCTTCATGTTTATTCTTTTTGCTGTTCTTGAAGCTTCTTGGATGTGCATATTCACATCTTTTGCTAAGGTGGGAAGTTCTCTCTTATTTCTTTGACTATTCCTTCTTCCCCCTTCTCTCTTTATTTTCCTTCTGAGACTCCAAAAAATGTGTATATTGGTGCACTTGATGGTGTCCCATGGCTGTCTTAAGCTATTTTCACTTTTAATAGTCCCTATTTTCTTTCTTCTCTTCATCAGTCTGACTCATTTTAAAGGACTTGTCTTTAATCCACTGACTCTTTCTTCTTCCAGCTCCAATTTGCTCTTGAAAACCACTTGGGCATTTTTCATTTCAGTTATTGTTGACTTCAACTCCAGCAGTTTTGCTGTATTCTGTTTTCAAATTGTATTTCTTTACTAAGATTCTCACATAGTTCATGCATCGCTTTTCTAATATCCTTTAATTCTTTCTCTGTACCTTCCTCTATCTCCTTGAGCATTTTTAGGATCATTTTAAGGGCTTTTGTTGTTGTTATTGCTGTTATAGCCACATTCTTGCTTTCTTCACTGATGTTTCTGTATTTTTATCCTCTTCACTCGGATGGGCCATCATTTCCTGTTTCTTTGCTTGGTTTGCATTATTTGGTGGCACACTGACTGTATACTTTAACACTTTAAAATGTTAACTCTGTGATTTACTCCCTCGGATGTCTGTTTCTTGATATTGTAACCAGCTGGTTTAAGACAGATTTTCTTGAGCTTCAGCCTTCCTCTATGGAATGTCTGCCCAAGGCAAACACAGTATGCACGGTTTTCCCTATCTTCGTGGGCCTCTGTCTTGTCCTGGGCTGTTGCTTGTTAGTTGTTTTGAAATTCTGTTTACAGGAGTTTAGTTATCACCTCTGTTTCCCAGGGAAGATCTCCCTCTTCTGGGTACTTGATGCCAGCAGGCCTGTGTCCCACATGGTCTGCCTCTATGGGCTTTCACACTCTTTTCATTGTCTCACCTGCCTTTGCCTGAAGAGCAAATTCTGGGAGGAAGTTCACCCCAGAGGGGGCTTTCCCAAGTCATTCTTTCCAGCCAATATAGGGCACGGGGCCTACGAAGGGAGCACAGTCTTGCTTCAAAGTGCCCTGGGGAGGGGATCCGGAAGGGCTCCAAAAGCTTCTCCAATGAGTTTTCAAAGCTGAGCTTTTCTGGCCTGCCGAGCAAGTGAAGCCCTTCAGCTAACTCTTTTCTGTAGTCCTGAGGAAGGGCTGCATCTTTAAATCTCTGCTGCTTCTGCCTCTACTCAGGGAGGGGTGAAGCCATGGCTGATATCACCTTGTCCAGGGCTGGTTGAAACAACAGCTGCCCTCAGTGCCAGGAACCAATAATCCGTATTCAGTAATCGACAGCTAGGAAGAGTGATTGATTGTGCCTACCCTGTTCTTGGGGAAGAGGATTTTTATGTTCCTTTACGTCACCAGCAGCTAGTCAGGGATGGGGGCCCCTGCCATAAGAGTGGGGGATGGGCAAGGGTAGCCACAGCACAAAGAGCAATTTACAATTCTTTACTGTAATTTATCTCCTTCTTCCTCCTGCTCTTGCCTGGATGTTGTACAGTGTTCTTCTGGCCTCTGCAGTTTCGAAATAGTTGTTTCAGATAGTTTCTGCCCATTTAATAGCTGTTTTTATGGGAGGACCAAGTCCTGGAGCTCCCTAATCTGCTGTCTTCCCCAGAAGTGTCCAGTCGATTTGAAAATACATGTTTATGGAAATGCTTTCAATACATAGTTAATGATGAATGTGAAGGATTAATATCTGGAACAAAACTTTATCATCTTAATATACTTTTATTTTCCTGTTGTTTCCTATACATTTCTTGATTGCTGAATGTTATGTTCTAGTACCCAGACTGATTCAGCAGCCAACAACATGGAGGCAAGTCCTTCCACTAGCATAAAGGTGATTGTTAACATTTTTTAGCAATGAAGTATTTTTTAATTAAGGTATGCACAATTTTTACCAGACACAATGCAATTGCACACTTAAAGACTAATGTATAGTCTTCATGTGACTCACTTTACTGCTGTTTTAATATCTTAGGCTGCTGAAAGTGGATATCATAAAATGAACTGGATTTTAACAATGGGAATTTATTAATTTACTGTTTGAGGCCATGAGAAAGTCCAAATCAAGGCATCATCAAGGAGGTGCTTTCTTTCTGAAGACCAGCTGCCGCCAATCCTTGACTCCTGCCACATGACAAGACACATGGCAGCATCTGCTAGTCTGTCCCTTTTCTTCTAAGTTTTGTTGCTTTCAGCTTCTTGCTTCCATGGTGCCCTTTCTTTCTCTGTATCCATTCATTTATAAATCTTCCAGTAAGAGGATTAGCACCCATCCTGAATGAGGTGGGTCACCCATTAACTGAAGTGGCATAGCAAATGTCCTACTTACAATGGGTCTATACTCATAGGAATAGATTAAATTTAATAACATGATTTTCTAGGTTATGTATAGTTTCTAAACCACGACAACTTGATATTTGCTTTATTGCACTGGTCTGGAACAGAACCTGCAGTATCTCTAAGGTATGTCTGTACTGATGAAATAAATCTGCATTTTAAATTTCAATGCATTTGTCATCAGAAACCACTACAAATAATAATTTCTTGGATGTAAGCTGGGAGCCAGCAGTTTTGAAATTCATTATTTTCAGCACTAGCGGAACCATGCCCCACAGAGAGACTGCACACTAGTTATCATTCTGTTTTACTTTCATTTTAACAATCAGAATAATGCCACTTTTTAATATTTAAACATTGGCTCTGATTAAACAGTTTATTTCTGCTGACTCATAACAGACACTAACTTGCTACTGTCTATTAACTTTCCAATAACAAATTGTTTATAGCAGGTATCTGATTAACATAACTGGTCATTGACAGCTCACTGTTGGCCACATCACAGAGTAGCTTTGCCTGGAAGCAGGGCCAACTCCTCCATCACCACATCTATTTAAATCATAATCTGACTTTGTTCCCCTCAGCTCACTCTTCTGTTGGGTGGCTCACACTTCGTTTGCTACACAAGTGTGTTCTAAATTTACTAGATCATTATAAAAGACTCTCAGTGCAGAAAACTCTTATTTGAATATGCCTGTATAGATAAGTGCCTCAGAATACATGAAAGCTTTTTTCATCTAAATAACCTTATAAAAATATGCAAACTAAATAAATATAGGAGCAACAAGGTGTTCTTTAGGGTCTGGTAAACAGAGGTGGTGCTGTTATGTTCGTATGAGCCAGACCATCCCCAACACCTAAAGAGTGATGCATTTGCAATAGATATACAAGAGCTCCCAAAATCATTTCCCCAGAAAACTAAACAGAAGCCCCATGAACAATAACGTATTCCATGGGTAATACTATAGGATCCCCAGGGGCTTACCTATGGAAGAGCTCTGGAAAGTTCTGAAAGGAGCAGACTTTTTCTAGAGGGTAACTTTCTTTCTTGGTCCCAAGACAACAGATAAGAAGTCGCACTAGTTTACTTTTGTCATCTATAGGCTTATATGGGCATATTGTACATTTAAAAATATGTTTTCCTACTGTACTTAAGAAAAAAGAAGAGAAGATTTTCCTTTTCTCCCTCTTACCTTAGCACTGGCACGTGCTCTTCATTCTGCGACTGCTGTATTTCTCCCACTTTCTATGTTCAAGGTTCTAGTCTATGAAATGGGTCACAGCAGTGGACAAGGCAATAAGGTCCCTGACATATTAGAAATCAACAGGCTAGTGGAGAGACAGGCAATAAACAAATACATGTGTGGTGATAACTTCACATAGTGATAAGGGGCATGAAGGAAAATAAATTATATTAAAAAGGTGGAGCAGGGATAGAGGGCAGAAGATAGTAAGAAGAGGGTGGGATCTTTTAGGAAGGAAAGTAAGGAAAAGCCTTTTAAGCAATTGATAAATGACCAGAGACCTGAGTGAAACTCCAGCAAAGAATGCCATGAGAAGAGAAATTTCTATATCAAAGAAACAGCAAATACAAAGAATTCAGTATATTCATAAAAGTAAATTCATCTGGCTGGAGCGCAGTCAACAAGAAGGAGAGTGTTAGGAGTCAAGATCAGAAAAGTAGGACATCTATCTCTGGTTAGGTGTTTGGATTTTATTTTACATGTGAGAGGAAGGACCTGGAGAATTTTTAATTTTTAAACATTTCATATGTATAAAAATATATTTAAAAAAATTAAATTTCTATGTACCCAGCACCCAACTTAATAAACATTAAAAGAGGACTGAATTTCCTTTATACCCCCAAGCCAACAAAGAAAAGATAAGGTACCCAGAAATAAGTGAAATAAAAAATTAAGAATAACTTTTGGGAGGAATAAATGAACTTCATGAAAATTTAAGAATTAGCTTATTCATAGGTAAAAGTATCTAAAATGAGTTTAATTTTTTACAAATTATCTAGATATTAACTGCATTTGTTTGTATGCTGTATGGTGGGATCACATTTCATTCTTTTTTTCTATGTGAGTATCCCATTATTGCAGCACCGTTTGTTGAATTTTTGTTTGTTTGTTTTGTTTTTTGGGAAGTGCATGGACTGGGAATCAAACCCAGGTCTTCCACATGGCAGGTGAGAATTCTACTACTGAACTACCCTTGCACTCCTATTAGCTGCATTTTAATGGAACAAGAAAGGCTAAGTCTCACATTTCTGCAGAAGTAAAAAGAAGATCTAAAATAAGAAAATCCAAGACAAAAGAAGTGGTGGAACTTTCCCTACTGGTTAAAACAAGTAGGTCAGGCAATGGTGGCACAGTGGCAGAGTTCTTGCCTGCCATGCCAGAGACCCAGGTTCAATTCCCGGAGCCTGTCCATACAAAAAACCCAACAAGAACTGAAGTTATACCAGTTAGGGTATTGGTGCACAGGTAGACTAAGAGAACAAAATGAATAGAATTAAGAATCCAGAATTTAGATAGAAATTTAGTACATGGTTGAAGCAGCATTGATTGAACACTGTTTAATCAAGTGTGCTGGAATGATTGGTTATTCAAAAGGAAAAATAAAACAGCAATACTTTACTCCCAGTACCTACTTGAACAATGTCAGCTGAGGACCTTATGTACTTTCTCAATTGTCTTATCTTACTCTTTCCCATCCCCCTTCCCAGAGTTAATCATTACTAAGAAACTGCCTTCTTACCCATGTCATTATGCATGCATGCACACACACACACACACACACACACACACACACATCTCCCTTAAGCAATATAAAGTATTATTTTGAGTACTGAAAATTTTTATATAAATTATGTCCTTTTGAAATTTTGTCTTTGTTTGTTATAGTTTGCTAGTTGCCAGAATGCAACACACCAGAGATGGATTGGCTTTTAATAAAAGGGGATTTATTTTGTTAGTTCTTCAGAGGAAAGGCAGCTCACTTTCATCTGAGGTTCATTCTTACGTGGGAAGGCTCCGGGTAATCTCTATTGGCCTTCTCTGCAGGCCTCTGGGTTCCAACAACTTTCCTTGGGGTGAATCCTTTCTGCATCCCCAAAGGCCTGGGCTGAGCTGCAAGTGCTGAGATGAGGTATGCCAAGCTGCTCGGGCTATGCTATGTTGCGCTCTCTCATTTAATCACCAGCCAATTAAGTCAAACATTCATTGCAGCAGGCACGCCTCCTAGCCAACTGCAGATGTAATCATCAACAAATGAGGTTCACATACCTTTGGCTCATGTCCACAGCAACAGAACTAGGTGCCTTCACCTGGCCAAGTTGACAACTGAATCTAACTACCGCATTGCTCATTATTATTTTTAAAAAACATTTACCCATGTTGATATGTGTAATGGTAGCTCACCACCTGGATGGTGTTTATTATATATTTATGTTTTATAGGTCTGAAGTTTTTATACGTTTTAAAAAGGACAAAAAATATGGGAAGTGGGATAGATTGAGTTGTATACCCAAGAAAAACTCATGCCATTTATCGTAATTCATTACTAAGAGTATGAACCCATTGTGATAGAACCTTCTGAAAATGTTATTTTTTGTTAAAGTATGGCCAAGTGAAACAGGATGGGTCTTAATCCCATAATTGGAGGCATTATAGAACAAAGCCACGGGAGGACTGGGAAGGTGGAAGTAAAGGAAACCAGTCTGACAAGGGAGAGGACGTCACCACGTGATAGGAAGACCAAGGAACCCAGGGATTGCTGGCCAATGAGAACATATCCTAGACTCCAGGATGAGGCAAGCCTTCTATAGCATCTGAAACTGTGAGACAATAAATTCCCATTATTAAAGCCAGTCCATTATGTGCTGTTTATTTCAGGCGCTTGGAAACTAGACAGGAGGTAAGGAAGAAGAAATGATGAACAGAATCAACATTTTTGAAGAACTGCTTATAAAGGAGAGTAGAGAAGCTAAATGGTGACTGATGAGGGAAGAACCAAAAGATTTTGTGGCGTCTAGAGAGAACGTGTTAGTAAAATGAAAATACTACAGCATATTCATACGGTGATACGAATGATCCAGGAAAGAAAAAATAAATGATGCAGGAGAGATGGGACATAATCAGGAGCAAAGTGGTAAAGATGAAAGTAAACTCCTAGAGCAGGGAAGAGGTAATGTGTTCCTGTGGTCATGAAGCTAGGATCAGCTTAGATTTTGTGAATCATCTTCACACCTCTAAATCTTTAAACCTACCCACATTGTACCCACATAATCTGCTTTTACTCCTCTTGAAGTGGATGAGCTTTTCCTTCTAAAACCTAAGCTGATCCTAGCTTCACGACCACAGGAACACATTACCTCTTTCCTGCTCTAGGAGTTTACTCTCATCTTTACCACTTTGCTCCTGACTATGTCCCATCTCTCCTGCATCATTTATTTTTTCTTTCCTGGATCATTCCTATCACCATATGAATATGCTGTAATATTTTCATTTTACTAACACGTTCTCTCTAGACGCCACAAAATCTTTTGGTTCTTCCCTCATCAGTCACCATTTAGCTTCTCTACTCTCCTTTATAAACAATTCTTCAAAAATGTTGATTCTGTTCACCATTTCTTCTTCCTTACCTCCTGTCTAGTTTCCAAGCGCCTGAAATAAACAGCACATAATGGACTGGCTTTAATAATGGGAATTTATTGTCTCACAGTTTTTCTAATTGCCTCTGCTAAGTCAATTTAATCAGAGATGATGTCTTCAGTGGAGAGGAGGAACATGGGTTGTTTACAGTTTGAGGACAGATAAAATAGTGAAGACTAGTTATCAGGGAAAGGGGAGATTGAATTAACTCAAAAAATGAAATTTGATGGCCTGGGAGTGCTAAATTTCCGCTTGGTATTTGCGGTCAGAAATGAAAAGGAGAGTATGATAGCCTGGGTATATTTTTTTCCCTGCCATGTTCAGCTCCTTGAACTAAATAGAGAGTTAATTTTATGAAAGATTCATCCTTTTGGAAAGTAAGTACAAGGGGGAAAAGGGAGGTAAGATGTATGCAGAGACAGCATGGAATATATCTAAGCTGTGGAAGGTTAAAGGTAAAGATCTGAGGGTTTGTGAATATTGCAGAGACAGTAAAAGCCAATGCTTTAAATGTTCCCATGTGATGACAGATTTGAGCTAGAAAGGCATGAGAATACAAGGCCTGAAAGAATGATTGAGGAAACTTGTTGTTACTGGGAATGACAAAGTCTAGTTAAGACCAGAGAAGTAAGTGGCTACAGAAAAACAATCATTAGAAATGAGTTCTCAAGAAAATGAGGCCCAGGATGCCCAAGAAACTACCATCTGCAAACACCTATAGAAGACTGAATGACGGACTCAAGCCAATTGGAATTAGACCTTAAAAAGCCCTCAATTTACTACAAATGCTACAGTTCATCAAATGCTACAGCTAGGAAGCTCATTATTATCTGTAAACTATTCGCCTTAATATATGGAGTTGCTAATAGGTCTCTTTGCCTTTTATGGTAACCAAAAATATCAAAGAGAAAATGGTATTAGTCCAGTCCCCAACAGTGATTGGGTCTAGCTAGCTGCAGAAAATGCAAAAATATCACCCATAAACAGGATGATCAGAGTAGTATTTTAGTAAACACCTCATAGAAGAAAACTACTACTATTCTTTACTATAATCAGAATTTTCTTTTTCTAAGAGCAGATTAATCAGACTATATATAGTTGGCCTGCTAGAAAGTAGGTAACATACAGGACATTAATGCCAGACAGCGGGTCTCGTTCTCTTTCTGCTACACCGCCCAGTGGTGAGGCTCACCTGCCTGATACATGCACAAAGCCTCACAGGAGGTGGCAGGGCTCCAGCCCACTAGCGATAGCGCTTCCTTTCTCTCCTCAACAAAGTCTTTATTTTCCAAGTGAATGAGAGTGATTTATGTTACAGGAATTATCTTTGAATCCCTTCAAACTTATTTTTTACTTTAAAAACTGGTTACCTTGACTTTATTGGAATTGAATTATTTGGTACTCCACAACTTATTTAAATACATGAATATGATATTAGATCTTGGTTAAGAGCCACTAGTTGAAGTGGTGGTTTAATCTTAAAATGTAAATATAAACGCTAGGCTCAATGCACAATAAATTGCGGGTGTCAGAAGATTCATAGGTCTTTTCTGATTTGTGCTGTGAATTAAACTCCATAAGAACAAAGGAAAAGTTCTGATATCTGCCTTTATTTTAGACCATTATTAGTGCTGATGGAAATCACTACAATACATATGTTATGCAAATATATTTATATCTGTATTTGGAGGTGCCAATATTTGAGCAGTTCAATAGATGACAAGTGAGGATGAGAAAGTATATGGAAATCAAGTCCTCTATCTACAAACTACTAAGCATCAGCTGAAAGGATTTTGGATTCCTTATCATGCTAAAACAAGGTAAACATTGGCAGATAAAGAATCATTGGCATTCCTTCAGAATATGCCTAAAGAATAGAAACCCAATCTCTTAACGAGATATTTATATAATGACGGCTGAAAAACCATGCCCCAAAAGTTTCTTACTCTATAAACATCTCTTTGTATAATATGCCAGGATGGTTCTGATAAAAGATACAGCTACACAACAACATTCCCATGTTGATCTCAATGCAGAAATGGACACAGTTTTTTGGGGGTTTTGGTTTTAATAACAGTTTTATTTCAGAACAGCTTTTAGTCAGTTCAGCTATGTTGTTATTTTAGAATTTAAAATTTTTAAATTTAAATTTTGAATTTTAAATTTTGAAAATTGAAATACTAAAAGGCAACTTGAAAGGGCTTATCATAGCTCTGGAGATAAATTTTAAGAAAATAAGCCTTCAGGCATTAACAATTGGCTTCTGTGCTGCCAAATTGGCAACTTCTAGCAAAAAGTTTGGTTTTGCAAATCTGAATCACAAGTGTTCATTTCAATGCCACCTGCAATTTGTATGTGGCAGGATAGCTTCCTAGCGTGGGAAGCATCATAGCATCTTACTGAACAAAGCACAGTTTCTCTTAAATGTTTGATTCAGAAATTCTGAAAAATGTCCATTTCTATAGTGATTTCAATGGACTGAGTGAGAACTGCAAAAAGTTACTATGTCCATAGGAGGCTGAGAACTACATTACACCCTTTGGAAGTTTTTAGTTCACTATGGGAATTCACAGGACTCTGGATCAAGCAAAATGCCAGAAAAGAAGAAAGCTCTTTAATGCTGTTTATTATGTTTGAATAATTGTAGTATATCATAAAATTTTACTGTGATGAATTATTTTATATTAATTTTTTTTTTCATTTGTCAGAGACTTGCATAGTAAAGTTGTTTTCACGGGGGGGTTTATATTACTGGTATTATAGCAATTTAACCATATAAAACAAAGACTTACTAGTGGATTGCTGGGTGTTCTGAGTACTGTATATCTAATCTTAATAAAAAGTGATCTAACAAATGGAGCCCCCAGTTACACCACTTTCAAACCCCTGCTGTTCCTGGTGTTTCTTAAAGATGTTTCTTTTCTACTTAAAAATAACAGACTTTGGCAAAATAGCTGGTGTTAATCTTGTAAAATTTAATCAGATTCATTGTACAGCTTATATAACAATGGTACAAATATTTCAACCCAGGTAATAAAAGCACAAAGGTTAAAAAAAAACAGAATGACTAATTAGAGTGACTTACTAATTGGAGAAATAATGCACATGACCATAGGATAGGATAGAAAAAAGGCAAAGGGAGAAAGTCACTAGCTATGATCTTTCCCAGTGGCATATCATTAGCAAAAGCTTTAACAGGCTTTGCAGAATCATGGCTAGGGTGAAAGAGGGAATAGACAGAGTTAAATCATATAAGCTGAGATAATATTAAGAGCCATCTTCAAAAAGTGTTCAAGGAGAGAGCAGTTGAAATTGCAGAAGCAGCTTGTTGGGTTAGGGGGCTGCAGCAAGGTGAAGGTAAATCTTTTAGGGTTGCTCTTTGCCCCTAAGATTTGGTCTCTAGTTTTTCCAGCATTATGCAAACTCTGGGAAAAATGTTTAAATAGCCATACAAAACTGGTTTATATCCAAAATCAAATTTGCATTGTACATTTGTAAATATCCTTTTTCAACAGGCAGATGAAAGTGAATAAGGGGCTCAAAATAAGAATCCTATCAGGATAGCAAACCAAGTCAACTAGATCTCACTGAATAATCTGACATCTTTTAGTCAGAAGTTTTAGTAACACCATGCCCTCTCTAGTTACCCATCCTGCAGACACAGATTTTCCCCTACTCAGTGTTATAAGCTGCCCTGAAAATTCTAATTTTCCTTGAACACGATTTCTCTTTTATGTATGAAACCCCTGTCTTTCTTTTCTTATCTAATTAACTCATCCTACAATGATTATCTCAAGTCTTAATCACTCTCTATAACCTTCCCTCATCTCCAAACTTAAGGCATAATTACTAGTTGTATCATCTTAGCACTCGATACATGCATGAATGGATAAGCACTCAAACATTGTTTAGCTAGCTAGTTATGTGCATGTCTCTCCAGTTATTATGGTGCCTCTGAGATCTCTGAACTGCCTTCAATTTCATGGCACATCTTAAGTACTCAAAAGGTATGTGTTGAATATATTTGCAACAATTCCATCAAAAGATTGTGACTTGCCGCAACCAAAGTTGGTGCTTATTTAGTATGTACTAATGAATTTCTTTTCTCTTTATGTCTTATCTTTGAAGTTAAAGACCAGAGAGGAGAATGTGCTTTTACCTTTTACATGACTCAAAGCATTATGGAATGCATACTAAATATGTGGTAAGTGCCATCCTGCTACAACACTGCCAAAAACTTGTACCTTCATAATGCATAGAAAGAGTCTATGGATTTATGGAACATGAGCAGTAGACCCAATAGAACTGCTGAGGCAAACATCAGATACTCTTTAAGCGATTCAGTGTCCCATAAAACAAATGCCTCAAAACTTCTTAAGAACTTCATGGCAGCCCAATTTAGTGATCACCTTCCACTGGTGAGGTACATGTGATAATAGAAAGAATATTCTCATTAATTAACCATTGGGACTTTCCTGATACGGACCACATGCCTAAATCTTCTTTATTGTCCTTTTCTGATCATCTGATTTTGTGTTATGAATTCAACTCATTTATCTGCCTTAATATGTTTGAGCATTCTGTACATAAAAAAAGAGATTTTATGCAAGAAAAATTCAAATTTTCAGGGCGACATGTAGTACAGAGAAGGGAAAAGTTTGTGACTCCTGGCTGGATAATTGGAAAGGGGGTTATGTTATTAAAGCTTCTCTAGTAAGACTGGAACCACTATTACTATTATTATGCCTAAAATTAAGATGATTATTTTCTCTTCATAACCAGCCACCAGAAGGGGCTAAGGTGATTTGAAGTGGAGGACAAAACACATACCCAATTGCACTGACACTATAAGCTACAGTCTTGGTAAAAAATGAATGGAGAAAATTTGCAATTGTGCTGGCATGAGGTGCAGTTCCAGGTGGAGCAACCAAAGGACCAGCCGGAAATTTAACTGGTAGGTTCTGGAGATGAATGAGTGATAGAAAAAGAAAGGCTTAAAAATGTCTATGCACATTCTAAGCTGACTGGGAACTAAGAGCATGACCAGGTAAGATCAAAGAGAACCAGTAGAAAACAAAAGATGAGGAAAACACAAAAATTGACTAATCTTTGAATATGCTCCCAATTTAAATCAGAGTCATAGGCAGAAGGTGTTTGGGCAAACCTTCTGCCCAATCACTGGATGGTCACCGCATTATGTAGACACAAATGTGAACCCTAGAAAAGCCAGATTTAAAACTAAGAATTTAAATAAATCTATAAGTAAATAAGTGAGCAGACACGAGCAGCTGCCATAAAGAAGACAGATCAGATCCCACATATTAAGCCCAAGGAAGTTAGTAAATAAATAAACAAAATCTCTGGGAGGAAAAAGGTCAGAATCTAGAGTTGCAGCAAATGTTCTCTAAAATGTCCAATAGTCGCAAAAAAAATTATAAGACATGCAAAGAAATAGGAGAGGGAGCTGGGGGAAAAAGTGGATAATAAGAACTGACTCTAAGTGGACCCAGATGTTAGATTTAGCTGAAAAATTATTAAAAGTGTTATTGTAAATCTATTCAAATAATTTAAATAAATTATATTTAAAGAATTAAAGGAAAATATGATGATAATTATACCAAAATAGAGATTATCAATAGGGAAATGGAATCTAAAAAAAAGGAACCAAATGGATAACAGAGTTGGAAATTAAATAACAAAAGGAAAAAAATCACTAAATGAGCTCAGCAGAAGATCTGAAAAGGCAAAAAAAAAAGAAACAGTGAATGTGAAGATAGATGAATAGATGCTATCCAATCTGAAGAACAGAACAAGAAATTATTGAAGGAAAATGAACAGAGCCTCCAAGACTTCTGGGAAACTAGAAACATACTAACATAAACGCAATAGGAGTTCTTAAGGGAAAGGAGAGAAAAAAAGGTACAGAAAAAAATTGGGCTGAAAAAGTACCAAATTTGATGAAGAACATTAACTTATGGATATAAGAATTTAAGCAAACCTCAAATTCACTTAAATTCAAAGTGAACCACCCAGGCACACCATAGCCAAAATGCTGGAAAACAAAGACAAGGACAAAGATATGAACTTAAAAACCAAAAGAGAAAAGTGCTTCATCATATACAATATTTAAAGAAGACGTAATAAAAGTCCTACACAAACTTGCAGAAAACAGAGGAGGTGATATTTCCTAACTCATCCTTTCAGTCAATACCATCAAAATAAAAAATACAAAGAAATTGCAAAAAAAAATCAAAAGAAAACAAAACCAAAAGAACACTACAGACCAATATCTCTCATGAACTTAAGTGCAAAAATCCTTAAAAGAATTATCAATATGAATTCCATGCCGTATAAAAATAAGTATATATTATAGCTAAGTGGATTTTTTCCCAAGCATACATGATTGGATTACCATCCAAAAATCAATGTACCATCCCATAATAACACAGTACATAGGAAAAAAAATACCTGACTAACTTATTAGACAGAAAAGATACTTGAAAAAAATTCACACCTATCTATGAGCAGAATTTCTCAACAAACTAGGAAAAGAAGGGTACTTCTTAACCTGATCAAAGACATCTAAGAAGAACCAATTGGTAAATTCAACTAACTGATGAAATACTAAATGCTTTCTCCATACAATCAGGAACAAATCAAGGATGTCTGCCCTCAACACTTCTGGTGAATATCGTGCTAGTGGCTCTAGCTAGCTCAAGAAGGAAAGAAAAATCAAGGAAGAAATAAAACTCTTTATTCATGATCCACAAGATACTGCATGTAGAAAATGCCACTGAATCTTTTAAAAAGACAACTAGAATTATTAAATGAGTTTGCATGGTTGCAGGATACAAGATTAAGACACAAAACTCAATTATATTTCTATACGCTAGAAAGGAACCATCCAAGAACGAAACTAAGAAAATAATTCCATTCACTGTACCATCAAAAAGAACAAAGTACTTAAGAATAAATATAACAAAAAAATGTGGCACATGTACATTGAAAACTATAAAACATTGTTTAGAGAAATTAAAGATCTAAATAAAAGGAGAAATATTCCATGCCAATAAATTGCAAGATTGACCTCTGTTAGAAGGCATATATTCCCAAACTGATCTATAGACTCAACACAAGTCCTTTAAAAAGCCCAGCAGATTTTCTTCAGAGAAATTGAAAAATTGTTTTCAAATCTATATGAAGGATCTAGAATAGTCAAAACAATTTTGTAAAAGATGAACAAACTCAGAGGGCATAAACTTATGGATTTCAAACTTTCTGTAGTGCTGCAATAATCAGAGCAGTGTGGTATAAGTACAAGGATGGACATATAGGTCAATGAAACAAAATAAAAAGACCAGAAATAGAACTCTGTATTTATGGTCAACTGATTTATGACAAAGGTGCCAAGGAAATTCAATGGGAAAGGACAATCTTTCCAACAAATGGTGATGAAACAAGTCAATATCCATAAACAAACAAACAAAAACTTTGACTCCTCTTACACCATAATCAATAATTTACTCAAAACTAATCATAGAACAAAATGTAAAAACTAAAGCCTAAAGGAAAAATAGGAAAATCACTGTTACTTTGGAGAGGCAAAGATTTCTTAAATAACACTAAAAGCCTACTCTTTCTAAAAATGTAAATTAGACTTCATAAAAATTAACATTGTTTCCTCTTCAGACACACCATTAAGAAAACAAACAAAAAAAAACCATATAGACTGGTAAAACTATTTTCAAATTTCAAATAAAAGACCTATGTTCAGATATACAAAGTACTCTTATAATTCAATCAGAAAACAAAGTGGCCAATTAGAAAAATGGTCAAAAGTTTTGAATAGAGACTTCTTTAAAGAAGATACATGAACATATAACAAGCACACATAAAGAAGCTCAACACCATGAGTTATTAGGGAAATGCCAATTAAAATCATGTTTCATAGCAGCATTCTTCATACAAATTCTCCAAAAAGCGGAGACAGCCTAAATGTCCATCAAATGATGACTGGATAAACAAAATGAGGTGTAACCATACAATGTAATATTATTTGGACACCAAAAAAGAAAAAAGTACTGATACCTGTTACAACATTATAGGCATTATGCTAAGTGAAAGAAGCTAGTCACAAAAGACCCCATATTGTATGATTCCATTTATATGATGTCTGGAATAGGAAAAATTACAGAAACAGAAAGTTGTTGCCCCAGGTAGGGGTTTTGAGGGGTGGGATTGGGAAGTGACCACAAATGGGTATGGGGTTTCTTTGGGGGATGATGAAAATGTTTTAGATAGTTACACAACACTGTGAATATACTGAAAACCATGGAATTGTCCATTTTATACGTAATTGCTAGAATTCCTGTGCAAAACTGTTTAAAAGAAAGCAACTGCATGCTTCCCATTTAATAACATAAAGCCATATCTTGAGAAAGCAACAGAAAGTGCAGTTATCTGTTTGTGATTCACAAAGCTGTATCCTGAGAAATGGGGGCCCCAGGTTGCAGTTACCATTTGGTACTAACTAGTCAGGTAGGCTAAAATAATGAACACAACATTTTAGACCTTAGTTTCTTCAGCTCCCAAGGATATTTCAGATTAAATAACATATAAGTAATTTCCATGTTTATGCTTTTAAGATTTATGTCTAGGACTCCACATTAAAAAAGTGCTTCTCTTCATTGGTGGGTTTTCTTGTTCATTTCCATTGCAATAATAAACTAGAAGTTCCATTTTTCACGCTCGAAAAACACTAGCAAACCTTCACAGTTCAAACTTCTAAAATCAGGCAGATGTGTGAATATATAAGGAACCACATTGTATTATTTTTCCTTAATTTCAAACATGCCATAGAACATCTATTAGTTTCTTTAAATAATTTCTTAGGATTTAAATGTATATTATGTATAGGTTTTCATAGTCTGTAGCTTTTAAAATTAGCCTATACATGCAGTCTGAAGTTGCTAACTTTTCTCAAAGGAAGATTTTCAGATGAAATTCATGTCCTCAGACAGATATTTTTTTGTTACCATAGTGATAAGAATAAAGAATGGAAGAAAAAAGAAGCTAAAAATACGTAAAAGCATACAGACAGTTTAAGGAATTTGACCTACTTGGTGTTGTACACTGAAGAAGTTCAATTGAATTAACTACATATGTATTAAGTGAAATAGTCTACTGGATGGAAAAAAAATGCGTTGGTTGCACATCTGGAGCTATTATCCACAGTCAAAGAAAGTCAGTATGAATGAAGATGACTGACAATCTAAAACACATAAAATCAGAGTCTCTTGAAAAATGGAATGTATAACAGAAGTTGAAAGCCATTATTTTAATTTCTTATCCAACAAATTTTCTTTCCATTATTTAAAAATATTGTCATATTAATGAGATTCCTATTCACTGAAATAATTTTTTTCTAACTAGATGGGGCAATATAACTAGACATAAATTAAAAATTATTTTCTAGTGGCATGTTTCTGTGAAGTCAATGTGTGCAATCTTATGGATTATAATAAAAACATTATGTTGTCCAACTAAGTCGTCTTTTGAAATTTCTAGTTTTAATAATAAACTTAACGGACTCAGTCATTTAAGAAATATCTTCTATATTCCAAGGCATTGAGGTAGAATCGATGAAAAGTGAATAAAGACAATCATGCTGTCAAAAAGTTTTAATCACCCAACTAATTATATTTGTACACTATTGTTTTTAAAGTGTTTCTGCAGAGTATATTGGAGCAAGCATTGAATATGGCTTGAAGAGACCAGGGTTAAAGTTCCACTTCTGCCAATGAGCTTAGGAAAGTTTCTTCCCTAGGTTCAGTGCTCTCATGCATAAAATGAGCATAAATGAAAATATTACTTCCTCAAGCATACAGGGCTATTATAAACTAAAGAGACGATAAGGATGGAGATACACTGATAACATTGTATACAAAATCTCTATAAAAGTAAATCATTATACAATTAGGCTCAACATTTAAACATTTCAGGACCTACTTTGATGTAAATAAAAATAATTATTTAAATGTACATTGATATTATTTTAAAATATTTAAAAATTATTTAAGAATTACTTAGAAGAATAACAAACATTTATTGAGTACGTATAAGGGCCACACAGTTTACAGGGATTATTTCATTTAAACCTCACAACAGTCCAATGAGGTAGAAACTATGATCTCCCTTTTACAGTTAAGGAAAATCAGGCTTAGAAGAGTTAAGTATCTTGTCCAAAACCAGACAGCTGGTAAGTGCTGGAATCAAAAATTAAATCAAAGCAAGCTAATTTCAAAACCATCCTATAAATTTAAGCCATTTCATGTATTTCAAAACAACCAGTAGAGGAAAATATCTCTACGAAACTAAATTTGGAAAAAAAAACCCCTATTTTTAAATTAATAACACTAATCAGTGTAAGATTCTGGAACACTTGATTGATCCCATTTTGCATCATCTAATTTTTTTCACTTTATCGTAATTTACTATAAAGAACACTTGGAAACAAATTTAATATATAATGGTAAAAACATTATAGGACATCCTTATGAAAGATTATTACTTAGCCATAAAGAAAATTATAAAAGAATATTTAATTACCTGAAAACTTATCAATAAATATTGCTAAGCAAAAAGAGCAGGTTTCTATATAATAGGTTAAAATTTTCACTTTTAATAAAAATAATGTCACATGCACAGAAAAAATTGGAAAGATAAACATCAAATTGTTAACAATTGCTTTTGCTTACTAATTTCTATTTTTATATTTTCCAAAATTGTATAATGTGTATTCAATATTTTTGTCATCAGAAAAAGTTACTTAAACAAACAACCTAGTCATGCCCACTGATGCAAAAAGTGATCTGGGCACTTCCACAGGTAATGAACAATTATCTTTCTCCTCTAGAAAACAGTTCAAAACAGTTCTAGGTACTAGGTATATAGCAGTATCAAAACAAAGTCTTATAAGTAAAGAGTTGGGTACATTTACATTTAGAACTAATTGAGAAAAACTTCAACCATTTAATGAAGCTTCTCCAACCTGGACACTCTGACCTCATATTCACTTCCTACAAGATGAACCCTTTTCCTATAATATAAAGGCCCTGGAAACTTTTATTTTTGTTTTTGCTTAACTTTTTCTCCCTATTAAATCATGGGCACATCAAGTATCCTCTCTATAAACATGGTAGCAAGCCATAGAATTAGTATGAACATAGAAAGAAAAGTTGAAAAGTCTCTTGAGGAACTAAGGAAAATTCATTGAATTTCCCACACCATTTCCACCTCCTTACTAGCTTTTAGAGAAGGGAGGAATATCGTGTCATTTAAATGTACTTTCTGTTTTCAGACAATACTATTCTTCCATTTATTTACTGCTCAAAAAATAAATGTGTTTCTAACTGCATTAGTTAGGGTTCTCTAGAGAAACAGAATCAACAGTAAACACTCACAAATATAAAATTTATAAAAGTGTCTCACGTAACCATGGGAACACAGAGTCCAAAATTCGCAGGGCAGGCTGTGAAGCCGACAATTTTGTTGGAGGGTCTGGATGGACTCCACAGAAGAGGTTCACCGGCCAAAGCAGGAAAAGAGCCTGTTCCTTCTGAATCCTCCTTAAAAGGCTTCCAATGATTAGAGTAAGCATCACTCCTTATAGAAGACACATCCCTTGGCTGCTTACAAATGGAATCAGCTGTGGATGCAGCTGACATGCTCATGATTTAATTCTATGAAATGTCCTCATCGCAACAGACAGGCCAGCACTTGCCCAACCAGACAAACAGGTACCACCACTTGGCCAAGTTGACACATGAACCTGAACATGACAGTCCACCCCTTGTCAACTTGGTAGCTATACATACTACCTTAAACCATACCTAATTTCTAAATAAAAAATAATAAAACACACATTTTTTCTTTCACCTAACAATACTCAGCTGTCCTACATATAACCGGAAACACATTAAATCTCTCCAGAATAGCGTGCAAGTCCTTGGGTAATATTCTTTCTTAAACTTGATATCTTACAACTTAAATAGTATAACAAGAACAAAACAGCATTACAGTCCTCATTTCTGTAACTGATCACATGGCCATAGTTCATATTTATCACTACCTTCTTCCACTACCCATTCCATGTGTCCTTCACCCTCAGCAAGCACTTCAGCTGGCCATGGTTCTTTGCCTGGTGGGGTGACCCACACCTTCATTTCTGAAATTTCAGAGCCATTGGTAGTCCTGCCTGGATTGGGTTGCAGCCATTTTCCATTGATTTTAATCACAGGGCATGGCAGTAATAAAAGAAGCCCTAGGAGATCCCCTATATTCCAAGAAAACTCTTCTTTACCTCCATTGTGGAGTTGCAGTCCTATTTCCCCATGATAGTCAGGGTCAATCACCCCAGCCATTAATGCACTCTCCTTCTTGGCTTGTTGTTCCAGGGGCATGAGTAGACCAAAGTGACCAGGTGGCAGCAGTCTTAGATTCCAGTTCAATGGAATCATTGTTGTTTCTTCTGGTGGGAACACTCCACCTTTTGGAACTAAAACCTGTAGACCAGCAGAGCTCAGTGTCACAGGGACAGGAAGCAAAAATTTTCTTAGAGGATCACTAGGGGTAATAGTGAGTGATACCACTCCCATTTCCACCCCTTGGTTCCTGGACCATGGATCCTGGCTATGGGAGAAAAAGAACCATACCGCAGATGCTGATTCAGAGCATATACAGCTTCCTGGAGAACACTGCCCCAGCCCTTTAAGGTATTGCCGTATAGTTGGCACTGTAACTGAGTTTTCAAAAAGGCCATTCTACCATTCTATCAATCCAGCTGCTTCTGGATGATAGGGAACATGGTAAGACCAGAGAATTCCATGAGCGTGTGCCCATTCCCGCACTTCATTTGCTATGAACTGTGTTCCTTGATCAGAAGCAATGCTGTGTGGAATACCATGATGATGGATAAGGCATTCTATAAGCCCACAGATGGTAGTTTTGGCAGAAGCATTGCATCCAGGGAAAGCAAACCCATATCCAGAGTATGTATCTATTCCAGTTAGAACAAATTGCTGCCCCTTCCATGAAGGGAGTGGTCCAATGTAATCAACCTGCCACGATGTAGCTGGCTGGTCACGTCGGGGAATGGTGCCATATTGGAGGCTGAGAGTAGATCTCTGCTGCTGGCAGACTGGGCATTCAGCAGTGGCTGTAGCCAAGTCAGCTTTGGTGAGTGGAAGTCCATCTTGCTGAGCCCATGCATAACCGCCATTTCTACCACCATGACCACTTTGTTCATGAGCCCATTGGGCAATGACAGGAGTTGCTGGGGAAAGAGGCTGACTGGTATCCACTAAACAAGTCATCTTATCCACTTGATTATTAAAACCATCCTCTGCAGAAGTCACCCTCTAGTGCGCATTCACATGGGACACAAATATCCTCATGCCTTTAGCCCACTCAGAAAGGTCTGTACACATACATCTTCCCCAGACCTCTTTGTCACCAATTTTCCAATTATAGTCTTTCCAAGTCCCTGACCATCCAGCCAAACCATTAGCAACAGCCCATGAGTCAGTATACAAACGCACTTCTAGCCAGTTCTTCTTCCAAGCAAAATGAACATCCAGGTGCACTGCTCGAAATTCTGCCCACTGGGAGGATTTCCCCTCACTATTGTCCTTCAAGGACACCCCAGAAAGTGGTTGTAGTGCTGCAGCTGTCAACTTTTGGTGGTACCTGCATATCGTGCTGAACCATCTGTAAACCAGGCCCGAGTTTTTTCTTCCTCAGTCAATTCACTGTAAAGAACTCCCCAAGAGACCATAGCTCTGGTCTGGGAAAGAGAAGGTAATGTGGCAGGAGTGGAGATGATGGGTATTTGGGCCACTTCCTCATGTAACTTACTTGTGCCTTCAGGACCTGCTCTGGCCCTATCTCATATATACCATTTCCATTTTACAATAGAGCACTGCTTTGCATGCCCAACTTTATGGCTTGGTGGGTCAGACAACACCCAGCTCACAATAGGCAACTCAGGTCTCATGGTAACTTGGTGTACCATGGTTAAGCATTCAGTCCCTACTAAGGCCCAGTAGCAGGCCAAAAGCTGTTTCTCAAAAGGAGAGTAGTTATCTGCAGCAGATGGTAAGGCTTTGTTCCAAAATCCTAAGGGTCTGCATTGTGATTCTCCTTTAAGACCTGCCAAAGGCTCCAGACAGCATTTCTATTTGCCACTGACACTTTCAGCACCATTGGATCTGCTGGATCATATGGCCCAAGCAGCAGAGCAGCTTGTACAGCAGTCTGGACCTGTTACAGAGTCGCCTCTTGTTCAGATCCCCACTCAAAATGTGTAGCTTTTCTGGTCACTTGATAAATGGGCTGGAGTGGCACACCCAAATGAGGAATATGTTGTCACCAAAATCCAAAGAGACCAACTAGGTGTTGTGTCTCTTTTTGGGTGTAGGAGGGGCCAAATGCAGCAACTTAGCCTTCACCTTAGAAGGGATATCTCAACATGCCCCACACCACTGGACAACTAGAAATTTCACTGAAGTGGAAGGCCCCAGTATTTTTGTTGAATTTATCTCCCATCCTCTGACACGCAAATGCCTTACCAATAAGTCTAGAGTAGTTGTTACTTCTTGCTCACTAGGTCCAATCAACATGATATCATCAATATAATGAACCAGTGTGATGTCTCGTGGGAGGGAGAAATGATCAAGGTCCCTGCAGACAAGATTATGACATAGGGCTGGAGAGTTGATATACCCTTGAGGTAGGACAGTGAAAGTATATTGCTGACCTTGACAGCTGAAAGCACAGTTTCTGGTGGTCCTTACTAACAGCTATTGAGAAAAAAGCATTTGCCAGATCAATAGCTGCATACGAGGTACCAGGGGATGTATTGATTTGCTCAAGCAATGATACCATGTCCAAAACAGCAGCTGCAATTGGAGTTACCACCTGGCTGAGCTTACAATAATCCACTGTCATCCTCTAAGATCCATCTGTTTTCTGCACAGGCCATATAGGAGCATTGAATGGGGATGTGGTGGGAATCACCACCCATGCATCCTTCAAGTCCTTAAGAGTGGCAGTAATCTCTGCAATCCCTCCAAGAATCCAGTATTGCTTCTGAGTTACTATTTTGCTAGGTAGGGGCAGTTCTAGTGGCTTCTACTTGGGTTTTCCCACCATAATAGCCCTCACAGCATGAGTTAGAGAGCCAATATGGGGATTCTGCCAGTTGTTCAGTATGTCTATTCCAATTATACATTCTGGAACTGGGGAAATACCTATAGAACGGGTCCAGAGGCCCACTGGACCCATTGTGAGATGGACCTGAGCTAAAACTCCATTGATCACCTGGCTTCCATAAGCCCCCACTCTGACTGGTGGACAAGAGTGACGTTTTAGGTCCCCTGGAATTAAAGACACTTCTTAACCAGTGTCTAATAATCCCCGAAACATCTGATCATTTTCTTTTCTCCAGTGCACAGTTACCCTGGTAAAAGGCTGTTGATCTCCTTGGGGAAGGCTTGGAGGAAGATTAACAGTATATATCTGTGGCAGTGTAACAGGGTTCTCTCCCAAAGGGACCTGGACTCCCGTTTGTTCAAGGGGCTGTGGGTCTGTAAACTGTCTCAAGTCTGGAAATTGATTAAGGGGCCATGACTCTGTGTTTTTGTAATTCAGGTTAGACTTCTGTTCACTTGACCTAGAACTCTTGTGTATACAACTTGAACAAGAATTTAGTAGACTACCCTTCTATTGTATTTCTACATACCCTATGATTTACTAGCCAATGCCACAAATCTCTACGAGTCAGATTATTTTTACTCCTGCTTTGAATTTGCTATTATAACAGCTATGTCCACCCTGTCTTTGGTGATTAAGTGCTGCCACCTGGCTTCTGCCAACTCAGGATCTGGTCATCCCCATTGTGTTTAAGGATTCCAGCTCAATGACAGCAGTTCCTACAGCAATATCTGACCTACAGAGAAGGGCAACTACAGACCTCTTCAGGGATGATGGCGCTAGTCTCACAAATTTATTTCCCAATGTTCTGGTAAAAGATACATCCTCTGGACATTCCTGGGGTGTAAGAGCAGGCTTTGTATGATAAATCCACTCTAATATTCCAATCTCTCTAAGCTTCTGGATCCCCTCATCTACACTATACCAGGGCAGTTCTGGCATTTCAACCTCAGGTAGTGTCACCCACCTTTTGATCCATGTTTTAACCAACCATCCAAACAAACTGTTAATGCCTTTTCTAACCCCTCAAGCTATAACATTGAATGCAGAATCTCTGCTTAGTGGGCCCATATCAATAAATTCAGCCTGATCCAGCCTTATATTCTTCCCACCATTATCCCACACCCTTAAAATTCATTGTCACACATATTCCCCTGATTTCTGTCTATATAAATTGGAAAACTCACACAGTTCTTTTGGAGTATAACGTACCTCCTCATGTGTGATACTTTGTACCTTAACTTTAGGGGTCTGTTGGGACTTTAGTTATAGGTCTGGAAGAATAAGGGTGGTGGGGGTGGGTCATGAAAAGAATTAGAAATATCTTCCAAGCCATTTGCTTCAGGACATTCATTTGCAGTTTCATCTGGTGAAACAGGATTAATCACTCTAGGGCTAATCCCTTTAGATGGAGGTTGGGTGGCCAACTCCTCAAGGCAGGCTGGAGGTGGGGAGGCTATGTCCTCAGAGCAGACTATCACAGGGTTATCTAGGGAAGACTCAGCATGACTTAGGGTTTCAACGTCATCCCTGACATCATTATCAATCCATATGTCACTATCCCATTTTTCAGGGTCCCACTCCTTTCCAATCAATGCCCTCACTTTAACGGCAGACACCATGTAACATTGAGATTTCAGTTTACGTTGTAAAGTTGGTACTCTAACAATAAGATTCTGAGTATAATTTTCAGAGATCTCAAGTCTATGGCCACAGGAAATAAGATTTTCCTTTAGGATACTCCTAGAAGCTTCTACATCTGTCAGACGGTGCTTAAGCTACTTGTTTGAAGCCTTAAGCCCATCCCTTTCTCTCCTTAATGTATCCAGTATATCTAACAACAACCAGCTAACATCTCTATACCTCTTATTCCACCAAACTCCATAAAGGTTTCAAAAACATTATCCCCCAGAGCTTGGATTTGTACAAATGAAGCATTAGGAGATTCAAATGGTGATATTTTGAGTATCTCTTTTGCCAACTCACTTCATGGATTGGGAATGTCATTCTGATTACGGGAATCAGAGTCTTCCATGCGTTTGAGTCCAGTCAGAGTAGAAAACCATTCATAAAAACCCATTTTTAAGATTCTGGTTCTTAAGAACCACTCCTTATACCAAGTTGTACCAGTTAGGGTTCTCTAGAGAAACAGAATCAACAGGGAACACTAGCAAATATAAAATTTATAATAGTGTCTCACGTGACCACGGGAATGCACAGTCCAAAATCTGCAGGGCAGGCTGTGAAGCTGATGATTCTAATGGAGGGTCTGGATGAACTCCATGGGAGAGGATTGCTGGCTGAAGCAGGAAGAGAGCCTGTCTCTTCTGAATCCTCCTTAAAAGTCTTCTAGTGATTAGATTAAGCATCACTCTTTGCAGAAGACACTCCCCTTGGCTGATTACAAATGGAATCAGCTGTAGATGCAGCTGACGTGATCATGATCTAATTCTATGAAATGTCCTCATTGCAACAGACAGGCCATCACTTGTCCAAACAGACAAACAGGTACCACCACTTGGCCAAGTTGACACATGAACCTGACCATGACACTAACTATAACATTTCATTTTATTGAAATAGTTTATAATGTTTAAAAATTTAAACTTGGCTATGTTCTTCAGTACTGAAGCTTACTATCCAGGCAGAAAGTTTTTTAACATTAGTATTTAAAATACAACTGTTTAAAATATACTCAACTAAACATAACTTGTTTTATATCAAAAAAGAAATACATTTAAGTGCTGAAATTATCTCGTCCATCCTTTCCCCACCCTCCCCCAAAAATCTTTATTGCATTAACTTATTTTCACCTGTCCTTTAAATTGCTTTCTTTGATATTTTAAAAGTAGGTACAAAAAAACTGAGGAAAAAGATTTGAAAGATAAGTTGAACAAAAGAAAGAGGAAAAGAAAAGAAGGAAAGAGCAAGGGAGGGAGGAAGAGGGAAAAAGAAGAAGAATGGGTGAAGGAAAATAAAGGAAAAAAGGAGAAAAGAAATGAGAAAAGTGAAGAAAAGAAAAAAAAAAAGAAACTTACTCCTATTAACCAAGTTCCAAGTAGCATCAATCTGTTTCTGGGTTGGGAAATGACCACATTCTCTGAAGTACTTAAGGAGCTCACTTCTTTCCAATCCTTGCCAGTCTTCTCTTTTAGCAAACATTGTTTCGTAGACTAAAAGAAAAAAAAAAAGGACAAAAGAAAATATTTTCTTTATAAACAATATGTCAGGCACAAGCCATCTAAAAGGTTCAACTGAATTTGAAGACAGTTTAGCTCCCGATTTATCTGCATATCTACTGACAAGCGTCCATGGTGAGAGTATCACTTCTGCCAACCTCCCTGGGAAAGTTAGAGGGCAGTGGGTGTGTTTCTCCTCCCCACATTCTACAGTGGTAACACTTTGCTCCCCCAAGGAGAATATTGTCATCCTCTACCCTTGGTTACATGGCAACTGTTCACAGAGCTTACATACATCAGTGATCAAACCGTATCATAAGACATGTCTAGCTCCTGCTTTAAATGTCAGAATTTCTTGGGGCTTCACCTTTGCTGATGCATTTCAGCATTCCCTACTTATTACCTTCCATGATTTTTTCATCTTTTGATTTCCATTCATACTCTACTTGAATTGGTGATTCTGCTTTGGATTACTTATTCCATTTCTGATTTGGGAGTAGTCTACTTTTTCCCCACTGGCTTCACGCATTCCTTCTCCCCAGGGTAAGGTATTCTGCCATTCTTGGCCTAAGACTACCACAGAAAACCACATGGGACACCCTTCATGCATTTCCCACAATTGAGTTTAGATGAGGCTAAACAATAACCAAGAGAATTGCAGCCATACATCCTTTAAATGTAATTATCATTAAACATTTTATTTTCTCTCTTCAAAAAGGTAATATCTGGGTCTCCATTCTGATGCATGATGGGTTAATTCTTTGAAGCCGATTGTTAGTCAACACTTACAAGATGACAGGGCCTACTTAAATACAGGCTCAACCCTGAAGATGGCTCAAAATGACAAAGGTACCAGAGAGGTTTCTAACAGAAGTTAACATATCATCCTGACACTCAACCACATGAATTTCAATTCTCCATTCTTTCACTCATTCATTAATTTAGTTGGGGGTGGTGGGTTGTCACGAGATAGCACTGATTAAAAAAAATTTCAGTGAGTGCCTAAATATAAGAAGCTATTCCATATCCTGAAATGCAGACGAGAAAGAGAGAGAGAGAGAGAGAGAGAGAGAGAGAGAGAGAGAGAGAGAGAGAGAGAGAGAGAGAGAGAGAAGGAGGAGGAGGAGGAGGAGGAGGGAAAGAAGGAAGGAAGGAAAGAAAGAAAGGAGAAAGGGAGAGAAGGGAGGGATAGGGAGGGGACAGAGATTTTTATTTACTGTAGCAATGACTTCCTCTCTTTTTGAATAAGCAGACTAGAGCAATCTCCACTCAATGCTATGTCCATATCTCCTTATCCCTTTCTGCGTATGCTAACTTGACTTTCAAACACCAGCACCTTCATTTTATTGTCTAAGGGCTCCCTCTGGCCACAGGACTCTACTCTGCCCACTTGCACAGCAGAACAGAGGTGCCAGGGAATGAATTTTCCCCTAGTCCCCAACCCCCTCTGGAGAAGCCTTCAAACATTGACTGTGGGGAACTGATGGGTAAAGACCCAGCACTAGGTAATTTTGCTATGTTGTTTCTGCAGGTTTCTAGAGTGATTAAGTTCCAGTTGCCCACATGGTAATTCACTTGATAATGTACCCTTTTTTGACTTCCTTTATCTATCTCCCTTCTCTACTTAGCTAAAAGTGTTTCCTATAATCAACTCCCAAATACATGAATTGTACTTGAATTCATTTCTTGGGATCTGATTCTGGAGAAATCCAAACTAAGACACAAAGAATGTTGTTTTTAATTTTCTGTTTAAGTAAATATATTTCTCCTTGAATAATATACATACCTCTTTTAATTTGGCCTTAAACTAATCAGTTTTAGATATTTCTCACATGATCGGATTGATGTGCATATTAACATATGGGTAAGTGCTCATATAATAGATAACAATGCCCTTTACCTGAATAGTACGTCCTACTGCAGGTAAACTTTCAGAAATACACTAACAGAATTAACAGTCTGGGTAGCTCCAATCAGGAAAATATAGAATTTAAATTATAAAAAGTAATAAAATACCCTGCACTTCCCCAAAACAAACAACAAAAATTCAACAAATGGTGCTGCAATAATGGGATACACACATGGAAAAAGAATGAAAAGTGACCCCGCCACACAGCATGCCAAAAAAAAAAGTAATGAGATAATCTGGTCATTGAAGATGCTTAGAAAGCAACATAGATATCTGCCCAAACACCCTAATTAATAATCCAATGCATGGAAATGATGAGGAATTCTCTAAGGAGCGTGAAGACATATAAGAACTTGCAAATTCTGTGAACTCTACAATTATTTTTACCCTCAGTGTAAGTGAAAGCTTTGATTGGCAATTACTTATTAACTTACTTTGATTTAAATTTTATTTTTATATTTTATCTAATTCAAAATATACATAATTTTAAAAATTAAATAGTACTAAAAGACAAACAAAAACAAGCAGACCTTTGTCCTCTCTGTCCATGTCTAAACTGCTACTCATCAGAGACAACAACTTTCAATTCCTTAAGCTGTTTTTTTTTCCCCCGGGTTAAACAATGGGAATTTATTCATTCACAGTTTGTGACTGGGAAAATGTCCAATGAAGGTGATGCTTTTTCTTCCTGAAGAATAGCTGCCAGTGATCCTTGGCTCCTCGAGGCACATGACAAGGCACATGGCGGCATCTGCTCGTCTCTCACTTCTCTTCTGGGTTTCATTGATTTCAGCTTCTTGCTTTCGTGGCTTTCTCTCTCTCTCTGGGTCTGAATTTCATTCTCTCATAAGGGACAGCAGGAAAAGGATTAAGACTCATCTTGATTGAGGTGGGGCATACCTAATTGAAGTAACCCCATCAAAAATCCTCACTTAAAATAGGTTTACATACACGGCAATGGATTACTTTAAAGAACATGTTTTTCTAAGGTACATACAGCTTCAAACCACCACCATGGGCAAAACAGTCAATTCAATGGTGCACTGGTTTGAATTTTTGGACCCCAGAAAAACCATGTCCTTTAATCCTTATTCAGTATTGCTGGGTAGGAGCTTTTTGATTATCCATGGAGATGTGACCCACCCTATTGTGGGTGGTAACCTTTGATTAGATGATTTCCATGGAGGTGTGTCTCTACCCATTCAAGGTGGGGTTTGCTTACTGGAGCCCATTAAGAGGAAACCATTTTGGAAAAGCTTCTGTGCTGCAGCCAGAGACCTTTGGAGATGAAAAAGGAAAATGCCCCTTCGGGAGCTTCATGGAACAAGAAGCTGGGAGAGGAAGCTAGCAGATGCTGCCATGTTCACCATGTGCCTTTCCAGTTAAGAGAGAAACCCTCAACATCATAGGCCTTCTTGAACCAAGGAACCTTTCCCTAGATGCCTTAGATTGGACATTTCTATAGTCTTTCTTTAGTTGGGACATTTTCACTGCCTTAGGACTGTGGACTTGCAACTTAATAAATTCCTGCTTTTAGAAGCCATTCTGTTTTTGGTACATTGCATTCCAGCAGCTAGCAAAGTAGAAAAAATGGCAATAGTTGGAGAAGTCACTATTCTTCTTTTAATAAAGGACAGAGCCACTAAACAGAAGATCAACAAGGAAAGAGAAAACTTGAACTAAATTGTAAATGCACTAGACTGAACAGACATTTGTAGAACATTTCACAACACAATAACAGGATAGACATTATTCTCAAGAGCACATGATCCTTTAGCTCTTTCTTATGGTACTTATAACCACATTTACAAATAGAATACTGATACTGATGGTATTTTTTTTTTCAGTTTAAACATTTCCTGCTGACCAACAGTTGAGGATAATGAGATAATAATATCTCATATCCTATTCAGACACACATACATGTAACATAAACACACATCAACTTTCCACATGGTTTTAATGAATTTTGATAAAATATATCCAGTATTTTAATTTTTTAACTGTGTAATTATTTTTGACTGCTGAACAATCATATATAGTGTTTCAAAATGTTCTTTTTCCCGGGATTAATACTCTTTCCCCTTCACTGGTATTGCTTTCTTTGATTGCTTGCTAAGTCTTACTCTCTTCATGAAGTCTACAGAACATCTCTCAATTCAATTTTTGTCATGGCCAAACTATCATATTGTCTCTCTCTCTCTTGTTTATTTATTTGTTTTAATTAAAGAAGTTGTATACTTACAGAAAAACCATGCAAAAAAAATAAAGCATTATGGGATAGTCTCCTTTAGAAAATGGTATGCTCTCTTTTAGAAAATGCTTACAAGAAAACAGGGGCCTAGATTATAAGCTTTTATAGCCAGCGCATTTAGTCTGGGGTGGTAATTATTATTTCTGGATTTCAAGAGGCTGTTATATATATATATATATATAATATATATATTATATATTATATATATATATATATAAGTATAGCTTAATTATACTTTAGGATGAGCCCAGAATAAGAAAGAGGTCCTTTAATCCTGTGTAGCCTAATGTAATGCCTGGATACATCCTAATGTATAATTAAGCAGATAATCAAAAAGTATTGGCAATGTCCCTTGAGCAATGGGAGAAAGAATATGGAACTATTAAACCTTACCATCAGGGAATCCCCTGATACCGTGTCAAACTTTAGGGACACCCTAATCAATAGGCCATGCCCTTGATCTCAAGGCTTACTCTTGTGAAGCTTACGTAGGTAGCAAAGAAGCTTAGCCTACCTATAGGTATACCTAAGTGTTACATCTGGAGGACCACATTTGTTGCTCAGATGTGGCCTCACTCTTTCAAAGCCCAACTCTGCAAGTGAAATCATTGCCCTCCCCCCTACATGGGCATGACATCCAGGGGTGAAAGTCTCCCTGGCAACATGAGAGAGGACTCCCAGGGATGAATCTGACCCTGGCACTGTGGAATCAACAATTCTATCCTGACCAAAAAGGGGAAAAGAAGTGTAACTAATAAAGTATCATGGCAGAAAGAGTTCAAATAGAGCAGAGAGCCTACTCTGGGGGTTGCTTTTACACAAGTTTCAGTTAGACCTTGCTACCTATCATAACCTGCCAACCCCCAGCCAGGATCATTCCAGCCAATCTTAAAGAATACCTAGGGCAATAGTCCTAGTAAGTTACTTCTAGAAAGATTCCACAAGGGTTCCATGCACTAGTATAACTTTTCAGAAACCTACAACCCCCAGATGGGTCCCTAGATCAGAAAAGTCCTGAAATCTAAGGGCCCAACCTCTCCAGAACATCAGATAGTTCCATTTCCCTACCCCAAATTACTGACAGCCCCTTCCAACATGAAAAAGTTAGAATGGCCATAGCCCAAACACCCATAAAGAGAGGGATAGAAAGATCAAAGGTGATGGTGGTTATACAGAGAAGATAGGATTTAACAAACGAATATGATTGCTGAATCATTAAATTGTTGTATCTTTTAGTCTCTAGTATCTTAGAGCAGATAGAAGTAAAAACCTAAAATTGTGGAATTGTAACCCATGTCACACTCTGAAATATGTTCTACAACTAATTGTGGTGCTGTGCTTTGAAATCTATTGCCCTTTTGTACATATGGTTTAGTTTTGTTTTTTTCACACAAAAAAGTGAATTGCGGTAAATAAAAAATATTTAAGCTTTCTAGCCTCCCATATTCTGGAGCACCTATAAGGAAAACTCTGAGAGGATTGTATTGTAGCCCATGACAAGCTCTGGGATCTGTCGTTAACTATTTGTTGAAGAGTGTTTTGAAAACTATTGCTTTTTTATTTCTTTGCTTTGTATATATGTTATACTATACAATAAAGAAGTTAAAAAAGTAAAAATAAAACGTTCCCGTATTAACTCTCCCCCATTATTAATAATCTCAATTAGTGTAGCACCTTTGTTACAATTGAGGGAAGAATATTATAATTGTACTATTAACTATAGTCCCTAGTTTACATTAAGGTATATATTTTTCCCATATACCAACCTATCATTAACCTTTTGCATTAGCATGGTATATTTTTATAATTCATAAAAGAACAGTTTATAATTGTACAATTAACTACAGTCCATCCTTCGTAATAGGGCTCATTGTGTTATATAGTCCTATGCTTTTTTTTTTAGTTTTTATTCTAGTAACATATATATGCCCTAATATTTCCTCCTTTAACCACATTCACAATACTGTGCTACCATCACCACCTTCTAGTACCAAAGCTTTACAATCAACCTAAAAGGAAATTGTGTACAAACAAAGCATTAACTCACAATTCACTACCTCCAGCTGAGCTCCTGGTAACCTATGTCCTATATTCTAACTATGAATTTGCTCATCTTAGTTATTTCCTATCAGTGAGGTCATACAATATTTGCCCTTTTTGTCTGGTTTATTTCACTCAATATTGATGTCTTCAAGTTTCATTCATTTTTCACGTAAACCAGAACTTCACTCATTCCTTTTTAATGATGTATAATATTCCATTATGTATATACCACATTTTGTCTACCATTCATCAGTTGATGAACACCTAAGTTGCTTCTATCTTTTGGCAATCATGAATAATGCCATTATATACATCAGTGTGCAAATTTCTGTTCATGTCCCTGCTTTCAATTGTTTGGTGGATATACCTGATAGAATGCCAGGTCATTTGGTAATTCTGTACTTAGCTTCCTGAGGAGGTGCCAAACCATCTTCCACAGTAACTGCACCATTTTATATTACCACAAGCAATGAATGAGTGTTCCTATATTTCTACATCCTCTCCAATATATGTAATTTTGTTTTTTAATAGTAGCCTATCTAGGTGATATTAAACGATATCTCACTGTGGTTTTATTTGCATTTCTCTAACAGCTATGATGTTGAGAATCTTTTTATCATTTTTTTTTTTGCCATTTGTATATCTTCTTTAGATAAATGTCTATACAAGCATTTTACCTATTCTTAAATTGTGTTGTCTTTTTACTGTTGTGCTGTAGGATTTCTTCATGTATTCTGTATATTAAACCATTATTTGATAAGTGGTTTCCAAATTTTTTCTTCCATTAGTTAGGTTGTCTTTTCACTTTTGTGATAAAGTTCATTGATGCACAAAAGTTTTTAATTTTGATGAGGTCCAGTTTATGTATATTTTCTTTTGTTACCTATGCTTTGCTTGTAAAGCCTAACAAACCATTGTTTAACATAAGATCCTGAAGATACTTCCCTACATTTTCTTCTAGGAGTTTTATAACCCTGATATATAAAATATATATATATTTAGGTTATATATATTTTTTAACTTATAGGTTGATTTTTGAGTCGATTTTTGTATATGGTTTGAGATATGGGTCCTCCCCATTCTTTTGCATATGGTATCAGTTCTCCAAAAACCATTTGTGAAAGAGACTATTCCCTTCCAATTAAGTGGGCATTGTACCCTTGCTAAAAATAGATTAGCCACAGAAGTTTTCTACTATTTTCTCTATCTATTCTTCTGACTGTATGATTTTGATTGTCTTGTCTTCTAGTTCACTGATTCTCCTGCCTGTTCAAATCTGCTGTTGTATGCCTCTAGCGTACTTTTTTAAGAAACAATTCTACATTCATTTATTTTACAAGATAAATTGGAATAAAAACAAAAATAAAGAAAATGTGAAGTCCATGAAATCCATCCAATCCTACTTTAGCAATATAAAAGGACCCTTTAGTAGACCGGTATATATTCTTCTGGACAATGTTCTTTGCCTTAACTTTTTAAGTTTTATTATACAATACCAAATATATGTAATAAGGTAAAAAAAAAAAGAGTACACCTGTGTACCACTTAATAAATATCACTAGCACAGCTGAAACACTCTAGATATATGCCTGCTCCTCAGAGGTAAACCATTGTGATTGCACGCATTTTTCATACATGCATGCACCCCTAAACAACATATAATGTTGTTTTACATGTTTTAAACTTTTACATAAATGATATAATATTACATGTACATGTGTGGGCACTTCTTTAGGGCACATAGTCAGCAGTAGGTTTGCTGCCTATTGACGCTCCACGTATCTCCAAATGTCTGCATTTATATCAGCTCTGAAGCAACTGTGTTTTCCCAAAGTGTCTCCCTTTTAAAGGACTCCAGTAAGCTAATTAAGGCCCATCTTGAATGGGCAGGGTCACACCTCCACCTAATCAGAAGGTCACACCCACAATTGAGTGGGTCAATCTCCAAGGAAACAATCTAATCAAAGGTTCCACCCTAAACAGTGGGTCTGGCCCCACAAGACTGGATTAGGAAAAGAACATGGCTTTTCTGCAGTATATAACAATTTCCAACTAGAACACAGTGTGTGATTGTGCAAACCTTGTGACCAATATTCCTTTTATCTAGTGTATGGGCAGCTGAGTAAGAAAACAAAGACAAAAAGTAAATAAATACTAAGGGAATAAGGAGTATAGGATGTTTTAGATGTTCTTTTTGTTTTTATTACTTTTTTGGAGTAATGAAAATATTCTGAGATTGATTGTGGTGATGCATGCACAACTATATGATGAAACCGTGAGCCATTGATTGTATACTTCAAATGATTATATGGTATATCGATATATCTCAATAAAATTACATTAAAAAATGAAGCACAGATCGGTTCAGTATTTTATTCAAGGTCACAGCTAATAAACTATCCCAATGTCCAAACTCTTCACACTGCACTGTAATATTCATAGTACCTCTCCAATATGGTCTAAAAGACTGTTAAATGGAATTCACAGGAAGAAGATGACTAAGCACCACTACCAAAATAATCTAATTAGATATGGAAGGCACTCAGATCTTAAAAATTACAATGTGCAGATACAAGGTTACCTTAAATAAAACATTCATTTTCCTTTGTGGTGACAAACACTTGCCATCTTAAGGCTGAAATTAACTGCCAACTTTAGGGGTCTTGTAACATTCATGAAGCCCAGTTTGTTAATTAAGACACCTTTTTTTTTTTTCAATTTTTTTTTTGTGGGGTACATGGTCCAGGAATCGAACCTGGGTCTCGTGCATGGAAGGTGAGCATTCTACCAGTGAACCACCCATGTACCCTAATTAAGACACTTCTAATAAAAGTTCTCTTAGAAATTATTTTTAGATATATAACAACTGAGTTGACCAACTAAACGCCAGCTGGTAGAAATCAAATGGACAAACAAGGGACAGAAAATGACCTATCTATAATGCAGGTGCATTGTACCTACCACCAAGCCGAACTTCTGGAGTGGAATACGGAATGGATTCAGTTTGACTGAGCTTCTGTCCTGGTTGAAACTTGTTTGCTGAAACCAAAGTCTATCAAATTCACAAGACTTGGTTTTTCAAAGAAGACCACATTCTCTGGTTTTAAGTTTTTGTGAACCACATGGAGTTTACAGCAATAATATATAGCATGAACTATGAGAACAAAGTACTTCTTGGCCAAGTCTTCATTAATGAAAACCCTCCTTGTGTTTCATTATGTAATTAAACATATCTCCTCCATCCTCCAGTTCTAGAATAAGATATTGTTTGGTCTGGGTGTCAATAACTTCCTAAAGGCATAGGATGTCAGGGTGTGGCACTAGTTTTATGCATCTCACTTCCTAGAAAAGACAACTCATGGCTACACTGCCCAGTTTTGTCTTGTTAATAACTTTTACTGTCATCTTTTCTCCTATAAAGACATACCTAATAAGCTTAACCACTGCAAGATGACCTTGACCCAAGGTTTTATTCAGCAATCTTTTCAGCATACACTCTCTTGAATCCTGCTATGCTGGTCCAACAGAAAAACACATATTTGGACTGTGTGAAACAGAACTTCTCATATAAGAAAATCTGGTGAAAAGAAGGAATTCATTTTCAATGTCTCCATGGGCATCCTGGAGTGCATACTGGGTAATCCTTGTTATCACTGTGTTTTGTTAGTTGCTTCTCTTTTCTCAGCCAGCAGGTGTGGGTGTCCATCTGCAGTGCAGATGGTGCCCTCCCAGATGCCAAGTTTCCATACCCAGTGCTAATCATACTTTTGAGCAGGTAGGTGCTGCCTACAGGGAGGCATGGAGGCTGAGCTGCCTCTAGTGGATTTTTAATATCCATTATTGTCCCTTTCATTTCTGTTATATTTCTTTACAATCTTTCAAATTCATCTCTAGCTCACACATTGCTTTCTTAATATCCTTTAGCTCTATATTCATATTTTCCTTCATCTTCTTGAATTGATTTAGGAGATTTGTTTGAACTTCTTTGATTAGTTTTTCCAAATTCTGTTTTTTCTCTGATGTTTTAATTTGTTCCCTTGACTGAGCCAGATCTCGTTTTTCTTAGTATGGCTTGCAAATTGTGCTAATATCTGGGCATCTGATTATTTTGATGTAACGCTGAAGGTCAGTTTCACCCTCTTATTTAGGGTTTCATTGTCTGACTTTGTGTTAAGGCTCTTCTACAATGCTTGGTCCAAGTTATTCCGGACTTCAGAGTAGCCCAAATTTAATAGTTCAGATTTTCTCTGCTCTTCTTCATCTGATCCTTGCTGCAGACGTACAATTTTTAAGATTGCATTTTTTTGTGCAATTGTTTCAACTCCAGGAGAAAGATTCCTTTCCTCTGTTCCTTTTCTGAGAATCTTGATCTGTTTTCTTTCTTTCTGTGCAGAATTTTCTCCCCAGTTCCTATGAGTTGTTTAAATTCTTTCCCTCACTCAGTGGCCCCTTTTCCCTATACTTTTCAGTTCTGGGACCCCTTCTATCTTACAGCAGTTCAGTCCCCTGCCCTTTTATTTCTGAGAGGCTTATTGTTTCCAGTTTCTTCCCCACTAGGGTGTCCCATTTCAGGAACCCAGATGGGGGAAATTCAGAATGCAGAAACGTGGGTTAATCCAGAAAGGTCTATTTAGTGTTTTGGTGGTCCAGTGAATAAGACTGGATTGAGTGTACCCACCTCTTGCCAACAGTTCTGGCCAGGTCTCTCTCTTTTACACTCCACCCTCAACCCTGGGAAGCCCTTTCTTATGTGACAATCCTCAGTGGTTTATATTCCACCCTTGGTCTCTGCAGACTTGGGTCTCTGTACCTGGACATGCATAGGGTTCTAACTTGCTGCTGGGAGAAGCTCTATATTCTGCATCACAGCAGGAAGGCCAGGTGTTGTGCTGCATCTGTGGACCCTGGGCTTCGAGAGACCAAATGATGGGGAGGAGTCTAGAGTGGCAGGCAGGGATCAGCAATCTCCTACCTGATCTTGAGGATTATTTTTCCTTTTCTTCGATTCAGCATTTGTGGAGTCCTTCAGTTCCTAGCATCCTGTAGAATTCTACGCAAATAGGATTTGTCCTTTTATGAGTCGATTCTGAGGGAAAAATTTTCCAAGGGGTGTCTTACGTCGTCATGTTGATGACGTCATTCTCTCGCCCCCTTGTAATGTCTGAGACTTCACTCGTGGCATCCTTCGTCTTTCTCTCCAATCTAAGTCTGCTGTACTGTCATTGTGAGACTCCCATTTGCCTTTCTCCCATTTGACTCTGTGTAGTCCACCCATTTCCTTAAACATCTTTCTTGGTATAATGCCTGGTTTTGGTGAAATGTAACCTCCAGTCAGTACCTGACACAGGGCAAGTGTGAGGTAAAAACCTTTGACACCCTGAATCCTGAAAACATTTTTGTTCTACCCTCACACTTGATTGATAGTTGGGTAGGCTACAGAAGACTGGTTTAGAAATCATTTTTCTGATCATTGTTGAATTCTGAAAGCATTGCTACAATTTTTTTTTAGCTTCCACCAAACTGTACCAAACAATTAAAAACAATTTTTTCCATCTTTTGTTTGTGGCCTATTTTTATCTTTTTCACTGGAAAATTATAGAATCTTTTCTTTGTAGCCAACATTCTGAAACTGCATGATGATGTGTGCTGATGTAGGACGCGGACACTCAGAGAACCATTCCATACCTTGAAACTCCTGTCCTTCCATTCTAGAAAATTTTCACTGAAAATTCTTCCCTTCCCTCCCTCATGGTACTCTGCCCTCTTTTTCTAGAATTTTTAAAATATTGGTTTCAGGAACTCCTGCGTTGATCCTCTAATTTTATCTTTTCTACCTTCTTATTCCTCTTTTATCTTGCTGATGCATTTTCTAGAAGGCTTTCTCAGTTTTCTCTTCTAACCCACCTAACTGAATTTTTCATTACCACTTCCAAAATTTTAAGAAATGAGATTTTTCTTGTTCTTTTAACCTTCCTCTTTCATAGTTTTCTGTTCATTTCATGGAGTCTATATCGTCTCTAAGCTCTCTCAAGTTATTATTTATGGCTTTTTCTTCTGCTGCTACTTCCTGTGTTTCTTCTCTCTCCAAAATCCTTTTTGTTGTTGTATATTTAGTATTTATATTCTTTATTAGAGAAGTATTTACTTATTTTTTAGAATATGTTTCTAAAAAGCTAGCTGGAATTTTTTCAATCAATGAATTTAAACAGGAGTTTAGGTAAGGTATCAGCTGTTTTGTAGAAGATCCCACATATCAGAAATGATGGGTCATTCACTGGTGGCCAGTCAAATTCCCTAAAGATGAGTTCTTCAGTCTCTTCTTTGATGAGTATAAGCCAGGGAATGGTTTATACGAAGAGAGTGGGGCTGTGGGAACACAACTTTTGATCTGAAAACATGGGGTACATATCTTGTTTTATAGTAGAGCACTTCCCTCACCCCTCAGTTTTGTTTCCTTGAGAATATATATGCTATGATTCAACCTTTCCATAAAGAAAACCTCCAGTCATCTAAAAAGGTGAGAGATAAGCAGTCAATTGGCTCTGAATGATGGTGAAGGCTATCTGCTCCTTTAAGTTACTTTTAACCAGTCACCCTGATATCAATAAGTTCTTCCTTCACTTCCATTCCATACTCACTATCTTCTGGAAAATCTGGAGATTTTAATTTCTGGCTAAATCCAGGGTTGTGCAGCAAATTTCAGCTTGCTTCTTTTTTTGTTTGTTTGTTTTATTGATAAAATTTAACATGCAAACATTCTTAACATGCAAATATCCATTCATGATGTACAATCAATGGCTCACAATATCATCACACAGTTGTGAGTCCATCACCGTGATCATTTTTTTGAAACTTTGCATCACTCCAGAAAAAGAAATAGAAAAGAACAAAGAAAAACCTGTACATACCATACCCCTTCCCCCTCCCTCTCATTGACTACCCAATTTATTTTAAACTTTGTACCCTATATTATTTATTTTTATCCAATTTTTTTATTTATTTGTCCATACCCTAGAAAAAGGAGCATCAAACACAAGGTTGTCACAATCACACAGTCACAGTGTAAAAACTGTATCATTATATAATCATCTTCAGAAACAAGGCTACTAGGACATAGCTCTACAGTTTCAGATTGTTCCCTCCAGCCACCCCAATACACCATAAACTAATAAGGGATATCTGCATAATGCATCAAGAATAGCCTCCAGGATAACCTCTCAACTGTGGTTGAAATCTCTCAGCCATTGACACTTTATTTTTTCTCATTTCTCTCTTCCCCTTGTTGGTCAACAAGAGTTTCTCAATCCCTTAATGCCAGGTCCTGGCTCATCCCAAGAATTCTGTCCCACGTTGCCAGGGAGATTTATACACCTGGGAGTCATGTCCCACATAGTAAGGAGAGAGCAGTGAGTTCACTTGCTCTGTCGGCTTAGAGAGAGTGGTGAGATCTGAGCAACAGAAGAGGTTCTCTGGGGGTGACTCTTAGGCCTGATTTTAAGTAGGCTTAGTCTATCTTTTGCAGGAATAAGATTCATGGTGGCAAACCCCAAGATTGAGGGCTCGACCTATTGATTTGGTTGTCCCCACTGCTTGCGAGAAGATCAGAAATTCTCCAAATGGGGAAGCCGAACATTTCCTCCTTTCTCCTCATTCTCCTCGGGGACTTTGTGAATACTTCTTTATTCTCTGCCCAAATTATTCTGGGATCTATCAGGACATCACACTAACCTGGACAAACCAACAAAATCTCATGCCCTATTCAAGATTCCAGATAATTATGGTGTTCAACTAAACTAACTATACAAGTTAAATTAGGAAATGCACTACCCAAAATATAAATTTTGCACCCAATAAACATCTCTCCCTTTAGTCTCACACAGCAGTTGAAGTTTTAAAATATGGACAATATCATCCTTTACCCTGTATTCTCATCTACTTTAGTCTTATATAAATCAGCTTCATTCATATCTCTATTGAAGTCTGATCACTTTTTCAACTTTTTAAACAGTTGCTGTATGGGGTGCTGCTGACTTTCATAGCTTCAGAGCTCTAACTCTGAGTTTTCAAGTGTCACATAAATACCGGAAGTTTCTGGGAAAGACCAAGTTATATACAAACAGCTCAGTATCTCAGAATTTAGAATGAACTGTTACACCGCCTGAATAGATGTAACTACTATAAAAGCTTACAATCTAGGACCCATTACAGTAAGCCCCAACCTGATAACTCATGCTCACAACTTTAGTTCACTGAATTTTTATATTATAGTTAGTCCATATGATTGAGGCATGATAATATTTGTCTTTTTGTTCCTGACGTTTCATTCAATACACAGCCCTTAAGATTCATTCATCTAGCTGCCTGCCTCACAACTTCATTCCTTCTTGCGGCCACTCAGGAGTCGATTGTGTGTATGCACAATAGTTCCTGGCACCAGAAACACCAGTGTGCAAATGTCCATTCATGTCCACACACTCAGTTCCTCCAGGTATATGCTGAGTAACAGGGTTTTAGGATCACATGGCAAATCCACCCCTAGCCTCCTGTGAATCGACCACACTGCCTTCCATGAGGCTGCGCCTCTCATTTCCCTACTGACAGTGAATAGGTACATCTCCTTCTCCACATCTTCTCTAGCACTTGTTTCTCACTGTTCGTTTTTTAATAGCTTTATTTACACATCATACAATGCCACCTAAGTGTACAGACATGCCTTCGTCACCATACTCTATCTGAAGACACTTCCTTTCCCTCCACGAAGAATCCTTACCCTTCCCCCAACTCCCCCACCTGCTGACATTTCGTTTTGGCATAATGCCTTTGTTACATTCAGTGGGAGCGTATTACAGTGGTTACTATTGACTACGGACCCTAGCTTACATTGACTGTACCTTTCCCCATATACCATCTATTTTCAACACCCTGCAATATTAACATTCCCCTGTTCTTCCTCATGCAAAAACATTTGTACATTAACCACCATCGTTGTACACTCTTGGCATTCCCAAATTACACCATTTCAGTCTTTATCTTCTGAATAGGAGGATATCCTCTCTCTGTTTCCTTCTGTTTCACACATGCCCCCAGCCCTTCTCCCTCTATCATACTCACATTCAGTGTACTTAAATTATTGTACTACAATCAGGTAATATTGTGCTATCCATTTCTGAATTTTACAATCAGCCCTGTTGCACAATCTAGATTCCTTCAGCACCAATTTACCCAATCTCTACCATATTTCTATTTCCTGACAATCCGTGTTCTTAAGTTTTCCAAGTTCACTCATTAATGTTAGTTCATGTCAGTGATACCATATAGTATTTTTCCTTTTGTTTCTGGCTAATTTTACTCAACATAATGTCCTCAAGATCCATCCATATATGTTACATCATGACTTTATTCTGTCTTATAGCTGTATAATATTCCATCGTATGTATATACCACAGCTTGTTCTACCACTCATTCACTGATGGACATTTGGGCTGTTTCCATCTCTTGACAGTTGTAAATAATGCTGCTATAAACATTGGTGTGCAAATGTCAGTTTGTGTCCTTGCCCTCATGTCCTCTGAATAAATAACTAGCAACGGGATTGCTGGATCATATGGCAATTCTATACTTAGCTTCCTGAGAAACCACCAAACTGCCTTCTGGTTGTACCATTTTACATTACCACCAACAGTGGATAAGTGTGTCTCTTTCTCTACATTCTCTCTGGTTTTTTGGTTTCTGGTTGTTTTTTTGTTTTTTTTTTTTACCCTCCTCAATTGCAAGCACTTAACTTTATGCCTTCTCTTTTCTACTATATCAGTTACCTCTACATTGATTGCTTACCTGCTGAATCCACCTTTTGTTTTATTTATTCTTGTGATTGTACGCCTTTTTCTTTTAACCTCTGTTGTCATTCAATGTGACTTTTGGAATAAGTGAACATAAACTCAAGCCATATATAACAAAAAAATTATATTTCATATATTCAATATGCAGCTCCTCACTGACAGATGAGGAAAGTATTTTTAATGGGTTCATGGTTTTCCATCATACAAATGTGTATCCATTCTACTACAATTACTACAGTTAGATATTAGGTCAATGCCCATTTTTGCCATTAATTTAAAAATGCAATAACAAATTGACATTATCTAAAACTCTTTGGAGGACCCTAAGTCCCTAGAAGTCCTTTTGTTGAGTCAAAAAGTACAGTTAGGTACTATAGTTATGTACCTGTTTTCTTTTAAACCTTTGGACTGAGACCAATTGGGTTGATTAATACAGAACCGTTATTTTCTTTTTAAAAAAGCAAAGTTGAAAACAAAAATTACTTTCATGATGAGTTTAAACTGTCAACCTCAGACTTAAATGACTTTAGTTTGTGTAAATGAGCCTTCCGATTTCAAATCACTCTTTCCCTTGCCACTAAGGATAATAATCATTAACAAGTAAAAATATCATTTATTGTAAACTCAGTCTTTCAAATACAGTACTGGGAATTTTACATGTAATATCCCTCCATCCTTTATAAAACCTGCAACATAATAGTATCTTACTTTCAGAACTGAGGAAAAACAATGTTCAGAAAATAATACTCAGTAAAATGACATAAAATATTTGTTGAAAAGACCAGAGTGGCATGCTAATCAAAGTGAGCACTCCATCTCAAGTTGCCCAATAGAAATAACATAATCACTCTTCCTGATAAAATGATTAGTATAACAGAAATAGATGAATACATCCTTATCTGCTGCACACATGAAAACATGTATCAGGTTCACATTCTGTATATTTATTCTGATGTACAAAAAAAGCATGATTTTCTTTTTATTTTCTCTAATTGACCACATCTTCTCCTTAGATGATGATTGTGTGCTGATGATTGGGGAAATCCTAAAACTGTCAGTAAAGGTCATTTACTTCCTCACTTCCAGTTTTTATTTTGAATAAATCATCAAAGTTCCACTTTCTTATCAGAGGTCCCTACTGATATCTCCTATCCCTTTTGACTAATTTGATATCTGGGTATTAGGGATCTGTCTATTCTCAAGAAAGCTGCCAAAGTGCTCTGTTCAAATGTAAGTTATATCATAGCCCTCTGTTCACAATCCTTCCATGGCATCCCAGCTCTCTCAGGGTAAAATCTGGAGGTCTTCAGCTCAATCCAACCTGTGCTTCCTGTTACCTCTCCAGATTCATCTCTGCAGGCTTTCACTCATAAACTCCCTTCCAGTGGCACTGACCTCTGATTCCTCCACCACTATATCCCCCAACTTAGAGTCTTTGTGTCTGATGTTCCTTCTGCCTGGAACATTTTTCCCCCATATACCTGCCTGGCTCAGCCTTCACCTCCTTCAAGGCTTTTCCTTAAAGGGCTTCTCAGGGAGGAATCACTGTGGTCCAGAGTGGAAAAGAGAAATATGTTATGTGTTTTCCAAAATGAGGAGGATATTTTACGTTGCAAAAATAGTGAAATCTGCAGTTACAAACCAAGGAGGGAAAATCACAGGAAGAAATTAAATCTGTAAAAAGTAAGCAAGGTTCTATAAGGTTAAAAAGTGAATCTAGTGACAGAGTTTTGGGTATAAGACTGAGTAAAATAGTGTGAACGTTTAGGAAAGGATATGTAGTTTGGAAGTCAATAGCTAAAATATAAAGAGGGTGAAAAAGAGAAGATGGTCAGGTAACAGTAAAATGCTAATATACACTTCAATAACTTTTATAAAACAGTTCAATCATATTAGATCTTGCAGTATAAAAGCCCTATCAATAAAAAGGGTACTAAGGAAATCTTACAAAGTCTTGTAACAGGGGGTGGAAAGTATGCACAAAAGTCTTAAAATCTAAATATGTACAGGTAAGGTCTCTGCTTTGACTTTTTTAAAGCTCTATAAGTAAAAGGAACTCCAGCAGCTACATAATGGGAAAAAGCTTCTCTCTTTCTGCCTCTGCTTCTCAATTGCTTTCTCTCTATCCCTTTTTCCTCTTATCTTTCTACTTCTCTGACACTGTGCTCCTTTCTGCCTTTTTCTTCTGGAAATCAGGCCACTGGACTAGGCAAATTAATCTGAGGCCATATTTTTATATAGAAACTCTCTCTCTACTCATAGAAAAGGAGTCCTAAATCAAATATTTCTGGTTATTTTGAAAATTTATTGGCACACTAGTTTAGCATAATAAACTTAACAAAAGCTATCCACTCAACAAATATTTCTTTAGCCCTTCTGATAGCAGTAAGCATTCATTAATGAACAAAAGAGACATAGCTCTGTCTTCATGGAACTTAGAGCCCAAGGTAAAATAAACATTTTATGACTAGCTAAGATTACCAAAACTTTACTTTTGGTAAAGTAAGTTAAGTAAAAAGTGTAGTGGAAAAAATACCTTTTCACTAAAAAAATAAGAGGGTGATTCAAAGTAAATGTAATTTACTGAATTATTTTTCTTTAGTCAAAAATTGGCTCTCATATCTATCTGAATCCCAAGCAATATTGAATTCATTAAATATAAATAAATATCAGGATCTTTGAAAGTTAAGATAAAATTGGAGAACTTATTCTATGGATAGAATTCTAACACTAATAACGTGTAATTTCTATCTGTCATTTTGTCTCTTCAGTGTCCATCAACTCCTCTTCTGCTATTAGTACTAAATTTCCTTTGAGGACTTATAGCCTTACTCCAACGGAGGGCTGGGTGCAATTCTCACAGATGCAGAGTGCTCAGGCAATCTATATGCAAATTCACCTTGTCCACCCACGCACAATCAGACGTTCAGACACCTGACTCAGCTAACCCAACTAGGTGCTCTCTTCCTGGAATTTGAACTTAAATCCTTAAAGTTCTAGGGGCTTATCCATCTCCCAGAGGCACACCAGGAGATTGTCAGAGTTCCTATTCCAGAGACCTCCAGAGCAGCCTTGGTCCATGTTCTGTCTGAAATCTGATTCCTTGGCCCGCTTTCCAGTATCCTTTCTTCAAATTTCCTTTTCGCTTTGGTTAGTCAGAGTCAGTTTTCTGTTGCTAGTAAGTACTGAATCCTAACAAATTAATCCAAATATACAGTATGCCAACTGAAAATGCACATAGCCTGCAGGAAAATAAAATATGACCTACCTTGGGCATCTGTGGTGGTTTAAAAGTGTGTGTAACCCAGAAAAATATGTTCTTAAATTTAATCCATTCCTGTGCGTGTGAAGCCATTGTAAATAGGACCTTTTGATGAGGTTTGCTTCAGTTAAGGAGTGGCCGAGGATAGGTCTTAATCCTATTCTGGAATCCTTTATAAGAGACTGAAATTCAGACCGAGAGAGAGAAAGCCACAGGAAACCAGGAGCTACATCAGTGGGACTGGCAGAGAAGGGAGAGACCAGAAGACCACACTATGTTCCTTGTCATGTGACACAGGAGCCAAGGATTGCCAGGGGCCAGCCCCAGGGTGCCAAAGCCTTTAGGCAGAAAGCATTGCCTTGATTTGGAATTTCTTTTAGTCTCCAAATCATAAGCTAATAAATTCCCATTTTTTAAGCCAACCCACTTCATGGGTATTTGCTTGAGCAGCCCAGAAGCTAAGACAGCATCTATGTGCAATCATACATACATTTTATGTAAATTGTCCATAGTTAAAGAAATTTCAAACCTAAATTTGAAATTTGAAACAACCGCATCACTTACATTTTTTTCTGTCCATCCATTCCTCCAGTTCTGTGAAGTTTACAATTTGTCTCACCCTCCAAAGACCAAGTCGATATCTAATACGATGGATCATTTTGCAATACATGTTTATAACTATTCTTAAATTCGATCCATGATACAAAGCCTATAAAATAATAATATAGACAGTGAAGCTCCTTATATATTTCTGCTATTTACATTTAACCTGACTTTGCCCTTTTCACCTGTTTCATCCAATTTTTTATGTGTTTTTATCAATGTTTGTTGCCTAAGTTGGTTAAACATATGCATTGCACAGAGGAAATCTCCCTGATATTCAGAAAGCTTCATTATGTACTGCTTTTTCATCAGATATTTATACTTCCCAGGAAGAGAGGTTTTGATTATGTATCCTTTCTAAGAAGCTACCTAAGTTGGTGACCAGATTTCTAAAACATGTAGCCCATTCATGGACTGTCTTCTTTTTTTTTTTTTTTTAATTATATATTGATATCCTTTACCCATTTTTCACTGAGCTTTTTCAGGTTTTCTTGGTAATTTCTAAAATCTTTTTGATAATTAAAGAAATCAGCCTTTTTGGTATATGTACAAATGTTGAATTATCAATTTACATTTTTTTTAACTTTTGACTACTTTTTTCTGCACATGCATTTTTCACATTTTCCTGTGACAGACTTAAAAGAATGAAAGTTTTAATAATTCATCTAATTCAGTTTTTTTTCTTTACTAAATAGCCTGCTCTATCTTATTTATCTTTTCAGTTATTTTAATACGTTACATTTTCTGGCTCATTAATTTCTCTATTTTTCTTCATTAATTCCTTTCTTTTTTTTCTTTAGGTTTATTTTCCTGTTAACTTCTTAAATTAAGTACATATTCCATTTGTTCTCATTACTTCTTGTTTAGTAATATATTTGAGTTTATGAATTTTCCTGAGTCGGCTTTCCTTTGGTATACTGTACATACCATTTCACAAGGCAAAAACTGAGGCATAAAAGCTTCAAATAACTTGCCCAACGTCCTATAGTTAGTAAGTCTCAGAATTGGTTTAAAACCTGAGCAGGGATACTCAAGAGTCCATACATTAAATTATATTCCTCTCGATTTAGTTAAATTCAGTGTTTTACAACTTTTATTTTTAATTTCTTTTCTAGTATTTTTCCTTTTATTAGGGTTAAGAGTGCTCTTGGTACAATCATTTTAGTTTCTGTTTTGTGTGATCCTCTGAGGATTATTTTATTTTTCTTCACCTTCATTTCATTTGTGGTTCTTCTCTAAAAAGTTTAAGTGCTATGCTTAAACCTATATTCATTAATGTATTAATATTATGAATAAAATAATATCTTGATTGGCCTGAATAAGAAAATTAGCATAATTTCACTAACTTCTTCTTTCTTTCACTATCTAATGGCATATTATGAATGTTTGCTAACGTCTTTCAACATTTAATAATATCTTCTGATGCATATTTTTAATTTGCCTTTTTATTTTTATTTTTTTATTTTTTTGGGTGCATAGTCTGGGAATTGGACTTCTATTTGATATGCTTTTGTTCTTTAAAATATTAATAATAATAAAAAAAATGAATTGATTACACTGTTGAATTCCCCACTACATGAATCTTAGTGAGAGGCATAATTCACCCCCCACAATTTACCATTTGTTCTTTTGTGCATTCGAATCAATTGGCCCATCCTCTAGTTTGCTTATTCTTTCTTCTTCCTCTTCAAATCTGCTGTTGTGTGTCTCTAGTACATTTTTTAATTGGTCTACAATATCTTTCATCTCTGTGCTATATGCTATTTTTCTATTTATTCCTTAAAGTTCTTCTTTATGTTCTTCTAGTGTCCTCTTGGTCTCCTTTATGTCATAAGCCGACACATTGCATTTATATAATGGAGTTACATGCATATCTTTGATTAGCTTTTCTAAAATCTATGTCTCCTCCAGTGCTGTAATCTGGTTATTAGGCTGGGCTAGAACCCTATATGCATTTTCATATGCTCTGTGATTTTCTTTGCCTTTGAGGCATATAATTATCTTGATCAGAGTTACTTTGGAAGTTCATCTCACTCTGTAGTCTAAGGTTTTGTATTTGCAAGACAGGCATGGGGCAGGACGCAGGGCTTGGGGCAGGGCACGGGGGTGGGGCATGGAGCAGGGCTAGGCATGGGATAGGGGCATTGTTTGGTAAACAGTCTTCTTCATTGGTATTTTCTGGTTTGGATAGGCTATCAGTTCCTGTTGTTTGTTTTGTACTTTGTTGTGCACTCTACATTTTAACATTTTAAATTGTTAACTCTGAGATTTATTCCCTGTTAATTCTGTCAACAGCCGGTGATAAGACAGAGAATTTTTGAGCTTCAGTCCTCTGATTTGGAAGATCTAGTCAAAGTGAATGCAGCATAGTGTCCTCCCTGTTTTATCTGGGCCTGTGTTTTGTCCTGGACTTTTGCTTCTGAGTTGTTTCGGAGTTACCTTTTTTATAGGCATTTGGATACCCCTTCCTTTTGCAGGAGACAGACCTCCCTCTCCTGGGTGTTTAAAGCAGTTCAGCCTTTGCCCAAGACTGCCTCTGTAGTTTCTTACACTCCTTTAGTTGTCTCAAGTTGATTTCACCTGAAGGGCAGATTCTGGGCGGGGCAGCACAACATAAAGGGATCTCCCAAATCCTTCTTCCACAGCCAACACAGGTCCAGGAAGCTGCAAGGGTAGTGCAGTCTGCCTTCAAAGTACTCTGGGGAAGGGATCAGGAAAGGTGGCAAAAGCTTCTTCCATGGGTCTCCAAAGCTGAACTTTCTTGACTTGCTCAGCAAATGTAGCCTTAAACTATTCCCTGCAACCCCGAGGAAGCATCGAGTCTTTAAGAGTCTTCCATTGCCACTTCTGTCTGGGTCAGGTTGGAACAACGGCTGTCCTCAGACCCAGGCTCCAATGATCCAAAGTCGCTAATCAAAAGCTGTGATCAGCGATTGATCACGACCAACTCTGGTCTTGAGGAAGAGGATTTTAATGTCCCTTTCTATCACCATTGAGCTAACCAGGATCTAGACCCTACAGTGGCCTGCCCTGAGAGGGGGAACGGTCACCAGTAAATGCCACAAAGAGGAAGCAACTCACTGATCTTTACCATAGTTTGCCAACGTCTTGCGCTCACTCTTCCCTAGATGCTGTATTTTACCAACTTCCAGAGTTTCAAAATTTTTGTTTCAGAGAGTTCCTGCCTGTTTATTCGTTGCTCTGGTGGAAGGACCAAATCCCAGAGTACAGCGCTCTGTCATCTTCCCACACTCAGCCACTTGGATTTAGATCACATTTTGACCTTTTAACTTTTATATCAATGTTACAGAACCATAAGTAGGCATACTTTTTGCCAAAACCAAGAAAATGCTTTTAAAATGATTACACTTATATGCAATAAAATAAAAATTGAATATTCTAAATAGTTTCCTTAGATGTGCATGGATAAACACACAGTTACAAATATGTAAGCCATAAATAATAGTGTGTTCCTTGTATTCACTTCTCTGGCCCCTTTACTAAGGAGCTGGTAAAACCCTTATCCTGGGGGATCTAAAGCACTTATGTCTCTCTTCAGGGTTTTATTCTTCTGCCTTCTTTCAAGTGTCTCCTCTGAGCCTCCTACTATTGTCCCTTGGACTGGTTTGGGTCAGAAGATCAGTTGATTACTACCTAATGCACATGTTCAATCTCTCTATCATTACTTGCTTAGAATAGAGACTTTAAGAAAAAGGTTTTAGTCAACTGCATGACTAAAATATCATTTTTCCCCAATAAACTCTGAACAACTTTAGCAGCAACTCCTATTTGACACGTAATTTGGTGCTTCTCCATTTATGTACAGCTGTGCCTCTCTGCTTAGTCTTTCTGGTATGAACATCCAGATTGGTTCTATTTAGAGCTAGGTGAGAGTTTTACTTAGATTTGGATTTTGCAGGAGATTCCAATGTCCATATTAAAGACTCATCTGAGAAACGACCCCATCATTTTGCAATTATTACTGTACACTCCTTTTACCACAATGGCCTAATGTGTTAAAAAAATCTGGAGCCAGACAGACTTGGTCTGAGTCTCAAAACTGAGTATTCCGCCTACTAGATATGTGACTTTAGATGAATTATACGACTCCTCAGAGCCTCAGTTTTCAGAACAACTAAAGATAATTATACAACCTGGAGAAATGAGGCCATTTCAGTTCTTTATCACCAACTCCACATAGTTTCTAAAGCAGCCTTGCACGTCATCTGTGTTTTTTCAGGCATCTCTCTTTCTGTCAATTTTTGTTGTATCTCAATCTCCTCAAACATTTAAACTTACCATCTAAATACTCACTCTCAGGAAATGTCCTTTTCCCTACTTCACTGAAAAAAAGAAAACTATCAGCTCATTGTTCTCACAACTTCCATCACCAAATCTAAACACTTATTGCATTTACAACAGCCTTTGCTCCTACTACAAAAGAAAAATGTCTCTTTCTACCTAAACCTAATCCTGTGGTAGATCTTATAAATTCACCCACTCTATTCTTCCTAGGAACCTTATAATATGGATTGTTGCCCTCTCTCTTGTATCAACAACATCTCCCTCTCATTAGCTTTAACAATGAGTATTTAAACTCACTTAAGTATTTCCCATCTTAAACTCCTTTTCTAAACTTCATAGCATCTCATATTTATTAACTATAGCTGTCTCCACTGTCTTAGTCTTGCTTACACTTATAGCTTTACAACATCACTGAAACTTGCCAAAGTCATCCATGAATGTCTGCCTAGACAACTCTTTTAGGTTGTAAATGCTGCCAGAAATGCAATATACCAGAAATGGGTTAGCTTTATAAAGGGATTTTATTAAGTTACAAGTTTACAGTTCTAAGGCCATAAAAATGTCCAAACTAAGGCATCCAGGGAATGATAACTTTGACTCAAGAACGGCTGATGAGTCCGGAACACCTCTGTCAGCTAGGAAGGCACATTGCTGGCATCTGCTGGTCCTTCAGTTTTTTATTTCAAATAACTTCTCCAGGAGCGTTTTCTTTCTGCATCTCCAAATATCTCTGTGCTGGCTCCAAAGCTTTTTCCAAAATGGTTCCCTCTTAAAGGTCTCCAGCAAGTAACCTACCATGAATGGGTAGAGACACATCTCTTGGGAAAACTTCTAATCAAAACATTCCACCCACAATTGGGTGGGTCACATCTCCATGGAAATAACCTAATACAAAATATCCTACCCAACAATATTAAATCAGGATTAAAGAATATGGCTTTTCTGAAGTAAAGGACAGTTTCAAACCAGCACAGTTATCATCCCTCACAACATTGGACACTGCAACTTAGTTCAACTTCTTGCACATTCTCTTTCTGAACTTCCTTGACCCAGCACATTCCAGTTTCCTTACCTGTCTGGCTAGTGCTTCAGTTTTGCAGAACCCTCACCTTCTACCTTTCCCTTGAACATTGGTCTTCCTCACTCTTCCCTTTTATATGATTCTTTCCTCACTCCATATACCCTCCCTAAACAATGACATCTATTCACACAGTTCCATTTAGTATCACTAGTTATGATTGTCAAATCTACAGATGAGGTCAGTGCACAAGTCGGACAACCTCAGTCTGAGGGCTGCATAGAAAATTCAGAAGAGGGTTTTCAAATTCCACATCCCCTATTTTCAGTATGCTATTACACATCTTCCAACATGTTAAAAATCATATAGTTTGAAAATATGCATTAGGCATTGAATATGTAAATAGTATCTTGTGAAGAGATTAATGAACAGAAAAGATAAATCTTTTGCTGTCAGGGAATAGAATGAAACTAGTACTAGTAGAATTCATACTAGTAGAATGAAACAATAATCCAATAAACAAATTTATGTCAGGTGGCAGTAAGTGCCATGAAGAACAACAAAGTGGAATAAATGGAATAGGTAGTGACCAAAGGGCATTGTTCTATATAGAGCAGTAGGGAATAGCACTTTCTGATAAAGTGGAAATGAGCAGAGACCAGGTAAGGAAAGTACACAGTCACCCTGTGGGGAGAGGTTTCCTGGAGATAATATGAGAACCCTTGCAAAATTGAGCTAATTTTATAGTTTGTCAGGGTTGTTATGATAAATGCCACATATGAATTGGCTTAATAACGGGAATCTACTGGATCTCAGCTCTGGAGAATAGAAGTCCAAAATGAGGCTCTCGACAGGCCATGTTTTCTTTTCAAAGTTTGTAGCATTCTGGCGCTGACTTGCTGCAATCTTTGGGGTTCCTTGACTTACGTTTCTTCCTCCTTGGTCTTCTCCTGGCTTTTTCTGACTGCATCCAGATTTCCTTTGCCTTAAAGGACTTGAGTCACCTGGATTAAGACTCACTCTGATTCAGTATGGCCTCATCTAAATAGGATCTTTGAAGATTCTATGCACAAAGGAGCCCAAAGGTCCTATTTGCAAATGGGTTCACAACCACATCAATGCAGATCAAAATTTGAACGTATCTTTTGTGGGGGACATGACTCACTCCCCAACAGGAGGTTTTATATTCCTCATGTGTACTAAGGTGGAGAAGAATCTAATAATCACTGAATGTAATAACCACCAAATCTTTCTCTATGGACCAAATCTCCCCTATGGATTTTGGGGCCATATATCTGACTGCCTCATGTACCTTTGAATTTGGACTTCCCACAGGCACTCCAAACTGCCAGTGTTGAAACTGGACTCTACCTTCTCTCATTTCTTCCCTGGTTCTCCGACTCTCTCTTCTTCATAAGGTCTGAATTTCACAACCATCCACCAGGCTGCCCAAGACAAAAACCTGGTAATCCTTCTTAACTCCTCCCTCTTCTTTACCTCTAAATCCAGTCAAACCCATATTTCTATCTATTGCTCATTTCCCCAGTGTATTGGTTTATTAATGCTGTTGCACATGCAATACACCAGAAATGGGTTGGCTTTTATAAATGAAATTTAAGTTACAAGTTTACACTTCTAAGGCCATAAAATGTCTAAACTAAAGCATCTAGAGAAAGATAACTTGACTTAAGAAAGGGCTAATGACATTTGGTGCTTCTCTGTCTGCTAGCTTTTCATTTCAAAATAGCTTCTCCAAAGACCAGGGCATTTTCTTTCTCCATTCCAAATGTCTCTTTTTGTGTGGGCTCTGAAACTTTTTTCAAAATGGTTCCCTCTTAAAGGACTCTAGTAAGTGACCCATTTTGAATGGGTGGAAACACAGCTCCATGGAAACCACTTCATAAGAAGATCCCACCCACTATCCCCAAGGAATGTGTTCTACCCTCTCCAAGGCCTAGGGCACCGAAACACTGAGGTGGAAAGCCCACCCTCTGCCTTTAGGGAAAACTCACCTCTCCAAGTGCATGGGTGAGTCCACTCTCCTGGCCCAAGGTTTCTTGGCTTCATACCTTAGCTTCCATGATTCTGCCTGTGAAGTTATTTTTACTTTAATCTATCCCTTTTCTGTCCCGTTTAGTCCAGACAGGCAGAGGTTTCATTTATTTAGATCCCATCACTCTCTTTTTGATTTTTCTATGCAGTACACTGGGATAATGCCGACCAGACAATAGAACTTTCCACAAACCCTTTCTAGATAACTCCATCTCCAATCCTAACTCTTTCTGAAATGGTTGACTAGTTCCATGTTTGGTTAAATCCTCACTTGGGCTCTATTCACTGGGATCTCACTTTCTGGAAGCCCAGAACATTCCAGTTCATCAATTTCTGGTTTCTCTGCACCCAAGAGGTCAGTTCTCAACATCACTTTCCCGTCACACTTTACTATCAGTTACAAGGAGTAGTCAGGCTGCATTTTCCACATTTAGTTTAGAAATTCCCTCAGCTAAGTATCCTGGGTCATTATCTTTAAATTCTAACTTCCATCCACCAGCAGTACTCAGTATAGCCAAATTACCTGCCATTTTAAAACAAGGGTCACCACCTTCCTTCCAATTTGAAATGGTACATTCTTCATTTTTGTCTAAAGCCTCATCAGGGAATCTTTAGAGTCCACATTTATACCAACAGTCTCTTCAAAGCATTCTAGGCCTTCCCTAAAGATCCTTACAATTCTTCCAGAATCTTCCCCTTATCCATTTAAAAAGCCATTCCTACATGTTTGGTATTTGTAAACCACAGCACCCCAATTCTCTGATACCAAAATCTGTTTTAGTTTGCTAAAGCTGCCAGAATGCAATATACCAGAAATGGAACAGCTATTAAAAAGGGAATTCATTAAGTAGCCAGTTCAAAATTTTAAGGCTATAAAAATGTCCAAACTAAGGCATCCAGGGAAGACACCTTGACTCAAGAAAGGCCAATGGGTCCAGAATACCTCTGTCAACTGGAAAGGCTCATGGCTGGCATGTGCTGGTCCTTTGGCTTTCATTTCAGACAGCTTCCCTGGGGGCATTTTCTTTCTGCATTTCCAAATAACTGTGTCTCTTGTTGACTCTGTTGCTTCTGAAGCTTTTTCCAAAATGGTTCCCTCTGAAAGGGCTCCAGTAAGCAACCCACTCTCAATGGGTAGAGATACATCTCCATGGAAACCACCTAATCAAAATATCCCACCCACAATTGGGTGGGTCACATTTCCATGGAAATAACTAAATCAAAAGTATACTACCCAACAATATTGAATTAGGATTAAAGAACAAGGCTTTTCAAGTATTATACAACAGTTTTAAACCAACACACCCAGTGCTATTTCAAGCTGCCATCAAATTCCTCTGGATTATTGAAAAATCTCACCAATTGCTCGCTATCAAGTTTTGCCACCACCACCACCAATCTATTGTCCAGAGTTAGTCATTTTTCTAAAATATGAAGCTATTCATTTCCTTGATCTGAATTAAAGTCATCCATTCTTATTTACTAAATATAATGTATAAACTCCTTAGCATAGTTTTCAAGGATATACTTAATCTGGCCCTGCCTTCAGCTTTCTCTACAACCCCTGTGCTTCTACCATCTCTTAAACCCCCAAAATTCTAAAATACATAAGAACATTGATGTTACCTCTCTCTGTGCCTACAACTCTCTGAGCCTTTCACTATATCTGATAAAACACAAATCTCTCTTACTGTCCAGATCTCAGTTTATATGCACCATGCAATGCCCAGACCAGGTACACAGGTTTTGTGTTAGAAGTCTTTTCTAAGTGTTCTCAACAGTAATTCAGATTTACTTCAGCTATCTGTATATCGTTTTAGACTACCTGCACTGTGAGATCACATAATAGTCAGAAAACTAGACACACAGAACATACATTTTTATCCAATAAAAAATCGACAAAAGTATCCAGTACCTGGAAGCCAACATATTTATGCAGGGAAACTGCTCTTTTCAAAGCCACCTGTGTCACTAGGACCACAAACGGGCTTTGGACTTTTTGTTTCTGTTTTGTTTCTTGAGATAATGAGCAGAAATCCATACTCTATCAAAAGGATTCTGTAACCTCCAAAAAGATTGTATATGGGGAAATTGCTATGGTAACTTTAAAATTCAGATTTTCCAAGAATGTTCCCATTTCATTTATTTAATAAATACTTTTTTTAAAGCCAACTTCATTCTTTTCTATTGTAACTACTGACCATTCAGATGTCCTGGGAAATTCAGTATTTTTGGCAAACAGCAAACTGTGTCAAGATGGATCAAGCCAGTAAGGACTAAAATTTTAAAAATAATTATAGATATTCACAGAAAAATATTTTATTAAGGAAAATAGCCTATTTTCATATCTTTATAATATTTTTAGATCATTGTCACTTATACCAAAACACATGTAAATCATACAGATATTTTTAAATAAAAGGACATTTTAAGTGGTGAAAATAAAAAATGCTGATTATTAAATATAACAGTCTCTGTGGTTCCCTGATGTACAGCTGTCCATGATAATTCAATGCTGCATCTTCATTATTGCCAAATAAATCCACGCTAAGAGTGTTTCACAGGAAATACTGGAAATTGTACAGCCCCTTGAGTAATCTTAAAGCTACATTCTAGCAGACACTGTCCACAGCAAGCAGCTCTGAAGTGCCAAGCAATAAGACTACAGAAGGTTCCCAGTGGAGAAAAAATTGCCACAGTGCTGACAATTTTCCAGTGATTTGCTATATAGGCTCTAGAGCAGGAATTCCCCCAACGGCAACCTTTCACATAGCACAGTGCTGGAAACTTATTGTTTATTGCATTCAGGCCTGCCCTACTACATTTCAACAGTAGGCAGAACAACTTTAACCATATCAACATGGCAGCTATCTAACATACAAAGTGCCATGCCAGTGACAGAGCAGAAAAAGAAAATCGATGATAATGCCACTTTTAAAATCCAAATAAAAACAATGATCTAGTTTATAATTGCTCTGACCCTTCAAAAGTACTTTCCATTCTTTTCACCTCAAATTTCACTTTCACATAAAATTTTAACTTTTTCCTCCTCACTCTCTCCTTTTTACCCTCATCTTGCCCTGCCTTGCTTTTTAAATTTTCTAGACCCACTTTTGTTCAATGGTTTTTGAAGACTGCAACATCTCCAAAAGTAGGAAATACCATACTTAAATGCTGTCTTTGTGAATCTTTAGCATGTCCTGATAAACTCCTAATATTATATTTTGTGAAATTAGTTCATTCATTCAATAGATATTTATTGAATGCCTACCATGTGCTATTCTTGGCATTTAAATACAGTAGCAAACAAGAGAGACAGGTTCTTGCCCTCATACAGTTAAGATCTAGTTAGCTGAAGTAAATTAGCTAATACAAGAATGAACAAACAAGGGAAAAAATATATACTAATAAGTGCATAGAGTTAAAGTTGGGAAATGTGATAGAGACTTTCTATTATGTGTCAAGATGGCATGTGGTACTATCAATACAAAAATAAGAGCATTTTCCCCCAAACAGTCACATAAATTATAATGCCCAGTGACAGACATATAAACAATCACAAAGTAACAAACTGGACATGAAAGTGACCAAGAGAATGGAGAGGTCAGATCTGCTTGGTGGATCAGAGAAGGTGTACAGGGGCATGTATTTAAGAGTTGTAATTTATCAGAACATACAGGAGGAAGGGTATTCTAGGCTGAGGGAGCAGCATGAAAAATCAGAGAGCAGGAAACCCTCAGGAATGCAAGGATGTAGAGGTTGCTAAAGCACAGGGGATGTGTAAGAGAGGGTCATGTGATGAGGCCAGCCAGTGGGCAGAAGCCAGAACAGAGAGGTCACGTGTACTAAGTGAAAAAGTTCATTCTTTACCCTATAAGCAATATAGGGTCCTCAAAAGATTATAAAAAATGGAATAAAATGACCAGAGTTGCATTTTTTAAAACATGGCATGTGTCAGATAGATTAGGTGGGAGTAGGTCTCTCGGCAAGGAGGCCAGTTGGGAGACAACTTGCAATTCTCCATGGGAAGGCTGGCAAACGGAATTTCTGACAGGAAGGACCAAGGAAGAGCTGTACAAAATGTTATGGAGGTTGCGCCAATGGTCCTTGGTCATCAAATGAATATGCAAATATAAAAGGTGTGGTTTAAGAGAACTCTAGGCTTATGGATTAGGCAATGGGTCATAAAGTAATTCATCAGCATAGGCAGCATGGGAGAGGAACAGTTTTGTGGAGTAAGAAAATGAATTTTATTTTAGTTTAGGTGGAGTGTGATTTAACCATAGAATTTTTAAGTGGGCAATTTAATGCCTGGGTCTGGAGCTAAAGAAACGGGTGTGCGCGTGGCTTTAGATTAGGTGGCCATAAGCTCCCTACCTGATAGGTAAAATATATGATATATAAAATAGGCATGGTCTTTGAGTTAGACAAGAGTTTGAATTCTAACAGAGCAAGAACAGCTGTGTAACTTTGAGCAAATGACATAAGTTCTCTGAACATCAGTTTCTTTATCTATAAAATGGGTATAGCATCTACCTAAAAGAACTACTGTAGGATGAAGTGAAATAGTAATGTAGTGTTTACTTTTCGCCAAGGTTTTAAATGCATTATCATGTTTAAACACTGGGACTTCTTACTTATATTAGAGACACACTGATATATATAGAGATAGATGCATTTGCAGAGAAAGAGAGTACTTGGGTGTTTTACACATCTCACACATATCACAAAAATTTTATCTTCTATTTAAAGAAATCATTTATTGACTTTAAAGTTCGTGTTTAAACTATACCATATTGCCTCAACAACTTTGTAACTAACAAAGTAGCACTTTCTCCTTGAAAACTTTTTTTTCCCTTCTGGTTTGGGTATTATCTTAGGAAAAAGGAAAACATCCTGATTGTTTCAACCAGAAAGGAGGCTGGGACTAGGAAGGGCCATAGGTATGGCTGAAAATCTAAAGAGAGGAACAGAGATTGAGAAATTAAGAAGTACCGAGCCATTCAGGAGAGCGCCTGTAGTATAATAGCCCGGACACCAGTGTCATGAAGGTAATTTCAAAAGTCACCATTCTGATATGACCATTTAGTAGCGAGATGAGACTACTGGAGAAACAAGAGATCCTAGTCTTTCTCTCTTTTTTCACCTTGTCTTTTACTTTGCCCTACAGAAAAATAGTGACCTCATACCCAAGTAACCAACACTTTTAAAACATGAGATTTACTACAATTAACATGAAATTTTAAGAGACATTATTATAAACCACAAGGTCTCATACAAAGCACTTTGACTCTACATTCTTCCTAAGTTTACCCAGGATTTGTTGAGGCATTCACAATTTGCATTTACAAATCTTCTTAAATTTAGACCTACAGGCAGTACTGTTCACTAACCCATAGGCTTTTATTTGTTAATTTGGAATATAAAAGGAATCAGCAAGATATATTAGAATCAAATTCAGAGGTTTTTCTTTTCCATCAAACAAGTAGGCAGAATACTTTTCACATGACCTGTGTGATAATCATCATACACTGCATTAATACCATTACTTTGATGCAAATGACATAGTATATTGTGCAGCTATGTAGCCATGGAATGCAGGCCTTGTTATTACTGAGCATATGTGCCCATACGCAAACAATAGCAAACATCCTGGATAAGCTCCGTTTTTCCTGATGACTCATTTCCTGTAAGTTCATAAGTCTGTGTCATTATCAGCCTGGTGGGTGTATACCAAAAAATATTATACTAAAGCATTGAGTGTGCTTCATTGTCCATATGATTTGATAGAAGGCTATTCTGGATCTTCTGAAAAACCTTCAATATCCAGACTAGTTTGGAAATCTGTTGAATTTCCTAGGAGGCCCTGAGGACCAGGTATCAGAATGATCCACAACCTCACTGAAATGCTCAACTCTTTTTAGAACTCGACCAATAGAGAAAATAAAGAATGAAATGTGCTTCTAGCATTGCAAGTTGTTTTCTAGCATTGCAAGTTGAAAACAAATTCACCAAACATCTAAAATTTATTTCAACATTTCTAAATTTTACCTTTTTGAAAGTCTACTGCCAAACAACATAAAACCTCTCACAAAAAACAAACAAAAACATTTCAAGCACATAAAAGTTTGAATACAATGTCTGGGGATTTATGAGACCTGCTGAGCCCCTAGAATGCAGATTAAGAAACAGTGGTTCCAAAGAATATCTTAAAATTTTAGAATATGATGTGGGGAGAGACTTGAGTAATCTTTGCTTAATACATACAGTGCAGGAAACTTGTATCGAGGTTGAACCTGTCTTTTCAAAATAATTTCAGAACATCTCATTTTCAGCTATGAACAGTCCTATGAAATAGACCTGGCAAAATTATCTTTGAAGGACGACAATGAAACTAGGGCACTTAACAGAAGTTATAATGATTGCCAAAACCACACAACTGCTAAGGGCAGACTCAGATTTGAAACCTAGGTCTCCCACCCTGAACCCTTGTTCATTCCATTGGACCAATGATTTCCAGGCTGAAATCTCTGGATTCTTAGAAATATATTAGCTTCTGGCTTTAATTATTAAAACAAGGGAAACAGATGTTTATTTAATAAAAGCAATGGACTGAATGGACAAAAGCCATCAAAATACAGCATAGAATATAGGAAAAAAAGGGAATAAAATCAGAATTCAGTAATGAAAACACGGGATGCTAATTGCCTTAACAATGCCTCCATTCTTGAGGAACCATTTAGTCATTAAAGATAGAGTATATCATGGATGCTAAAAACAGGTTTCTGAGCTGAACCACGAGAATTCAAATCCCAGATCTGACTTTCACTGTGTGACCTGGGGAAAATCAACTCACTTTCTGTGCTTCAGTTTCTTCAATTATAAAATGAATTATATAAAGAACAGTCCATCTCATAAGGTTGCTGTGAAGAGCCAATGAGTTAATAAATACCAACCCTTAGAACTGTACTTGGCATATATGTCTGTAAGTGTCAGCTATTTTTAGGTTCTCATTTCATAGTTTTAAATATAGTGCTCCATGGTTGTCACTGCTCACATTCCATGGTGATGGTAAGATTATTCTTACTTCCATCCTCAGGTGGTTGTTTATATACACACACGTATATGCCCATAAGTTCTCATCTAGCTATAAAAGCTGTGAATAGGAAGAGGTGAAGCTGCTCCGAGCTTGTCTTCTCTCTGAGGTTTGTTCCTCAGCAATTTCTATATATTCTGCCCCAATTTTGTCTTTTCCTCTAATATTGCAAAGCTACTGTGGTAAACTCCTTCATAAAAAAATTGCTCCAACAGTCTCTATCCTATCTGCTATAATCATTCCTTGGAAGATGATTCATTAAGAAAAGGTACACTTAATTGTCAAACAAAATTTTAAAAATAATAAGGGCCCCAAAATCATTTGTCTCTCATACCTTTTTCAATGTTTCCAGGTAGCCTATGTCAGGCCTTCCACAGTTGTAGGAAAAATAATCCACTTTCCTTATTACTAAAAAGTGACACATGACAAGTTTATTGGTGGAATTTCACACATACGTAATTCCTCAAACAGCGGAAAATCATTCTTGTAAAGAACAAGAAAGAAACCACTCAAATAACCAATAGATGTCTATAACCGATGGTAGAGTTAAGGAACAAACTTAACTAAATTTAATCCATTTATAGCTCATGCATTAAAAATGTTTTAACCAACTGAAGTGCTGGGTTTGTGGGCAAAAGGTGACACAAGCATTAGAGGATTGAAAGGAGAAGGGATCTTCAAGTCTTGTCAATGGTTTTAGATTAACTTGAGTACTTTTCAGAAGCCCTTCATCAAGGAATTGTTTATAAACAGGCTTTGGTGTTCTCATTCTCTATTCTCTTGCATCACAAGGAGGGTTGGGAAGTAGGATGAAGCTAACTGCATCCTTGTCTATATATGACTATGCACTCAAAAAGAAATAATAACATCCCATAGTTCACTGGGCACATTAGCCCTGGATTTCAAACTTAGTTCTCAGACACGAAACTCTTGTAAGAAATAAGGGAAACACTGACACAGAAAGGATCATCTATTAAGAAATCAAAGGCAGAAGGAGTCGTGATTCTTTAAGATTTTTAAGTACTGGATATTTGTGGATGCACAGTAATGATTGATGACAATGATTATAATGATAAATTCACAAATCAGATATGTAGAAATCTACAAATCAGATATGGTTGGTTTTTATAAATATACCAGATCTGTACAGAAGAGGAAATCTGCAAAGAGAACCAAGTGTCATCCTTCACTCCTATGCCTTAAAATCAACCTAAACCAATAGATTTTCTGAAATGGCTAACTCTTTTGAAATAATCTTATGTTTTCCTTGGGGAAATGGAAAGCCAACAGCTTTTGCTTAACAGTTAGCATATTGCAATTTGCAATATGGGTGACTTAAAAAAACCATACATGGAAATATTTCCTTCAATAGGGCCTAGAGTACAAAAAGATCTTTTGCTTCATTTCCTCTCCTTGCCTGCTGTAGAGGTCATTACCCTCAGGGAGAGGCAGATGGAGTTCCTTGTACCGTCATCACTGGGTTTTCAGATTCATTCAGGGTATTTGGGATGCCTGCTGCAAGGCCATTCTAGAAGACTTCTTCCTGAAGAGCCAGGAATCAGAGTGGACACTCCTGTCCTACTCTTATATTTATAGTTGGTTTCTAAAATTGCTGATTAGTAGTTAAACTTAAGCCCTCAAGAAGACTTTTGGATTCTCTCAAAGACTGGTGGAAATCCATCCTTTTTGGTTCTTCTGCATTTACCTAGACAAAATGTGTCTTTCTGATTTATTTTGAAAGTCAGCATTATTGTCTATGAAGGTTGCCAAGGTAGATGTGTTTATGTGTGCTGTGTATGTAGCGCTAAGGAAGTTGAGTAGTTATGATCTGCAAGAGTACCATGGAGTATGGAAGGAAAGGAAAGTTGCTCTAAATAGAGAATAAACAGTAAAGGAGAAATAACTCTAGTGCAAATAATAACTGATCCTGGTTTACAAGTGAGTGACCCCAGAACTGTTGGGTTAAGGATAAGCCAGGTCTTTTTTTCAGAGTATCCAGCTTGGCACAGTCTGACCATGTCAGCAAAGCAGATAATTCACAACATTTTCTTAATCAAAGACTGCAGACAGTATTTGAGCTGGTTTGAATCTGCTATGTACCCTGAAACCATATGTTCTTTTAATCCATTCTTATGGGTGCAGACCTATCATGGGTGGGAATTTTTGGTAGGCTGTTTCCATGGAGATGTGATGTCTTAATTCCCTTGCTGGAGTCTTAAGAGAGAGACGTTTTTGGAGAGAGCTCAGAGCTGAGAGACTTCAGAGGAAAAAAATACCCCAGGAGAAACCAAAAGGACCCAGAGGAGTTGAGAGAGCCATTTTGAAGCTAGAGCCCAGGAGAGAAGGAGAGAGCAGGACCAGCAAACATTGCCACGTGCCTTCCCATGTGACGGAGGAACCTGGGATAGCAGCAGCCTCTTCTCAAAGAAGGTATCTCCTTCTTGATGCCTTATAATCCAGATTTTCTCATGGCCTTACAACTGTAACTTTGCAACCTACTAAATCCCCTTTGTAAAAGCCAATCCACTTCTGGCATATTGCATTCCAACAGCTTTAGCAAACCGAAACAGTACTTTACATAGAAAAATCATAAACATATTAACTAGGTAACCATTAAATTATACTTCATTGAATTTAGATGAACATTTTTAAACACATTATGATATCTAACACATCCCTTACCTTGGTCATTAGTCTTTGGTACCTTTTGCGTTCAAGCCACCCCCTGACACGCGCTTGCATGATGGTGATCATTCTCATTATTTTTTTAGTGATCACAAATTTGTTCCTTTCTCGGAACACCTGGAAGATTTCTATGTGTGGTCCAATTCTTTTAACTTTATTGTCACTTTTCTCACTTTTATTGGAAACAGACTTTATCCTAAAAATAAAATTAAATACATTTTTATTAAAGATAAGAAAAACACTTATTTCTGCAAACAAATTCATTTCAAGGATTAATATATTGAAATGGGAAATATATTGTAATGTGAAAATATACGGTACCAAATGAACATGCCAGTAAGGTTCCCCAAAGTTGGTTAAATATGCCAGAATCAATTTAACATGTATAAAATTAACCACGTGCAGAAAGGAAATCCAAAAGAAAAAGAATTTGCTACGGTTTATCCACAACTATTTAAGAGTTACAGTATCTGCGGAACAAGACATTTTCTTATGAGAAATAGGGCAGAGTTAGTCAAAATATTTTTTTCTCTTCCAGAAGCTTTTTTAAACTCAAGACTACTTCTAAACTATTTAGCACTGATATGCGGCTTACCAAACGTCACCCCAAAAGCAATTTCATTTCTAAATACTCTCAGTTGAGAGGCCCAGAGTGCAGTGGTAGGTTCATGGGTGCTTGGTTCAAGAGAAACCTGATTCATTTATCTTACTAGCAACTACAAAATGCCCTGCAATACTCAGACTGATGACCCTGGCAGTGATTACCAACATGTGAGAAAACTGCTGATTTTCTGCCACGAGCAAACTCTCTGTAACCTTGACAACCTGTGTGTGCTTTTTCCCTTTATATAGTTTTGTATTATAGGGTGGCTTGTTTGTCCAAAGCCTTCCAAAGTCTAAAGTCTAGTTCCCTTGTCATTCTGAGCATATAAAAACCGATTTTTTCAAAAATTTTAATGTTGTTGTTTATGAATATCCCCTTCAAAGCTAGATTTTCAGTGATATGACCAGGTCAATTGACCCCCCAGAGCTGAGTCTTGCCCAAGTGGTATACAGTATGTGGGTTTTTGAATCCCAGGCTCAAATATTTTGATCCCCAAAATGAGTCTCACTGACTCTTGTTTCTGAGTATTTTTTTTACTCTGTTTTTATTTCTACATTAAGCTGGTTCTTGAATAAGTCACATTCTGCTCTGTACATAGCCATCACTTTTATTTGCTCTGTGACTACAATGTCGGGGTTTAGCTTTGATTATTTGACCCAGCCATCTAAGTCTCTGCTGGGCTGTAGATGATAGGGAATCCAGCTGCCTACTTTGCGTTTTTTTTTTTTTGTTGTTGTTGTTGTTAGTCTTGAAGCTTGTTGTATCTTCTTATTGCCCCTGAGTAGCAAGTTGTTTGCATGGCACTATAGCTAAAATCAATCAAGAATAATTTTGTGTCTAGTAGAGAGCATATCAGCTCCAGATCAAGAAACTTTCCTCTCTGACTCCCTGATCTTCCTACTCCCCAAATGCCGTAACTGACCAGTGAGATTTGCTGAGTCACAGAAAATTGTGCTGTGTATTTACTTTGGACCTATAGCTAAGGATGAAAATCTGAAGTTCATAGTTCTCTCATACCTGTTGTATGTAAATGAAATGCAAATGCTGTATGTAAATTTTTCCTTGCAAAAGAAAGGAAGTTGGCCTTTTACACTGTCCTTATACCTGTGGCTCTTTTTTTTTTGTACCTGTGGCTAGCTCTTTCTTTCTCTAAAGAAAACTTTTATAGATAATGAGAAACAAAAACACATCCTTTTATGTGCTAAAGGGATATCTTATTCAATCAGACAAATCTGCCAGAGAAGAGGAAAAAAATGAGGCAAAGTTTGCATTTGTCTGTTGGGATTTTTGTTTAAATGAAGACTGATTTTGAATGGCTTAGAAAATAGGGAGCTTTGCCTTCAAGAGGATATTTATTTGATTTATATAACAATTTTTAGGAATGGGCCTTGATATATGAGATAAAATGGGAATGCAGTTGAAATGGAAATAACAGATTCTGGCTTTGACCAGAGCTTCAAGATCTACTGTGAAATCTGAAGGGATTCTGAGCTTATGACTTTTTCTCCTTTCTCTCAGAAAAAAATAAATGCAGTATTATAAAAATGTCTGAATGGGCTACACCAAGCAGTGAGGGGAAGTTCCAAGTTCTAACAACAAGGTATATGATAATCTTAAAGGGGTATGTGTGATTGTAGGTGATCTGTGATGTGTACTGCTGAGGTAGCAGCAGCTGTCACTGGAGCTCTGCTGATTTCCCGAATGGCCTTGAATGGTATACAATTCTTGGTTACCGACTTTACAGTATGTGCATGTGTGTGCCTCTGTGAAGGAATAAGTTTTAGTTCTTTGGGTTAAATCTCAGCTTAATATGAGTGATTGGAACTATATTAAATACAAAAATTACAAAAATGCAAATATGTTTACAAAATTATGAACGTGCTTTTTCTGTTGTTTTTTTTTTAATCAATGGAAAAGTAAAAGCATTTCATCTTGGACCCTAGACATATGAACTTTGGTAAGTAGTTCATCTCTAGAAATAAAAATTTGCTCACATTTTGCCTCCACTGGCAAATCTTTCTAATGTTGTTGTTCCCAAATTCAAGCCCCAATTTAAAAAATTAAAACTGATATATTTTTTTAACCTAACTATCTTTTGGGGGTCCCAGATGGCTGTAAGACCATAAAAATGATTTTTTCCTTCACTCTATAAAATAAGGAATGCTAGAAATGACCAGGTATATTTGGCATGTTACATATTTTCATGTATATCAACACTATAGCGAGAGCTACCCTATTTATCAAAGCTCAAAGTATAAAAGCTCTCCCTCATAAAGTTAAACATATATCTAAAATATTATTAATCTAAATTAATTAGAAGCACACTGTGGTTAACTGACTACATAGTTGGTCCAATTAATGCCTTCTGATAGCCATAACTTTTCCATGTGACTTTGTAGCTGCACCCATCAAGAGTGGAAATCTATTTATCCACCCTGTGAATCTGCGCTGGACTTGTGAGTTACTTTGGCCAGCAGAATCCATAGAAATGATGATGTGCCAGTTCTGGGCATGTTCCCCAAGAGGCCTCACATAGTTTCATTCTCTCAGAATCTTGCATCTACATGAGGACAAGTCACTGAGCCTCTAAAGGACAAGAAAACACATAGAGAAGAGACAAGTGGTCTTTGCTTGAGTGAGCCCAAGTGATATCAACTGAGCCTGAGCCAAATTATCAGAATAGCCTTATGAGAAAAAATAAGTAGGTTCTGTTTCAAGCCACTAGTTTTGTGATACTATTATGGCACTATAAAACTGATACACACACTTTGTTCATCCACAGAGTCAAGGCAGTCACTGTCAAATTGATTTTTTAAAAGATGTTATTTCAGTTGTAAATTATCTCTGTCTAGTAGTGACACTCATTACATAAATTTTATGAGATTAACTTTTTAAAACCTTGAGGTTTATCAATATCCCCACAGTCAATATGTTCTTATTTCAAGGTGATCAATGACAATTGAAATGATTTCCTCAACAAATGAACCCATTCCCTCCACTCTAATAATGTTGGTCATTGTACTAAATACATATTAAATATTTAATGGCATTCAGTCTTATCATCAACAGTTAAGTTCTGCTTTTCCAAAGTTCCTGCTGTGAGTTTTAAGTCATAGACTGAGTCTTCTGGAAGAAATATCAAAAGAATGAAAACCTTGTGAAGAATGCACATTCTCAACAATTCATGCTACAAGAAAAAGGCTTATATGTACCTGCTTCTGAGCTTAAACTGCTATCATGACGGTGAACTTACTGTCCTAGATCAAAGGACTGATTTAAGATTTCTGGACTAGGTTCATCCAGAAACAGATGACTTCATGGTGGTAGTCTGCTTAATCCTAGATCAGCAGAACAAGAATTAATTATCTAGAATTGAATAGACTGATTAAATTGTGGTTAATATTTATTCTCTAATAAAAAATATGAGTAAACTCCCTTTCTTGCTTTGGATCTATTTATAAACTTTAATTTATTGGTTTTATGTGTAAAAACTAGAATAAAACATCCTTTCAATGTATATAAATGATTACAACTAACCCCTCAGAACTCAGGGAAAAAATCCTAATAAAAATTTTAATACACATTATAAGTTAATAACGCATGAAGAATAATGATTCTGTAAAACGTTAAGAACACATATTAATCTATTTTGCCTACAAAACAATTTAGAACAACAGCTAAATATATACAAAATGCCTTTATGGAGTTCATGATATTTTGTAAGTATGTAGTTATTTACACAGCTTTAATTAAAATGATCTTTTCCACCATGATGTAATTTCAAAATCTAGTTTGTATCCATTTTCCATGCCAAAGAGGCCACATTTAAAGATAAGGCATCTAACTAGGGGTGACAGCCCACAGTAAGGAGTATGGACTCATTTTATTTGTAAAAATGATGCCACAAAGTGATCCTAGAAAACTGGCCTGATAGCTCAACTATTGCTTTAAAAATTTCCCCCGATAGAATGTTACTACAAATGATACATATTAGAAAAATTGAGGTTATTAGAAGAAGAATGGAAGTGCTTTTACCATTATACTTAATGTAGGTAAAACCTAGAAGGAAAAAATTGGATGATCCCTATTTCCTAACTCTAGGAGAAGAAGTGATAAGAACAATAAAAATATCCCTGGCATTTTAAAAGAATATGACAATAAGAGTTTTATAAATCTTCTAGCCTAAAGTTAATGGTGACTTCATATCAAATGATTCTAGTTGTGTTAGCCATTCAAAAATGGAGGTCTTTATGTTTTAATCAATACTTCTCATCCCTTCTATGTAAACAAAACTGCTGCACTTAAATAACAAATTAACAAAACTGCATCAGATGTTGCTCAACAAACTTACGTGGTCAAAACAGTTCCTTACAAGTGGAACTTGATCACAAAGTAGGGTTGAGAAAGCAAACTGACAACTTGTCTTTCCTCTATCATGTAGACGTGTGCCCAGAATATTCCACTGATGACCAAGAAAACAATAATGCTATCAGCAGAGGCAGCTACTGGCAGTGGAGCCAATGTGGGTAGGTATCGTGACTGCAACAAAATCAGAGTGTCTTGGAAAGGTTTATGGTAGCCATATGCATAAAGGTTACATGGCCAAGATTTTGGGGTGATTTAAACAAGATGACTAGTCCTGTAATATCCCTCAAATTGCATTAAAATTTTGATAAGTCATCCAGAGGCAAAGGGTAAACTTTAGTTATTCAGTTATTGTCCACTAAAATAATCCAAGACTAGTATATATAAACAAAAGGGTGATGAAAATATAATCTTTACATCACCATATAACTCATTTCCTGGATAAAACAACATTTATCAAGAGTGTATGCTAATCTTTTTCTTTTAATTTCCAACATCCAAGCCTGTCTTCAAAAAAGTATATTTCACTCAATTACAAATACTATATCTTTAGAGATATCATATACTCATAAAAATGAACATCCTATATTTTGAATATAGTATATTTTCAAGTTTTGGAACAATGATTCCAAAGTGTTGTGTTGAAGTGACCACAACACCAGGGTGTCTGAAAGGTTATAACATTTATCAAATAAAAATGTTATCATAATTAATTAAAATGTAAACCTGGAAAAAAGTGAATTGCAAACATACGTAGAGGAAAATGCTCCAATAATTTTAAATTAAAATAGAAATAACAAGTCACCATGTTTTCTTTTTTGTATGCTGTATGATGGGGTCACATTTCACTACTTTTCCATGCGAATCTCCCCTTATTGCAGCACCATTTGTTGAATTTTTGTTTGCTTTTGCTTGGTTGTTTGTTTTTTTGGGAAGTGCATGGACCAGGAATCAAACCTGGGTCTCCTACATGGCAGGCAAAAATTCTACCACTGAACTACCCTTGTACCCCAAGTCACCATTTTTTACTTCTAAAATTCGGAGAAAAACACTACAAAAACTATTAAATTCTAGAAAAGTTTGGTTCAAGATGTACTTCCAATAGTATTCTTGGTTGTATAATTCATTTGGCAAGTAATTTGGTAATCTGAGTCAAGCACATATGATCTATTAATTTCCTTTCTAAATGTTTGAAGATGTGCATCATAATTTCATTTATGATGGGAGAAGTTTAGAAACAAATGTCTAAGGAAATTATATTATACCAAACCAATGGACCAATAAAAGATCATAAAAGTGATGTTTACAAAGATGATGTAATAATGAGGAATTTTTTTTATTTAATAAAATAGCATTAAAAATAAAGACTAAATGATATGCATTTTATGCTTATAATGTTATTTTTTTAATGCATATAATAAGGACAGAAAAAAACAAGCCCAAACATTATAAGTGGTTGCATTAAAGTAAAGATTTTGAATCAATTGTGGCATCAGAATCATGTGAGAAGCATTTTCAAGGCACAGGACTTTCCCTCCAAGATTGTGACTCATTGACTCATCCTGTAAAATCAATGTTTCATTTTGCTTTTTCTCATTTCATTCAGATTTTCTAAAACAGACCTATATGTTTTGTGTAATGTAAAAGAAAAATGTAATAATTAAATCTATTAATAAGGTATTATTAATAAAGGTAGTAGCAACCTTTATTAGCATTTACTTCAGACAGAGTCTCTCCTTTAATCCCCAAGATAATTTTACTGGATATATGTTACTACCCTTCTGATTTTATAAATGAAGAAACCGATACGGAAAGAAATTGAGTTCCCAAGATCATGCAGTTTAAATTAGCACAGTTGGAACTGGAAGCTCTCCTTTTCCTGTGTGTGATAAAATCAAACAAGGACAAGATTGTGTCATGACTTTAGAAAGGATGCCATTGGTGATCACTGATTCTCAATGGTTAGCATTTAGGGAACTTGGTGTAGGTTTTTGTTTGCTTGTTTCAGTTGCACTGAAAAGACACAGCAATACCAAGCATACTGACTCCATTATAGAACTGTTCAATTTTATGAAGGGTAGTAAAATGAGTACACTAGATTTGGGAAATGAATTGTGACTGTAAGGTATACAAAGGATGAGTAACTTCTGAAGTAGACAATTCATGGGAACTAGGTTTTGCTTAGCCTCCATCTGTTACTTTTAAATGGATCTTGCTTCACAATACCTGAACACAATTTTAATAGGAAGAGAATTGCCACATTTAAAGAGATTCTTAACTACTAAAGAGTCTCCAGAGAACTTTTTTATAAAATCTTTATTTTAAAAATGTGAATCATCAGGCTAAACACAAACCAGCTTTTCATCACTAGAAGGGACCACCTCATTTGCCCTCATGCCAACTCCTACTAAAACCATTCTAAGAAAGGATAAGAGAAAAACAAGGCTGAGTGGGCTGATTTGACTTTCTTATTTGAAGTTTGACAAATCTATGATCGAAGTACCAAATCAAATAACATTTTCAAGGAGAGAAGAAATCATTAAACAAGATAACATGTGAGAAAAGATACAACAGTAAGTTAATTAGTAAGTTAATCACGTCCGAACATTAGACACTGAGCTTGGCAAACGTTTGAACATGGAATTTCCTTTCAGCTGCTAATGCTTATATGATAATGTATATTAAGCACTAAATCAGTTTTAGAGTTTGGTTCAGATATTGCTACTAATTAGTTTTGGCTGATATTGAAGTATTTTGTATGCCCCATTTATAAAAGCACTGTTTGCCCATCTGTTCATAGGTTGAAAGTGATTAAAGGATACTTATTTTGGCTGTTATAAAAGCCAAATACTTTTTAAGCTGCAAATATGTGACAAAACCAGTGTGGGTTGCCAAGTTCAGAAATATATTAAAAGAGATTTGTAGTGCCTCCCTCCCCCAATTCCTCTTCCAACCTAAATTATCGAAAAGTAAATATCACCACTTTCCTGATTAAACTAGCATGCCTGCTTTGTCCAAATGCTTTGCAATTTAGTTATAATTTACACAATTTACTCTGATTTGTATCCTCTGCTCCCAAGCTGTGTCGAGGACTTTAGTTTCCTGTACGTGCAGCCTTGAAGGAGAAACATGTGATGCCCTCATGCTTTGAATGCAAGATTTGAAAGCAATTTGGGTGACGAGGGAAACACGTTTGTGCCCTACTTTAATCCCCTGAATGAGGTCTGTTCAGTTTGAAAACAATGTGTTCACTTCAAGAGGGGTAATATCTGTTTTTAAAAAGAGGGATGTAACACATTTCCATGAAATACATACGTTTGTCCCAACATTGTTTCTAAATTTTCCCAATAGTTTAGTACTTGATGCTAGTCAGACTTTTCTAACTTGCCTTGAAATGGAAGGTGATACCAGCAGGCAAAATTTTTAAATGGCTCAAGTATCTGAATGATATTTTTTTTCTTCTGTGCTCTGTATTTTACAATGCAACTCTACCCTAATCCCCCCCCAAAAGCAAGCTCCTCCCAACCCCTCATTTTGGGCTGCCCCTACCCCACAGCAATCTGTTGTAACAGAATTATATAAAGAGTGGAGGCTGAAAACCTATTAAAAGCCTTCAAATGTATTTCTGACTAGGTTATTCTTTACCTAAATAAATCCCTAATTAGAAAACTTCAGGCAGCAAAATGTTTAAGGCAATTAATATGGGAGAAGAAATCATCCCAACCTGTTTATACCACATCTGAGGAAAGAGGTGTTCTGTTGTTACTGCAGCTTAGTGTTGCTGCTTGGTTTGAATTTTCCAACAGCTTTTCCTCAAAGCAAAACAGAGATTTTTAAATTTCAAATTCAGAATTCACATTCGAATTCAAATTCAAAAATGCAATTATTCCTTCCTCAGAACAGAGGAGCCCTGTGTTTATTATGAATTAAACTGAGATCATCATGTCACATAAAAGAAAAGCCAAAGGATGAAGGAAATAGTTTTTGTTTCAAATTTAGTTGATTATGACTTTGGGATGAAAGTAATAAATGGTGTGCTTTCAAGGAATCTTTTTTAACTCAGATATCCAAAACTTCTTTGTGTTATTCTTCTAGGTTTGTAACTGAGGGGCACTGAAAAAAATCACCCTTGAAGAAAACTGAAATCACTAGGCTGTTTATGCCAAAGACGTAATGGAGGATGATTTTTATGTAGCGTAGTGATCAGAGATGTCCGTTTTACACAGGCTTATCTATGGAATAGGGAAAATGAGTTGTTTTATTCTTCCTCCTAATTCAGAAATGTATTCCTCCTACTCCCAAACCAAACAACAGTTAGTCTCAGAAGCAAGCTGGCTCTACCCAGTGCCGTTCACTTCTCTCACCTCTGCTCAAAAAGAGAAGTAATGAAGATTTGGAGCCTATTCAGATTCCTTACCCCTAAAAAAAAGGCTTTGGATAATGAAACAAATTCCCAGACAACTAAGGCAATTCTAAAGGTAACTTCTGATATTACACTCAATATTTTATTTCTAACCCTATATATGTTTTAGACAGTGTCGCGCAGGTCAGGGATACCTTCAAGCAGATGTACACAGAGTGACAGGATGTAGGTCAAAAGGCTATATTAGAAAAATAGGGAATGTGAAGGGCGGACCATAGAGAACCTGAAGACAGAGAAAGATGCCACTCTTTGTCCCCTTTCTTTAAGCTTCTGCCTCCCTAGTCACCCTTTTTATGAATTCCTCTATGAAATGTTAATTACATCTGATTGGTCCCTGCTTGAGATATTCATTTATCCTCATTTTACTTGTAGGCAGGATTACTGTGCTTTAAGGATCAGAATTTATGCGTTTTCTTCCTCTCACTATTCTGCTTGTTCCTGCTTAGGACATTTCCCTCTGACTCTATGTGGAAATCACACTGGCACAAGTTCTTCCCCTTAAACCAGACCTTACCATTCTCTATTTCCTGACTGACTCTACGTGGCCAGTTTTTTCCTTATCTGTTCTGCAACCCTCAGCAGACACTCGTAGAATGATGTCCATCCCGGCAGGAGTGAGGAAGTGGACTCAAGGCTTCTCTTAGTGCCAGGCCATCTCTATTGGGTGTGTATGTGGTGAGGGGGAAGGGGTTGTATTCCAGCCTGGAGTCTAAGCCAATGTGTTCTAACTTAGTTTCACCAGACAGCCCAGCCATCAGTACCTGGGTACTTTATCTCCTCCTTGGCCTGCCTACTGGTGTGGTGTTTTTCCATCCTTTCAGGCCAGAGAGGGGCATGGATTGTGCTGATGTACTGTCAGTGACTCTCACTGATGTTGGGCTCTGAACATGTTCAGGAATCTGAGTTACTGAGGCTCATCCCACTCCCTCTTGGATACATATCTCTTTTGAGCAGAAACCTTGCACAAGAGGATATGTTGTATAAGGAAGATAACAAAAGCCCACAACTGACGACTAAGAGGTAGTTCAAAATTCTTAGCAATAGTCATAAGCAAGGAATGAATCATTCCTGAAGATACAGAGAAAAGTAGGCATTCTAAAGGCCAGATAAACAGTCATAAGCCAAGAAGATGAGGGGAAAATAGAGTGTCAGGACATAACAAACACCTTAAAATGGTCTCAAGGAAAGGGAATTGATAATTGGGGTAATTATTTGACCTAGACCTAGCTACTTTTACTCTTCTTTATGCCACTGAGAAACAATCCTAAGGAAAACACACCTGGAAGATGGGCGGTACAGCCACACAACAGTACTGGCCTAGAAGTTGGTAAGCAAGTTTGGAGATGGTAGCATTTCCCAGTAGATGTAGTTCTCTGATAACTATTTTCTGAGATTTCTTCTGATCAAAAGACTACTGTCACTGAGATGATTTGTTATGGCTCTCTTTAGTGTCTAGATAATGTAGACAGAAAGCTATCATCATCCTCGGAATTGGCAAAGCCAGGGATGGAATTGCTGGACATACATGTCACTTCTGGGTTGCTACTCAAAGTGTGGTCTGAAGACCAGCAGCATCAGCATCACCTGGGAGTTTATTGAAATGCAAAACCTCAGACTGTATTGATTCTACTTTGCTCAAAAGAATGACTATCAGACTGTAAATGATAGAAAACATACTGATATGACAGAACTGAAGTCCAAGCCAAAGAAGGATCTTATAAACAAAATTGAAGCTGTTCTTAATTAAAGTTTCTGGGCTCAGACAAATTATTTTCCAGATTTATCTGTTGATCTGCTGTCCTTGAAAATTTTGAACATGAGTGTGATTCAAGAATTCTGGAGAAGACAAATGTCCTCCTTTACAAAAAAGGAAATAATACATAAATTTGAAAGTGTGGACCACTTTGATATAAGATTCTGATATCAGTTATCATTTGGGACTTAAAGAAGTAGGGTTGCAAGAGCCAGACTAGTTATAAGAAAGTAAGTCATGACATCTGGAATTTACTTCCTTCATTTTAATCTTTATTACTGTGTTTCATTTTCTTTCTACTAGGGTAATAGACCAAAAATGAATTCTGATGAGTCAGAATTCCAGGAAGGCAACATTCAAGGTCTGCAGAAAATCTTTTTAAACCATGTGGGGATGTATGGGCTGCTTGAGTGATATATTAGTTAGTAAGCTGCCACAGTACAATATACCAGAACTGGAAATTTTAATAAGAGGAATTTAGTAAGTTACAAGTTTACAGTTCTAAACCTAAAAAAATGTCCAAACTAAGGCATCCAGTGAAAGATACCTTAATTCAAGAAAGGTCAATGGGTCAGGAACACCTGTCAGCTGGGAAGGCATTTGGCTTGCATCTGCTGGTCCCTTGGTCCTGGGCTCCATTGCTTTCAGTCTATGTTCCTTTGATGGCTCCTCACTTTGCTTCTCTGGGGCTGGTTTTCACCTCTTGGCTTCCCTTGGCTCTCTCCAGGCTCTGGCTTCCTTAACATCTCATGACAACATCTGCTGAACTCCAAACATCAACAAATACCAGTGTCTCTGTTCTCCAAGTATCAGCATCTGTGTCAGCTCTGCTCTGAAGTTTCTATAGGCTCTGTCATTTCTGAGCTTCTTAAAAATATTTCCCTTTTTAAAGACTGCAGTAAACTAATCAAGACACATTTGGAATGGGTGGAGTCACATATCCATAGAGATAATCTAATAAAAAGTTTCCAACCTACTGTATTAAATCAGGATTAAAAGAAATGACTGAAGAATGAATTAGTACCAATCCTGCTCAAACTCTTCAAAAACATTGAAGGGGAGGGAAGGCTACCTAACTCATTCTATGAAGCCAATATCACCCTCATACCAAAGCCAGACAAAGATACTACAAGAAAAGAAAATTAAAGACCAGTCACACTAATGAACATAGATGCAAAAATCCTCAACAAAATACTTGCAAATCGAATCCAGCAGCACATTAAAAGAATTACACACCATGACCAAGTAGGATTCATCCCAGTTATGCAAGGATGGTTCAATATAAGAAAATCAATTAATGTAATACAACATATCAACAAATCAAAGCAGAAAAATCACATGATCATCTCAATTGATGCAGAAAAGGCATTTGACAAAATCCAACATCTTTTCTTGTTGAAAATACTTCAAAGGCTAGGAATAGAAGGAAACTTCCTCAATGTGATAAAGGGAATATATGAAAAACCCACAGCTAACATCATCCTCAATGGGGAAAAACTGAAAGCTTTCCCCCTAAGGTCAGAAACAAGACAAGGATGTCCACTATCACCATTGTCATTCAACACTGTGTTGAAAGTTCTAGCCAGAGCAATTAGACAAGAAAAAGAAATACAAGTCATCCAAATCCAAAAGGAATAAGTAAAACTCTCACTGTTTGCAGATGATATGATACTATATGTCAAAAACCCTGAAAAATCTACAGCAAAATTACTAGAGCTAACAAATGAGTACAACAAAGTGGCAGTTTACAAGATCAACACTCAAAAATCTGTAGTGTTTCTATACATTAGTAATGAACAATCTGAGGGGGGAATCATGAAAAAAATTCCATTTATAATTGCAACCAAAAGTGTAAAATATTTAGGAATAAATTTAACTAGGGATACAAAAGACTTATACAAAGAAAACGATAAGAAATTGCTAAAAGAAATCACAGAAGACCTAAATAAATACCAGGGCATACTGTGTTCATAGACTGGAAGACTAAATATAGATAAGATGTTAATTCTACCTAAATTGACTTGAAGATTCAATGCAATACCAATTAAAATCCCCAACTTACTTTGCAGAAATAGAAAAATCAATAACCAAGTTCATTTGGAAGGGCAAGTTGCCCCAAATAGCTAAAAATATCCCGAGAAAGAAAAATGAAGTCTGAGGTCTCAAACTACCAGACTTTAAGGTGTATTACAAAGGTACAGTGGTCAAAACAGCGTAATACTGGCATAAAGATAAATATACTGACCAACGGAATTGGTCAGAGTGTTCAGATATAGACCCTCTCATCTATGACAACTGATCTCTGATAAGGCAGTCAAGCTAATTCACCTAGGACAGAACAGTCTCTTCAATAAATGGGTGCCTGGAGAACTGGATATACACATTCAAAAGAATGAAAGAGGATCCATATCTCATACCCTATACAAAAATTAACTTAAAATGGATCAAAGACCTCAACATTAGATCTGAGACCATAAAACTTTTAGAAGAAAATGTAGAGAAATATCTTATAAAACTTGTAAGAGGCAGCAGTTTCCGAGATCTTATACCCAAAGCATGAGCACTGAAGAAAAAAATAGACAAATGATAACTCCTTAACAAAATTAAACACTTTTGTGTATTAAAGAACTTTGTCAAGAAAGTAAAAAGATAAACTACACCATGGGAGACAATGCTTGGAAATAACACATGAGATAAGGGTCTAGTATCCAAAATATCTAGAGGTTGTTCAATTTAACAACAAAAAGACAACCCAGTTACAAAATGGGCAAAAGACATGAACAGACACTTCTCAGAAGAGGAAATACAAATGGTTAAAAGGCACATGAAAAGATGCTCAACTTTTCTGGCTATTAGGGAAATGCAAATCAAAACCACAATGAGATATCATCTCACACTCACCAGAATGGCCATTATCAATAAAACAGAAAACAACAAGTGTTGGAGAGGATCTGGAGGAAGAGGCACACTTATCCACTGTTGGTGGGAATGTAAAATGATACAATTGCTGTGGAAGGCAGTTTGGAGGTTCCTCAGGAAGCTAATATAGAATTGCTATATGATCTGGTTATACGATTGCTGGGTATTTACTCAGAGGACATGAGGGCAAGGACACAAATGGACATTTGCACATCAGTGTTTATAGCAGCATTATTTACAATTGCCAAGAGATGGAAACAGTCCAAATGTCCATCAACAGATGAGTGGCTAAACAAGCTGTGTTATACACATATAATGGAATATTATGCAGCTGTAAGACAGAATAAAGTCATGAAGCATGTAACAACATAGATGGACCTTAAGGACATTATGCTGAGATTAGCCAGAAACAAAAGGAAAAATACTATATGGTCTCACTGATATGAACTAATGTTAATGAATGAACTTGGAGAATTTCAGTTAAGAACAGAGGTCATCCGGAGATAGAAATAGGGTAGATTTGGGGTAACTGGAGCTGAAGGGATACAGACTGTGCAACAGGACTCATTGTAAAAATTCAGAAATGGGTAGCACAATACTACCTAGCTGTAATACAGTGATGTTAGTACACTGAATGAAACTGAGTGTGAGAATGATAGAGGGAGGAGGGCTCGGGGCACATATGCAACCAGAAGGAAAGATAGAGGATAAAGACTGAGGTGGTGTAATCTAGGAATGCCTAGGAATGCGTAGAGTGTTCAATGATAGTGACTAAATGTACAAATTTAAAAAAATGTTTTCGCATGAGGAAGAACAAAGGAATGTCAGTATTGCAGGGTGTTGAAAATAGATGGTCATTCATATTTTAAAACTTCAACTTCTGTGTGAGACTAAAGCAAAAAATGTTTATTTGGGTACAAAATTTATATTTTGACTAGCACATTTCCTAATATAACTTATATGGACACTTTAATTGAACACCATAAGTACATGGAACCTTCAATAGGGCATGAGATAGGTCTGTCCAGTGTGATGCCTCAATAAATCCCAGGGTGATTTGAACAGTGAATAAAAAAAAAAAAAAAAAAGAAATGGCTGCTCCAACAAGACTGGATCAGGATTAAAATATGGCTTTTCTAGGATGCATAATGTTTTCAAATTGGCCACAGGTGGTGCTGGGTGATTAGATGGACAGTATCATTACTAACATAGGGAATAAAGGAAAAGAAGATTTGGGGATGAGACTACATAGTTATATCAGCTTTGAGAGATAGTTATGGAATATTCCAGTGAAGATACTTAAGCAGTAGAGAGCCTGATATGGGAGCTATAAATGGCTAGAAGGAATAGAAGAAGGGTTGAAAAGCAAGGAAAAAGCTCCAAAATCTTAATTCATATATTGAATGAATCTTATTTATGCATGTATTTATAATTAATGTATGTATATATGTATAATTATTTACTGTAAGGTGCTTTTCCAGCTCTGAGGATAAGTGGTGAAGAAAATATTAAAAAAATCTCCTGTCTTAATTAAGCTTATGTTCTAATGGGAAAGGCAGACAGTAATTATAGCAAGTACATTTTAATTACAGAATATGTAATAAAGATGAACTTACTGGGGTAAAAAATGATCCTTTCTTATGTGCCATTTTTGGTAAAGATAGCTTGAACTCCTGTCTTACTGAAAATATTGTAGACTACTCAATATAAAATCAGTTGAAATAAACTGAGGGGCTTAATTTTGAAAGAGAATATTGATTACAAGGGGAACTCAAAAAGACAGAACCAGGACCAACGACGACCAGCTCAAGGGATATGGGTGTGCAGCCTAATCCAAAAAAACTGTCAATCAAAGCAGTTCTTAGAATTAAATTGCATAATACTTGAAAGATGTTACGATTCACTAGAGTTTTCAAGTAGAGGATATGTGGGTACCATATTTTGGAGGAGATCCACTGTTTGGACAGATGGTTTCAGTAAAAAACCTCAAAGATTCCTTATTTCTGAGAGTATATGATTTTCTAAATACAGTCCACACAAGCAGAAGTATCAATGGAGAAATATTATCCACTATAAATTTTGTTTTCAAACAATGCTAAGGCTAAGTACTGACCCAGAAACACCATTTGCAGAAATTATTTAATGATACATAAGCTAATTCTTCATTAATTGATTTAAAAAAGTCAGAAAAGAACAAAATTAAATTGGCAGTAAATTGTAAATTTTTTAAGGAAAATCTAAGAGGAATTGAGCTCTTCAGGAAAAACAGTGATAAGCAATCAGAATAAGTAACTGCAGAAATATAAAGGAAACATTCATGTACCTACCTTAATCTCCAGACTCTGAAATGTCAATCTCATGCTTAGACATTGCCAGCAGGTGAACTATATTCCATTAAAGCCAAAATAGATCGTTTGGAATTGATAATGCAATTTTATCTCTCCATAGCATATTAGTGTATCATATCTTGCTATCCCTTCAGTTCCATTATAAAATAAAAGAGGAAGAAGGAAGTATGCAACTATTCCTACCCTATTGTTTACATGAACTCTCTGGATGCTTGGCATATTAAAGGTAAAAAAAAAAATAACAAAAGGAACTACTAAGGGTTCCAAAATGGTACAGGTATTTTATAGTTGGTATATTTAAATAACATTTTCATTATCCAGAACTGAATCAAATTAAATACTTAAAAGGTGAAAGGCTGTCCAATGGCTTCTGAACTTACCACAACTACAAATTTAATATTTTAATCAACAATAGAATGTGCTTCCTCTATGAATTAAGACCCATCAACTGTTCTATTCTATACTTGGAAATTAGTCAGGCGTTTTTTTAAAACAATTGTGTGCCTTAGAAGTTCAACAACAACAACAACAACAAAAAACTGTCACAGAAGTCATATCAACCTGCAAGGAATTATTCAGTTCACCATGGAAAGACATTAAAAGAGAATAAATATTCTATTCACGGAATCCATTAGGTTATGTAAAGGAAAGTGAAGATTTTTTAAAAGTATAATTAGTGATTCTAAACTAATTTAATTGGACTTCAAAAAAAGGATGTTACATATAAAGTAAATTTTTTCCATAGAAAATAAATAGGTAAGGTACAGTAGATCACAATCTGTATAGAACTCAGCTCAAAATTTTTGCTTAGGTAGTGAGAAAGACCTCTGCCTGTTAATGAATTATTTCCTTTTATCTAGTAATATAAAATATATTTGGTACTTTGAAATAAAAATATCATACAAAAATAAGAGAAACGGGTTGAACATAAAGAAGTTAATGAAGAGATTAAAAATTGTGCTAGGAAAAAGCAAGATACCCATTCATTGCAAGCAGTAAACATTTACCTTTATCAAGATAAAAATTTTGACATTTATAATGCCAATTTTAAGAGCATATCCTGACTGTACACATTATATTTTTTTAAAAACTAAAATTTAGAGTGCCATCTATTTCATTTTAATGGTTTCTGGTAAAATTTTCCATCAGCTGTTTCACTTTAAAATCAAATAAAACAGAGACTTTCTGGAAGATAGTGGAGTAGGGTAGGCTGGATTAATCCCTGCTCTGTAGAACAACAAATGGTACAGAAAAAATGACTGGACCATAGTACCAGGGTGTGAGTTATCAGAGAGGGTCTTCTACATTTCATAGGCAGTTTCTGGAGGAAAGAAGCAGGGCGATCAGGATGAGGAGAATAGGCTGACTTTACTTGGCCATGACACCACCAGGGGCTAGCAGTGGTGCATGGGGAAGTATGTGTCTGAGAGAGCAGACCATCCTCTATTCTACCCTGCCCCAGCAAATACTTTGGAAAACCTCCCTGCATAGCCCTGCAACCAGTAGCACCTGGGGGAACCCAGAGACATGCAAGGTCACCCACCACAAAAAGTTGATATTCCAGGTGCTGATATCAACTGTTCCACCAGGCCCTGCAAATAGCTGTCCCATTGGATGCCATGAATGGCTGTTCTGCCAGGTGTTGTGATTAGCTTCCCCATCCCATATGCCAGACTCACCCACTCCACCACACACCATAAATAGCCCCCACTCCATACAACATTGCACTCATATGGCTACTACAGTTGGGGAGAGGTGGGCCTGAGGGGGAGAGGTGGCTGAAGACCACCAATTGCAAGGAAGAAGCAGTAAGTGCTGTCTGGCAAACTCCCCCATCTTCTTAGTTCTTTCTTTTCCTGTGGGCACCAGTCTGAGCTCACTCCCAATATATCTTAGGGTATCTCCTTTTGGATTCAGGGCCTACTACTGCTGAGGTGTTCTTTTGTTTGGTTTTGTTTTGGTGCATAGAACAGGAGTTGGGCCTGGGTCTCCCACATGGCAGGTGGGCATTCTGCAACTGAACTACCCATGCACCCCTGCCTAGCTTTTAATAGACCTTCAAGTAGAATTGCACCCCCTCCATGAGATCTGGGCCTTGGTCTGGCAGGGAATTACTGACATCCCAAGTGCAAAAGGAGTCTTCAACACAAATCCAAATAAATAGAAAACTTTAGACAAGTGGAGGAAATCAACTTGCAAGATAATCTTAAGATAATCAAATGCCCTGAATGCAATAGAAAATCCCAAAGCACATGAAAATTCAAGCAGACATGGCCCAGCCAGATCACCCAATCAAATTGCCAAGAGGGGACATGGAATATGGAACACTAATCAAGGCTATTCTTAATGACATAAAGGATATCAAGAAGACACTGGAAGAACATAAAGAAGAATTTGAAAGAATAGGAAAATAGCAGATCTCATAGAGATGAAAGATACTGCAGCCCAAACTGGAAATATACCAGAGATGCATGATACCAAATTTGATAAAGCAGAAGGAAGAACAAGTGAGCTAGAAGATGGCATAAATGAAGTCAAGCTCACAAATGAACAACTGGCAAGAAAGATAAATCCAAATAGGTCTATTCCAGAACACCTACTAATCAGATGGTCAAATGTCAACAAGAAGAAGAAAGTTTTGAAAGCAGCAATAGAAAATAAATTCACTACATTTAAGGGAAACCATTTAAGACTCAGTTTGGATTACTCAACAGACACTATGAAGCAAGAAAACAATGGTATGATATATTTAAGATCCTGAATGAGAAAGACTTCCAGCCAAGAATTCTTTATTCAGCCAAGTTGTCCTTCACAATTAAGGGAGAGATTAAAAGCTTCTGACATTCAAAGGCTGACAGAATTTGCCAACAAGAGACATGCCATATAAGAAATACTAAAGGGAGTCCTGTCAGCTGAAAAACAAAAAAGATAAGAGATAATAGTCTGGAGGTAGGCACAGAATTGAAGAGTACCAATAATGATAATTTAAAGGATAAAAAGAGAGAGGGAAAAGAATATGTAGATCAGACAGAAACTAAAAAACAAGATGGTAGATACAAGAACTGCTTTTACAATAATAGCTTTGATCATTAATGGACTTAACTCACCAATCAAAAGGATACAGATTGACAGAATGGATTAAAAATATGATCCATTTATGTTATTTGCAAGGTTTGCATCTAGACCCAAGGATACACATAGACTAAAAGTGAAAGGATGGAAAAAAGATGTTCTATGGAAGCCGTAACCAAAGAAAGCAGGAGTAGCTATACTAACATCAGATAAAGTGGACTTTAAATACAAAGACATCTAAAAGACAAAGAAGGACACTATATATTAATAAAAGGGACAATTAACCAAGAGAAATAACAATCACAAATGTTCATGCTCCCAATCAAGGAGCTCTAAAGTACATGAGACAAACAATAACAAAACTGAAGGGAACAACAGACATTTCAACAATAATAGTGAGACATTTCAATACACAACTTTCTACTATAGATAGAAGAGACAGAAGATCAACAAAGAAATAGAGAACCTAAACAATGTGATAAATGAATTAGACTTAACAGTTATATATATATACACACACACACACACTCCAAAACACCAGGATATTCATTCTTCTCTAGTGCCCATGGAATGTTCTCCAGGATAGATCACATGCTGAATGCAAAACAGGTCTTTATAAATTTAATAAGATTGAAATTATACAAAGCACTTTCTCTGACCACAGTGGAATGAAGCTGGAAATTAATAACCACCAAAGAACTGAAACTTCTACAAATATACAGAGATTAAGCAAAATACCCTTAAATAATCAGTGTGTCAAAGAAGAAATTGCTAGAGAAAGTTTTAAATACCTGGAGACAAATGAAAATGAGAATACAACATGTGGTAGTTAGATTCAGTGGTCACCTTGGCCAGGTGAAGGCACCTAGTTTTGTTGCTAGGGACATGAGCTAATGGTACATGAACCTCATCTGTTGCTGATTACATCTGCAGTCAGCTAGGAGGTGTGCCTGCTACAGTGAATGACGTTTGACTTAATTAGCTGGTGCTTAAATGAGACAGCACAAGGTAGCACAGCCTAAGCAGCTCCGCATACCTCATCTCAGCACACGCAGCTCAGCCCAGGCCTTTGGAGAAGCAGAAAGGAATCACCCCAGGGAAAGTTGTTGGAACCCAGAGGCCTGGAGAGAGGGCCAGCAGAGATCACCCTGAGCCTTCCCACATAAGAAAGAATCTCAGATGAAAGTTAGCTGCCTTTCCTCTGAAGAACTAACAAAATAAATCCCCTTTTATTAAAAGCCAATCCATCTCTGGACAGATTGCATTCCAGCAGCTAGCAAACTAGAACACAACATTTTAGAACCTATAGGATATAACAAAGGTAGTGCTAGAAGGGAAATTTATTGCCCTAAATGCCTATATTAAAAAACAAGAAGGAGCAAAGATTGAGAACCTAACTGCTCACCTACAGAAATTAGAGAAAGAAAAGCAAACTAGCCCCAAAGCAAATAGATGAAGAAAAATAACAAAGAAAAAGCAAAAATAAATGAACTGGAGCACAAAAAATAGAAAGAAATCAACAAATACAAAAGTTGGCTCTTTGAGAAAATCAATCAGATAGATCAATCCTAGTTAGGCTGAACAAAAAGAGGGGATGCAAATAAACAAAATCAGAAATGAGAGGAGGGCCATTTACTATGGTGTTCTAGTTTGCTAGCTGCCAGAATGCAATATACCAGAAACGGAATGGCTTTTAAAAGGGGTAATTTAATGAGTTGCTAGTTTATAGTTCTAAGGCCAAGAAAATGTCCCAATTATAACAAGTCTATAGAAATGTCCAATCAAAGACATCCAGGGAAAGATACCTTGGTTCAAGAAGGCCGATGAAGTTCAGGGTTTCTCTCTCAAGTGAGAAGGCACACGGCGAACACAGTCAGGGCTTCTCTCTCAGCTGGAAGGGCACATGGCAAACATGGCATCATCTGCTAGCTTTCTCTCCTGGCTTCCTATTTCATGAAGCTCCCCGGGAGTCATCTTCCTTCTTCATCTCCAAAGGTCACTGACTGGTGGACTCTCTCCTTTGTAGTGTTGCTCTCTCTGAATCTCTCTGAATCTCTCATTCTCCAAAATGTTTCCTCTTTTATAGGACTTCAGAAACGAATCAAGACCCACTCAAATGGGTGGAGACATGTCATCCCCTAATCCAGTTTAACAACCATTCTTAACTAAATCACATCAACCAGGGAGATGATCTCATTACAGTTTCAAATATACAGCATTGAATAGGGATTATTCTACCTTATGAGAAATGAGATTTATATTAATACATGGCTTTCTTAGGGGGCATATATCCTTTCAAACCAGCACATATGGAATCTGAAGAAATTTTTAAAAATCATAAGGGGGATACTATGAACAAGCATACACTAGACAACTAAGATGAAATGGAAAAATTCCTAGAAACATACTAACTACATATACTGACTTGAGAAGAATAGATCTCAACGAGCCAATTTACCTTACAAATAAAGAAATTTAATGTCATCAAAAATGTTTCCACAAAATAAAAGCCCAGGACCAGATGACTTCTCAGGGGAGTTTTATCATTCTAAAAATAACTAACACCATTCCTACTCAAACTCTTCCAAAAAATTGAGGGAAAAGGAACATTACCTAACTCAATTTATGAAGCTAACATCACTGTAATACCAAAACCAGATAAAGATGCTACAAGAAAAGAAAACTACAGACCAAACTCTCTGATGAGCACAGAAGTAAAAATTCTCAATGGAATACTAGCAAATCAAATCCAAAGACACATTAGGAGAATTAAACATCACAACAAAGTGGGGTTTTTGCCAGAAATGCAAGGGTGGATCAACACAAGAAAGTCAATCAATGAATACACCACATTAACAAATCAAAAGGGAAAAAAAATCACATGATCATATCAATCAATGCTGAAAAAGTGTTCGACAAAATTCTGCATCCTTTTCTGACAAACAAAAAACCACTTCAAAAGGTAGGAATCAAAGAAAACCTCTTCAATGTCATTAAGGACATATATGAAAACCCTATAGCTAGCATCCTACTTTATGGCAAGAGATTGAAAGCATTTTCCCTGAGATTGGGAACAAGACAAGGACCCCCTTTGTCACCACTATTATTCCTCGTTGTACTAGATATCTTAGCTAGTGCAATTAGGCAAGAGAAAAAAATAAAACACTTTCAAACTGGAAAAGTAGAAGTAACACTTTCATTATTTGCAGACAAAATGATCCTACACTTGAATACCTTGAAAAATCTATGACAAGGCTACTTGAGCTAATAAATTCACCAAAGTGATAGGATACAAGATTAATGTACAAATATTAATAATGTTTCTATTCACAAGTAATGACCTAGCTGAGGAGACAATTAAGGAAAAAATTTCATTCAAAATAGCAACCAAAAGAATTGAGTATCTAGGAATATGGCAATTATCAAGAAATAAGCTTAACCAGGGATGTCAAGGCCTTGTACACAGAAAACTACAAATCATTGCTAAAAGAAATTTTTAATAGCCTAAATAGATGGAAAGACATTCCATGCTCATGTATAAGAAGTTCATTAAGATGTCAATTGTACACAAACTGATCTACAGATTCAATGTGATACCAATCAAAATTCCAACAACCTACTTCGAAGACAGGGAAAAGATGGTTACAAAATTTATTTGGAAAGGAATGAGACCTCAAACAGCTAAAGATATCCTATAAGAGAAGAACTAAGTGGGAGGACTAACAGCTCCTGCTTTAAAGCTTACTATAAAGCCACAGTGGTCAAAACAGCATGGTGCTGGCTCAAAGATAGAAATATTGATCAATGGAATTGAATTGAGAGTATGGAGATAGACCACCAAATGTATGACCAATTGGTCTTTGACAAGGCCCCCAAATCCACTAAACTGGGAGAGAATTGTCTTTTCAGTAATTGGACATCGGAAAACTGGATAACAATAGCCAAAAGAATGAAAGAGGATCCCTACCTTACACCCTATACTTAAATTCTTAAAAATTAACTCAAAATGGATTAAAGTCCTAAATATAAAAACCAGTATCAAAAAACTCCTAGAAGAAAATGTAGGGAAATAACTTCAAGACTTAGTAATAAGAGACAGCTTCTTAAACTTTCCACCCAAAGAATAAGCACTGAAAGAAAAAATTTTAGGGAATTCCTTAAAATTAAATGCTTCTGTGCCCTTAAAGAACTCTGTCAAAAAGGTAAAAAAGGTAGTCAACCCAAGGGGAGAAAATATTTGGAAAGATAAAGGTTTTATATACTGTGCACATAAAGAAATCATGCAACTCAAGAGCAAAAGAATAAACAACCCAATTATAAAATGGGCAAAGGATAAGAATAGACACTTCGCTGAAGAGCAAATGCAAAGGGCTAAAAAGCACATGAAGAGATGCTCATCTTCATTAGCTATAAGGTAAATGCAAATTAAGACTACAATGAAATACCACCTAACACCTATAAGAATGGATGCTATTAAACAAACAGGAAACTATAAATGTTGGAGAGGATGTGGAGAAATTGGAGTACTTATTCACTTTCGGTGTAAATGTATAATGATACAGCTGCTATATAGTTTGGTGATTCCTCAGAAACCTAATATTGAGTTGCCTATGACCCAACAATACCATTACTTGGTAAATCCCCAGAAGAGCTGAAAGCAGTATCATAAACAGAAACGTGCACACCTATGTTCATAGCAGAACTATTCACAATTGCCAAAAGATGGAAGCAATCCAAGTGCCCATCAACAGACGAGTAGATAAATAAAATGAGATCTACGGTATATACATACAATGGAATATTATGCAGCCATACAATGAAATGAAGGCCTGAAACATATGACAATGTGGATGAACCGTGAGGACATAATGCTGAATGAAATAAGTCAGAAACAAAATGATAGATACCGTATGATTTCACTATTATGACTCTCGTAAAGGTAATCTCAGATGTTAGCACTGTAGAATCCAGATGACCTAGAGGTATGCAAAAGCTAGATTTAGGGAAAGGTTACCCAATGAGGTTGAACTTAAATGCAAGGGAGAGGATAGAAACAAATTAGTGTGGATTTAAGTAAAAGTGCCATATTCAAGGTGAATATGACTGAAGGGAGATTTATAGTGCCATCTATCCTACCGACTAAAGCTACAATTATCAGTAAGTTCTCACATGAACTACTTCAAAGGTCTGATCTAGCACAAAGAATCAATTATAAAAGGATATAGGCGAAAACTAAATAGCATAATATGGCTTATAGTTAACAGGAAGACATCAACAGTACCACAGCAATACCAGGGGTCAATAATTGGGGGGAGGGACAAGAGATTAAGGGAAGTTTTGATTTGATATACGGAGAGGCTGTGTTTATCAGTTCTTTGTCTTGTTGAACCAATATATATGTAGCTTAATTTTGTTCACTACTTTATTTTCATATTCTATTGCACTCCTTTCTCTCTTTCACAAGGATTCTATCCTACTAATGCCTTTTAATCACAAGAACCGTATATATACTCTCAGGTTTGCTAATTCATTAGTAAAGTTTTAGTTTACTTCTTTCAAATAATCATCAGAAAGGACATTAATATTTAAAATACAAATGACATAAAAGCAGCATGACTGGGTAAAATATCACTATATTATGAGTTTGGGGTTAGATTCTAGTCACAGTTCTGTTACATATAATTGTGACCTAGAAAAAAGTCACATTATCTTTTTGAAGTTCAGTTTTCTTAACTGGAAAATAAAGAGATTAATTCAAATAAACTCCAAAATTCCTTCTAGTCACTGGTCTCTGACATGATTACAAAAGCTAGCTAGATATCCCTGCAAAACTTGGTCAGAGATCTTTATGTCTACAACAGATGGGTAGACTGTACAGGAACATGTTTAGCATTCAGAATAATGGACTCCGGGCAAATAATACAGTAAATACTTATGTTTAAGGCCATATAACTTTTTATCATTCAAAGGGCTGGACTAAATTTTAATTTAATAAGGCCTGTGAGGAAAAATATTTCCTAATCAAATTAACCATGTATGAGCATTTGTAGGAAGAATGTTTAAACAGGAAGACAAGCTGTTTTAAAATCATCAAATAATTTAGAAATAATTCACATGTGACAGCTATAATTTTTTTTGAAGCAGTTCTCTTTTGGGGAAGGTTTTTGATAAATTAAATTTCTTAACTACACTTAGGGTCATTGGAATTTTCTGTTTCTTCTTGTGTCAGTTTTGGTAAGTTGCCTGTTTTCAAAGAATTTGTACATTGCATCTAAGTTGTCAAATATAATTGGCATAAAGATACTCCTATAACTCTTCTTATTCTTTTAATATCTATAGGTTATATAGTGATACCCCCTTTCATTCCTGATATTACCTTATGTTATCTGACTTCTATTTCCTTGGTAAATCTTGGTAGGTGCTTATAAATTTTATTATGAAGCAACTTTTGAACTTGTCAATTTGCTTTATTATCTTTCTGTATACTATTTCAATGATTTCTATTCTTATCTTCATAGTGATTGTTTCATGTGCACTTAAAGAATGTATATTTCACAGTTATTGTATGTAGCATTCTATAAATGTCAATTAGATCAAATTAGTCAATGAGTGGTTCAACTCTTCTATATTATTACTTTCTTTTTGTTAGCTTACCTATCCAATTATTGAAGAAGATGTGTTAAAATCTCCAGTGATAATTGTGGAGCTATCTAGATTACCTATTGGTACAATTTGGCCTATAGTTTAAATTTTATAACAATGACTCTGTAATTAAAGGACCTAGGTTTAAATCCAGCTCTATTACTGTGCTGGTTTGAAATGATGTATGTACCCTAGAAAAACCATGTTTTAATCCTAATACCATTTTGTAAAGGTAGCCGTTTCTTCTAATCCCTATTCAATATTGTATGTTTGAACTGTAATTAGATCATCTCCCTGGATATGTGATTTAATCAAGAGTGGTTGTTAAACTGGATTAGGTAGAGGCGTGTCTCCACCCATTTGGGTGGGTCTTGATTAGTTTAGTGGAATCCTATAAAAGAGAATGACAAGAGAGAAAGCCAAGAGATTTGGAGAAAGCAGAGAATGCTGCAGCACCACGAAGCAGAGAATCCACCAGCCAGTGACCTTTGGAGATGAGGAAGGAAAACGCCTCCCAGGGAGCTTCATGAAACAGGAAGTCAGGAGAGAAAGTTAGCAGATGATGCTGTGTTCACCATGTGCCCTTTCAGCCGAGAGAGAAACCCTGACTGTTTGCCATATGTTTTTCCACTTAAGAGAGAAAGCCTGAACTTCATCAGCCTTTTTGAATCAAGGTACCTTCCCTGGATGCCTTAGATTGGACATTTCTATAGACTTGTTTTAATTGGGACATTTTCTTGGCCTTAGAACTGTAAACTAGTAATTTATTGAATTTCCCATTTAAAAAGCCATTCAGTTTCTGGTATATTGCATTGCAGCAGCTTGCAAATTAGAACAATTACTAACTAGCTGAGTGACCAGAAGTGAGATATTCAACCTTGGTTTCCTCATCCATAAAAATGGTAGTAATAAGAATATTTACATGATTGTGTTGTTATGGGAGTTAGAAACAGACTTGGAATGCAGGTTTTTAAATTTTTTTAGAAAATCAATACAGTGTATGCACCGTATGTCATGTTGCACCCAAGCAATATCTAGGGCAGTGCTCTGCCATTAAATATGTTAATTTTAAGTAGCTAATATATTATATTAATATTTCTGCAAAGTATGAATATTCACATGAAATGGGAAAATTAAAGACTATAAATTCAGGCCATGTTTTGACACCAAGAATTTTGCATCACCTAAGGAGGTATTAACTTTCAGTTTCTGGAGTTTTCTGGATTTTGGAATTGTGGGGTGGGGAGTTAACCATCAGATTTAGTTTTTCTAGGGGCTTGCAAAACTTTCCTTTATATTTCCAAACTGGTTGCTTCTAATAAACTTCATTCTCTAAGGTCTGCTATTTGCATGTATATGGATGGCCTGGCTCAGTGCTTTATTCCTATTTGGTACTAAAAAAATATTTGTTGAATGAATGAATGAATATATTCCCATTAAATAAGGAATGACAAGTGTGAAGTCTGCCCTTTCAGAAACGTCACGGTTAACTTTCCACAATCATTTCTTCCCATCCCATCCTCCCATCTTTCTCATAAATCTACCAATATTTCACAAAAATTTGCCATGAAATTTAGTGCATAACATAGCAAAGCAATCTAAGAATCCCTAGTAGAGTCATTGAAAGGCTTTACCACAGTGAATTGTAAAACATAGTTTCTAATACACTTTAAAACAGCTGAAACATCATCCTGCAGTATTGCTTACACTGTTTTCTTCCTAGATACTACAAAATAAATTTCAGCTTATCCCCTGGATAATCATTTATATATTTGGAAAAATTAATTTTTCTCCTTGCCTGAGTCAAATTAAATGGCAGCATTGAAAAATATATATTGAAACCTTGAGCTTTCAAACACCTATACTGCTTTAGCCCTAGACACTGAATCAATAACTGCATTGATAAAACCAAGAACAGGCCCTTTAATTTATACTTTTCTGCCATCATATAAAAAAAATACCTGGGTTTTGGCTTGGGTTCTGATTTGATAGGTTGCTGCTTTTTTTTCAGAATGATTTTCTAGAAAAAGAGAAAACAGAGTTGAAATAAATATGACTATTTTCATTACCTATAAAATTTCAATTCCAGTGATATTCTGTTATATCATCAGAGAGAGAAAGGACCATTCCACTATAATATGGTGTGCATGTGTGTGTGTGTGTATCATAAACTTAAATTATCAATATAAATGTGCACATATACTCAAAGGAGCGTGTTCCTGGACCCTTCTCTAGCATCTTTTGGAACACAGGAACACAATTCCTGCTAATTATTGCAGTGAACAAATACCCATACAAACCTATTACATAGGAGACACTTATTTGCCCTCTGTCTTGCAAAAAAAAAAAATTTAAGACAGCTTACCAAAAAAAAAAAAAAAGACAGTCTATATGAAAAGTAAAATAAGAAAATCAGTTTTAGGGAAAAATGTAGATAGTAAAATAATCAATATTTTTTGACTGAGGTAACGCAGATTTGGCTCTGAAATTCCTAGCTATCAAAGTAATGCATAAAATATAGTAGTTCTGACATTCACAATGTCTATAAAAGAAGCAAACTTATTTTCTGTGGGAAATTTCTCCTATGAGTCCATCAAAAGAAGTCTCATGTTTTATAATGGTCACTTTCAACAGCATTTCTTCAACAATTACGCCGAAGTGTTTAATATGGATGCCTCTTGAGAATTGCTTCAAAGTAGACCAACAGTCAAAAGAACAACTCAGGAAAATAAGTCTAAAGAAAGTAGGAGCTCGGATTAGGAATTTACCTTTACAGTTACTTGCCATGATCCAAGGGCAAAATTAAGGAAATTTAGAGGAATTGATTTATTGTATATTCAACTTGTAATCTACCATAACAATTCTTTGCTCAAAACGGCTTTCAAAAACAAACAGGAAAAGGAATTTGAGGTAATTTTTATGAATGAGTAAAATGTTAGGAGACAGTGGATATTAGTATTACCATTTCCCTCAGACTTTAAGTCAGTAGCAGAAAGTTTCTAAGTTATATGATGTACCACAAGGCAAATACCTATATTAGTTTTACATCTTCGAGTAAGTTTTACATCCTCAAGTTTCAAGTAAGCTATTTAGTCAGTCCTTGACAACTGAAGCCAAGAAAAGTATCTTTTATATGATCCCAGGAGACTTAAAGGGTCAAATATCAAGATGAAATGTGGAAGGACATTGTGTTTGTACTGTAGGAATACTCAGCACTATGACATAGGGGGAGTGCTTTAAATATTTTAAACAAATCACAAATCTCTCCTTTAGAGTTAAATTCACTCATCCTACCCTGCTCTCTTGGATACAAACCTTTTTTTTTTTTTTTTACATGAGCAGGCACCAGAATCGAACCCGGGTCTCCCACATGGCAGGCAAGAACTCTGCCTGCTAAGCCACTTTGGCCCATCCTCTTGGATACAATCTTAACTTGTACATGTTAATTTGTATTTCATACCATTCATGATTTAAGATTAACCTTCTTCTGCATGCATGTTAGAACACAACAATAACCTTGAGAATTCGTTTGCGTTATCACTCAAGTATTTGTTACTTTTAGAGCTCCTGCTCATGCTTTTCTGAGTAAAGAATCATCTCAACAATAATACCGCATATTTTAAAATGCAAGGGCAGCATATAGGTGACAATAAAGCATGAAGAAGCTTAAATATTTTAAGCGTTGCCCTCAAGATGTTCCATGACACAAACTTATGGCCCCCCAAAATTAATTTTTTAACCCTTAACTTACTTTTGCCCAAAACGACAGTGTGGCATGTTCTTGGCTTGGAACACTGTCCTTATGTGATACTGCTGTTTACACATGCCAATTTGCTTTTTTTCCCCCCAGCTGCTTCCTTTTTTAGACAAACTACTGAACGGGCACACTCTCCATGCTGAAGAGTGTTTAATGTGAAGACTGCTAAGTAAAACAGTCTCATGCAAACATTATTGAAAGTTTTCCTTCCACAGATGTTTTGTGACTTTTTTCCATTTACTGTCTTGCAATTTCATTGCCTTTATAACCTCCTTTTGTGTTTCTATCCTCCAGCTAACATAATTAGAAACTGTTTCATTCATCTTAGGGCAAAGAAGTCTTCTTCTTGCAAACTCAACAGCAGTCCTTGTTTTAAGCAGTGTTTTGTTCCTAAGTCTTTAGTTTTCTACATATTTATAAATTCAGATCTCAAGTCCATTCACCCCTATGGCTCAACTCTGTTCTTGCTCAAGATCTTTCTCTTTCTTTCCACAGCTGCCATCTGCTTCTTTCAACTTCTTCAAGCTCCTAGTCTTTCCACGACAATGCATTTGGAGTGACACATCCTAAAGACCTGGCTGAAGATTTAAGTCATTTCTTCAAACTCTCCTCTCAAATATTCTCATTTTTTTTTAAAATAACCTGTGTGAAATTATTCCAACCATTTTCAGACTCCTTTCCCCATACAGTTTCTCAAATTCCACAATTTAATTGACTCCAAGCTTGTTTCTGGTACTTTATACGCTATTATTATATCTTAGGATTCTTTCCTCAGCCTAATTTATCAAGTCCCCTCCTCTTTCCAAGTCTTATCTCCAATACACTTTTTTTCCTTTTGACAATGCTGCCGATTTCTCTGATAGTCTAATGATTAAATTCTTGCATTGATTAACCATAGTCTTATACAGCTTTTCACTTTGCATCATAATGCCAGACTTATTTCTAAATAACTACTGTAAGTGTGAAATTATGGGATATGTTTTCTATATAAAGGTAATCTATAATTGGCTTCTTATACTCAACACTTATACTCCTCTCCCAAAATGTGGCTAAAGGGTATTTTCTAAACAGCAAGGACTTTTCATATTTTTACACAGCCTGTGATCCTACCAGAAGCATAAGTAAACATTCCATTAAAGGTGAAATGAAAGGTCTATTTAAAAATAGGTAACTGCGAAGAGAAAATCATCAATAGCATATATGTATAAAATTGCAATTATACATTAAACCATGAAATAAACTGAAAAGCTTTTTCTGCCAGGCTTGAATACTAACATCTGTGTTTATCCTCCAGAAGTCAATCATGTCACTATCACCTTCTGTGCACTAGCAGTGAGTGTACTACTTATACTGTTACTGCTTCTTGTACGAGGGTTGGTTTAAATGGGAAAATGTCAATAATTTGCACACATGTAGAACCAGAATGTGGGATTTTTCACAAGCCAATCTCTTTGTATTATTGAATTTTAGAGATTCCAAGAACACACACAAGCCACGGGAGAGTTTTGGGGCCATACAACCACACTTAGGAAGCTGTGATAGAGCAGGGAAACCCATGGGTTTCCAAAATCTTTTCATGTAGCCAGAATAGCTCCCATTTTTGAAGCACAGCAGCATCTTCGTCTCTCTCTTTAGAGCAGATGAGGGACCCAAATGGTATTATTGGTCATTCTGAAATAGACAGGAACTTAAAAATCTATTCAGAGCCAAGACAGCAGCTTAAGGAGGTGTGGGATTTAGTTCGTCCTCCAGAGAAGCTAGTAAATAGCCAGGAACAGTACAGAACAACTGCTGGGGCCACATCAGTGACTGGACACACAGTGTCCACCAGTCTGGACCAGCTGGACCGGCTGCAAGCCCCGCCAGAACCGTGAGCCCCCCAAGCCATGGAGGCCGGCACCCCTCCACCACAGGCTGCTTCCCAGAGGGGAAAGGAAAGAGACTCTACTACCAGCAAGGGGCTGAGCTCTACCAAGCTCCAATTTGTGGAATTAATTGACAAATTCTAACTACTAAAAATAAGCCCCCAAATTATGATCATCTCGATTGATGCAGAAAAGGTATTTGACAAAGTCGTACACCCTTTCTTGTTGAAAACACTTCAAAGGATAGGAATAGAAGGAAACATCCTCAACACGATAAAGGAAATGTATGAAAACCCACAGCTAACATCATCCTCAATGGGGAAGAACTGAAAAATTTCCCCCTAAGATCAGGAACAAGGCAAGAGTTTTATGCACCGAGCCAGAGTGCTCCAAAATACATGAGGCAAACACTGAAAAGAGAAATAGACAAATCTACCATAATAGTTGGAGACTTCAATTCCCTGCTCTTATCAATGGACAGAACATTTAGACAGAGGATCAATAAAGAAACAGAGAATTTGAATAATACAATAAATGAACTGGACTTATCAGACATTTATAGCACATTATACCCTACAATAGCAGGATACACCTTTTTCTCAAGTGCTCATGGATCATTCTCAAGGATAGAACATATGCTGGGTCACAAAGCAAGTCTCAATAGATTTCAAAAGACTGAAAACATTCGAAACACTTTCTCGAATCATAAAGGAATGAAATTGGAGATCAATAATAGGCACAGGGCCAGAAAATTCAGAAATATATGCAGGCTCAACAACACACTCTTAAACATCCAGTGGGTCAAGGAAGAAGTTATAAGAGAAATTAGTAAATATCTCAAAGCAAACTAAGATGAAAACACAACCTATCAAAACTTATGGGATGCAGCAAAGGCAGTGCTAAGAGGGAAATTTATAACCCTAAGTGCCTACATCAAAAAAGAAGAAAGAGCAAAAATACAGGAATTAACTGTTCACTTGGAAGAACTAGGGAAAGAGAAGCTAACTAACCACAAAGCAGGCAAAAGGAAAAAAAAATAATGAAGATTAGAACAGAAATAAGTGAAATTGAGAACATGAAAACAATCAAGAAAATCAACAAAACCAGAAGTTGGTTCTTTGAGAAAATCAATAAGACTGATGGACGCTTAGCACGGTTGACAAAAATAAGAAGACAGGATGCAAATAAATAAAATCAGAAATGGAAAAGGAGACAGACTTAACCACTATGCCACAGAAAATAAAAAAAATTAAAATAATGAGAGAATACTATGAACAACTTTACACTTATAAACTAGACAATATAGATGAAATGGACAACTTCCTAGAAAGGCATGAATAACCAACATTGACTCAAGAAGAAACAGATGACCTCCCTGCATCTCAGTGCTTTCTTCTCTTCATTCGCCCATCTCTAAATCCAGTTGCCTCAGCTACCCTGCTGTTCGCCCACCAATGCTGAGGGGACTCCTTCTCACAGTTTTGGTTTGCTGAGGAGAAAGAATGGGATGGTGAAACTACAGATCCGAAACAGAATTCGGCACTTTACGTGAACTGTGAGTCATTGGTTCAAGCCCTTCAAGAACTGCCTCTTTCACTCCGACTCAATGTTGCTGCTCAATTGGTTCAGACCACAATTCCTTCAGAGCTTCCTCAGGTGAAACCAAAGAGAAATGACAATGGCAAGGGCCTAGGGATGCAGTTAAAAGGGCCGTTGGGGCCTGGAGGGAAGGGCTCTGTCTCTGAGCTGAAATCCATGTACTTGGGTAAAGACGGACCAAGACTGGGTCCTCCAAACGATTCTCAGAAACCCTCCTCCTCCCCACCATCGGTGCAGACCATTTGGATGAAGAGCTAGATCTGCTGCTTAATTTAGATGGGCCTGGAGAAGAGGAAGCTGGTGTCCTCCCCCATAAGACATCTCTAGACCTGAAACCTGAGGAGGATGGGAAGGAGGTTCAAGAGGATAAAGTTCCTGCAGAACCAGCTGTAACTGAAGAAAAGAATGTGGAAGCTGAGCAACGAACTCCATCAAAAAGTGTTACTGAGGAAGAACTTGAAGACTGGCTGGACAGTATGATTTCCTAAAAATAAAAAGTGCCTGAGGCAACTTTGGTTGCCTTGTACATAACTAAGAGAACAGGCTCCGCTTCAAGAACAGCTAGATTACAAGCATGCCCTAAGTCAGTGTAGTTCACGTCTCTTCCTGCAGTGAAGGCCGACCTCTACATTTGACAGTATCTCAAATCATACATTTTTCTGGCTTAGATTTCCTTAAGGGTAGGGGATGTTACCCTTAGAGTATATGGCCTTTGTTTCCAGCTCACCCCCTCAATGTTTACAGCAAACCAGGTGCTGCTGATTAAGAGAATATATGTATGCAACAAGGCAAACAATGCTTAAAATAAACACTGTTTTATCGTCTGCTAGACGATAAAGACTTGGATGGAATAATCTAGGAATGCCTAGAGTTGCCAAGTGTGGCATAATTTTATTCTTGGCCTGGTAGCTTAGTCTCTTTCTCTCCCTCCCTCGCCATTTTGGCACGTCCGGTTCTTCTAGACCTCTGAATTACAAGCCTCACCAGCGACTAGTGATGATGCAGTCTTGTCTCTCTAACCCTATTGGCCTTCTCCTTAGTCCTCCACCTGCCCAACATCCACTGCTACAAGTACACTCAGGAACAGCATCTCTATGGTCACAGTCACTCATCCGTCCTCCCTGTGTGATTGGCTACCCTCCCCTGGAGGCCATGCCCTAACTCCGCCTCTCCTCAAACTGTATATAATCCAGGGCTCACCAAGCCTCATGGTCTTTAGCTTCTGGCGGCCCTGGCATAAGCGTATACCAACAATAAAGCTACCTCGCTTCATGCCTTAATTGACTCGGCCTCCAGTCCTTTAGACCCGCAGCGAGGTCTCCTGCGCGCACCCCTTGGACCCAGACCCCCGGCTCGAGCCCCTTTTCTGCGTGCGGCAGTGTCGTCTAGCAAGTAGTGAGAAGCTGAGGAGTAGAGGGTCCCCGATAGCTTAGCGGTTGGGCCAAACCGCAGCCAAGGATAGTGACTAAACATACAACTAAATAGTGCTTTTGTATGAGGAAGAATGAAGGAATGTCAATATTACAGGGTTTTAAAAACAGATGGTAATTCATAGTTTAAAACTTTAACTTATGTGTGAGACTAAAGCAAAAAATGTTATTTGGTTTAAATTTATATTTTGCATAGTGCATCTTCTAATATAACTTATAGGGACACTTTAATTGAACACCATAAATACATGGAACCTTGGGTAGGGCATGAGATTTTGTAGGTTTGTTCAGAGTGATGCCCTGATAAAACCCAGAGTGATCTGAACAGTGAATAAAAAAGTACTGGCAAAGTTCTCTTGGGGGAATGGTGAGAAAGAGAGAAAATTCAGCTTCCCCATATGGAGAAGGCCTGATATTCTCACAAGGAGTGAGGACAACAAAATCAATAGGCCAACCCCTCAATCTTGGGATCTGTTCATATGAACATATCCCTGCAAAGGATAGGCTAAGCCTACGTAAAATTAGGCCTTAGTGTCACCTCCATAGAACAACCTCTTTTGTTGCTCAGATGTGGCCTATCTCTCAGTCAATAAAGCAAGCAAACTCACTGCCTCCCTCTCTCTATGTGGGACATGACTCCCAGGGGTGTAAACCACCCTGGCCACATGGGACAGAAATCCTAGAACAAGCTGGGACTCAGCATCAAGGGATTGAGAAGACCTTCTGAACTGAAAGGAGGAAGAGAGGAATGAGACAAAATAAAGTGTCAGTGCCTGAGAGTTTCAAATAGAGTTAAGAGTTATCCTGGAGGTTATTCTTATGCATTATACAGATAACCCCTTTTTAGTTTAAGGTGTATTAGAGAGGCTAGAGGAAAGTGCCTGAAACTGTAGAGCTGTGTTTCAGTAGCCATGTTTCTTGAAGATGATTGTATAATGATATAGCTTTCACAAGTGACTGTGTGATTGTGAAAACCTGCTCTGATGCTCTGTCTTTATATAGTATGGACACATGAGTAAAAGATATGGATTAAAAATAAATAAATAATAGGAAAAATAAATGTTAAAATAAATAGGGTAGAGGGAAACACTAGTGGTCAATATGAGTGAGGGGTAAGAGATATGGTATTATGAAATTTTTTTCTTTTTATTTCTTTTTCTGGAGTACTGTAAATGTTCTGAGAAATTATCATGGTGATGAATAAACAACTATGTGATGATATCATCAGCCCCTGATCACATACCAAGGATGGAATGTTCATGTGTTAATAATGTTCGTATTGTATGTTGATTGATTTTATTAATAAAAATTTTTTTAGAAGGGTTATCTAATTCTTGTTTTATTCCCCTGCTTTCCCTGGACTTCTGTTGTTGTTTTTTTAAAATATGCAGCATTTAAAAATATTTTTGTCATATTTGTAGAAAGTAGTACCATTAAACATCAATATTTAAAAATTGGAATTTGTTTTGTAAAGAACAGAATTTGAAGCCACCAATGATAACTGAAATTAGAATGGGAATTAATAACCTGTAATTTAAATTTTTTTCATTAAAGTCTATCATGCTCTAAAGGGTTTCTTGAACTGATGTACTTGATTTGATCACAATAATTAGTAATGAAGCTAATTAATAAAATTGCTTTTGGAGGTTCAAAAAAAAGAAAACAAAAAAAATCCATTCAACTTTTAGGTTAAGGCTGATTGGCGGAGCAAAACACAGGTTGTTCATCTGTGTCTTGAGAAAATGTCTTTAACCTCCAAGAAAAATCAAAACATATGTAGGAATTGAAGCATGGCTTAGGATGCAATCAGAAGACTGAAGACGAGGAAAGAACTGGATAGGGAAGTTTACATCCCAATAGAAGGCCCTGTGAGGGTTGAAACCTATTTGCAAAAGATTTAAGGGGACTGATGTTTGCAGGAAGATGTTCATATTAATAAATCACAGCTCAGTACAAAAATAAACTCTAAACAAAAAACATAAAAATTAAAAGATGTTTTTAGGCATGGCTGAGCTGATAGGAAAGTAAATAGAATTCCTTTCTGACCAAAAACAGTAAGAAATGTTGAGTTTACAGTTTTATGAACACAGGAGTCTCTTTGCCTAGAGGCAAATTTCTAGTCTAGAGCATGGGTTTTAGAGTTACATGCCCTGAAACTAGAATCCAGGAGGAAGGTCAGATATAGGAACATCCCTCATAAAACATAGGTCCTGGAAGAGAAATATCCTTGGATGATAAAGCAGGATTTAATAATTGCACTAAAGAGAAAGAGGAAGTATGAAACTACATACCTGTCTCTGGACAGAGAAAGAAAAAAATTCTCCCCTAGAACTTTCTAATCACAAGTCTTCATTCATATGGATTTGGGGTCCTGAATTCACAATACCTGCAATGCTTCTACACCAAAAAAAAAAAAAAAAAGCAAAATATTTAGAATAAGTTCTTCCCAGGACAGTAATACCCTGAAGTATCTGGTAAAAGTAAATATCAATCATTTTTAGGAGAATGCAGTTTAAACCCAGATTACAAAGAATTCTCACAATAAAAATACCAAGTAGAAATAAGCTCAAAATCAGAACGGTCATTAAATGTGACAAAGCAAGAAATCAAGAAGTCAGAAGAACCAACAGACTACATATTCAGAAATTAAAGACTGTTTATGTACAGGATATAAAATTTAAAATGTTGTATATGTTTGGAGAAATATATTCATGGAACCCAAAACTATCAAAATTAATGAGCAGATTTGGAAAATAACAAGTAGATATTCTAGAAATGAAAAACATAATTGAAATTGGAAACTAAATGAATAGTAAAAGGAAAGAATAGGCACAAATAAAAGAACTGATGATCTAAAAGATAAATCAGGAAAAATAAGACCCAGAAAGCCGTAATGAGAGACTGTGCTTGTTTGAAAGGATTATATACTCTTAAAAAGCCATTCTTAAATTCTGATCCATTTTGTGGATCGTTTAATCCCTATTCAGTACTATAGCTTGGAAACTTGATTATATTATCTCCAGGGAGATGTGACTCATTCTACTGTAGGTATTAATCTTTGATACCTACAATATCAGGTATTGATATGGAGTCAGATGTGACTCCACCCATTCCAGTTGGGTCTTGATTAGTTACTGGAATCCTTTGAAAAAGGAAACATTTTGGAGAGAGTCCCTTTTTTAGAGCCACAAGAACCACAAAAGCCCATGCAGCCAGATACCTTTGGAGATGAAGAAAGAAAATGCCCTTGGGAGAGATTCATGAAACAAGAAGCTGGGAGAGAAAGCTAGCAGATGTCGCCATGTTCACTATGTGCCTTTCCAGTGGGGAGAGAAACCCTGAACTACACAGGCCTTTCTTGAATGAAGGTAACCTTTAGTTGATTCCTTAATTTGGACTTATAGACTTGCTTTAATTGGGACCTTTGCATGGCCTTAGAATTGTAAACTTGCAACTTAATAAACTCTCCCTTTTTAAAAGCTGTTCCATTTCTGGTATATCACATTCCGGCAGCTAGCAAACTAGAAGAGAGACAAAGGGATAGCAAAGAAAAAGAGATGAAGGTGTCTGAGTGAAAGACTCAAGTCATCTAATCAAAGTTTTATAAAGATAGTTTTAATTAGAGTACTATAAAGAAAGAATGGAAGAAAGACAATATTTGAAGAGATAATGGCAAAGATTTTTTTTTTAGAATTGCTGAAAAATTCTAATTCCCAGATTTAGGAAGTCCAAAACCTAAGCAGAATAAATAGAAACAAAATGACATTTAAACACCTCATAAGAAAACAGCAGAACACCAAAGAAAAAGAGAAGTTCCTAAAGAAGACAAAGGGCAGAAACAGATTACTTACAAAGAAAAGACAGCTGGACAAACATCTGATTTTTCAACAGCAACAGTGGCAGTCAGAAGACAGAGGAATGATAACTTCAAAATGCTGAGAAAGTGTGGTTGAGAAGGAAGAAAAAATAAGTACATTATCAAAGTTTTCTGCCAATTGACCTTCATGAAAGGTACTTCTAATGGATAAAGTTCAAGAAGGAAAATTATCCTCAAGTCTGCAATGCTAGAGTAATGACAAATAAAGAAACTAGTAATCGTAGAGATAAACACTGAAGTATAAAACAAAAATAATTGTGTCTAATGTGTGAGGTTGATAGAGATGAGACAATTAAATGCTAGTACTTAAGACCATCTACTATTTCCGTATGGAGTGGAAAGAAAGTAAAGATACTGATGAACATTACGCTTTTCAGTTAAATGTGCATATTAAAATTTATAGGTTAGCCTCTTTCGAAGAGGAAACACAGGAATATAAATGCCAAACTAGTAGAAAAAAACGTGGAATGAGAAGAGGAAAATATTATTTTTAAAAAAATGAAAGAAAAGAAAGTAGTAAATAAAAAGTACGAAATGGAAAGAATGAATGAAGAGTACAAAAATAAAGTGACAGGAACGTACCTGAATACATTTTTAAAAATACAACTGCATGATGTTCACTAAGAAATAATGGTGGCTCAGAGACATATGAATCTTATTATTACTGATTAGGAAAATGCAAATGAAAACCACAAAATAAATGCCACCCCATACTCATCAAATTAGCAAAAATTGAATTCTAACAATATAAAGTGTTGCCAAGTGTATGAAGCAATGGTGGCTCTCATAAACTGCTGCTGGCAGAGGAAAGCTGTTTGCTATTGCCTAATGAAATTGAGCACAGGCCCCCTGGACAAGATAGCCATTCCATTCTCAGGACAGCAGGTATCCGTGATGGAGCACAGAGAAGAGGCTGTTTTTGCCGGGGGACAATCAGTTACGGTGCTCCCTCTGCCCAGGCCCTCACCACCTGCCCCCAAGCCTGAAGAGATCAATATATACATATATATATATATCCCATTATTGATGTAACAGGATGCAGATTAATATTGATGTTAGGAATATTCACCATAGAGAAACCTTGCACCTAGGCTTCAGGGGACACAAAAAATGCTTACAGAAAAATTGTTCATAATAGGAAATAACTCAAAAAAGGCCAAATACCTCTCAGCAATAGAAAGGATAATTAAGCTGTAGCGAATTTATTCAAAGAAATGTTATACTCATTGATGAAAACAAATGAACATAGGTATATATTGCCATTAATGAAGATTGATGGATCTCAAAATATTGTTGAACAAAAAAAAGAGAAGATATTATGGTTCCATTTACATAAAGTTAGACAAGTAAAACTAAACAAAATGCTAAAGAGGGATGTGCATATATGTACTAAAACTATAAGGGAAAGCAAGACAAATGGTTTCCTGAGGATAAAGAGAGAGGTTTTATGCAGAGTTCTATTTCTTAAACTTTGTGGCCATTTGTTTTAGTATCGTTCTTCAAGCTACACATCTATATTTTATATGCTTTTCTGAATGGTTTCTGTATTAAACAATACAATTTTTAAAATGATGTTAGAAGAATTCCTGGAACTTAAGATGAGAGTCTCTCTCTCATTGAGAAAAAGTAGAATGAAGAGTTGGGTGGAGCTATGTGTCTCAGAAACTTTCCTGAGGATTGTGTGTATTCTTAGAAGCTTTAAAATTCAAGAATGCCAAGTCATTGAAGATTTGGTGTGAGGTGTGGGTTGCTTTATTCTGAAGTTTGAAATTGTATAAATCTATAAATACATGTAACTACTTTTTCTTCTTTTTTATCAGTTGGAATTCGAACTTTACATCTAAACTGACAAATTGAGCAAATGAGGTTGCTGTTATACAATTCTGAAGCATTTTTATATGCCCATGTTCACACTGATTATAAATATTAATATAAATAGTGCTCATTTCATTTTGAATATGCTTCTCCCCTTGAATTTCAGCTAATCTCCTGGGTAGTTAATTTATTACTAAGCAATTCCATTATACACTGGACAGTATTAAAAATACTGAATTCAATCCTTTTTATTTGTTTATTTGCTTTGAATTAATTTGAAAGTGAAGCCATTCTAAATGGTGAGTTTGATTATCAGCATGAGATTTATAATCATATAGCAGGTCAGGAACTGCACCGCAGAATAAACATTAGAGCTAACAATGAACAAGAACCTACTGTGCATTTCATGAACATTATCTTTAATCTTGATGACTCTGCACAGTAGATTTTGGGGGGGTGGATACACGGTTCAGGCATCAAACCCGGGTCTCTGGCATGGAAGGCGAGCATTCTACCACTGAACCACCCATGCACTCCAGAGTAGATATTTTAATTCCCACTTTTCCTAAGGAAGCTGAAGCTTAGAGAGGTTTAATATGTTTACCTGGATTACACTAATAGGTGGCTGGCAAGCAACTCAATATAATATTCTCAGAATGTAAAATTGGGGTTATAGGCAGAAACAGTAATGGAATTGACTTTAGATTTTTAAATATTGGTGCTTGGGAGTTGTATTTATCTTCCATTTTCATTTCATTTAGAAAATATCTGAGGATTTTAAGGGAATTCCTGGAACTTAATCATAATGGGTTTTGGAACTGCCAGTCAAGTGCATTGGGATCAGAGGCTGTCCAAGCTCCCGGATTACAATTCAACCCCCATGCCTTGTTTGAAGGACCTTGAGTTCTGATTTCTAGAGACTCAATATACTTCAAAGATGACATCAAATTATAGAAATTGTTCAGATTAATCCATTTGGGTGAAAGCTCTGCTAACAAAATGCCGGACAATTTTTCCCAGGCCAATTTTGATACTTGGTTTAGTTTGTTTCATTGTTTGAGAATGAGTTTTCTGATATCTTCAACTGGTATCACCATACTTCTCAACTTTCACAAGAAAATGCATTCCTAGCCCAGTGCGTGACTAAATTCAATACAGAAAATCTGCACTTCAGATGTCTGTTAGCGAAAAAAAAAAAAAAACGCATTGTATATATTGCCACAACTTATCAAAAGCTAAGATAAACAACAATATTATGGGGAATTGCCTAAAACAGTACTTAAAATAAATCACTACAGATCTTATTAAAATACAGGGGCTGATTCATTAGATCTGGGATGGGCACTGAGAGGGCCACATTTCTAACAAGTTCCCAGGAGAAAATGCTATTGCCCCATGAACCACAGCTGGAATAGAAAGGACCAAATGGATTACCCCTCCCCGCACCCAACTCCACAAGATATCCTAAAATCTCTTTCCAATTTAAACCAAGTAAACAGAGTTGAATATTAAGATCATATAGTTTCTATCACCAGCTCCACTGCAACACCTACACCTGCAAGCCCTCCCACCTCTGCAAAAATGCTTTCACCAAATTGTACTTTGGCTTTATCACTAAAACGAGGATCAATATGTAACATATTACAGCATTTTCTGAAAGTATATTTTTAGGTACATTATTCACTACATTTATTTCACAGTACCCTCTTTCTAATCATTTACATCGTATATTTTTTTGGTTTGCTTTTTTATCTTATGGAAACTGAATGAAGTGACTAATCATTACATCCTCTTTTAATTATCTGCTAAAATCTCACAGCTAAATTTTTGGCCTACTCATAAACATATAAAATGCCAAATTATGAAATTTGTATATTAATCTAACACCTGGCCTTTTTATCTTTTTCCATAAACTCTGATGTCTTATGTAATGCTGTATATATTTATATAAGCTATCATAAATACTGTAAAGTGAACTCTCTCTCCCACTTAATGGGTATATGAAACTTTAATTACTGCTTGCTGCTGCAAATTTACTTATTTTCTTAACTTTCTAAAATTAAAAAAATTGTGAATTCCTAAATATGTCTGGCCCTAAGGGCTTCAAACAAAGGATTATGGACCTAGTACAAACTACTACAATTTACAACTCTTATTACTGCTCCTTGTTACAAAACTTTGCCTTTGGGTAGCTCTATATTTGTTAATCCGAGACATTCAAACCTCTTGCAGGCGTTAAAATCTGTAACTGAAGAGAAAAACCTTTTGCCCAACCCATTTATTATTTAATGAATATACTTGACCTTTTAAACTTTTTTTCTGATCATTTAAAAAGGCATATTACAGCAAATCCATATAAGCACAATATTCATAGTCACGGCAATATCCACTGCCTAGAACCATAACCCCTGGTTACCAGCACTTTCTATTATTTCCATCTACTCATTATTACTACTGAAGTTTTCATTCATATTCAACATGTATGTCTGGTGCATTTTGCTTGATGAAAACACGCCAATTAGTGCTTAACCTTCCCTACTTCATAAATTTATTCCTTAGAACATTAGAAGGAAGTCAAGTGAGACATGTTCAGTAACAGATGTTTGCCATTTTTTGGCTGCCTTTTTACAGTTTGTACTCTTTCATTACATTTCAAGAAATTTAGTTAATGTTCCCTTTATGAGAGAACAAGTGTACCTGGCTTCCCAGGAGGGGGATTCCCCAGGGCAGGCACAGTCTGTTCATTCCCTTAACCTAATATCTGCTTCTTTCAACTTTTCATTCTTCTGTCCAGGTTTTGGTGACAATCACACTCCAGCTTCTGTATCCCACAAAAAAATGCCTGTGTTGACTGGCAACTGTAAACTACAACTGCTGTCAACTCTATTATAAATGCACACAGGCCTAGTTCTCCAACATCTTTTCCACCTGAGGATAGCTCAGAAAAGAAGATCAGTTATTATTGAGAGAATTTCATCAAATATTTTGGTTTCTATAGTAAAGAAAGATTGTGAAGTGGCTTCCAAAATTGAAAATCTAATGCTCGCTTATGATAAAATTAATTTTAAAAAATAAAGTTCTTTTGTAGAAAACAAAACTCATCCAAAGGCACAAAACTGCAATTATCCTATTTTTTTACCTAATACATTTTTGAAGATCATTTAAAATGGGTGTGATGTGGGTGGCATTTAAATGGTGCTACAGTGATACATCTAGGCAACATTACAATCTAGATCTTGCAGTTGCCAATAGTCGACTCTCTTTTAAAAAATAGCAAGAACAGTTGAAAATATGTAAACTGAACCGGACTTATTTCTTACTAACGGAAATTTACATAGAATACCACCTTTATTTTTCCTAATCGTCATCTTCTTAACTAGAATAACAGTAGGGAGTTTGTAGGAGGAAAATCCAGTAAATAAAATAGATGACAGTTATAGAAGTAAACGCCAAGTCCAATTAATCCTGCTGAAATGTGGGCTCTTAAATTCAACCATGCATATTTAAAAAAATTTTTTTTTCAAAGTAAATATCAGTGTCAACCAGTCACAAAGATTCAAAATTTAATTTTTCACTGGAAAATAATATACATTTCAAAATTAAAATTGGGATGTTTAAAATAATATACAGCCTTGGGCATTATTACTTCTTGTAGTGTAATCCAAACAAATATAAAAACAAAAGTCGATGAAAGTAAACTGTAAAGTGGTGCCCAAAGTGTCAAAAAATTGTATTTCCTTACCTGCTAATTTAGGACCTGAGTTAATCCCAAAACCTACTAAAGGATTTTCTAAAGTTATTTTCCTTTGTACCCAAAATGACAAAAATAATTAGAATATCATCTGATTAAATAGAAATTTTAAATTTGACAGTTGAAATGATTTGTGTTAATTCTTGGAAATATGAGAAAATCTAATTGGGAGGACCTGCTTTTACCAAAAACTGCCCACCTGGAGCTGGAGAATTAATCATGAGTATGAAAATAATTATAAAATCTTCTCAAAAGTTTTGGACGAGAGGAGAAAAAGAGCAGAGAGAAGAAAATGATTGTGAGAAAAAGAAATGAGCAAATTATGTCAAAGTCATGGGCAATGGCTTCTGTGGTCCTTATTTCCACGCAGCAATGGGTAGTACTCTAACTTGCGTTCAGAGCTCTCCACAATCTAGTCTGCCCTTGTCAGATGTATTGCCTAAAGAAATCTGTCTTAACAGCACACGGCTGCTGGAAACAGTCTGTAAATTGTCAGCACAGAAGAGGAAGGGCTGGGAAGCTTAGAAGCTGCAGTTTAATTCCCCACTCCTTGAAGGTATTAACAACAGCTTTCTGTGGATCAGACTTTTGTTAAGCACATGTATGAATTAGATCCACATAGTATGTTAGCTAGATGTAACTGTCTATATGGTGATTAATAAGTATGTTCTGAAAGTAGCAGCTTAGCATTTCAGACAACAGAATAATGTTAGTTATATAAATTCTTCTCTAAAATAGGGTTAGAATGATTCAGTTTTAATAAATTTGACCTACAAGGAATTTAGCAACATAAGCCAAATATGACACCCTTCAAAGTTTTCACAGGAAAAAATATAAAAAGTCAACACTAGTTTTTGTAAATTAACAGAGAAAACAATTTCAATAGGAAAAAAAATAAAACATACTTCAGTTATATATGGAAAGTCAAGAAGAAAAATAACTAGTAATATAAAAAGAATAAAAAATAACAAACAGAGAAAGGATGAGAAAGACACCTTCATGCCAAAGCAGCATACATGAAAAGTGTAAGAAACTTAGGTATATAGAGAGAGAGAGACATGGTGACACAATTTTATAAAAAAAAAAAACTTTGTGGTCTTTTAAGAAATCATTGCTAAAAATGTATGAATCACACAGTATCTACTACTATTTACATAAAGACATTTTATGACTTGCCTAAATGAATAGATGAATTTAAGGTGAAGCTCCAATTCCACTTTCAGGTCACAGATTCCCACATTCTCGTTTAGGGATCCCTCATTTAGAAAATCATCAACGTGTGGTTGAGAATTGTCTTCTTGGATGTTTTACCCTCCAATTGTCACTCTCCTAACAGATGTCATCATTCCCTGTTGTCCTCCATCATGTTTTCTTGATAGACTATGTATCATTAGTTGCTATACCATCTCATTTGAGGCAAACCATATAATGACCACTTACACTATCATTTCTCTTCAAATAAAAAATAATACATATACTTTTAGGTTAAGGTAATGAACAAGATTTACTTCTGTGTGAAATAAAGACAGGTTAACACAAGACACAATGACAGAACTAAAGTATTGCTTCACAAGAGAGGTGATTTTCAATGGAGAATCATCTTAGGGATGAAATAGGTCTATAGTCAAATCACACGTGTCATATCAAAAGGAACCCAATAACTTCCTGAATAAAATGGTAATTCAACTCTATGCCCAGTTTTACAAATACTTACAGTACAATACTCTGGCAATATTGATGATGCAGAGAAGGTAGCCTGACTGGATTCTTGAGGTAAACGAAAAGAACTTGCAGACACAATTCCTCTCCAGTCATAAAACGTTTTGTCTGTAAGAAATACCAGTATAGGTTAAAACAATATTTATTCAGGAAAGCTATATACTGATCATATTGCTTAATGTTAAAAAGAGGAAAGCAATCATGGTGATGAATATACAGCTCCTGGATGAAATTGTGAGCCACTGATTGTACACCATGTATGAAATGTTTGCATGTAAAAAAGAAAAAAAAGAGGAAACAAATCATCATTATGGGCTTACTAGTGTGTATTAAAGTCTCATCTTAGGTGGGCCACAGTGGCTCAGCAGTCTGAGTTCTCACTTGCCATGCCAGAGACCTGGGTTTGATTCCGGGTGCCTGCCCATGCAAAAAAAAAAAAAAAATCTCATCTTGTCATCTAATCAAAAAGAGATTTAAAAAAGTGACAGCAACAGCATAGAGCAAGGTTTTAATTAATTGACCGTTCCATACAGTAAAGCTCTCATTTTTTTATTGCATACAGTGCATCCATCAGAAAACTAATAAGTTCATTCTCTTGCTCTTTTCTCCAAGAACATTGGCTTCTTTTTTAAAGGAAGCTTAAAGCAAAATCATATTTGCAAATAGCATTTATAAAAATAAATGGAAAACTTTTCCCTGTTTTATAAGCACTTTAAAAGAAAATTCAGAATATGAAGGCACAGGTTTTAAAATTGCACAGTAATGGAAATTATTGAGACTTTAAGGTAAATAGGTTGAAACAACAAAGGGTTAGTCAACACATACCTATATTTTTCTTCTGCCTTATGGCACCTGTTACATGGGATTTCTGCAGAAACCTTCCTTCTTTAATGATGGATATGAGATTTAAGGTTTATTTGCCCATTTATAGCTCAGAAATATTAATCACTAAAAAGGAAAAACTCAGTTCAATCCTGCCATCCAAATGAATCAAACTATTTTCAAATTTCAAATTTCCCTTCTAGTTCTTGCTCATATATATATATATATATTCTTATATATATATATTCTTATATATATATATTCATATATATATATATATATATATATATATATATATTCTTTCCTAAATCTTGCAACTTAATGGAGTCATCTGTAGACAGGATAATTCCATATAAATTTAGAGAAAACTCAGAGGTAATAAATTCTCTAATTTCATTACTTCAATTTATTTACAGGATCAAAAGTTAAGTGCCCCAATGGGAGACAGAAAAGTTGCATAAAATAATAAAAATGTGATGTGATCTTAGAGACACCCTAACTAATAAACATACAAATATTCACATACAATCTTACTCCATTTTTGTTTTATACATATTTCTTCTGTTTCAGTTAGAAAGAGTCATTCCCATCCAAAAGGAAAACTTATCTAGAAGTGGCAATATAATAAATCGTAAAATCCAATCACAACTCAATGTGAATAAATGATATTCATTAAATTGAAGCAAATGCAAATGACAGAGAGACTGTAGGAGCCTGTAAGGTAAGGGCCATGCATGTTATACTTTTACTTAGGAACTTTTATAAACCCAGAAGTTTAAAAGGATTGCACAACAGAGCTAATAGGGCTATGTAAACCCTCATATTTCTTATGAAGCTTTCTACACTAATTCAAATTTTCCAACTCACCAGCTCCATCCTTGACCGAGCCTCTTCCATCAACATACTTCTACAATTAGTGTCCTCACATATTTTAGATAATGTGCTGATCTGCCCAAACTTTTTTATTTTTTCAAATTTATAAACTCTCCTAGGGCACGGACGGTATCTTACTTGGAATTGTTCTGTATTTCTGGTTCATTAGCAAAGTGATTAAAGTGGCTGTGCAAATCCCAGTGGACAAGAATTAGCTTCAAGGGGTTAAATCTCAACAGGCACAAAAGGGAACTTCATCTTCAGGAACCCAACTCAATATGAAACTGAAAGCCACACAACTTATTTTTCCAAGAGAATACAGAACATTTTCAAATATTTTATCTTGTTTACCTGCAACACAGACTCATGTGGTCAAGAAAGCCATGTACTATTTCCTCCAATATATATGTATCACACTAGAAAATACAGCTATAGCTTTTGCACTTCAGGAAGCAGGAAAGCCTCTACTAAAATCCTCAAGACAATCATTCACGCACTGATGTATGCTAATGACTCCTCCTCAGAAGCCAGGTACAGAGAGTGACACACAAAACAAATTTCCACGTATCCCACAAAATTAGTCAAAGGTTGTAGGCTGCTACTTAGTTTGAAGAAGACTGTAGTTATTCATCAGAGTAAATCTTCACAAACCCTTCACGGAGCAAAAGTCTTTACTGACAATGCCAATGAGAAATAATTCTGAATTCTGGGTGACAGTGTGTGTGTGTGTGTGTGTGTGTGTGTGTGTGTGTATGTGTGTGTGTATGTGCGCAGATGTGTGGAGGTGTGTTTGTGAGCACACATATGCACACAATAGGAAACTATATATTGATAGATGAATAAAATAAGAAATTTTATTAACAATCCCCATTTTATCATCCAGCAGAACAAATACTTCTAGATTAAATATTGTTCTGGTTTGCTAGCTGCCGGAATGCAACACACCAGAGATGGATTGGCTTTTAATAAAAGGGGATTCATTTCATTAGTTCTTCAGAGAAAAGGCAGCTAGCTTTCAACTGAAGTTCTTTCTTATGTGGGAAGTCACAGGATGGTCTCTGTTGGCCTTCTCTCCAGGTCTCAAGGTTCCAACAACTTTCCCCAGGGTGATTCCTTTCTGCATCTCCAAAGGCCTGGGCTGAGCTGCGAGTGCTGAGATGAGGTATGCCCAGCTGCTTGGGCTGTGCTACATTGCGCTCTCTCATTTAAGCACCAGCCGAGTAAGTCAAACGTCATTCATTGCAGCAGGCACGCCTCCTAGCCGACTGCAGATGTAATCAGCAACAGATGAGGTTCACGTACCATTGGCTCATGTCCACCGCAACAGAACTAAGCACTTTCACCTGGCCAAGTTGACAACTGAATCTAACTACCACAAATATATAAGGGGGAAATGTAATATAAAAATTTGGAAAGAAACCAAATGGTCCCCTCAGGTTAAGAAGGAATTAATAGCTAAATAGTAGCTTACTTCAAACATAAATGAATTTGTTAAATTACCCGTACTGACGTCCCCTTGACTTCACATTTTCTCCATACTTTTCTTTAGTCTCCTTTGCTTTCATGTTATACCACTATTAGCCAAACAAGTTCATGCTAGTTTGTCATTTTCTGCACCCGTCTTATTTTCCTATATAGAATGAAAAGTCTTTCCCTCGCTTTGTTTTCCCTATAAAACTTAATTTAATGCTGAGCCCCCAGCGTGTGTTCAATGTATGCTCCTGGATTAAGGGACAGAGCTGGCATTGATTGAAAGGCCAACCAGCACAGCTGTGTGAGGGAAAGGCCCCAAACAATGCAACTGATATAAATACCTGAGAACAGAAAAGCCTTAAAAACAACTTTTATAAACACTACATTTTTTCAGTCCAGATATTTTTCACGGAGTCATTTTTCCTCATTTTCTAGCATCATTTTGATGTTTAGAATGTTAACAATATTTAAATACCTTGCAGTTGGGTGGGGGGCTTTTTATTTTATCTCTCATTTTTATTCAAATTTATATAGTTAACCATGAGACAATTATTTACACAGGTGGGAAATATTTCTAAAACCTAATAAGCCCAATTATTTCAGAAACTTAAATTACTCAGATGACTCACAAAAAACCGCTAAGACTGTATGCCACGTGACAATTCCAAATGAAAGAAGAAAGAAGGGAAAGACGGAAGAAGGAAGGAAACATTTTAGCTCATTAAAAATGTGTACTACTTCTGTGATTTTCTAAATATATTATGGTATATACATTATATTATATATACATTAAATACATATAATTGCATTTAAACATTTCCCCCATATTACGAGTGGACATATTTGCCCAATTCACTTGAATAGCAACAAAAGACTCAAAGACAATAGCGATTCAAACTTTTCAAATGTACTGCTTCAGTCAACCAAAAAAGTAAATGCTCTTAAGAAACAGTCCATACAATTGCCTTAAACAGAGCAGAGGGAAGTGCAAATGAAAATGCAACTTATTTTTATTAGGACATCATAGAACCCAGGACACCAGTGAATTCAGTAGTCCTGTGTCCCTAGAGCCTTTTTTATGCCAAGCTCTTCTGTTTCCCTTTTATCAATTCCCTTGTATCAATTAATTCTTTGAGTTAATTGTACATGCGGTTTTAATCTGTAGGTAATTACAAACAATTAATAGTTAGGAGACAGAATTAGCAGTTCTTGGTTTGATTATCTATATAATTAAAAGGGGTGGTAAACTAGAGTTGACAAATAGCATCTTAATCATTTGAATAATCAAACCCCAGAATCTTGCTTGGGCAGCTGAATTCCATCTGTTGTATCAGTTTGAATTTTAGAATAAATGACTGAAATGTTTAATTGAATCAATTCATATGTGTTGATTTACAAGAATGAACAGGGTATAAATTCCAAAATTATTTAAACAATTTACCTGGTTTTTGTTCTGTTTATACTAAGCTGCCTCCAAAACGATTCAATAAAAACAAAGAGTCAACAGAGTGCTTTACATATCTGCCTAATAGCAGCCAAATTCATGGCTCTAATTCTTTATTTTATAAAACATCTAACAAATATAGATAACTCTTTCTATTCTTCTTGAGAAGATTTTATTTAACAATTTCATTTATGTATGTGCTGAGAGAAAGCAAATAAGACATACATTTAATCCTGCTTTGACTGTCTTATGGGAATGAATGTTTATAGATACATAGCAAATAGAAGCAAGATAAGCTTAACGTGAGCCAGAAAAATAGTAGGAGAACCTTATTCTGATTACAAAAAAAAAGAACAACAGCATGACAGTTGCATAATATCTTTCTGAATTTCCAAGTATCTGAACAAGTTTGGCAGATACATCCTACTAGTCGGGAAGAAAAAATACTCAAAAAGATTGATTGAGTTGGAGTTCAAAATGCTCATGGATGGGCCATGGTGGCTCAGTGGCAGAGTTCTCCCCTTCCCTGTCGGAGACCCAGGTTCGATTCCTGGTGCCTCCCCATACAAAAAAAAAAATTTTTTTTTCGTTATCTTTATATGTGACTCTTTTAAAGATCCACTAAAATACTATGAGAGAGGAACATTCTTAAGGTCGCCAAAAGTTAAGTCTGATTATTCCCCAATTTGAAGATAAGAAGGACATTTCCTCCAACTATTAGAATGATGGATGTGAAACGAAGAAAGCAATCAGTGACATTCACATTCTTGGCCTTATTAATAATAAAATCTTCACTCATCTTAATGATAGCAAAAGGAGGCTTAATACTTTGCTTTCAAAATAAAGGAAAGAGAAAACAAAGAGCCGTTTCTCTAGAATGTGGGTCCTGCTTTTGAAAAACTGCATTCCTTTCCCTGCTCTTATCTAACAAAATTCATCTAGATGCTGCAGTGCCAAGAAAACAACAAAGAAAAGAAGTAATCCTGGCTATAGCACCAGGTTTGATATCGTCATTACTGGAAGCAAAGAGCTCTGTGCAGAGGCTGGGGCAGGAAGGTCCTCATAACAATATATAATGAGGATTTTAATTTTTTATGTCCTAATAGTTGAAAATAATGAAGAACGAAGGAGTAGAATAGGAAAGATTACCCCTAGCAGAGCCAAAGTGTTCCGAGTTACTGGGAATTAGGCAGAGAACTGGGCAAAGGCATCTGCTCATCAACTGTAGAATTAGAAAAGGTAATCAGTGCACCGAACTGAACATGGAGCAAAGCCAAAAAAAATCCACATGTTCTATTTATACTGATTGCCTCTGCATAGACCTATTTCTCCTTATTCAGCGAGTAAATAAACCAGGGTATACAAGTACTCATGGAATGCTAGTATTTATTGCAGCTCAGATTGCTAGGCCCTTACCACATGTATCCTCCTCGGAACTGCACAATAATCCATGCTATCCCCATTGTACAGAGGAGAAAACTCAGATCAAGCAACCTGCCCAGCTTCACACAGTTGGTGAGGGAATGTGTGAACTCAGGTCTATATGAATTTAAAATCCACGTCACAGTGACATCAGCGAAAGTTCCGTGAGGTTGGCTACTAATAACAGCTACTAATATCCACACCCTAATCTTGAAACTTGTAAGTGTTAATTTATAATGCAAAAGGGACCTTGAGGGTATGATTAGGTTAAGGATCTTGAGATGGGGAGATCATCCTGATGGGCCCTAAATGTAATCGCAACTGCACTGATAAGAGGGAGGCAGAAGGTGATTTGACTACAAAAGAGGAGAAGGAGATGTGATGATGGAATCAAGAGTTAAGAGTGCTGGAGGAAGGAGTCACAAATGAACATGCAGGTCTCCAGAAGCTAGAAAAGGGAGTAACCAATTCTCCCCTAGAACCTCAAAAAGGAACTAGCCCTGCCTATACCTTAATTTACCCAGTGAAAATGACTGAAGGCATCTGGTCTCCAGAGCTGTAAGAGAATAAATATGCTGGATTAAGGTACCAGGTTTGCAGTAATTTGTTACAGCAGCCAGAGGAAACCAATATAATCCACAATTCTGAAAATCCAGTAAAAGAGTTTAGGACTGAAAATATTCTATTAGATCCCAAAGAAAATTTTTAAGAAAACTGTTTGGCATCCTCAATGTATAACAAGGCAACTGTATAAAGTAGGAGCCAGAGGCAATAGGAGAAAACAAACTAAAATGTAAGATAAGATTTGCAAGGTAAATAAAAATGGAAATCAGCACTTTTAAAAAGGTAAGAATGACAGAGAAACAAACAGAAAAATGCAGTGGCAGAATTAACATGTCCTTCAGAGTTACTGGCGTGTGACAGGGCAGACTACCAAATAAATGTGAGCAGAATTTAGAATACCAAAACAGAGTATGCAAAGATGAAAATTATGAAAAGAGATTGCAAATTAAAGAGGCCAAAAATAAATACCCATCAAAGGAATCATACTGAAGATTAAACCATAACAATCAAAAATAAAATGTATTATTAAAGAAAAATATCCTGAGCTGAAAAAAAATATCTGACTCTTCAGAGTTTTGGAGCTCAGTATACACCAGGAAAAGTTAATTGAAAGAGGCTTGTAAGCAAATACATTCTGCAAAATGATAAACTCTACGAGCATTCAGGAAGAAAAATAATCTGCAGAGGTGCACAATTCAGGTGGTTCTTCCATTTCTTTTGCAAAACAATAAAGGAAACAAAAAATTTGAAAAGGGTATTAACAGAATTCTCAGGAGAAAGAAAAGTTGTGAGACAGAAATTTTAGAACGAATAAAATTGTCTTCAGTGTGTAAATGCCAGAAAAAATCATTCTTAAATACACCAAAACTCAGAAAATCTCTCCAAAAACTATATTTTGTATACATAAATAAATCAATCACATATCTGATGATCAAGACACTAAAATTAAAATCAATGAGAAAAGAATTTGGGAACCTTGGTACCAGCAGTTCTTCCCATAACCAATATACACAGTTGGATCGTGTAGCCACACAGATTGTATATCTGTATTTAAAGCTTAGTCCTGTCAAGCTTTGCTCCAGTTTCTTTCCTGCTTAATCTGCTTTCCCAGGAAACCAAGTGATTTGTTTCCTAGGGTATAAACTTGAACTCATTCACGTTTCAAATGAAATGTACTTTCAAATGGAATCCTTTCTCTATGATTACATAAACAATAACCAGTACTTTCTGCCATGCACTTTCAATGATTTAACATTTTATTTGGTTTGGAACTAGTGTTCAAAGACCCAGTAACAAGAGGAGAATAACAAAAAACAATATGGTGGCTCTTCTCATTTCCACAGAACTTAAATTGTGATTTATCTTCTTCTCTCCTCCTTCAAAACTCAAAGTACATTGCCAGGGTCGTGAACATGCGCCTCACTACGCTCCTTTTAATATCATAGGAAAAACCTGCACATGTTCCCAGGCAGCTGTGTGATTTTACATTTGGAAAATATACACCGGAAAATACACTAAAATGTTAACAATGAGTATATCTGGATTGTAGACTACTAGATGATTTTTATTTTGTGAGTGTGATAGGATCCTGTAGTTTCAAAAATTTCTACAATTATTCACAATTAATTCCAATTACAGAAAAAATACATTAAAATAAGTCTCCATAACTGAATTTAGGTAGGTAAAAATAATGTAAAAAAAATGGATGAACAAAAACATGGTCCAGAGGAAACATCACAAAACATTGAGAATGCCTTGAATTGAGACAAAAATTTAATGTTTTTTTAAAGAGCATATTTTATACTTACGTAGAAATTAAAATTTATTAAACAAATTTGTTTAATCTTCTAGCAACAAAAATAGATATTTCCTTTAAATTTGACCTCAGAAAGAACTCATATCCCCTTCCCAGGAAGGGAGAGGATGAATGTCTGCTGTTGTCCTGGTATCTATGGTAGGTTTTGGTCTTAGGCTTCAAACATGAAGGTGCTTGGTTAACAAAACCATGAGCCCAGGCCCCAGGTCTATCAGAAAAATCTACTCGTGCAATGCAGGAGCAGTTACCTGACTTCGTGATCTGAACACCTCTTGGGTGGTAGTTCATCTGTTATCTTTGCCAGGATGCACTCTGACAAATAAAGTCCATGCTGGTTGCAGATGGCAAACTCCAGGAGGAAAGAGACTGTGTCCGATTCAATGTCTTACCTCCCACACAACCACAATGCCTGGAACACAGTATGTGCTAACATTGCATGAAAGAACGTTAAAGTGAACTGGATGATGTGTGGTTTACAGGTGACAGTAAAGTAATAAGTTTCTAGGCAAAAAGACTGAGGAGAAAACTGGTGACAGTTGGGTGACAGTTCCACGGGAGTGATCTCAGAGGTCCCCCCAACAGGAAGAACCAATTCACTAGTCTTTTGGTTGTCTCATGTAATTCTAAATTAAATAAAAATTAAGTTCTTCCAGGTTTACTACATATTGATATTTGAACCACACAGATATTACCTACATTAGTTAAGATTCTGGTACCCACACTCAAAATTTAAACAAATTTCCTGGAAATTAACTTGTTAGTATGTATGAAAAGTCTTTAAAATGTTCATATTATTTATGTAATGTCAATTTCTAGGAATATTCATAAAGAAGTCATCTGAAATATGACTAAGGATTCATTAACAAAGGTGTTTATTATAGAATGATCCATAATAATTGTGACTAAAAGAGTTAACAGCAGGCCTGAGACTACTATCCTTAGAAAGGCCTACCGGCCAGGTTAGTTTTTGGTTGGCATCTAGGAACTTGGCTGGTAAGCAATTCCCTACCCTGTTAAAAACTTTCCCTAAGTGATAACAGTAGAGCTCACCATGCCTAGACTTTGCAAACGATTGGGTTTCTACGAACAACTGGGTCTCAGTTTGCCTGAGTGGCTATGACAAACACCACACAAGGGGTTGGCTTAGGCAATGGGAATTTATTGGCTCATGGTTTTGAGGCTAGAGAAAGTCCAAAACCAAGATAATGGCAAGGCTTGCTTTCTCCTTGAAGACGGCAGCATTCTGGTGCTAGCTCCTGGCACTCCTTAAGCTTCCTAGCATTCTATTTCTGCCTCCCATCACATGGTCATTTACTCTCCTTTCTGGCTTTTCTAGGTCCCACTGACCTCCAGCTTTTCTTTCTCTGTGGCCTTCTTTCCCATTTCTCTTTATAAGGCCTCCAGTAATTTGGATGAAAACCCTTTCTCATATAGTTAAGAGGTCCTGCTTATAAAGGGTTCACATTCACAGGAATGTGGATTAACATTAAGAACATATATAAATTGGGGTATATAATTCAGTCTATCACAACCTGCTTTGCTTCCAGGAGTCTGGAGTCTTGGTATGTGCTAGGCAGAGGGTGCCTACAAGATTACTCCCAGTAGAAACCCTGGACACCGTCTCCAATGAGCTTCCCTGATATAGGACACTTTACATGTGTCATCACCACTCATTGCTAGAGGAAGTAAACATGGCCTGTGACTCCACTGGGAGATGACTCTTGGAATCCAGACTTATGCACCTCACCTTATGCATCTTTTCCTTTGCTGATTTTGCTTAGTATTCTTTCACTTTAATATGTTTCAGCAGTGAGTACAAGCATGCTGAGTCCTTCCAGCCAATCATTGAACCTGGGAGTGGTCTTAAAAACCCTTGGCACAATTATAAACCAGAAAAAACATAATTTTCCCATAATTGGTTAAGTAAATTATAGTCCACCCATGGAATGGATCATTTTGCAAGAATAAAAAATGCTATTATGTAGTGCTTTATATGTAACTATAATGTAATACAATTTAAAATGTTATATATTTTATGTTCTTTTAATTCTGAACAAAATATATCCATGAGCAAAAGACTAAACAAAAATTGCCAAATCATAAAAGTTAGAGCTTCTGTTCTGATTTTTTTTTTCTGTATTCTATACTTTTCTTTTTTCTAAATGGGATAAACTGTGGGGTTCATGAACCCTTAAATGTCTGACTCAGACACAGCCACCTTTCTAGGAAAGTTATCCTATTTGTTCCCACCCCACCCTTCCCCATGTTTGCCATAACAGCCGTGGTTTATTTGTGAAACCAAACTTACTGCCTGGGCTTTAGGACTACATTAAGAAACAAAAACACAAACAAAAACATGTGAACTGGAGATGAGGAATTAGGCAACCTGTATGTAGTTTGGCTCAAACTCTGCCAGTTTGGTCTCTATACTACATGAAAACAAATCTGACACAACCAAATCTCTTCTTTTAACCGTTCATATGCTAAGTGAACGAACAGAGGCAGGCCATGTTAGCTGAGAGGTTAAGTAACTATTCTAGTTATCTCTGAAGCTGGCTGATGTCCTCAGTGTTGGGAAATATGGAGCCTGCAATGACTGTGGGGATAAAAGGATGATTTTCCCTGATGTCTTCACATATATGCCCCAATCACAAAAAGAAATGCATACATACAACTTCCTTTCAATTATAAAGAGGAATTATAAAACCTGAATTTCAATTTTCAACTATGAAACCTGAATTTCAGTTTTGCAAAACTGTTACAAGGAAGATATGTTTGTGTGTGTGTGTGTTTTGTTTTGTAATACGAAAGGATGCTTAAACTTTGGGAAACAAAGACTATCTACAGAATGAATAGTTACAAATCTTTGGTATTTTATTTATTCATGGGTTACACATGAGCTGGAATTATGGTGCAAATTCTGTAATGAGTCGATCTTTTTAGAAAACAAAGCCAAGAATCTAATCCCCTAAGAAAGGTTGTTAATTTTTAGTTATTTCCATCTGTCTTTGGTGATTGGCTTGTCAGAAGATTGAACTTCATTAATGTATCATTATCTTTACTAAAAACTCATTAAAGCAACACATTCAAAAGAAGAAAAAAGATTCTGGTGTTCAAAGTGGCAATAAAACAAAAGAAAATTCCAAGAAAAAAGATTAGCCCTGTTTATTTCTATATGCTTATTCCAAATGTTTCACTCTACTTTTTTTACTCTCCTAGTCATTTCCAGGACTCTTCAACTTGCAAGTGGAGACCATACATAATTGGTAGGGTCCTAACTGAATTTCATGCAGAAAATTATGGAGAATTAAATTAAAAATTCATGTAAGTGCTGAGAAGTTCACAGAACCTAAGTCTATAAAGCTATAGCAAATGTCACATAAATGCAGCGAACAGGATTAGTGAAATGAATATAGGCAAGAACTTTCCATTATTATGATCAATATTTACAACTATTGGGTTTCAAGATTAAACAATTCCTATTTGTCCTTTTCAGTCCTTTCAATCATCATCAAAAGAAAGCAAAGATGAAACTGAAATCAAAGTTGTTACTTATTATATTTACAATTAAAAGACTGAATCCTGAGAGGATGTATTCTAAAACCTAGTTCAAAGTAACTATAAGTAAATTAAACAAGCAATATTAAAATTTTGGCTATTCTATGGACAAAATTAAATCCTCAGAGTATATACCCAAGAAAAAATATTCAGGCAGGTAGTGAATAGAGAAAAAAAAACCTTAAATAAATGCTCTCATAGAGATTTGTTTTTCAGAACTGATTCAAATAATTAGTATAACATTTATTCAATTGCATTTTGAAGAAGTGCCAAGCCCCAGTAAACCTTCAAGTCAAAAAACCTTGCTTTCTATATTTTTAAGCAATACAGTTGTAGTATATAGTTTGCCTGCATAGTTTCACTACCTCATGTTTAAGATTCATATATATGAAATCCTTGAAATGAACATCATATATATCCACTGTATTTCCCAGTAGCTTAGCACAAACTGACAAAAAGGAGGAGTCATAAAAAAGGAAATCCATTTTCATACCCATTCATGAGTAATTGAATAAATTCTTTGAATAATTGCTATAAATTAATACCTACTTAAAAGCTGTGAAATATTTTACCTCTTGCAAAGCAACCAAGAATGACAAGAGTCCTTATTCCCCCCTTTAGTGAAGATGGGATATTGTGATTGCAAGTTATTGCTTTCATCTATCCAAACTATAACCCATATCATGGACTGCACAGGAAAATTTGGAGCTCCTTCAAAGCTCTGCCATCCAAAGAAAACAGATACTCATTGGTGTAAAATATATTTCAGAACACTAGTATATTGTTCCAGGATATTAAATCAGAAGAATAACTGGCTTTGGTTTCCCTATGAATAGGACACAGTAATGAACAGTTCACCTCAGATTTAGAGAAGATTCAGAAATATATTTAGGATGGAAATATGTCTACTGGTCCACAAAATTTGTATTATCCTTTCTCACATGTATTAGAAAGAAAAAGCACATCACTTCTTTTTCTATATCAGGAATAATAAATGTGATTTGAACCTATTAGAACTCACACACTACATAGCAGCTGCCCTAGAATGGTTTGTATTCTGAGACATTTATATTCAATAAGAATCAACAGATTACATTTGAGCTGTACCCCAACCTCTGTGCTCTGAACCCCACACCCTGACACCCACAACCCACATACTCCACACATCTACTGGCAACCTGTCCATGTACCAACCCTAGCACATCTGCTCAGCACCCCATCCACCTCCTGCCACACCCTATCTCTGTGTCCACCACACCATAACCTGCTCCTGTGCTCTAAGGCTTGCCTGAGCTGTAGCTCACCTCCACTGTCCCTACAATGTACTTTCACGATGCCACAACCTGCAATCCATGCTCACAGGCACCAGAGTAACATCCCCAACTCTGCATATACTTGCATCGCAACCCTCACTGCATTGTTGGGCCCTATCCTACACCCCACATCCTGCTCCACACCCATTCTATAAATACAAATCATTAGACTATGAAGGAATCAACTTCCAAAGTAACCCTATCAAGATATTACATGCCATGAAGACAACAGAAGATCACTAACCATATGGAAATGCAAATAGATATAGCCCAATCTAATGACCAAATTAAAACACTGGAAGAAACATAGACTTCGGAACAACTAATCAAAGATGTTCATATAACTCTACTAAATAAAATCAGTGGGATGGCTAATGACATAAAAGAAACCAAGAAAACACTAGAAGAGCATTAAGAGGAATTTGAAAGAATAAATAGAAAAATAGGAGATATCATAGAAATTAAATATACTGTAGAACAAATAAAAAATATACTACAGACACACAACAGCAGATTTCAAGAGGCAGAAGAAAGAATAAGTGAACTAGAGGACAAGATAACTGAGTTTGAGTGCACAAAAGAGCAAATGACAAAAAAGATGGAAAAATTTGAATTGGATCTCAGGGAAATGATGGACAAAACAAAGCACATAAAAATAAGAATCATCAGTGTCCCAGAAGGAGAACAGAAGAGTAAAGGGCTAAGAATATTAGTGGAAAAGCAGAAAATCCTGAAAGCAGCAAGAGAAAAACAAGCTACTATATACAAGGGAAACCACATAATACTGAGTTTGGACTACTCAACTGGCACTATGGAAGCGAGAAGGTAGTGGTATGATCCCAAAAGAGAAAGACTTCCAGTCAAGAATTTTGTACCCAGTCAAACTGTCCTTCAAAACCCAGGAAGAGATTAAAATTTTCACAGACAAAGGCTGAGAGAATATGTCAACAAGAGACTGGCTCTACTAGAAATAGTTAAGGGAGTTCTGCTGACTGAAAAAAAAAAACAACAAACAAAAGGAGAGGTAGGCCTGGAGGAGGGCACAGAATTGAAGAGAACCAATAAGGGTAACTTAAAGGATAGAAAGAAAAAGGGAAAAGAATATATAGATCTGGCAAATAAAATCCAAAGGATAAGATAGTGGATTCAAGAGATGCCTTTACATTAATAACTTTGAATGTTAATGGAATAAACTTATTAATTAAAAGATACAAATTGGCAGAATGGATTAAGAAATATAATCCAGCTATATGCTGCTTATAAGGGACTCATCTTAGATACAAGGATACAAATAAATTGAAGGTGAAAGGATGGAAAAAGATGTTCCATGCAAGCTGTAACCAAAAGAAAGCAGGAGTAGCTATACTAATATCAGACAAAAGAGTCTTTAAATGTAAAGACATCATAAGAGACAAAGAAGGAAACTATGTATTAGTAAAAGGGACAATTAACCAAGAACAAATAACATTCATAAATGTCTATGTTCCCAATCAGGGAGCTCCAAAGTACATGAGACAGACACTGGCAAAACTAAAGGAAGTGAAAGACATTGCATCAATAAAGGAGACTTCAATACACCACTCTCCTATATAGACAGAACAACCAGGCAGAGGATCAACAAGGAAATAGAGCACTTAAACAATCTGATAAATGATTTAGATCTAACTGAGATATATAAGTCATTACACCCCAAAACACCAGGATAAACATTCTTCTCTAGTGCTCATGAAACATTCTCCAGGATAGATCATATGCTGAGGCACAAAACAAGTCTTTATAAATTTAAAAACATTGAAATTATTCACAACACTTTCTCTGATCACAATGGAATGAAGCTGGGTATCAAAACCGCCAATGAAAGAGAACTTTCACAAACATATCAAGAGTAAATAACACACTCTTAAACAATGAATGGGTCAAAGAAGAAATTGCTAGCAAAATCAGTAGCTAACTGGAGACTAGTGAAAATGAGACTACAACATATCAGAACTTATGGGATGTGGCAAAGGCTGTGCTGAAAGGAAAATGTATTGCTCTAAATGCCTATATTAAAAAAAAAAAGAGCATAAATAGAGGGATTGACAGCTCACCTGGAGGAATTGAGAAAGAACAGCAAACTAACCCCAAAGCAAACAGAAGAAGATAAATAACAAAGATTAAAGCAGAGTTAATGAATGGGAGAAAAAGAACAATAGAAATAATCAACAAAACCAAAAGTTGGTTCTTTGAGAAAATCAGTGAAATCAATAAGCCACTAGCAAGACTGACAAAGAAAAAAAGAGAGAGGATGCAAATAAACAAAATCAGAAATGAGAGGGGGGTCATTATAACACACTGTTAAGAAATAAAAAAAAAATCATAAGAGGATAATATGACCACTATATGCCAACAAATTAGACAACTTACATAAAATGAACAAATTCCTGGAAACACACAAACAGGCTACACTGACTTAAGAAAAAATAGAAGGTCTCAACAAACCAATCACAAGTAAAGAGATTCAATCAGTCATCAAAAATCTTCCTACAAAGAAAAGCCCAGGCCAGATGGCTTCACAGGGGAATTTTATCAAACATTCCAAAAAGAACTAATACGAACCCTGCTCAAACTTTTCCAAAAATTTGAGGAAAAAAGGAACACTACCTAACTCATTTTTTTATGGAGCTAACATCACATTAATACCAGAACCAAGTAAAGATGCTACAAGAAAGGAAAACTACAGACCAATCTCCCTAATGAACACAGATGCAAAAATTTTCAACAAAATATCAGCAAATAGAACTCAACAGCACATTAAAAGAATTATACAGGCAGTGTGACAGTGGCTCAGTGGCAGAATTCTCACATGTCATGTGGGAGACCCAGGTTCAATTCCCAGTGCCTGCCCATGCCAAAAAAAGAATTATGCACAATGACCAAGTGGGGTTTATACCAGGAATGCAAGGATGGTTCAACAAAGAAAATCAATTAATGTAATACGGTACATTAACAAATTGAAAGGGAAAAATCATACGATCATCTCAATTGAGGTGAAAAAGGATTTGACAAAATTCAGCATCCTTTTCTGATAAAAACTCTTCAAAAGGTAGGACTCAAAGGTAACCTCCTTAATATGATAAAGAGCATATATGAAAAAAACTATTGCCACCATCATACTCAATAGAGTGAAACTGAAAGCTTTCCCCCTAAGATCGGCAATGAGATAAGGATGCCTTCTGTCACCACTATTATTCAACATTGTACTAGAAGTTCTAGCTAGAGCAATTAGGTAGGACAAAGAAATAAAAGGCATCCAAACTGGAAAGGAAGTAAAACTTTCATTATTTGCAGATGACATGACAGTATAGTTGGAAAATTTTGAGAAATCTACGACAAAGTCACTTGAGCTAATAAATTCAACAAGGTGGCAGGTTATAAAATTAATGTGCAAAAATCACTAATGTTTCTATACACAAGCAATGACCTAACTGATTAATCAATTTAGGAAAAAAAATCCATTCAAAATGTCAACTAAAAGATTCAAATATCTAGAAATGAATTTAACTAAGGATGTAAAGAAAAACTACATAATACTGTTAAAAGAGATTTTTAAAAATACTAAATGGGTAGAAAGACATCCCATGCTTATGCATAGGAAGTTTAAATGTAGTTAAGATGTCAATTCTACCCAAATTGATCTACAGATTCAATGTAGTAACAATGAAAATTCCAACAACCTAATTGTTGGAAAAGCTAGTTACCAAATTCATCTGGAAGGAAAAGTGACCTGAAAGCATCCTAAAAAAAGAATGAGATGGAGCATTAACACTCCCCAATTTTAAAACTTATTATAAAGCCATAATGGTCAAAACAGCATGGTATTAGCACAAAGCTAGTATTGACCAATGAACTCAAATTGAGAGTGTAGTAATAGACTACCAAATCTATGGTAGCCTGATCTTTGACAAAGCCTCCAAATCAACTGAACTGGGACAAAATAGTCTTTTCAATAAATGGGCATGGGAGAACTGGATATCAATAGCCAGAAGAATGAAAGAGGGCCCTTACCTTACACCCTATACAAAAATTAACTCAAATTGGATCAAACACCTAAATATAAGAACCAGTTCCATAAAGCTCCTAGAAGAAAATACAGGAAAACATCTTCAAGACCTAGTAATAGGAGGTAGCTTCCTAAACTTTACAACCAAGGCACAAGTAACAAAAGAAAAATTAAAAGATAAATGGGAACTCCTTAAAATCAAATGGTTTTGCACCTCAAAAGGCTTTATCAAAAAGGTGAAGGAAGAGGCAGCCAACTCAATGGGGAAAAATACCTAGCAATCACACATTGGATAAAAGTTTGATATTCTTTATAATAAAGAAATCATACAACTCAGCAATAAAATAACAACACAATTATAAAGTGGACTTAAGATATGAATAGGGATTTTTCTGAAGAGCAAATACAGATGGCTCAAAAGCAATGAAGAGATGCTCATTTTCGTTAGCTATAAGGGAATTTCGCCAATATACAACAACAGAGATGAATTTTATAAATGTAATGTTGAGCAATAAAAACAAAACAAAGGTATTTTGATAGATTAACTTAAAAAATGATAAAACTAGCTTTATATTTTAATACTGTTGGCAAATTATTATTTCTTAATTATTGAGTATACGAATTTTCAGAAACATCCTTGTTAATGGTACCCAAATTAAGAACCAGAATATTTCCAACACCCCAGCAGCCCCTCTGATGCTCACTTTTAATCACTACCACCCAATAATGAAACCATGTGAGACAGTTGTCCATTTTTGCCATTTTTTATAAAGATAATTAAAATTTTTCTAGCAATATGTGTTGAAAAATTCCTCCTTTCTAGGCTCATGAGTAATGTCACCTCTGCAGTATATCTAACATGCATATAGATGTACAATAAACTTCCATCCCCAGCCTGGCCCAATGATTATCTTCCCATAGGCCTTGCAATATGTACATTACACTCCATTGCTAGAACTAACACCAGAGCTCCCTCTACCCACCCATCTCACCCCTGGAAGCTTGTGTCCCATGGCCCTTCCAATGTCAACATCAGGTGCTCCAGACCTTTCACACACAGCAGCATCCCCACCCCTTTCACACACAGCAGCATCCCCACTTTTTTTGCATACCAGCATGCCTGTGCACCCTGGAAGAGGCATGCATGCCAGCATGCCTGTGCACCCTGGAAGAGGCATGCATGCCAGCATGCCTGTGCACCCTGGAAGAGGCATGTTGGCAACCTGATTTGCCCCATGACTGTGGACTGGCTCTGGCCCAAGTGGAAGCAACAAACTTCTCTGCCATCCAGTGGGCTATAGCTACCTTCTCCAAGGAGATCTGAATCCCAGCCTTCGGGACGTGGACCCGTTTCCAAGTTTCTCCATTCTGGCTACTCTCCATCAGCCCTAGAGTATACTAAAGAGTTCTCTTCTATCTTATAAAGTAACTCTTCTATCATATCTTAATAATTCTTAGCGTAGTTCCCTTGTTTAAATCACTGTGTGGTTTCTGTCTCCTGACTGGAACTAAACTAGTATAATTTTTTTATTTTTCTCTGATTTACAATTTTTTTTTGCATTCTTTGAAATATAAGATTAGAGTTATTTCTTCCTTTAATGTTTGGAATTTTCCAGTGAAGCCATCTGCCCTGGTATTTTTGTGTGGAAATATTTTTTGGAAAGGGGTAGAGTATCAGCATTCTGTAGAGAAACAGAATCAGCAGGAGACATAGATATGTATATATTAAGATATTTATTTTATCAGTGGGCTCATGTGACCATGGTGATTGGAAAGTAAAATTCTGTGGGGCAGGTCACAAACTGGAAACCCCAAAAGGTGATAATGATTCTTTCCCCAGAAGAAGCTGGCTATCTCAAGTAGAGATAGAAATTCTTTCTGACTCCTGAAATTCTCAGTTCTACCTTTAAGGTGAGGATGAGGAGACACCTCTCAATTCTAACAGCTCTCTCCTCTGTTCATTATAGTTGTAATCAGCTCTAGATATGATCTACTGACTAATGATTTAAATCCATGACCTGCCCTCACATAACAATCAGTCTACTGCTTGCTGGACGAGGCAACTGGACATCATAACCTAGCTGATTTGATACATGAAATTAACCATCCCAGTTGATTTCTTAAGTAGTTATAAAAATCCTCAGGTTTTCTGTTTCTTGTTTACTAAGTTTGGGTAGGTTATATTTTTCTTTAACTCAAAGTCACAACTTGAGGTTTCCTGAACAAACTAGCCTATGAACGCAAATCCGCACAAGACCCTGCAGTTGACTAGAATTTTTCTGTTCGGCAAACAGTAACTGTTCTAGTTTGCTAGCTGCCAGAATGCAACACACCAGAGACGGATTGGCTTTTAATAAAAGGGGATTTATTTTGTTGGTTCTTCAGAGGAAAGGCAGCTAACTTTCCACTGAGGTTCTTTCTTACGTGGAAGGCACAGGATGGTCTCTGCTGGTCTTCTCTCCAGGCCCCTGGGTTCCAACAACTTTCCCCGGGGTGATTTCTTTCTTCATCTCCAAGGGCCCGGGCTGAGCTGCAAGTGCTGAGATGAGGAATGCCAAGCTGCTAGACTGTGCTACATTGCGTTCTCTCATTTAAGCACAAGCCAATTAAGTTAAACGTCACTCATTGCAGCAGACACGCCTCCTAGCCGACTGCGGATGTAATTAGCAACAGATGAGATTCACCTACCATTGGCTCATGTCCACAGCAACAGAACTAGGTGCTTTCACCTGGCCAAGTTGACAACTGAATCTAACTACCACAGTAACCTTCTTTTCATAGTTCCTCTGGTTGGTAGGACAAGGGGTACATTTCATTCTAGTTTGCTCTTACTCTGCTTAACGTGTGGAGGGTCTTTTATAAAACTCTCCAAAATAGGCTGCTCTGGAGCTTTCACTTCTTTCCTTCTCACCCCACAGACTTGCTTTTCCCCACGCACCCCGTATCAACAGAAGCCTTCATGGCATAACCAGGTTTGGTGCTCCTATATTCTGCTCATCACTCTGATTATAGATGGTCAACCAAAATTTTCTCTGGAGAGGTCCCCACTGTCTTTTCATTTCTTTGATGATTTTTAAGATAATATATATTTTAAAAGGCTTATCTAACATACCTCATTATTTCAAAAGGGATGATTTATCCAAGTAAATCCACTGTTGTCTGAAATAAATACCTCGTTAGAGCTGTCAAACAATTAAAGTCCTCTGACTTAATCCATTTCATTTACCCACAAACTTAGCAAAGTGCTAATTCCCCTATCCTCAATTCTTTAGCAACATGGTAACAATTTTAGAGTCTTATGTAAGTATTTTTCTGTCGGTAAAATAGATAACTAAGCAACATTGGACTACATTTATATCTCTTGAGATAATAAACACTGGCAGGTCTCCAAACATCTTTTACCTAATTTAAGGAAAATACAAATTTAAACACAGTATTTAAAAGGGAAATCAATATGGCTCAATTGTGCGATATAACTGTTATAAAATGCACAATGTTGGCGTTTTTTAAAGAATACAAAAATCTTGTTTATTTCTTAAAAATAGATTGTAAAATAAAATTATCAGTTAATCCATCCTCTAAACAAAAGAAACTATACCATATAAGAGTGTTATTTTTTATTTTGTATCTTACAAATAACTTCTGAGGAAGTTATAAAATTATCATTTAATACAAAATTACAAATAGGGGATAGTCAATGTGATCCAGTTAAATATTAATATGTAAACTGTATTTCAGGGGGACTTACTTCTCAGTATTTTGGTTTATTTCCTTAAAATATAATCACAAGAATTGAAAATAGGTACTCAAGCACATACATGAACACACATGTTCACAGAAGTATTATTCAAACTAGTCAAAAGTTAGAAACAGCCCAAATATCCAACAATGAATGAATGGATAAACAAACTGTAGTGTGTGTGTGTGTGTATATATATATATATACATACATATATATATAGTGGAATATTATTCAGCCCTAAAAAAGGAATGACATAGTGATATATACTATAACCTGGATGAACCTTGAAACAATTGAAATAAGGCAGGTATACAGGACAAATATGGTATGATTCCATCTAGAAGAAATATATAGAACAGGCAAATTCATGGAAACAGAAAGCAAATTGGTGGTTTCCAGTTTGCCAAGGGCTGGAGAAAGAGGGGAATGGGGAGCAATGGCTAAATTTGTACAGGGCTTCCTTTGGAGTGAAGAAAATGTTTTGGAAAATTTTGTGGCCGTTTCACAACATTGTGGATATACTAATGCCACCAAATTACTTATTTTAAAGTGGTTAATTTCTGTTAGTGAATTTCACCTCAATTAAAATAAAATGTAAAAAGGCTATACCTTCTGATGTATAAACTGTAGAGAAAAGTATAGTATTTGCCTCCTCTTCTTCTTAGAAATGATCCAAACCAATAATATAACAATGAAAACTCAGAAATGCAAATTTCTCATATAAAACCAGGAGAAATATATAAACCTAAAGCATTGTATATGAGCAAGTGTTTCTAAAAACAAATGAAAGTTAAATGGCAGTGGAACAAGAGGAAGGTTACAATGTGTACAACTGCAGATCAGACAAAGCAAGCAAAGACCAACTCCCTGAAATAAGGAGGCATAGCCTAAGGAGCAAATCCATTTGGAGAAATGGAGCTCAGGTACTCATGTTCACAGCCCGAGTGTCCCTGGACCACATTTTTATAGTCTTGAGAAGTTGGGAAGGCAGAGATGAATAAAGAATCACCTAGATGACTCACATTTTTAGCAATCAGCCTTCAATTGAAGCAAGGGTAAGATGAGAGACTCAGTCATGGGAGCTGTCCTTCAGTGTGAATGTAAAATGGCATAGGAGAAGGAAAGGCTAAAAAAATATCATGCAAATGTGAGCCTGTGTTATCAAAGATGCTCCCATTAACCTGGAACTCTTCCCTGGTGATTCCCATACACAGCCTTCTTGGGTAGACCAGGAAGAACTCTCCACATTCAAAGTGAGTAAAATATGAAATGAACTAGCAGGTACAAACCTACTGCAGAAACTAAAACCATAGAACCAGATGGAAACCTTAAAAAATATGTTGCCAGAAAAAAAGAGGAAAAATGTTGATACAAACAATAAGAGCATTTTGACCAAATAATACAGCCTAGGAAGTTTTGGTAGAAAGAAAGGAGTTAATTTCTTTATAAAAAAAGGAGATATAAGAGCTGAAGAAAGAAATGACAAAACAATAGGAGTTAACACATGAACTGACAGATTGCAAGAAAAGAAATAAAGAAAAAGAATAAACGCATTTGTAGAAATGAAATCAGAGCATGTGACAATGAACATAGGATTGGTAGAAGTGGACAACATGAACCATAACAGATAAAAAGCTAAAAAAGATAGAAAAACAGTAAAAGAGAAAAGTAAAATAATGTAACAAAAATATATTATAGTCATTGTTTAAGAAATAATTCCTGAAATAAAATGGAATTAGAATCTTCAAATGGAAAGACACACCTTTTCTCAGGGGAAATAATTACCATGGTATGATGCTCACCAAAACATATCCAGAAACATTACTAGAATTCAGAAAGAAAGAATTAGAGAAAAGAACCAGCAGGAGATAACTGTAAATAAAAGATTTATGAAAGTGTCTCACACAACCATGGGAATGCAAGAGTCCCAAATCCACAGAGGAGGCTACAAGGCTGGTAATTTCAATGAAGGGTCTCAGTCAACTCCATAGGAGAGGCTTGCTGGCTGAAGAAGTGAAAACTCTTTCTTTTCCCTTAAAAGTCTCCAAATGACCAAACAAAACCCAACTGATTGAATGATCTTGTTTGTTGGAGACAAGTCCTTAGCTGATCAAACACGTAATCAGCCACAGATGCAATCAACTGAGCTATGATTTAATAATCCAGCTTTCTGGTTTATCAACCAGCCATGAAATAGACTTGCAGTAATAGTTAAGCCAGTGCTTGTCTGAACAGACACCTGGGTACCATCACCTGGCCAAGTTGACACCTGAACTTAACCATCACACCAGGACAAAAGAACAATCTATCTATAAAAAAGGCAAAGCTCAAAGCTGGAGGACATTAGAGAAATGCCTTCTAAAGCCTCAAGAAAAATTAATGTGACACAAGAGTTTCATCCTAGCTTAGGCAGCATAACCAATAACAATGTAACCAACCAAAGTTTGAGGAGGGAAGAAAGCTGCTAAAAGTGTAAGTAACATCTTTTACAGCCAAAGGTATCATTCAAAGTTGATAAATCATATGAGCAAAAACGAGTTTATTTAAAGAACAAATGTTTACACTAAGAGAAATAAAGTATCTAATAAAATGAGTAGTAGAGGAAGAATGAGGAGGTAAAAATAAAGAGAAACATCCAAATGGAGAGATGTCCTCTTCTACCCATGAAATATTAATTGCAATGGGAATTGTCCTCTTTTCACAAACATTGGAAAACTGGCAAAATATTTATTGTTATCCTATGGTAATTAGGAAAGTGTGGTATAGGTATGAAGCTAGATAAATACCAACGGAACAGAACAGAAAGCAAAGAATCAGACCAATGCATTCATGAATATTTAATGTAGATAAAGGTGGCCCTGAAGACCATGGGGTAAAGGAGGGATACTGCAGTAAATATTTCTGGACAATTGAGTGCCTCTATGGGGAGTAATGGAACTGGACCCTTCTGCTGGTTTGAAATTGTTATATATATTACAGAGCAGTCCTGTTTTCTTTCCTAATCCAATCTTATGAGGGGCAGACCTACTGTTTATGGAGAAACTTTGATAGGATTATGTCCATGGAATTGTGACATGCCCAGTTGTGGGTGGGGCCTTTTGATTAGATGGAGATGTGTCTATGCCCATTCAAGGGGGGGGGGGTCTTAATCTACTGAAATCCTTTAAAAGGGGAAATATTTTGGAGAAACCTCAGATGCAAATGCAGATGCAGACACAGACATTTGGAAATGCAGAAGCCCTAGCAGACAGAATTGCTTCAGAGCTGACAGAGACGCAGACATTTGGAGATACCTGGAGAGCCAACAGAGAGAACAGACATCTAGACACAGACATTGGGAGATACAGAGCCCAGTAGATGTTGCCATGCGCCTTCCAATGAGATGTTAAGTAAGTGAGAACCCAGAGTTGTGTCCTGGAGGAGCTAAGTATAGAGAGGAAGCCATACTGGCATCAGAAGCTGGAAGCAATGGAATTGGGGAAAAAGACCAGCTGATGACAACCACATGCCTTCCCATGCAAGAGACATTGGCCTTTCTCTAGTTAAGGTATCTTTCTTTGGATGCCTTAGTTTGGACATTTTTATGGCCTTAGAATTGTGAACTTGTAAGTTAATAAATTCCCTTTTTAAAAGCCATCCCATTTCTGGTATATTGCATTTCAGCAGCATTTAACAAATCATACAACCCTTATCTTATACCTTGTGCAGTAATTGGCTCCAATGAGTTAAAAAGCTAGATATAAAATACAGAGCTATAAAATTTAGAAGACAATAATGCTAAACATAATAGAAAAAGAAATAGCAGTAGCCCACCCCTCCTTACTCCTGCACCCAAGCCCCCAGTGGGGACAGAGGACAGCTGCAGTGACTAGGCAGGAATGGGGGACTTAGTGGACAAGAATCTGTCCCCGGGAAGTGGGAGGGTTCTGGGAGGTAGGATCAATGTGAGCCAAGGCTCCAAGCCTCCAAAGCATGTTCCATGATCCCATCTGACTTCATTTATGAAACACAAATTTTAAGATAAAATTATTAAGAATTTCAAGATGGCGACCTTTAGCCTGACCCCCTTTGGGGACAGGGTCCCATACACCCATGAGACTTGCATATGTGTTTTCTGCACATTCCTGCATATAGGTTATGTTGTATACGTATATGCATGAGGATAGAAAAGAACAGATCATGTCCCAACTTCCTTCTTCAAGTCCCCAAGTCATAGATCAGAGCTGAATAGAAGAGAGGTGAGAGGATCTGAAGTGACGGTGCAATTAAAGTTTTAAATTGAATATCACACTGAAACTTATTTACTAAAACAGGGACTGCATGTTTACAGGCTGTTTTATAAATTAAGTATTTATAATTAAGATCATGGGCAATTAATTCTACAGCATGCTAAGCAATTTAACATAATTGTCCTTTGCTATAATCTTGATGCCAAGAACCTCCTACTCTCGGATACCAGTTACTTCCGTTCCACTCCTTTGTAACTGAAAAATTATACTATGTTTGGTGGTGCAACTTATAAAAATCTAATAAAAGTGAACACCATCAAATGAAATCATAAAATAGATGACAATTCAGATTTCAGAAAGGCACAGGATGGAAGGAAGCCAAATAGATGCTTTACCTGTGTTACCTCCATTTAATTCTTTCATAATAATTCTGAAAGGCAGATACAAAAATCGCTATTCCTACAAAATCACTGGGTTCAGGCAGGGTAAGTGTCCTAACCAAGGTCATTCAATTAGTAAGTGAATAATGTCATTCTCACTACAAAGTTCTTTGCTTTCCTTTTTTTTTCTTCATTTTTTTAAACATTTGCTGTGTACTTACTATGTGCCAAGTGTTACAAAAGGTGACATAAATACAGAAATGAATGACCCAATTTTTGTGGAGCCCATAGTCCGAAGTTGTGCTGTGCTGTCTATTTAGGGACCACTAGCCGCTTGTGGCTACTAAGCACTTGAAATTCAGCACTTGACTGAATTGAGATTGCCTTAAGTTAAATACACATCAGATTTCAAAGACTTTGCATGAAAAAAGAAAGAGGAAAATATCTTGCGAATGATCTTTATAATGATTGCATGCTAAAATGATACATGTTGCATATACTAGGTTAAATAAAATATATGCTTAACATTTATTTCACCAGTTTATCTTTAATTTTTAATGTGGCTAGTAGAAAACTTTAAACATCTCTCATATTTCATTTCTATTGTACTTGTCTAAAGATGCCTTCTGAAACCTGCTTCAGGATATATAAATGAATTACCTACCTGCACTGAATGTCATATTTCAAGAGTTTTTAGCATAAGAAATAACTGTAATCCACTGTGGCATTTAATCTTTTTGTCACTATCAATAATTATTGACTATATGTTCAGTTTCTCTTAAAATTTCAGAAATTAGCTTAACTAAAATTAGCTAAACCCTATTGCTTTTCCTGACAGAGTGTGCAACAAGCTCAGGGATAAATGGATTCAAGAGACACGTATTCTCGTAATGGATTAAAAATACTTTTATTACCTCCCACAAGAATCTTCATAGTTTTGCTGAGCATATTTAATTAATAGCATGCATTTCTCCCAGCATGAAAATCTTTGTTTAGAATTCGATACATTGAAAAAAAAAATCACATTTTCCTAAAGAAGATGAAGCAAGATATGTTTTTGGATGATAAAACACTTGTCTTTTTATAAAATATCTATTAACATAAGCAGTAAGGAATCATACAAGATATTCCTATTATACTGTTATATTTCCCATTATTCTGTTACATAATTATAGAGGAATTCAAAGTAATTTATGATTCAAAATAACGGCAACCCTCTGACATTATGTAACATACAATAATAGTATTGATAAACTTGTAAGATTGCAAGTCGTGAAATGAAATTCAAAAAAAATGCAGAGAGTTGTGTATTTTTTAATTTGAACCAACTTTAGATTATCTGGGAGTGCATGGAGCCAAACTGTCAAAAATCATGCAAATTTACTGACCCTAAGCTCAGAATATCGTATATACCAAAATATACTTACTTTAAAAACCCATCCTACATTAAATCACTTTGTTTTCCCTTGAAATAGTCCAGTTTTATAACAAAAAAAAACATAATGAATACATTTAAGACAATATGAACATATAGAGAGCAATATGGTAAAATGGGACAGAAATCAGAAGCTGCCACTTGTTGTGAGACATGAGCTAGTCACAAACTTCCTGCTTTTAGTTTCCTCACCTGAAAACTGAGAAAAATAATGCAGGTTGTGCATAAAGATCCTGTGAGAATCAATTCATAAGTGAATAACATCGTTCTGATGACATATATAAAAGAATCTTGTGACCAGCAAGATATGATTCAAGTTACGCTATTATATTAAAAAGAAATTTATGCTAATTTTTTATTATAAGCTTTCTAGAATCAATTAATGTTTTGAGCACCCATTATGCAAACAGTAATGACATATTTTAAAAATACATTACATGTCAGCTTTTTCACATCATCTTCAGAAGTGGTCTTGATATAAATACCAAACTTATGTTCATATATAATGATGTTCATGAGAAGGCACTTGAGGATTACAGTATAATTTGGGGAGTAAGGCGGCCATAGAATTAAAAGGGCAAGCTGTGAGAGTCTAAGTACACACAGGCAGACATCATCTACCTACTGCTCCCTTTGTAATGATAAAATAGATTGCTACATAAAATTAAATCTATTCAGAGTATTTGGATTTTGTTACAAATGTATTTTCCACCCACACACTAGGGATTTAGAATCTCTGCCTCCCTTCCTTTCTTCCTTCAGCTGCCTTCACACCTAGTGTCAGAAGGCACAGTACACGACTTTTCCTTTCCTGATGCTGAGCAAGCCCTGGCGACACAGGCAAGTGGTGAGGCTGGAGAGTTTGCTGCACTGGGTACACGGAGAAGCTGTCTCTTACCAGAATTGGGAGGAAATGCAGTGGACATTTTTGTCCAAATAAAGAAATGCATATTATCTTAGGCTTACCTAGGAAAAAAGTTCAAATTTATATAGTTATTTTAGTGGTTTCAAAAGTATATATTTTTAAAAAGCAAGGAAAATAAAATTGGAAGTAAATAAACCAGAATGTTAATCATGACTGTTGGATGGTGATGGGGTAAGGGAAAAATATTTTCTTTTTATGATTATCTATGTTTTTGGAGAATGGTAAAATTAAACTTAATTCCTTTTATTTCTTACTATAATATGAGTCTAATAGCAAGGGTTTCATTTATTTTAAGCCCTCTTCAAGGGAACTAAAACCTTTTGTAAAGTATTTTCTGTGAACCCACATATTACCTGTTTTAAAAGCTATTTTTAAAGGTAAATGTGGTCCTCAAAATCTCATTCAATTTGTATAATATATGAATTTATCTCAATAAAACTGCTGGAAATAAAAAAATCCATTTTACTGAGAGAAGGTTGCATCCCACTAAGTAATGAGTGATTAATACTACACATAACAGCATGTAAAAAAATGTTCATTATTACAAGTAAATGTTGAGGTATAATCAGACAACACTAGGGTCTCAAAGAACATGCCAAGTCAGAGAAGACCAAAATAATAAGCAGGAAATTATAAAGATGAATAGAAACTCATGAAATAGAAAACAATCTACTATAGAGAAAATTGGCAAGATAAGAAATGGTTTAAAAAAAAAAAAAGTTCACAAACCTCTAACAAAACTGACCAAAGGGGAGAATTAGTGAGAAGAGGGAAGGGGTATGGTAAATAATATCAAAATTGAAAAAAGATACATCAGTTAAAGATGTTACCATGGACAAATTTATGGCAGTAATGTTGACAAATAAGAGGAAATAAATTCCTAAATTCACAACTTAGTAAAATTGAGAGAAGATGAAAAAAATAGTCCCATCTCTCCTAATATCATTAAAGATGTTTAATCTATGATTTAAAAAATCCACATAAAGAAATCATCAGACACAGTTTACTTTATTGGAGAATTTTTCTTCAAAATTTTCAAAAGAAAGCTCAATTTTATATAAACTCTTCCAGAAAACAGAAGAAAAGGAACACTTTCAAACAGTATAAAATGTGAGGATCACCTCAATACCAAAACCTGATAAAGACAATATAAGCAAAGAAAATTATTGGCCAATTTCTCTCTTGAATATTTAAGAGAAACTCAAAACAAAAGATTAGCAAATTGAATTCAATTTAGGTTTATTCCACAATTGAAGCTCCGGAGTCTAGGGAACGATTGTACAGCATCCAGGAAGAATCAGGAGGAAGAAGCTGGCAAATTGGGATAAAAATTGCTGCTGGCATTCAAGAAATCCTCTGCCTTATCACTAGCTGGATACAAACTTAAGGGATAGCCCAGAGACTACATCCCAGAGTAAACACTTTAAAATATTAAAATGTACAATGTACAACAAAGATTACAAGACAATCAAGGAAACAGGAAATGATGATGGCCCATCCAAAGGAATAAGATAAAAATCCAAATCTATCAGTGAAGAAGACCAGACTTTGGATTGATAGACAAAGACTTCAAAACAAGGCTCCTTAATATTCTCAAACTGATAAAGGAAAACACAGAAAAAGAACTAAAGGGAACGGGAATAACAATGAATGTTCACTATGGGAATCTCCTCAGAAAAATACTGGAGTTGAGGAATGCAGTAACTGAAATGAAAAATTTCCTAGATGGTTTCAACAGCAGAGATGAGAATCCATGAACTTGAAGACAAGACAACTAAAATGATACTTTTACCTGTGTTACTTAAAATGCCAAAACTATCATATTGTACTATTTGATATGTAACTATTTGATATTGACATTTGATATGTAACTCCACTTCTTGCTTCATACAGGTACTAAAATGCAAATACATAAAAATATGTTAACTTGAAGGGTTCATGTATAAATGTACAAAGATATAAACTGTAACAAGTACCAAAAAAAAAGTAGGAGGATGGAGTATACAGGGAAAGTATATGTGTATGCTATAGAAATCAAGTTGGTATCAAAACAAATATGATTGATATATACTTAGGATGTTAAATTTTAACTGCATAGTAACCATAAGGAAAATAGATGAAAAATATATCCAGGTAGAAAAGAGAAGGCACTCAACATGGTATATTACAAAAAGTTAAATATAAAAGTCAGTATTAATGGAATAATAGAGGGACAAAAAAGGTATAAAGATAGAAATGATGAATAGAAAAATGGCAGAAGAAATTCCTGCATTATCAATAGTGATTTTAATAAATAACTTAAATCTCCAAACGAAAGGCAGTGATTGATCAAATGGATAAGAAAACATGACTGAACTGTATGCTGTCTGCAAGAGACTCATCTTAAATTCGAAGATACAAGTTGATTGCAAATGAAAGGACAGAAAAACAATACCATGTAGGCAGTAACCAAAAGAGAGCAGTGGGTAGCTAAACTGCTATTAGAAAAAAAATAGACTTTAGTCAGAAAGAGTTACTGCAGCAAACATGGTCATTATATACTGATAAATGGGTCAATTCAATAAGAAGATGTAACAATTATAAATATATCTGTACCTAACAGCAGAGATCAAAATATATGAAGCAAATATTGACAGATTTGAAGGGAGAAACTGATTGTTCTACAATAGTAGGAAATTTTGACATACCACTGTCAACAGATAGAACATCTAGTCAGAAGATCAATACGGAAATACAGGACTTGAATGATACACTAAACCAACTGGACCCAACAGACATATATGGAACACTGCACCCAACAAAAACAATACACACTCCTCTCAAGTGCACACGGATCATTCTCCAGGACAGACCATATGTTAGGTCACAAAACAAAACTCAATAAATTACAAATATTGAAATCATACAATGTCTCTTTTCCAAACACAATGGAATGAAGCTAAAAGTCAATAACAAGAGAGAAATGGAAAATTCACAAATATGTGGAAATTAAACAATGTACTCCCAAATAACCCATGTGTCAAAGAAGAAATTACAAAGAAAATTAGGAAATTTTTAGAGGCAATGGAAATGAAAAACAAAACAGAAAAACTTATGGGATATAGCAAAGTCAGTGTTGAAAAGGAAATGCATAGCTCTAAATGCTTACCCTTAAATCGAAGAAATATCTCAAATCAGAAACCTTACTTCAACACTAGAAGACATAGGAAAAGAAAAAAACTAAACCCAAAACAAGAAGAAGGGAGGAAATAACAAAGATTAGTGTGGAGATAAAACAAAAACAAAAGAGAATCAACAAAACTAAAAGCTGATTCTTTGAAAAGACCAATAAAATTGACTAGCCCTTAACATGTATTGACAAAGAGGGGACACAAACAAATAAAATCAGAAATAAAAATGGGAGGTATTACTACTGGCACTGCTAAATAAAAAGGACTACAACAGTATTCTGCACACCAACAAATTAAATAACCTAGACGAAATGGACAAGTTCCCAGAAGCACACAACTACCTACGCTATCTTCAGAAGAAACAGAAGATGTCAACAAACCAACAACTAGAAAAGAGATTGAATCAGTAATCAAAAACCTACCAAGAAAGTAAAACTGAGGGCCAGATGGCTTCACAGGTGAATTTTACAGACATTTCAAGATCTATCACATACCCTGAAAGTTTCCCCAAAATTGAAGAGAATGGAACACTTCCTAACTCATTCTATGAGGTGAACATCATCCTCATAACAAAGCCAGATAAAGATAATGCAAATATAGAAAACCATAGGCCAATGTAGCTTATGAATATGGATGTAAAGATCCTCAATGATATACTAACAAACCAAATCCAACAGCATATCAAAAGAATCATAAACCAAGATCAAGTGGATTCATCACAGATTTTCAAGTGAGGTTCAACATAAGAAAATCAATAAATCAGTACACCACATTAACAGAACAAAGGGAGAAAAACCTCATGATCATCTCAACTGATACAGAAAAGGCATTTGTCAAAATCCAACACACTTGGAAAACCAAGAATGGAAGGAAATATTTTCAACATGATAAAGGGCACCTGTGAAAACCCACAGCTAATGCCATCCTCAACAGTGAAAGACTGAAAGGAAAGTTATCCTTATAATACCAGGAACAAGACAAGTATGACCTCTGTCACCACTGTTATTCAGCACTGTACTGGAACTTCGAGCTAGAGCTATTAGCAAGACAAAGAAATAAAAGACATCTACATTGGAAAGGAAGAAAAACTTTCCCTGTTTGCAGGTGACATGATCTTTATACAGAGCATCCTGACAAATCCACATCAAAGATAATGGAAATAATAAATTCAGCAAAAAATCAGGGTACAAATCAACACCCCCAAATCAATTGTATTTCTATATAATACCATTAAACAATTGGAAGGAAAAGCTTTTAAAAATTTCATTTACAATAGCAACTAAAAAGAATGAAATATCTAGGAATACAACTAACCAAAATATTTCCTTCCATTCCGATTTTCTAAGTATAAAGAACTTGTACAAATAAAACTTAAAAAATTGCCAAAAGAAATTTTTAAAAAGACCTAAATAACTGCAAAGATATTCTTTGTTCATGGATTGGAAGATTAAATATTGTCAATATGTCAAGTCCATCCAAAGTGATTTACAGATGCAATGCAATCCCAATAAAACTTCTAATAGCCTACTTTGCAGAAATGGAAAAGCCACTCATCAAAATTACATGAAAGGATAAAGGGACCCCAATAGCCAAAATCATCTTAAAAGGAAGAACAAGGTTGGAAGGCTCACATTTCTCAATCTTAAAACTTATTACAAAGCCATAGTAATCAAAACAGCATAGTCCTGGCAGAAGGACAGAGGTATAGGCCTATGGAATCAAACTCAGCATTTGCAAGTCAAACCACACACTTATGGCCAGCTGATTTTTGACATGGTTGCCAAGTCCACTCAATGGAAAAAGAACAGTTTCTTCAACAAATAGTGCTGGGAAAACTGGATCTGTGTGCAGAAGAATGAAGGTGACCCCTACCTCACACCTTGTACAAAAATCAATTCAAAATGGATAACAGACCTAAAAATAAGAATCAGAACTATAAAACTCCTAGAAGTAAATGTAGGGAAGCATCTTCAGAACCTTATACAAGGCAGTGAGCCCTTAGAATATATACCCAAAGGACAAATCACAAAAGAAACAATAGATCAGTGGGACCTCATCAAAATTAAAAAAAAAACTTTTGGTCCTCAACTTACTTTATCATAAAGGTAAAATGATAACTTACTCAATGGGAGAGAGTATTTGGGGACCACATATTGGATAAAGGTTTAAAATCTAAAATATATCAAGAACTCCTACAATTCAACAATAAAAAGACAAACAACCCCTTTTAAAACTGAGCAAAAGATTTGAATGTACATTGCTGCAAAGAAGATATGCAAATGGCCAAAAAGCACATGAAAAGATGGTCAGCATCGTTAGTCATTAAGGACATGCAAATCAAAACCACGAGATTTCATCTTGAACCCACTAGAATGGATACTACTAGGAAAAAAAATGAAAATAACAAGTATTGGAGAGATGTAGAAAAACAGCAACACTAGTTCATTGTTGGTGGGAATATAAAATGGTACCGCCATTCTGGAAGACATTTTGGCAGTTCCTCAGAAAGTTCAGCATTGAATTTTCATACAATCTGGCAATACCACTTACAGGTATACACTCAACAGGTTGAAAGCAGGGACTTGAGCAGATATTTGCATACCAATGTCCATAGTGGTATTATTCAATTGTCAATATATGGAAGCAACCCAAGTGTCCATCAGTGGCATACACATACAATGGAATACTATTCACAAGTAAAATAGAATGAATTTCTTATATATGTGACAACCTCGATGAAACGTGAAGATATATTGAATGAAATAAGCCAGACACAAAAGGATAAATATTGTATGACCTCACTGATAATTGAAATAAGCAAACCCATAGTCAGAATCTAGAATATTGGTTACCAGGGGATGGTGTGGGAGTTGGGAATGAGGTTTACTGCTTAAATTTGTTCATAGTTTTTATTTGAGTTGAAGGAATATTGATGATGGTAGCACAACATTGTGAACATAATTAACAATTCTGAATTATTTATGTGAATGTGGTTAAAAGGGGAAATTTTAGGTTGTATATATGTTATTACAATTAGAATTTTTAAAAAACATAAGACTGTACAACACAACCAGTGAATTCTACTGTAAATGCTGAACTATACTTAATAACACAATTCTAAAAATGCTTTTTCATGAATTGTAATACATGTACCACACTAAAAAATAAAGTATTATCTTTCAATATTTAACCAGAAGGCTTTCTCTGCACAGTTGTTCACCATTTTGTTTATTCAAAACGAAAACAGCATTATTGAGCTCTGAGATAGTTAAGTTCTGGTGTCAACTTGGCCAGATGATGATGCCCTGTTGTCTGCTCATGCAAGCACTGATTTAATCATTACTACAAGGACATTTCATGGCTGTCTGATAAACCAGAAGACTGGTTTATTAAATCATGAGTCAGGTGAATACAGATGTGACTGATTACTTTTACGATCAACTAACGGTGCATTTCCCACAAGCAAGATAATCTGATCGATTGGATTTGAGATGATCGGTTGAAAACTTTTAAAGGAAGAAGAGAGAATTTTCACTGCTCCTTCAGCCAGTGAGCCTCTCCTGTGGAGTTCATTGAGACCCTTCATTAGAGTTGCCAGCTTCACAGCCTGTCTTATGAATCTATAAGGAGTCTTCCATTTCCATGGTTGTGCAAGATATCTTTATAAATCTCATATTTACAGGTATCTCCTGTTGTTGCTGTTTCTCTAAAGAACCCTGACTAATACAAGCTCCATCAGTGAAAATATTTATTCTAACACATTAGATGACTCCTTTCATTGAAAAGAAAAAAATAAATATGAAAATCAGTACAACTCTTTCAGAAAATATAATAGCAATATCTTCATTCATCCCATAACATATAGTAAGCACTTTATATGTGCCAGGCTTTGTTTTAATGAACGGAACAAAGCAGTCCTATATTTCTGCCTTCACAGAGTTTACACTCTAGCAGAAGGCAGACAACATAAAAGTAAAATAGGCAATATGTCCAATGGTCTTAAGAGCTTAAGATCAAAATAAAGCAGGAGAGGTTGATAAGGCTAGGAGGTATGACTGCTTCTGAAGCAGGATAGTCAGGGATATTTAAATGATAAGGAGGCATTTCGGCAAAGATCTGAAAGTGGTGGTGGAGAAAAGCCTGTGATATCAAAGGGAAAGAGCTGTCCAGTCAGAGAGAACAAAGTTCCTGAGTTGGACATGTTAGATTTGAAACACCTATAAAAATCCAGGAAGAAATGCTGATTAAGCAGTTGAACATGAGCTAGAATTTAGGGTAATTAATAACCAGGCTGGAGACATAAGTATGGAATTATCAGCATAGAAATAGTATTTACAGCAATGGAGCTGGATGGCCAAGAGAATGAACCTAACTAGAAAAGAAATACAAAAATTAAAATTCAGGCCTCCTATAAACATTGGAGCCCCAAGGCTCTATTTTTGGACTCTTGAGTGGCAGTTAAATTTTCTTGGAGTTTAAGAGGTGTTATGGTTGGAGAGTGGTGTACTTAAAAGTGGTGTTTTGGCAGTATTACAATTATTTATAAGGATGAGTTCTCTAGGACATAACTATTAGAAAATATCTGTGGTATGACTAAAGGCAAAATCATTGAAGAAAAGTTCAAAGAGCTGAGAAGCCATTGATTTGCAGAGTATATTTATTTGGATATCAAAATACCAAGAATTATGGCAAGACTAATGTTAGAGAGAGTGACAAGGACGGGGGTAAATTCTTCAAGAAATGAAAGGAAGGTAACAAGTCAATAGATTACTTAAGAAAGAGAGGTAATGAAGGATATAATTTGATGACATGATATTCAAAGCTAGGAATTTTGAGGAAAGAGAAAAGGAGAATAGTCTGGAAACAATAAGAACAAGGAGGACACAGATGCCACAGGTGGAAAATCTGGGAGAGAAATGGTAGAGGAAGAAATAGTAGGATTTAGGACTAGGGAATAGAATACAGATTTCAGTTAGACCAAGAAGGTAAAGGGACCCTTCAGAAGAGGTTAAGGATTTAGAGTTTTTATTGGTTACTGACTGTGAATTATGAGAGCATAGTGAATGGGCTTCAAGAGGCAAAAGACAAAAGATGAGGTCAGAAAACACATACCGAATTATGTACAGTGGGGTTTTGATGAAAACAGGTGACCGGAAGTCTTAGGTGTCTTGTGGAGACTAATGCAGAGAGAAATAAAAAGCATACTTGATGAGATTCATACTTAGAATCTCAAGGCAGAGAGTGGTGGCAAGGCTGTGACCATGGCAAGTAGGTAGAGGTAAGGAATCTTGTCAAGAAGAATCTAGAAGACCTCTCTTCCTTCCTGCCAAAGGCCATGTGGAGATGGGTTAATATCTGAAAAACAACCATACAGAAAGAGGAAATTTCCAGTCTTTCATCTCTTTCCTTAAGGGCAGTTTCATTTTTTCCTGGAGGATTACAGATAAGGAAACTAAAGACCAGAATGTTGAAGGGATTTGCATGAGACCACACAGGGAGTTGGTTGTGATTTAGAGCAATGCCTGATTCTTTGACTTAATGAACTTGTCCTAAGGTCTTCCTTTTGAAAATGTCTACTAATGTGTTTTTTCTAAATAAAAGCATCTACCCTGGGCCCATTCCCTTGGAATCTCAGAAACAGGGAGGCAGCTCTGAAATTATACAGTGAAAGGGTATTTGAGAAATATCAGTTTAAGAATGATTTACAAATATATTGAAATAGGAGGTCAAGAGTTAAACAGCAGGGTACTAACAATGACAATGATGAAAATAGTTGAATGTATGAAGGGGCATAAGTAGTTGTATTTACAAAATAATAGCAAAGTGCTTGTTCTAGTTTGCTAGATGCTGGAATACAACATTCCAGTAACAGAATGGCATTTTTAAAAAGGGAAGTTAATAAGTTGCTAGTTTACAATTCCAAGACTGAGAAATGTCCCAATTAAAGCAAGTCTATAAAAATATCCAAATTAAGGCATCAACAGGAGGTTACCCTCACTTAAGAAAGGCTGATGAAATTCAAGATTTCTCTCTCAACTGGAAAGGCACATGGCAAACATAGCAACACCTGCTAGCTTTCTTTCCAGGCTTCTTGTTCCATGAAGCTCTTTCCAGGGGCTTCATGAATTCCTTCAACTCCAAAGGTCTCTGGTTGCATGGGTTTTGGCTCTTGTCATTTTCATGACTGTGCTCTGTTGCTCTCTCGCAGTTCTGAAGCTTTCTCTAAAATGCTTCTTTTTTAAAAGAATTCCAGTAAACTAATCAAGACCCAGCTGGAATGGGTGGAGTCCCATCTCCCTCTAATGAAATGTTAATACCCACAAGTGGGTGAGTCACAACTCCATGAAGATAACCTAATCAAGTTTTCACTCTACATTATTGAATAGGGATTAAAAGACATGGTTACTCCCACAAGACTGATTAAGATTAAAACACGGCTTTTCTAGAGTACATAAATCCTTTAAAACCAGCACACTGTTCTTCCTGAGTTCAGTGCCCTGATAGTGTATCAGTATTTTGATGAGGCCTGTCTTGTGCTTCTAGTAATAAGTCCTTTAAGAATCAAGGTAGGTCATCAAATACCAGATTTTTCCATCTGTTATGCTTTACAATTTATTTTTATCTAGAGAATTGTAGCTGTGCCCATTTGAATCTCTTGTGGACTCCAGAAAGCCATGTCCTTTAATCCTCATTCAATATTGCTGGGTGGGAACTTTCTGATTATTCCATGAAAATATGACCTTCCCAACTGTAGGTGCTAAGTTTGATTGGACTGGTTCCATGGAGATGTGTCTTCACCCATTCAAGGTGGGGTTACTTACTGGAGCCCTTTAAGAGGAAACCATTTTGGAAAAAGCCAAAAGAACCATGAGAGCTCACACAGCCAGACACCTTTGGAGATGAAGAGGAAAAATACCCCCAGGGGAGCTTCATGAAACAAGAAGTCTGGAGAGAAATCTAGCAGACATCGCCATGTTCACCATGTGCCTTTTCAGCTGAGAGAGAAACTCTGAACATCACTGGCCTTCTTGAACCAAGGTATCTTTCCCTGGATGCCTTAGATTGGACATTTCTATAGCTTTGTTTTAATTTGGACATTTTCACAGCATTAGAACTGTAAACTTGCAGCTTAATTCCCTGTTTTAGAAGAAGTTCCATTTCTGGTATATCTTATTCCAGCAGCTTGCAAGCCAAAACTGTAGCTAATACTCATAATTCAATATTATTAAGCACCAGGAACTGTGTTATATACTTTACAAGTTTTTCTATCAAAAAACTTCAAAATGTCATTATCCCCCATTTTACAAATTAGGAAACTGAGTCACTGAGCAATTAAATAATTTGTATGAGGTTTTCCAGCTAGAAATTGGCAAAGCCAGAATTCTAACCTCATTAGAATAATTTCAGAGCCCTCCTCCTTAAATGCTATGTTGTATTCCTTTAAAAGACAAGATTTCAAACAATATAACACACATTTTTAAGTAAAAAATTTTGTCATTATCACTATTTTAATTCTCTTTCTTTTCTCCTTTAATAATAATTACTTACATATTTATTCTAAATAAGAATTAGATAATTTTCATCTAAGGGTCCAGTAAATTACCATATACCCAAGAGAAAACTGCAAGAGCTATATTCTCTAACTATTATATTCTGTTATTAAATAAACCTCAGTGACTTGTTCAGACATTCATTAAAGCTACAGCTTACTAAGCTAAATAGCTTTATAATAATGACAGGGAGAAAAAGCTTTTGACTACAGATTGAAAATGAACTAAAACAATTTAAGCATAAAGTATATTCATTATTTTTCACCACAGATACAAAGACAGAACCACACCTAGGTTTTTTTAGATAGAAAAAAATATTTTCACACTTTATTAATAGCTTACAATAATAAGTTGCTGGCTACAGGCCTTCAGACATTTCTGACTTTATAGAAGAAATGTTGTGGCAATTATAAAAGTGCAATTTCACTGAAAACAAAACAAGATGAAACAAAACTTCACATACAACAAAGAAGTGATAAAATCCCTGTTTTATTCGATTAAAGATACATTTCCTTTCAAAGAAGAAAGAATGGTTGCCCAATAGCATTTGGAAATAATCATTTTTATTGTGATTTTCACATTTTCAGCATGTTCAACCTTCCAATTTCTCATGAAGTTATATGAGCACTGAGAGACCTATAATATCATAAAACGAATATCCTGCCTAACAATTTGATTTTTAAATATAGAAACTGAAATGCATAACATTTACTTACGTCAGTAGTATCTTTAGAGTCTACATATAAACAGTTTAAACAAGAACAGTAAAAAGTTGTATCCAATGCTTTTTTAAGTTGTTCTTTCATTGTTATTATTCTACTTTACTTCCCCCAATTTTTTTTCTTTAAAACCTATCACCATGTTTTAGCCTATTATGCAAAAACAGACACACAGGCACATATCAAAGTATATTCCGTTTGGATGGCTTCTCCTTTTAATTATATTCATTCATTCACTTACTTACTTAGATGTTTATTAATGCCTACTCTGTCAGGCACTATGATAGCATCCATGAATTTACGGTTCCGTTAGTAGATATTTCATATATTATAGTAGATCATTTTTGCATCAGTGGAAGCTCTATCAAATCTCAAAACATATCATATAGGAGACTGCCTATTCCGCCAGCCTTCCACTTACAATGTCATAATAATCTATAGCTAGAAGCTGGAACTCCCTCAGCAAACATTTTCAAAAGATCTACTGCCTTTCATTAATCACTAAGTAAGCAAACAATGTTCACGTCCTTTACAGCAAACTCCACCTTTATAGCAAACTTCATGTATGTGGAACAAGAAGACATGAATGAATTTTTACATTCACACTGAAGGCATGAAAATTACTGAGTCCTTCAACAAGCTCCAGAAGATACTCTGCGAGATGACGCCGTATCCATCTGAGGTGGAGGGTATTTAGACAATAGAGGATTTATCAACTCTTAGATAATCCTCAAACACCCTAAAAGTCACAGAATTAAAATTTAATTGTGAGGTACTTAAGGACTGCAGACCTCAGCTTTCAGGATTATCAGATTTCAAGATTTTTTCCTATTCAAACTATCTCCCACACATCAAACTCTACACCTGGTGAGGAATATTTTCTTAATATTTACCTCTTCATATTCTTATTCACTTCTAGACTCAATTAAGACCCACACAATTATCTCATTACCCTACACCTGATCAAGTCTTTAAAGAATTTAAGCCATGAACCAAAATAGCTTCAAAATTTTAAAGTTGACCTATTTGGTCTTCACAATTTTGACATTATATTCACAAATATTAACTCTTGGTAAATACTGGTTGGGATAATGAAAATGTACTTCAAAGAATTCAAGTTGGAAAAGTACCTGAGTCAATGCTTGAAATCCTTCTATAATAAGCCATATAAATAAAGACTGGCAAAACTGTAGTGGGGTAAAGGACATTTTATGCAAGAGTTCCTTGAAAACCCAAGGAGGGATTTATTCTGCCAACTTACAAAAATTTCTTCCAAAATCAATCCAAGTCCCACTCTATAAGAAGAGTTTTCTCTTAATGACAGCCTGGGGCTAAAGAACATGAGTAGCAAGTTAAGGAGAAGGAAAACCACAAAACAGATTCTTTGAATCAATAGCCCCCTACGTTTTCAAGTAGCTCATCAAGTTCCAGAATGTTCTTCAATCACACTTAGGGAACTTTAAAGAATCATATATATTTTCTTTTAACGAACTATATGTATTTAAAGTAAGAATAACTCAACTACAGAAAAGCTTAAAAATTACAGGAAGTCATCTTTATCATATCCTACAACCTTCAGTATTCACACACATGAAAAACATCTGATTCTCAAGTTCAATAAAGGAGCTGAAAAGTAGCTATCAGTGGTTATTTCCAAGTTCTCTTTATCTTTTTTTTTTTTTTCATGGGCAGGCACCGGGAATTGAACCAGGGTCCTCTGGCATCGCAGGCAAGCATTCCTGCCTGCTGAGCCACCATGGCCCACCCTCTCTTTATCTTTTGACATAGTATTTGAAATGTAATAAAAAGGACATAATTCTGTTCAATACTAGCTCTTTGTTCTCACATTTAAATAAGGGAAAAATAATGAAAGTCACAATGTGTGTTCTGTGAGACTCACCATTTTCCTTCAGAAGCTCTGTGGAAGAGGAGATCCAAGGGTGCAAGGACAAGCCAAGATGGATGGGGAAGGCATTCAACATTCTATCCCAAAACATAAAGTTATATCTTTGAGTGACTGCACAGGCCTATTTGTAACACAAACCTTCAAGACTAATGATATAGGATTAGATAGTAATCACAGAAACAAACCACTTCTCTCCCATCAACAGAGACTGCACTTCTAGTTAGTACTCTCTGTGCCTTGGAGAATTAGGTACACATAGTTGGCCGTCTATAAATATTTATTGTTGAAAGAAAGAAAAATAATATCAAATCTGGCAGGCTCTGAGAACAGATTACAAGTATGAACATTTGCTTTCTGATTGAGCCCCATCTAAAAGAAAATCAAGAAAATGACAAATGACTTATCTATTTCTTCACTGTTTTGCAAAATCTTTTAAGTAACAGGTTTTCCTATCATGACTTAGAAAGCTTCAACAAGGTCAACAGAATCAAAAAATCAGGGGCTGCCTAGAAACTTCAACGTGTAAATAAGAAAAGGAAGAAAATTAAAATCAGCCTAAATTCACCATCCTGATATTTTTTAGTAATAATTACAAACACTTAAATATTTACTATAGATCATCTATTCTAAGCCCTTTGATGGGACTTCAGAAACTAAGCTCCTTATTACTACTTTACACATGTGACAACTAACATGTGTAATATAGTCCATATCTGTGCTATGTTTATATGTAATAAATACTTGTGACTTTTTTAACAAAATTTTTATAATTAAAAATAGTTTGTAAACATCTTTCTTGGTAAATGCACAAAGATATACACTGCTATTTTTGGCCCATTACATAGCATTCCATCATATGGGATTACCGTATGGATGTTTTGTTTCGTTTTGCAAATTTTCTTTTGCTGGATATTTAGGGTGCTTGCACTTTTTTGTTATTAATAGGAAAGGATGAAATCTTTGAACATTCATATCTGGGTACCCTTCTGATTACTTCCCTTTTGCAATATAAATGTCTAGAAGTAGAATTGATGGATCAAATGTTCTATAAATGTTTAGGATTTTAAAATATTTTACCGAATGTCCATCAAAAAAACCATGTCTATGAGGAGAGGGCCTGTGACTGTCCTGGTCAGATGGTTAGCATGTAGCACATAGTAGGCCCTCAATAAATAGTAAGTGAATGTCTAACTTACAGGATCTGTTAGTTCAACTGTCACCCATGTGTTGACAGAAATGGAGCTAGCAAAGGATTGAGATAGCCCTAAAAGAGCATCTAGGGAAAATAAGAGAGGCTTGAATATGGGGGCAGCTTTGTAAATTTCCATCTGCAATTCTAAAATTCATTTGCATGCCACCAAGAATGAAGCCAATGCAGACTGATCAGACAGTAGTTTGCTTTGCTTCCTAATACCAGGTCCATGGTTGTGCTAGTTCGAAGGTGTTACGCACCCCAGAAAAGACCATGTTCTTTTAATCCATCCCTGTGGGTGCAGACCTATTGCAGGTGAGACCTTTTGATTAGGTTGTTTCAATTGAGACGTGACCCAGCCCCTTCAAGGTGGGTCTTAATCCTTTACTGGAGTCCCTTATGAGAGGATAAAAGACAGAAATGCTGAGAGAGCTTGAAGAGAGAAAGAAACACACTGGAGATGCCAAGAGAGGACACAAGGATGCACAGAGAGAAAGCCATTTGGAATCAGAAGCTAAAAGCAACAGAATCCGGAAGTAAAGGACCAGCAGATGCCAGCCATGCGCCCTTCTACATGACAGAGGAACCCCAGATATCAGCAGCATTTCCTCAGAGAAGGTATCCTCCTCCTGATGCCTCAATTTGGGACATTTTCACAGCCTTAGAACTGCAGATTTGTAAACTAATAAATCCCCATTGATAAAAGCCAGTCCACTTCTGGTATATTGCACACTGGCAGCTTTAGCAAACAGAAACAACGGTTAAATACTATTTAATTTCAAAGTGAAAACTATTAATTCCATGTTATTAATAATCCCCTATTATAAGAGATTTGAATAGAAATAGACTACACTTCATTTACTTAAGCAAAATATTCTGCAAACATTAAGGTGAAATGGCAGAATTGTTTCAGCACAAATGTGAAATGCCACAAGGGATGCTACCATTATTTATAATGCACTTTTAAATTTAAATAAATTTAATAACAATTCATTTTGCTATTAAATTGATCAGAATAACATAAATACAAGTTGTCATGAAACATATAGGAAACCCTGACTGGTCGAAAATTAAGAGAGGACGTCCTAGCTAATTTGCCTGAATTACAGAATTCTTTTATGGAAACACAGTTATCATATTACAAAGGTGTCAAATATTATCAACAAAGAAATCAGCACAATAAATAAGAGAATAAAGAATGAATTTTGTTTATGAAAAATTAACATTTAGAATGTACCCACATTTTACCATTATTGCAATAAAAAGAATATTTTAATATATGACAATATTTGAATTTAGAACTCAAACTCTGTATATTGAAGAACTTCACTTCTTTAACCTTAAATACAGAAATGCAGAAGTATTCAAAACTTTTTCCCTTTGCAAGTTAAAAATAGAAAAATTGGGGGGAAAGGAAGAAATCATAAATTTGTAGGATTCTATACTATTTCTTCACGTTTTGTCCAAGGAAATTTATTTTCTAAGGACCAATATTTTTGTGGTCTAGCTAAAAATATTATGCATCAACTCAAGAATTAGTATTTTCCAACTCATTTCCAGGGAAAATGGCAATTTATTACACAACTTCTCTCAAAAGGTCTATATGTTTGACAGAGAAGCCTATGGGAAATCTCACAAAGAATTAGGTAATTGATGCTAATTAGTCCTAGAGCCTATTCCTCACTGTTATTGAACCCCTACCTAATTTCCTGACTGATCCTATTTTTCTTTCTGTTGCTTGTATCCTCGTTGCTAAATTTCCTTGTCTTCACTTATGTGGTGAACTATTTTACAATAAAAATCTCAGTCTAGTAACATATTACTTGTCTAGTTAAGCAGAGGTTTTCTAAAACCCCATGTCACTAGGTCCCAAAACATAGATTTGTCTTTCCCTCTGCATTCCCATCACACTTCTTACATTAATGAAACGAAGCTAACTGCTAAGGTAGAAAAGGAGTCACTGCAATTAGCCCGCTATAAATAAAGACAAGGCAGCCCAGGTGGATTGAAGTTCAGGCTTTATGTGCCCCAGGCTGTCAATGGAAGTACACTGCACTTGCTCTTAATTTCAAAGGGTGTTGATCTTCCTCATTAAGCAGGACATGTTTTCATTAAAAATGGGAAGTTAGAGTGTCAAGAGACTTTTATCTTCCACCAGTTGCAGGAGAAGCAATTCTTTGGGAAATATTTAACTCTCTTGAGAAAGACATTATACTGAAAGATATAAGATCTGATCAGAGTTATTATTAGGATATGATCCACTTGTCCCTAAGTCATTATTATTCTTCCTTACTGGCCTCATGTAAATACATTGAAAATGGTCCCTTTTTAAAATGAGTTCAGTTAATTTTTCTAGTTATTAAAAGTGTACTTGAAATCTAAACTATGTGGTTAAATTTCTGTATTACCTTCTATTTTAACAGCCACCACTCTGTTGGAACCACTCTGGCTCTTGGGTTAAATCGGGTAAAGATAAATTTTCAAAACTGGCAAATTTTCAGCACAATAATTTCTTTCTCTGTGAAATTAAAATCATCCTTTACCATGGATGTTCTAGTTTGCTAGCTGCTGGAATGCAACACACCAGAAATGGAATGGCTTTTATAAAGTTGCTAGCAATAAGTTGCTAGTTTACAATTCTAAGGCTGACAAACTGTCCAATTAAAACAAGTTTATAGAAATGTCCAAGCGAAGTTATCCAGGGAAAGACACCTTGGTTCAAGAAGGCCGATGAAGTTCAGGGTTTCTCTCTCAAGTGGAAGGGCACATGGCGAACACAGAGTTTCTCTCTCATCTGGAAAGGCACATGGTGAACACAGCATCATCTGCTAGCTTCTTCTCCTGGCTTCCTGTTTCATGAAACTCCCCGGGAGGTGTTTTCCTTCTTCATCTCCAAAGGTCGCTGGCTAGTGTGCTCTCTGCTTCTCATGGCTATGTCATTCTTCTCTGGCTGTCTCTGAATCTCTTTCATTCTCTAAAATGTTTCCTCTTTTATAGGACTCCAGAAACTTATCAAGACCCACCCAAACGGGTGGAGACATGTCGTCACCTAATCCAGTTTAACAACCACTCTTGATTAAATCACATCTTCAGGGAGATGATCTGGTTATAGTTTCAAACACACAATATTGAATAGGAATTATTGTGCCTTTATGAAATGGGATTTTGATTAAAACATGGCTTTTCTAGGGGACACACATCCTTTCAAACCAGCACAATGGACAAAACCAAACCTCCAGTACTGAAGCTGCACATATGCTACATTCTTCCAAATACACTTAAGCCAAGAAAATGTTACTTCTAAGCATGGATCTTCTGGTGTTAAAAAAGCACAGTTCATAGCATAAATGTTGTAAGATCCATGACATCTTCAAAGCCATGCAATGTTTTTCCAAATCTCTATTATTTATAACTTCTCACCACGAATTAATATAAAATAAGCCAAAAGTTGTTTTATATGAAACAACTTTCATATATGAATATATGAAAAGTTATACTTCGTAATCTACAAGTATAAATGTTTCTACAAAAATGTGTGCTAAAGGACCATTCAAGGTTGCATCTGCAGCTTTAGGGTCAACAATTTTATCCAAAATTTTAAAATACACCTGTAGATTGTGATGCTCTTTAGCAGAATAATTCAGAAAAGCAGCTGATCCATATCCAGACAACTTTGGAAAGCAGAATCAGCATTGAAAATTTCTGCCTTCAGACTAGGCTTTGTAGAGCCAGCCTCACATCCTGTGAAAGAGTAACTTTAAATTATTAGATTTAAAAAGGAAACTTAGAACTTACTCTGCTCCATAATTGCTACAGATGAATTATTAAAATTCCAAACTTATGTAATATTATCATAAAATATGGCATTTTTCTCAAGAAAGCCACAAATGAGGTCTGAGCTTCTGCACTGTAAAACCCAGATGGCTTGCTTAACTACTCAAACACCCGCCAGTTCAAAAGTTAATTGAACTGAAAACTAAAATTTTGATAATTGGTATTCTTTGAGGGACTCAAACAGAAGGATAAGTTAGCCTCATGCATGGGGTATTAATAGACGGACTTGAGGAACCACAACAGTTGGCCAGGGAATAATTGGCCAAGTAGAACTGAAGTGTATATTTTCTATAGATTAGCTAAGTACACATTACCTGGACTTCCCTTGGTTCTGTTGCTTTTCTTTCTCCATTCTTTTACTCACCAATTCGATATCAGTCATTATTCTACTCAGTTTAACTTGTCCTGGAATTAAAACACAATGAAACAAAAAGCTTTAATTGTGTACTCTTATTAGGTTTCAAGTTCTAAGTGCATATTTTCGAATTAAATTGCAAATCATGGATTTAATAAAAGGATGCACAATATTTTTCAAAAAAATTACTAACACAGAGATACTCTAAAAACACATTTGAGTGTTTTTTCACCCCAGGCTACTTAGATGTGGTGCACTTACTAAAATTTAGATCTGGAAAATATAGAGTAAATGAACTGCATATATCAGGAAAAGAGATAGCTCCTGGAGAAATGTCAACAACAGCAGAGCACATACCCATGGAAAAAACAGCCTCTTTTATTCAGATCAGCATTATCATTATCATCATCATCATCATAAAACTTAGCTTTTATAGATGGGCCTGCTATTGTAAAATAATTTAGTGATCATTAATTAATGCAAAGAGGAACACTGATTTCTCCAGAAATCTCATTCATTCGATGAAGAATGAAGTCCAGAAAAAGCAAAGGTCCTACTTAAAAACAAAACAAAACAAACCTAGTTTGTGGAGTCTAAACAGAAATTTACACAAATATTTTTTAGAACATTATTTCCTATTAATTTTTCACAGTCAATAGGACTCATATAGAGCTTGAAACATTATAACAAAAATACTAAATCAGGTTTAAATCTGGTATCTATTGAACTCCTTTGAACTAGTAGATCAGGTGTATTAAGGGATACACATAATACATGAGAAAAGACCTTCTGCTTTAGACAATTCCACTTACAAAATGGTGGAAGTCTCAATGCTAATGAATAGAAGAAAGCAATATACTGCATTACATAATTTAGCTTTTTTAAAATTTTTATTCACAAAACAAAACATACAAACACGAACATTCTCAACATATGAACATTCCATACTTGGTGTACAATCTGGCTCACAATACCATCACATAGTTGTATATGCATCACCATGATCATTTCTTAAAACATTTGCATCACTCCAGAAAAAGAAACAAAAAGGAAAAGGAAAAAACTCATATATACCATACCCCTTACCCCTCCCTCTCATTGACCACTAGTATTTCCATCTACCCAATATATTTTAACCTTTGTTCCCCCTATTTTTTTCTATACCCTTTACCACTCCCTTTCATTGATTACTAATAATTTAGCCTCTTAATTCATAAAACAGAATATAAAGATTGTGGAGAAATGGAAAACCAAATGCTAATATTTATTGAATATTTATAATCTACCAGGAGTACTGAATATTGATAATCTATCAGGTACTATGAAGTACCTCACTTCAGCCTCAGAACAGTCTTTTGGTGAGGTACTGTGATTCTTCCCTTTACAAAGAGGAGAAGCATTTAAGATCTTACAACTTATCAGGTGCAGAGTCAGGAGTTGGACCCATATCTCCTTTATTCTAAACCCACATTCTCCATTGCTAGACTCTACTGCCCGAGCCCTCCCTCCTTCATCTCCCTTCCCCACAACCCTGCAGGAGCTCTTAGGGCCTCAGGTGCCTCATCAGTGAAAGGGGGTAATTTCTGCCTTGCTCCCATCAGAGGATGATGGTAGAGCTGAAAAGACAAATTTTATGTAAAGATACATGGTATTTTAAGAAGTATCATATTAAAATGAAAAACTGTAGTTCATGAGAAAGAACTTGTAAGTCTGAGTCTTAAAATAGCAACATTTAAAAATATTTACAGTGTGCTGATGCTATATATACATTACCATATTTTTTCTCATAATCACCGTATAAAGCAGGCACTATAGTCTCTTTTTTACAGATGAGATAATTAAAGCAGAGAGATAGTGATGAACTTTTCCTGGGTTCTATACTGTAATAGGTACGCTACCCTAGACTGATATTAGGTAGAGCCAATGCCCACACCCAGGTGGGTGGTCCCCAGAGGT